>NC_049203.1:47459517-48069517 GCF_013347855.1 Anguilla anguilla | reverse complement strand
TTGCACCTTGTATGCTAGTCTTCCTTAGACACCTGCAGACAGCAGCATTGGTACATTTTTATATATAAAGCCATTTTAGATAAATTGCCTTTGCATTTAAGTGGGCTTCTCCATTTTAATGATGGATCATACAATTTACTCTCCTGCTTAGCCATTTTTCTTCAGTTCCTATAGAAATCTCTAAAATAGTAATTATTTTCTTGCATAGCACCATAGATTTCAAATCCAAAGCATCCAAGCACCAAGCTCCTTTAAATTAGACATGCTAAACATTAATTAATCTGTTACCCTTGTTGCAACTCTCTGTCAATATTGTTTTAACTACGCCTCTGTAAATTGTGTGATTCATTATGAACTTATTCTGGCTTATCTTACAACTTGATATAAGGTTAAATGCCATAGAAGGTGCAAGAGGAATATATTGAGACTGCAGTATTAATAGGATGCAAATGGAGTACTTTACCACTTTACTCTGATTGGCTAATTGAGAAACAAGTGGATCATAAGGGCCAAAAATGCAGGCTCGAGGCTGAGAGGAAAGCACCATTTAAGCACTGCTGCGGCCCAGAAGTGGCTGTGGAAAAGCAGGCGCTGGCACTCGCTAGATGCGAAGACGCGCGGCGCAGCTGTGTAAATGCGGCGTCTGAAACGGCACGGAAGACTGCTCTGTTCAGCGCCGCGGACGGCTCCCCAGACGCCGATGTACGTAACCGGCGCGGCCCCCCCACCGGAGAAACGCAGCCAGCGGCGCAATCAGGAGGCGGCAGCGCGACGAGGAGCCGCAGTTAGCGCACGGCACGCCAACAGCCCCCCCCGCCCCCACCCCCCCCTCATTTTTCACATTCCCAGCATGGTCCTCCATGCAGGGAGACTGCCTGCCATCCCTTTTCCTGTGAAAACTTGATTTTGTTTTATGCACATTTGTCACTGGTGCTTTCTTTATCCTTTCTTTATGCCTCTCGCTCAGTTTTCTTTTGTTGTTGCTGATTTTTGCATCCCTTTGTTCAAGAGTAATTTAAATCCCCTAGTGATTTTGCAGTTTAAATTATGGTCTGTCTTTGTGCCAGTGTCTCTGCCACCACTCTACCGACACCCAAAAAAGCAAGACTTTATCGTTTAACCAAAAAACTTGGTCTGTCAATGAAAATATTTCAAATAAATGAAATGGCAAAAGATAACGCTAGACTTATTATAATAGTATTTCTACTCTGATACTACCAACACCCGGTTTTAACAGATTATTTCAGTTTATCTGCTAATAAAATGACATGCTAAATGAGATGGAGAAGATGTTTGTTTTTTTACGTGGCTCTCTCACTCTGTTATGAGGTCTCTGCATGTCAGTATCAAAATGGCTGTTGTTCTGTGTTGTGCTACCACAATAGAAAGGATAGATTGCATCTTCATCTGAGGTTGTGTCTGCTTCATTGGTAAATCTGAAGCATATCTGTTTCAACCAGAAGCCAACGGCCAATAAATGGGTAATGTTACTCACAGGAGGACATGTACAGTGCTGTAAATTATGCCATCCATCAGGTAAGTTCCTTGTTCACTTTGGTCAATAAATATCCCATTAGTAGGGGTAGGAGTAGGAGCATTATCCCTGACATCATGACCAAATCCCTGTTTTATCATCCCTAGATCTGAATGGCTGCACAATCCCTTGTATTCCCTACCCACTTTGAGTTCCCAGGTCATTAGTGCAGATGGGAATTGAGTTCACTATTAATAAACTTGTATCCTAGCAGTCCTGAATCCTTGTGCTGTTTATGTTGTGATATTGCACAATATTTCAAAATAAGAGTTCTTTTTAAGCACTCTTGAGAGTTTGTATCACAGCCATTCATTTCTTTTGTGGTAGACCTGTAACTATGCAGAGGGCGTGCAGTGCGCTCTTCTGAGATTTGCTCTCAAACAGGGCAGTGATCCTTGATGTATCCTACATTCTGAGCCCCAGCAATTGAGCCTTTACCTGGTGAGCGACCTCCTGTCCTTTCAAGTTTACCCAGCGGTGACAGTGTGAAATATAATGCTGCCGAGACTTTGTCCTGAAATCTGATAGAGGGACACTGGAGTGGGCGGGCTTTGTGTTACAAGGTTATCATTCTATGACTGGCTAATGGGGTAGAGAAGCAAAATGCATTGTGCATGTAATGAGATAAATGGCCAAGGACTGCATTGTGTATATATTTTCACTAAAAGAGATACATGCTTCCTGTGGCATTTAAAATGAATCATTTGGTCTCAGGTCAAAAAGATCTTTTGACTCACTACCCAGATACCCCTGATGTTAATATAACATTTGGTCTTGGCGTAAATGACTAAAATCACACCAGAAGTGTGAGAGATGATGAATCATCTGAATGATACAAAAGGGAAATATACTTTAATGGATTTTTATAAATCATTTGTGGGAATTCTGAAAATGTAGTGATTGATACTGCTTACAATATGTGTTCTTTGTTAAGGAAGGGAAGACATGTATCCCTGCATTGTAATTCAGGTAAGACCTGTTCATCCACTGAAAGCAGCAACAGCAGTAAGTGCCTTTTTATAGAAATGGACTATATGATACACAAATTTATTTTGAGGACATGATTTTCTCTGACAATGTAATATGAACGGGGTATGCCTAAAATGCAGCATTTTCTCAGCAGAAGGTTGCTTTAATTGAAATTCCGGTCCAGGAAAATCTTGGTGTGAGACACATTTAATACTCAAACAGTTTCACTCAGACAGCCAGGAGAAAATCCAATTAATTTGATCCTCAATCATAAAATCTCCAGGAAAAGTTGGACTGACATCCTTTTACTGCCAAGGAATGCAATTAAGTGGTAATAATTTACTGCACTCCAAATTCATGAAGGCTTTTGGGCTTTAAAGTAATTGTGAAAAATGAAAAATGATAAATTAACCGATAACAATGTAAACAAGCACTTACACAGGCATTTTTGTTGCATCCAATAACAGGTTTTCCTGGGCCACACATCTTCCTGCCATTAGCATTTCCAGCTATGGTAAGAATCAAAGGATATCTCACCTCTCTCACATTACTCACACCAATGCACAGGTGTAAACTGAGGGCCCCACAGCAGTAAACATACACTAGTCCCTGCTAAACTTGTGCTAATGCTTACCATTAACAGTGGAGCTGAATAAGAGAATAATGACACATTTTATTTTCAGGGGGTGATGAGATTCTTGTAGTTGGCTGGTGGCACAAATGGGCTATAATGCGTTTGCACTCGGGCAATTGGATGCTACCCGCAGAGGTGAATTGTTAATGTATTACTTTTCTGAGTTCCTTTGCTTGAAGACATCCAAACACCAACCCTTAGTTGATGCCTCAAGAATAACATTTACTTTGTCGTATTTTATGTGATGGAAAAACTGTGATTCTCAATAGCATTTGTTTATGTATGTAGTTATGTGGCATTATGCTAATGTCATAACTGTTTAATTCTCTGGAAATTTCTTCTTGTGTTCTTCCAGGTGGGCTAATCATTGTGAATCTCACATAATATCTGAAACAACAGAGTGGTAGATGGAAAAGGAGGAGGGCGAATAAAAACAAGAAGACAGTAACTAATTTACCATTCTATGGTAAAGGCCACCATGTTCATTTTGTGTTCACGAACATTTCCTCCAACTGCTGTACTAAGTAACTACTGCTGGTGACAATGTGAATTTCCCCACAGGTGACCAATGAAGGGTATCATTGCAAGAGCATACATTCATCAGTTTTCATGTGTAAATGTAGACAGAACGAGGAGTGGTGAGATTCTGAATCTGTATGTGCAGGGCATGCATCTTGCCAGCAGACGGTGCTATGTAAGCATATATTGTGCAGAACAGATTGTGACAAAGTATAGCTGCAAGCAATAAGGCCTTTTCAACCAGCATAAGACAGAAATGCTAGTGCACATAGCAATGCACATTAAAAAAGAAGAGTCTGAGATGTTTTTTGTGTGTCATGGATACATTCACAGTGATTCAGAAGGATTACTGAACCCAGAACCACATGTGTTAATAAAAGATGAGTGTGTGTGTCTGTGTGTGTGTGTGTGTGTGTGCGTGCACATGTATGTGTGCGTGTGTGTGTGTGGAAAAATAAAGATTTATGAACGAAGACTGTTTTCAATCTTTGTAATGACATCTGGATCATCAATATTCTCAAATTCATTCAACTACAAAAAATTATTTGCATGCATTTCTTTCAAGAAAATGAGCACATGCACATTTCTACTTACACATCTGAGCATGGGAACAGGTGATAAATGATGCCTTTCAAAGCTGGCCTGTTGGTTAAATGTTCCTGTGGTTCATGATTTGTGGCTCATATACTCAGGTTATAGGAAATGATTTTTCACACTCCGTCCTGCTCTTGCATCTGGCCTATAATTTGGCCTCACCCTCATAAACTGTTGATAAATGCAGTGCGAACCAAGTACTGCATCCGTTATTTAGGACTGCCATATACTGTCGCTGAGCGACATCCTATCTGCATTCAGAGACACAGACTCTAGCATGCACAGTGCCAGAGAGGCTTTGAATATGATCTCTAGAGGCAGAGACTGAGAGGCGTGTAGGCCAACAGGGTGAAATCTAATGCACGACAGCCAGCTGAAAACAGAGGAAGTTTAAATGTAATAAGGAAGTAAAAGTTCACAACTTCAAAAAAGCCTAAATGGAGCCGTGGGTGGGCGCTGAGCCGGGAGCTATTGGCAGGCTTCCATTCAAACTGGAGGGCTGAGAGAGAGAGCAAGGGCAGACTTGGCTGAAAGTAAAACAGAAGTACGACAGGCATGAGTGCCGTGAAGGGGAGGACAAGCGCTGCACAGCGGCTCTGGTAATGCGCTGGTGGGACATGTAGGGTAGGGGGAGAGCGGGACAGGCAGGGGGCGCCGAAGGCAACGCTTGCATTTGCAGGAGCACCATGCGGATTAGTAGAGTGCCTCTGGCGCCGTTATGGGGGAATGTACTGCGGGTGTGGGTAGTGACCCTTCCCACAGTTCCTTTGCATCGGGCAGGACCCCATCCTTTCCAATGAGGCATGGCGCAGGACCACTTCCTGCTGAGGCTCCATTGCCACAGCCTCACAGACATACATATTGTGAAGTATTCATTTTTATGCTAGCAAAATTTGCACTTACAAGCATAAGAATTAATACTTCACAAAATAAGGAAATAATTGATAAAATTTGGATGATTGCACATCTGTATACTGAAAAGTTCAGTGGTAGAGGTTGCCTATGGAATAGGTGTGAATGAATGAAGAATAGATTCTCTGCTCTGTTGCTGAATTACTTTGTCCAGAGTATTAAATCAAGCAGGCACTCTTTCAGAGATACACTACATTTCCAAAGGTATGTGGACACCTGAACATCATACCCCTATGCACTTGTTGAACATCTCATTCCAGAACTATGGGCATCGCATTTAAATGGAGCTGGACCACCCTTTGATGTTGTAACAGCCTCCACTCTTCTGGGAAGGTTTCCAGTAGATTTTGGAACATGACTGCGGGGATTCACTTCCATTCAGCCACAAGAACATTAGTGAGGTTGGGCACTAAAGTTGGGCATAAGGCCTGGCTCGTAGTTAGCATTCCAAAGCATCCCAAAGGTTTTGATGGGGTACAGGTCAGGGCTCTGTGCAAGTCAGTCAAGTTCCTCCCCACCAAACTCAGCAAACCATTTCTTCATTGACCTTGCTTTTTTGCACAGGGGTGTTGTCATGCTGAAACAGGAAAAACCCTTCCCCAAACTGTTGCCGCAAAGTTGGAAGTGCACAATTCTCTAGAATTAATTGGAACTACTGGGCCTAGCCCAGTTAAATATGAGTGAGGTTTAGATTCAACAGGGCTAGCTGCAATCAAGCCTGGCTGTGTTCAATCAGCTGAATCTAATTATCAATTAAATGTAACTATTTTGTTGATTTGTTTTCAAAAATCTTTTCCTCTTGCCATCTTGACACAAAATTGAGGCCTGCTCAGCATTTTAATACATCCCACAGAGCATGATAGGATGTTAATTGTATCATGCAGTACACCTGAAAGGAAACATCTGCATTCGTCATGTTTCTCCACTCATTTATTCAGGTTTTTCCTTTAATTTATCACCCATACAAGGCCATTTAGGAAAACTGCCTTTGTATTTAAGTGGCCTTCCACATTTTAATGAAGAATCTTACAAGTTACACTCAGTGGTTTTTCTACAGTTCCTGCAACAATCTCCAAGCTAGGGAATATATTTTCATACATAGCACCATGGATTGGAAATCCAAAGCATCCAAGCATCCAAACATCCAAAGCTCTTTTAAATGAGAAAATATGTTGCAGTGAAAATATTTTCAAAAATAAAATTTTCTTTATTTAATTGGATATCCCTTGTAGTGTAGTTTTCAGCATAGTAGAATATGTGGTTCTGGGGCTTAGGATCAGAGACTAATGTCCCATGTCCCCTACAATGGACAAACATGAATTGCCGGGTCTTAGGGGAACATGTATCCCATCTCCAATATGCAGTATGTTCTATAAGAGTATACTTGTGAAAAAAAGCTTGATTTAATCAGTACAAACAGAGACTTTGTGCCACCGTTTTATATTAGAGGTCCCTTGACAGAGGACTGCTATCCTTCAGTAACCATCCGACATCCACATTGTGCTGAGGTGGGATCGACTGTACTCCACATTCAATGAATTCTCTAGTATCGCCTAGATTTCCTCAGAGAAATGTTTGTCATATCAGTCTGTTAAAGCTAAAGCTTTAGTAGCCAAACAAACCAAAGGATATCTCCCACAAGGCTCGACTGAACTGCGGTCGTAGATTCGGCAAAAGAAATGAATCCTGCTGCGATGAGACTGAAAGGCTATGGGAAGATATTAGGAAATATGATAAGCATGTCAAAAGGAGCAAGATTGTACACGGGCCTATCAAAAAGCAAAACAATGCCGACGTTTGGGTATGTACTGTACTGAATGAGAATCATTTTGTTAATTTTTTTTTAAATGTAATTTTTTCAACAAAAATCTCTGTTTATTTTGATCAAAATTTTGCATCATTCATCCAATATGTCCTTACAGCTTACAAATTCATAATTACTGCACGCTGCTTGGACCCCGTTAATTAATGCTTGTGGTTATTTATTTATTTATTTATTTATCATTCCCTAAAATGGAATGGACTGCAAAACCATAAAAATGTAGCTAAAATTTTCAAAATGTGTATGCATTTTATTTAAAAAAAATATATTATTATTAGTTTTTTTTTTCAAAATGTGTATTATGTTGAGAATGAAGACTTTTCAGCCATGCACTACGCCTCCTAAATGCGAGTGGGGCTTTTTCAGGGCTGGTAGCACACGCACGCCAAAACTGCCAGTTAACAACCCCTGCTGACACAACAAGTAGTGTGCACATTCCGTCTGAAACGATGCCACAGAGGTTACAGCACAATTTTGAAAAAGCAGCGTGTGTTGGGGAGCACCGTCACGACACGGGTCAATTCAGGGCGACGCGGTGCTCTGACTTCATTTCTTCTTTTCTTGCTTTTCAACTTTGTTAACAGTAATTTATCTATAGCTTGAAGAAAACAACTACATAATTAAGCTGCAGGATAATTAGACAATCGCCTTGCATATATCTGTGTGCATAATCACATTTGTGTTATAATTGCGGGCAATCTATGATGCAGAGACCACCGTCGCTTAATGATCTGCTGATGGCTTGAGAGATACGCACGCTGACACCGGCATCAAATAGCTCTCCCGGTGTTTTTTAAAATCTCCTTTTCATGTCTTTCCTGGATAAGAATGGCTGTTGACAGACGAAGTCACAGTGAGGCCTCCCTGGGCAGCTGCGGGACTGGAGGGAAGGTGATGAGAAAAGGCACGGGAGGTTCGCCCGTAGCATCAGGTGGGCAGACTGAAGCCCCTAGTTATGTGGCACAGGATTACACCCCTAACAGTCGGCAGTCTCCATCGCTGAGGGTCCTCAGCTCTTAGCCTCACTGATTAGACCCTGTGCCGGCTCATCCCCGCATCAAGTGCTTACCCCAATGTTCACAGAAAGGCATTTTCTGTGGTGGCCGGGGAGAGGCCCGGTGGAGAGGCGGAATCTCGTTTCTCTGTCCAGCGAAGGCAGAGCAGTCGACCAAACAGAGATGGCCACCTTGAGGAAGCCGTATTCCTTTCATCCTCGCCCTGAGCGTCCTGCTGCTTCGGCATTACCGGAGCAAAGCCGTCAGTGTGAAACCCTGCCTGCAGGTAGTTGTACTCAGTAGGAGGTGTTATATGATACTGAGCCAAACATAGACCTGCAGAGGACAGTGAGAGTCACATGAGATACACTCTGAATCAACAAACCAAATACAGGTGTTAGCACAATACCACTGCAGTATGAACTTCTGTTGACCTTGCTCCACAGGGGTTGAACCTGTTGAAAATACTCACACTGGCTAATATATTTTATTCATGGAAGTTATCATCAAGTGATTATCATTGTAAAAAAGTATAATATGTACTACAATAACAATAATGACAGGTATTCTTATTATTATTACTATTATTATTTAAGCAGTGGTAGTAGTACACAAACAGGACATAGTATAGCGTTGGATATGGTGGGTATGGTGCAATGCTCACTATAAATATGAATTTTACTGTTGATGCCAGCCACAAGGTGGCATTCAAATCCAGGCAAAACTGCTCAATCATTGCCAGATTCCCCACTGGGAATTCCACATACACATGCCTGTAAGCACACACATACGTATAGCTGTAAACACACAAATCTGTATGCCTGGAAATAGCTTACCATATGTAGAGTTCCATAGCACTGAGTGCTTATGATTCCAGTTTGTTAGCAACGGAGAAGCACGCATAGGCCTGTTCTTTCTGAGAATTCACTGGGATGAACAGGCAAATGGGAATGCTCATCTTTGAGTCTGCTACTCTAAGTATGAGGAAGAAAAGAGAAGGCATACCTCCCAGTCCACCAAATTAGCTTCCACTTGAGCTTTCCAGAGGAATGGGTACAAGTGATAATCATCTCAAGTAACAAAGATGATTTAATACAATAAAATCTTCAGCTTTCGTAAATCTCTAATAGAATTTGTGAGTGTCCACTGGATTAAAGGTACTCGGGAGACATCGTGTGGACCAGTCCACAGGGCAGACTCATGAATTTGTCCATGTTCCTTGAGTCCTTGTCACGGCACTAGCTATACTGCGATACCATCTCTGTCTATAGGCTAACCCTCATTGTTTTCCCCAGTCTGAATTGAGAGATAAAAAATACATGTGGGGAGAACTGACTGCTATCCTCTCAGACCTGATTTTTACACTGAGCACTTATGTGTTTGACTGCACTGTTTCTTTAAAATACAGCCACGTGAATGGTCAGGATATCAAACTAGTAAGGTAAGGTAATTGAACTCATAATCAAGCGGTCTTCACACAGAGCAGAGAAGACAAGGACTCATATCAATTACGAGACTCAGCGTAGGAGTGTTGATCTAGGTTCAGTTTTCCTCTGACCCTGTCCAAACCCATTCCATTTGGAGCTGAAATATTTAAAAAAAGAAAACTGATCCAAGAATAAAGAAAATCTGTGTAAGTTGTTCTGGACAAGGCTGAGCACTGAGCAAATGAATAAAATAATAAATGATCAGATCAGCACTCCATCTCTGAGATGCTTTGTCATTACGAGAATATTGTAGGGGGGGTGTACCACGGTACACTACATAAAATTCTTAACTCCGTCTGGACGGCAATCCGCAAGTATAACCAGCAGTTATAAAGGAGATTCTGCACATGAATGCCACTCGAGTGAAGGAGGGGGAGGAGAGCCGCTAAGCTCTTCAATCCAGCCACCTAACATGCTGGCGGTGTACTGGGAGAAAAGCCAGTTGAGAGCCACATTCAGGTTAAGCAGCAGAAAGGCAAGAAAGGGAAAAAAAATGGGGGAGCAGGATGGAAGGAGCCAAGACTGTTTTCCAACATCAAAGAAATAAGGTCTGAGAGGGATTGACTAGCGCACTTCCTGGGTGCCTGTCGGTCTGAACACAATGCTTGTGAAGGTGTAGGAAAAGCCATGAGTACATGAAGAACCCAGATTAGGATCCAAATAAGTACATAAATGCAACCTGTGTTATCTGGAGGCTAAGAAATCGTCAAGTCGTGTTTAATGTCGACAATATTCAAGTCCAAAGACATAACATAAATGCCCAAAGACCTTTGAAAGCAGCGTCATTGCACGAAGGACCCGGTTGCATGGAACGAAACAATACTATTAGCGGCATTCAGTATATGTTCAGTACAGTGATTATCATGATACTATACCTACGATAAGTCCTGGGTGTTTCATGAATAAGCAGCGGTGCTAAAGCAATAAACCATTTCTGTACTTAAATGTGCTTATTTATTGTAAGCTTTGTTTACACATGCATTTACATATGATCTGTCTTCTTTTCCGCTGGTCCCTTGAGTGCACTGGAAAGTTGAATGGGCAATGCCGCCTGATAGCATTACGTTTACTCGCTGCTATACAATTTCCACAAAGGCACACACCAGCGTAATATGCATGGCAAGATTATACAGTTTAGATTACGAATATTTTTTTATGCACTGATGTTACTATTTGTTAGAGTAGACAGAGTAAAAAATAACATTTTAAATATAACTTGATAACTCAATGAAAAAAAAGGAACTAAAAGCATGCTGGGTTTCTCTAGAAAATATCTTGCATTGATACTCACTTCTTCTTTGTACTCAAAACATTATATTATGATATATACTTGACCAAGGTGCATTTATGTAATATCATTTGGTGAGCACCATATTCTGTTTGGATATGTTCTGCTTACCTTTCACAATAAGGACATTTATAGTGATTTCCAGGCTTTGATGACTGAATACCAAAAAGCATATGTTTTTTTCCACATGAACATCCCTTTTTAGTGATGAGTTCAAGTAGGGTTTTTAGACTCCCATTATTGGGACTATAGACACAGCCTGTGTGTGAGGAGGGTGATGCACATATTGAATCATGACAGTCTGCAAAACTGCTTCACGTATAACCGCCCACAGAGCTTTTTTGACTGCCACTGTCAATTTGTCAGAAGACAATACCATTGTTGTACCCATAATTAAAAATGAAGTTGCAGAGCATTACATTGACAACGAATAAGAAAGCTGAATGCAGAAAGGTCTCCATTAAAACTTTACCTCTTACAGAGACAACTGATTGAGACATACAGTATCTCACTGAAAAATAAATTCACATGAAGCAATGCAGCCATCCCTTTTTGTTAAGAGGGGTAACAGGGATTATGGTCTGTATATGGGTTTTACTTGCTGTAAAAGCAGACTCACAAACCTTTAAACTTATGTTTTAGGCTGTTTAAGACGTTTGAATCCTCAGTAATCCACCCCATCTGCTAACAGATGAGCAAATTTGTTCTATACTTAAGCCACATTGAGTACAATACAGGAACATATTGAAAAGCAGGGTTGGGCCCAGAGTTCCATAGCGATAGAATACTATTGTATTTACAATCATATGGTGAGGAGGAAAATTAAAATGGAGAATGTTAAGCAAAGTTTGTTAAGTGCAATATCCATGCCCAGTGGGCTCACTGGGCATGGCTATTGAATATTGGTATTTCCGTGACCAGAGGCGAGGAACATACTGCTCAAAGCACATGGCACAGGTGGAAAATGAGCTGGATTAGGCTGAATATATTACTAGTGTTGCAGCTGGATTCATAGCCAATCAAATGACTTCTTTTCATTCTCTTTAAAAGCCATGCATTGTGTCCAGACATACTGGTCTGAGATCTGGTAGGTGCTGCCAGCGCAAATAGCTGATTATGCTAACACCAAAATTGCAATGAGCTGCAGTGCACTGCTCGATCTCGAATGACACACCGTGGCTGTCCTTCCACTTTGGCTAACGATGAGTCATAAAATCATCAAATGACTCAGGTGCATCTAAATCCATGACAAAAATACTTCTTCACCATTGTGATGGCTCGTAACACGCCATGTGCCAGCTGGAACTTAGAGTGCTCAGACACAACTTGTCACGCTCGTTGTTTGTGTCACGGTTTCTGTGCAGGGTAGATCATTTTTCCATGCCTGCACCAGCTCAGTGGTTAGCATTCAGATTAGCCACTCGGCTAATCGTTATTTTTGTGTTTGGGGACGATTAGTTTCGAGCTTGCAGATTAGCCACTCGGCTAATCGTTATTTTTGGTTCCTGTGGGATGATTGTTCCCGCTCTAACATTCCTTGCATTCCAGCAGGATTACCACTGATTTGTTTCACCTGTTGGTTGCTCACACCTTCCGCTGATTACCAGCCACACCTGTGGCTGGGTATTTAAAGCCTCAAGTTGGCAGTGGAACAGTGCTTGAGTGTAACGTGTTTCGCTCTAGCTAGTTCCCTGTCGTCTTTTTGAGCAAGGTGTAAGTATTTCAGGAACTTAGGAACTCCAACGAATTCTGACTTCAGTTTGTTTTTTGGGAAAAAGATATTAGGACGGTATTTGTCCAGATTCTGAGGTTGGCGGTTTTTAGGGGTTATTGTGTCACCTTCGGGGCACAAATCTTTCCGCTCCTTACTAACCAGTTTTCCCCCTGGTTTTAGTTGGCCTCAGAACGTCTTCTGTTTGTGAAAAGACATTTTCTTTTTCTCAGCTTCGGGTTGAAGTCGTTTATTGTTCTTTATTTCTCGTTTCCCTGTTCCTTTATTTTTTTATATACTCCTTCTTCCTCAGTTACCGGTTTAGGGGTTTATTATTATTTATTTGGGATACGTCCCTTGGGAGTATAGCACCCCCATATTTTGTCTCTCACGAGACTTAGTGGTTACTGGAGTGCCCTTCGGTAACTTATAGATCCCCTGTTTGGTCACGTCTGGTCTTCACACTTCCCCCTTCCTCACAGTTTGTGCATTAAATACGCATTCACACTTGTCATACTTTTCCTAGCTTGTCTTCCGTTTCTACTGTCCACCTGGCTGGGGAGACAGAAGTCTTCTTTGTATTTCTCACCTTGTTTCTGTGAGTTTCACAACTTCCACTTCTCAGTCAGCTTGGTTCTCTCTATTGTGAGTTTCTGTTCAAGATTCCATTGCTGTTCCCCTCACAATATAAGATTTTCAGTTGTAAATATCAAACATGCTATATATTTCCAATTTGAAATTAGGGTGACCCAAACCAATCGGGAGGGTTAAGATTCTATCTGTAAACACTTCAGACTACAGGTTCATCTGGGCAGATGATCAGTTCAGATCAGCCTCAAATTGGGAATGGTTCTTAGCTCATTAAGAACTATTAGGATCAATAAATCAATAAATTATCCTTGTATGATCACTCAATATAATTGACTGATACTGTACCCAAAATCCACACAATTCCTAACAGAAATTGTCCCTTACCCTCTGACGAGCTCAGAATTTAGATCACTTCAGACTTTTCAAAATGTTACTCCCAGATGTCTAGAAGCTGACAGCTAAAGCTGAAAATAGTATTCAAAAAATGACAAATCCCCCAAAATTCTCCATCAAGTAAAAGTATTAGCATTTTTTTCTCTGCGTTGTTTGTGTTCTAAAATATTCACCTTCAGTCATTTCAAATTTCACAGGTAAACACAACAAATCTCTGCTGGTAATGACAGCTTGTCTTAAAACAATATGTGTTGTCACATTAAATTTAATCTGTTTTGGTTTAGCTTTCGCTCAATTTCTATTTTTTCCCACTTAAAGTCATGTGATTCTGAAACGCCTCTTTGGTCTTGTTTAGTATTGCGGCACTTTGAGTAATAGTGTACAGTCTACGATTCAGACCTGGCTTCGTCTGAATAGTTTTCATCAGTACAATAACACGGTGGAGCTGTGGGTTGCTTTACAATGTGGTACAAAGGTATGAGTCATAAACAAGAGGTGAACAACCTATGATAGGGGAAAAGAAAGTATGCCGGCTGTTCATTGTAAGGAGCCTCATACAGTCAGGCACTGAACAGACAACAGTGGCTGTAGTTTCGTCCAGTCAGCACACATTGCAGGAACATGTCTTAGCCAATCTGATCTTCTTCAGGCTATCTGAAATGCAGGTAGTATACTCAGTTAATTCATATTTTCTTCTCCTTTCTCAGATTTGTAATTCTGCATCAGTCTAACTAGATCAGAGTCACAAAAAGCATATTTATTTATTGACTACATACTGGCATGTGATGGTCCTTCAAATAAAATAAGCAAAATGAGAGACAGCTGCCCTGGATTTAAAATATAACACTAATTCTCATTAAAATGAATATCTTGAGAGAGTAATCCTTGGCAGAAAAGAGTGAACGGACTAATATTTCCACAAGCCTGGATACATCAAGCATGACTGAAAGGATGATAAGTGGAACACCACAGAAGCTGACAGAGA
This sequence comes from Anguilla anguilla, assembly GCF_013347855.1. Taxonomy (NCBI): domain Eukaryota; kingdom Metazoa; phylum Chordata; class Actinopteri; order Anguilliformes; family Anguillidae; genus Anguilla; species Anguilla anguilla. The sequence goes on along the minus strand of NC_049203.1, from coordinate 48,055,083 downwards.
AAATCCCAGTGTAGGGAAACAAGTTAAGGAAAGGCAGCTGGAGACACTGCAATCTGTAAATGCAAATGTGCCCCAATAAAGTATGTTGATGCTTTCATAGAATGTACAGGAAGGATTTTTTTTAAATGTAAGGGAGAGGGGTAGAGCCAGGACAGACTCTGCATGGATAGGAATTACATCAGCTAGGGACACTGAGGTACTTCAATATGGATGATAACTGATCCAGCGGGAACCTCTGTGAGTTTCTGAGGAGCGCAGTCATTGAAATGACGGTTATTGCAACGATGTGGAGAGGACCTATATTATTAAGTGAGGCTCAATCACTCATGTAAACGCACATGACATCGATTATTTATAATGCGTCACTGATGGTTTATGCAAATAGCAAAAGCCCATGCGCCCTGCAACATTGTTTTGGAAAAATAGTGCCCAGTCTCATTAGAGGTCGCCGTTGTTTTCACTGGGTTTAAAACGCATGCCACACTAGAGGGGACCAAAACGTTTTTTTTTTTTACATCTACAAAACAAAAATATGAAAAAAAGGAAAACACCTGAGACGCATTAAACTCAAATGCCCTCATCGTGTACGCTCATTCATTTTCCCTTCTCACCCTATTTTACATCCACCCAAAAGCCTATCGCAGTAAATAGAAGTCTTTAATATGCCACTTTCAAGACAGAGTGAGCCTTGTAGCAATTCTGCGGCAGATTTCACACACCCGGAGGATTAGAACTTGTGAGGAAAAACTGCGTTTTGAAGTTAAGCACAGATGACTTCCTCAGCTTAGTGTGTAAGATTTCAACCAGCCTTTTGACATGGTTGATCAAACCATTAAAATGGGATCCAGCCAATTGTATATTTTTTTTCCTCGTTGTAATTGTCAGCAATGATACTGTCATTTGATTCAAAGGGACTTTCAGTGTCTCTTTGTCCATCTGAATTGTTACTGAATGTAGGGCATGCCACATGAATAAACTGTGGTGTAGCCACTCGATCTTGAATTACAAAACAACCGTGTTGCTATTTTAAAGGGGAAGATATATAATTTCCACACACAGTTTTTAAAAAATGAGGGGAAAAAAATCCAAGCTAAGAGTAAAGTTTACTCATGAGGTGCAAAAAAGAAAATTGTTTGATGGATAAAGTAATGGTATACGTGTATGTCTTTGGACATCAATTAGCCTCTCCACAATCAAACATGAATACATTGTTTGATAAATTAGGTGCACATTTTAGGACATGCAAAACTGAAGAACGCCCCCCACTATTTTCCCTGCCACAGGCATTTTCATACTGGAGCTTTGACTTCAAAAGCTATCTCAATATTTCAAAAGTCCTGATTTTTCAGAAGGGGGGTCTCCATTTTTCCTTTTTACCTTTTGTTATTTAAGGGGTTTCAAAGGCTCTGTGCCCTTCCTGAGTTTTCACAAAGCAGCAGCAATTACATAAACACTCCGGGCTATGGAGAGCATTTGGTCATGCTCATCCCTTCTTCTGAACCTCAAAGAGAGTGAGGCATGAGAAAAGAGGATTGATTATTCTTTTCAACAGATTGGAAAATATGACTTATCTAAGTTATTTGGCTACCATCCCTGCAGCCAAAATAATGGCTAAGATCTTTTCTTATCTCATTTTCAGAGGTCAAATGCACCACTCCAAACCATATGACCACTAAATGCACATTCCCCAAAGAACATTAGGTTTTCAAATCAGTTAGAACAGGATGCACAACCATTTTTCAGTAAACACTAACGATCATATTGTTTTCTCCTGTAATACTTTCATAGTGTAGGGCTCTGAGTACTGCATACATTTTTATTATTAAAATTTATTCCAACATTTTTGCCAGTTTCCCCCCATAATCCTATGATGTTGCATTTAAAGCTTCTGGACTTGAGAAAATTTTAAATTCCAGCCAAATGGGATTAAACTGCAAACTACTCCAACCTGCCAAAGCATGCTTTGATTTATTACACACAGTTCAGGTTTTCTGTCTCACATATATGAAAATGAAGTGGCTAAATGTTCATATTTCTGTAATCTGTGATTAGATGCGAATGCATGCATGTCTGTGGGATACATACACACACCAGTAACTTATAAACAAATAACTTTTATAGAACAAATGATGCAACAGCTGTTTATATTCACTGAGCATAGCTGTTATACATATATAATGTGACAAAGTGGAGTACAAAAAGTAAACTGTATTTTATTTGTGAAGCAGAAAATAAGCAGATACTTTCTCAGGACCAGTTTTACAGTCGAAATGATGACACTACAATTGCTAATTGACCTGGAGTTTCTCACACTGTCTGTCTACGTGGTGAATTCTGTGGGTATGACTGTCAAGGACACTGGTGCTTGACTGAGAGTTGTACTCTTAACCCGTTTGTGCAAATGTCAGAGCTGGCAAATCCTCAGCCATTTAGGTAGTGTTCTATTTAAGCCTTGTAAGTATTGTAAGCACCATTTACAATACTTGGATTCTTCTTTTATATTCATAGTTTAGTTAGAAATAAAGTGCCACAAATGCAATTATCTTGGCAAGAATGCCAAAATTAAGTTCTCCTTTAGTTTAAAATGAAATACTGAGAGATTGCATATGTATAAGAGGTAATACTATACATGTCCTGGATCATACCCTCGTTGACCACATGTGTGCAAAATCTGAGGGTGATATGCAGAACTACTAAAGATCTATGTTGCAAAAAGTCAACAGTGTACTCTAGGGTATCTGTTCAAAATGTCTAAATTCTGCATTGCTGTAAATCGTAACAAAACATATGCTTCACTACAAATCAGCTGTTTTGACACATGAGACTCACTTTGCCATCATTTTCAAGGGGGTATTGTTATATTTTCCTCAGTATAGGGGGTTATACGATATCTAGGGGTACAAAAACCTATCCCATTTTTGTCTATTATAAAGCATATAAATTTGCCCCTTATGGTGGGTTAAGATGAAACACTGATTTCACACTGAAAAAAAGGGAAAAACATTGTATCACACTTTAGTAGACAAATCTAAATATGAAATTGTTCACTCTTGTATGTTTTTCTGTACTTCAAAGTATGTAATAATTTGTTGCATGGGGATTTATTAATGTTACAATTTATGATTACTCTGTGTTCATCTACCACATATCAGCACACAATAAATTTGAATGAGTATTTTCCATGCCCTAAATGACAAGTATAGCCCATGGAGATTCTAATACCCTACATTGTGTACAAGAAGATTACAATAAAATTATATTCCACCCTCAGAAAAAAAATGTTCTAGTTTCACAGTAAACCGGTGCATCAAATATAATACATGACTCAACCATCTATGAAGGCTTACCCTACATTTTGTGAAATTCCCACATTAGAGAATAGCACGAATCTCATGAAGGAGACTCATTTTCATTGGGATTAGCATAAATTATAACAAAGCCGGCCACTATGAGCCACCACGCTAACACTGCCCAGAGTACACTAACAATCCCTATACTAACACCTATTAGATAGCCTCCAATATAAATATGCTGAGCATTGTTAGCAAAGGCTAACATTTGTCTCTTACAGCCAATGCAAATATTACAATATCAAAAATATGACATAACAGAAATAATTGAGAGGTTACATGCTGTAATCTGCACGTCTTTGCCATGTTCATATGTATCCTCACTTCATGCTTCCTCCTCGTCTTCTGGCCCACTCCCCAAATCCATGTCAGCATGGTGATGATTTGCTTTAGCCATGCTGAACAGTTGTCAAAATTAGTAAAATCTTCCAAAAACAAAATCAATTACGCCTCAGTGAGTGCTTCTGTATTATTGTGGAAGGTTACAGTTGACGGCGCAACATTGTGCTGAAGCAACATTGCGCAGGGCTCTGAATCATTGTTATACAATGATTATTTCAAATGAGACAAGCCATGCAACAGTGGAAAGCTTATACTGTCCCCTACTGGACGGAAGAGTAATCAATCAAGCCGGAACAAACTGAATTGAGTAACAATGGTGTAAAATGCAAGTGGTGTTTTGTGTGTGGTCGATGTAAATGCCTATGCCTATAATTTCATTTATTTAATGAAAAAAGTTATCAAACACCCATAACACCCATGTGAAATCCCCCCCCCCTAAATCAAGCAATTAACCAAATTGATAATTAGATTCAACTGATTGACCACAGCCAGGCTTGATTGCAGCCAGCCCTGTTGAGTATATGTAGCACTGGTCCTTTCTGTGAGGAGTGTGTATGTCATCCTTGTGTCCGTGTGGGTTTCCTCTGGGTACTCCAGTTTCCTCCCACAGTCCAAAGACATGCAGGTAGGCTAATTGGAGCCTCTAAATTGCCCATAGGTATGAGTGTGTGAGTGAATAGTGTGCGTACCCTGCAATAGATTGGAGGCCTGTCCAGGGAGTATTCCTGTCTCTCACCCAATGCATGCTGGAATAGGCTCCCGCAGCCCCTGTGACCCTGCCCAGGATATGCGTGTATACTGTAGATAATGTTGGATGGATGGAAAGCAAGAGCTCCAAACAGCTTGTCAAGAAAACATTTTCATTATTTCTGTCTGTAATATACTCTTACATGACACGTCAGCCTTCTTTCATATGAACTCTGCGGATTAAGCATTTTTAAAATAAGGTATTAATGTTTTGAGGTGATAAGTAACCCGTTTGACTGTCATTTTCTATATGTCTGTGACAATTTGCTACAATCCCCTAGCATGTGTAATAATGAAACTGTAGTTTCTGCATTTGGAGCAGAGGCCACCAGCACTAAAGTGCAGAATAATCTATAAAGCCGTTTAAGTTGGAAAGGTTTCTTGTAAGTGGATTGAAAAGTCATTTTACATTTTTCCAGATGCTTGACCACTTACACCGCTCTGTAGGTATATTTGGCCAGATTCATCATTCAATTGAAGGAGCTGTCAAATGAGTGATGTTCTGCAATGTTGAAAGCATTCTAAAATGGCACTGTTGGAAGACTTTGTTCTGCAAGGTTTTATAACACTACCCTTTAACATGAAACACTTACAAATAATGCAAGTTATTCAGCCTTGACACTTGACAGTCCCCATACCATAGTGCTTGTAATTCTAAAAACAAAACAAACACAAAAAAATTCTGTTCGTTATGATTAATTGAATAACATGTCCATTGTTATTACTTTTTCCTAAACCTTTTTTTTTTTTTTTTGCCTTGCAACTGTTTAGTAATATGCCCTCTCTGTGGGACACATGCAAAATATGTAAGTAAGCAGAGCTAGATAACTAACCACTGAAATACTCTTCAGGTCTGCATAATTTTCAACTGCTGTGCCTCCTTAATTCAGCATTAGCATAAATTAGGGTAGGTCTATGATGTGCTGAGGCGCACAGATGAGAAAATGTCCTATTCTTGCATCGGTCTTTAAATTACAGGGAGTTTTTTCATTGCCACCGCTGCCAATGGCTTGCTCCCTAGGGAAAGATTTACATCCTCAAAGAGCCTTGTTATGCATATGGATGGTTATTGTTACAGGGGGAGGAGGGAAAAAAACAACATTTTGCCAGAATCATTTTTGTAGCCTCTCCCATTGTATCTTAATCCACTAGCAAAAAATAAAAACACCATTTTCACCATCTTGGTACCTTTTTTTTCAACTGCTTTGGTTCTGCGCATGCGGTTTGCTTGAGTTTCCCTGCTCAATGCTTGGTTCTCTCATTTCTTTATAATGTTATTCCATATGACTGGAAATGCATATCCTGTCATGCAGAGGCCACTGTTATTGGGCTGTTTAGATATCGCATTGAATGCCTGCACAGGCTAGGTACCTGACACTAGATCTACGGTCATATATCATTTATAAAATATGATCATTTTACACAGATGTACTCCCTGCATATTTGTTGTGCTGGATTTTGTGTCTAGCTGCTTGTGTTCTTGGCCATGTTCCCATTGATACATTTAATGACAGACGTATTGGCCTGTTGTCAATTGTGTTGATTAATTGGCACAAAAGCTTCTGAACTACTCGCTTTGCGTGGTTACAAGTGCACTGCGTGTGCTTTGCCTCATGCCGGTTTTAGCCACCTGTGACTTTCCTCTGTAAAGGGTATTCAATTATTTGCTCGATATGCCAATTCTAATTTTTCACTACCAATGGATAACCCTCATTATGGTCACCTTTCAGAGCATTTAGCCTCCGCTCTCCCGCTGTTAGATGATGCCAATATCCATTGATGTTCTGCACCTTATCTTGCTCCATGGTTGTCTTTTTGCTTTAGGTTGATACTGTACCTGATGTTACTGAACCAGAAGTGCATTTTTTTTTTTCATTGCTGTCATGATTTCACTCCATCCTCCCTTGTGCTTTTTTCAGTTATGGGAAGCCATTACAATTCAATCTCTTGCAACAAAAACATATTTCTGGTGAGGACTTGCTTGTTATCTCTAAGGCACTTATGCAATGGTGGCAGCTTTTGCAACTTTAACATGTGCGCCCATGATTATGAGCTTGGCTGCTTTACAGTAGCAGTTTATTTTTAAAGTTGCTTGCTTGAGGTCAATAAAATTACTGAAATCCCGTACTTGCGGTCTTATTTCCAATGCGGGCAATATAGGGTGATCTATGACTATACAGTAAACTTTAGTACAGTGATCTACAACCCCAGTTCTGGAGAGTTGCATGATCTGCAAGTTTCTGCCTCCACCTTAAATTAAGAAACAAATTCAGATCCAAGAACCCAAGCGAGGCTAGTTAACTGTATATTCGTTTGATCAATGGAGTGCTACAAAACCAGCACACCTGGTGGCTCTCCGGAACAAAGTCTGCAGACTGCTGCTCTTGCACAGATAATGCCCCTCCTCACCCCTAAACCAATGGTGTGCATTGCCATAACTATTAAACTGTCATATTCACAATGTAGTGATTATATTGAATTCCTAGGGTGCAATACAGAGTTCAATTGACCCATTCATTCAAGTACTTTATGTCTCCTTTCAATCTCGATAAACTTCTTTGGGACTTTGAAACCATTTAACCTCCAGTTCCAAAAGTGCTTCAATAATGTCAACCATGTGAGCTAGAGCTGAATGTGGCTGCTTTTGGTCTTTACTTTGCAGAGAGTAAGCTGCCATGCCTTGACCTGCTGCGCAGCTGTACAGACATAACAAATACTCTTACAATTATGACTCCAGCAGCCCAGTGACACGACCATTTTCTTCTGCCTGGACTGATTTTCATGATGGATGATGTGGCCTAACATTTTTGACAGTGGTTCAGCAGTACATAACACAGCGTTATAGGCTTTGTCCAACCCATCTGAGAGTCTAAAAATATGAATTAGATCTGTCCTTAACTTTGATTCACAAATTTAAAAAAGACAGGATGAAGAGGGGAAACAAATAATAAAGGCTGTCTAAGAAACAAAATAAATAACTTCCTTCACTTATTTCAGAGGTAAGGAAAATGCTAACTATGGTTTGATTGGGTCTATGGTCCATCAGAAAGATTAACTTTATATGTTAATATATATTATATTTGTAAGCAGATGAGGGCATATTATTGACAATAATTTGTATTTATGTATTTTTTTCTGCAAAAACTAAGTTGTGAGCAATAATAGCTTTTGTCTTTTTTCTTCATGAAAAGATAAGTGGTGTAGCTGTTCATTAATCAAGAAAAAATAATAAATCAATGGTATTTGATAAATGCCACATAGAGTTCATTATATTTAAGACTGAAGTTGAATGTAAAATAATTTGCATTGTTACTCTCTAAATTCACATTTGGTGATAAAAAAGAATTTATCCATAATACATTTTAGGCTTTAAAATTCATGAGCAAACATCCAAGCCTTTTACCAGTCAAGCATGTTCACTAACCCATATTCAGGTCAACTGAATTCATTCTGGAAGCATTGTAGTTAATTCTCCTGGTCTTCTCTTGGATGAGCTCTGCATTGAAGTTCAAACCTTATTTCAAAGAGAGCCATTAACATAATTCTTAGTTTGGTCATTGTAAGAGTAAGGACACGGCACACATTGAAAAGCCTTATGGCACATATATTGCATCGTAAACCATCAAAATACTTCTGAACACTTGCAAGGTCAAATCTGTTCAAACCTTGCAATCTCAATAAACAACACCTACTTTAGACAGTGATTTGGAAGGCAAACATGGTGCTTGGTAATAATATGCTAATGGGAATATGGTCATATATATTAATGTGCACCACTGGTGTTTGTTCTTAAATGCTTTCATTCATTATGGTGTTGTAAAGAGTGACATAAATATTAAATGGGGATTTCCAGAAATGTTCAAGGAAGTAGATCTTAAACAGTCCATACCCAACTGACAAACATTTGCTCAACCTAGATGTTTTACTTACTCATGTATTGATAATAATAATAATAATAATAATAATAATCAAAAAATATTGCCTGTCTATTTTATTCCTGGTCAGGGTCAGGAGTTGGGGGGGGGGGGTGGGGGGGGGGGGAGGGTCTAGAGTGTATCCCAGCATGCATTGGCCAACAGGCAGGAATATATCCTGGAGAGGCCGCACATCTATTACAGGACACATACCATTAACTCACTCATTCAACCCAGATTCAAATCTGGGACCTTCTGGACCAGAGCAGGACCTTATTTACTCTGTGAGAGTTGATTAAACACTGGAAGTGTGAATTTGACCACATTAAGCACAACAATGAGGCGTGACATCTTTATATAGCTGTAATGTGAATGTTGCTTATTTGTTACATCCTGTTACAACAATCAGTGCAATGTAGGGGAATTAAACCACCAGGCACACAGGGGAAACTCCTATAAGACTTGGGAGTCAACAAAACTTTTTTTTTTTTCTGGCTACAGAAAGAAGATAAAAGATTACAGGTCTTTTATCATTATTGTATTCTGTGTTGTTTTCTGGTTCTAATTTCCTGTTAATACAAGCCTGTGCTCAGTCACATTCTAAGCTCCTTGTGTTTACTGACGGCTCTGGTTTTGTGCTGCTGTTGCCCTTAGTTTGCATAACTGGTGCTACTTCAATCACTGTACCTGGCTCTCGGATTAGATCTGGTCCAGATCAGTTCCAGCCTTGCTTTCCAGATGCCCTTTTTGTTCCCTTCTTTGGACCCAGCATACTGTTAAATATCCCATCCCCTTGTTTTAGTGGTAACTGCTGACCTAATTAGCTGTCCTTCTTGCCTGCCAGCCTAAAACACAGTCTAATGTACTTCTGGTTCTTATGTTTCACTTGCTTGCCTCGATACTTTAGAGGAAGAACAGCATCACAAAATGACATTGAATTAATTCAGTCCTTGGCAATCATAAACCAAATTCCTGTGATGCTATTCCTTCGTATGAATGGCTGGACAGACATAATTGGAGTCACACTTCCAGCCTTAAGGAATTTATATGCATTGCCATTTATACATACATTTACTCATAAATAACAGGGATATTGGATAACCATCTGACCTGAATAAGGTGACATGCCAGCGGCGGTATTCATAGTTGGAGTTGTGACAGGCCATACTCTTGATAAGCATTTTAACCTATATATAGTTAGATATGTAGTGTTTTGATTATGGCCTCAGAGAGAGAAATAGTGAATTGGATGAAATATTATATTGTCTCTAAGAATGCTGCCTACCCTCCCTTCCTCAAACATTAAAGGAGACTTCCTTCACGCCAATCTGATACCCCAATCTAGGCAGGAGATCAATGGGTCCTACCTCCTGCAGAGTTTGTCTCTCTGAAGAGACAAACCAGAACACAAATCTATTTACAAGGCCAGAGGCCCAGCGTGGCTGAGATCCAGTTCCTTTAGATAGTAAGTTTGAATGCAATTTGTGACATTCAATTGAAATCATTGATCAGCAATTCTTCTGTCTATAGTAGAAGGAAAAGTAAACTTTCTTGCTTTTTATAGGTGTTCAACAGCTGAACCGAATTACCTCCTAATATAATGGGTCTCCTTATAAAAAGGGATTAAATTCATTAGTCTTTTGACAATAATGTCATGGTCCTCAACAACAGAAGGTCACTTCAATAGGTACAATATAAGTACAAGAACTCGGCATCACCCAATCAGGGCAAACATGCTCAAACCATGCTGAGTAAGGTTAATGCTGAGTATTAAAGATGGAAGCCACTGGAAAACTCTGTGGTGTGTTGCAGATGATTTTTGAGCCTTGGAGAAGACTTTTCCTCATTGTATTTTGGTGGTGGTCCCTTGATTGTGTGTGTTTTTTTTTTTTTTTTGCTTGTTTCCTTGGTTCCTGTGGTGCTGAAACTGGAGGAGGGTAAGCTCTGGCATCGGCCTCTTTGCCTTTTCTGGTAATCTTGAATTAACGTCTTGTTTAATGTCTTTGTCATTTTGAAGCAGTGAGCCTGCATTCAATGAACAATGTATGATTTCATTATTCTAATTTACTTATTTAATTCAATCATTTAGTCTTAAGACCTAAGTTTGTTTTGTTGTTGGTTGATTCCTCCAGGATACTGCAGACTGACCTATTAACTAATTTGGTGATTTAATTGATAATTGTCATTTTCAACAATAATTATTGAATTAAATCATATGAAATGCATTTTATATGTGGGTGAAGTGAATGGTTCTAGCATGCGATGACACTTGTGTTCAGTATTCAGAGTGCTGAACATTTTAACAAGGGCATTGACTGTTGGAACTTCTGGATTTAGAAAATAAACATATTTCTTTACTGAATCCTCACTTCTTTAGCTATATTGGCTGGAAATGGAGTGTGAGAATAGAAAAATATTTTATATTATCCTAGTCCTGTGGCAAGGTTAATCACATGGTCATTAACACTTTCTGCCTGTCAAAGAAATAAGCTGCATAAGCTGTCAGAGGGAGAATGGAAAAACAATTAAATCTGCATTATAAATAATTTGTCTCACTCTAACTCATTACACATTGATGGTTGCATTCAAGGCTTGTCCTGGGATTGTCATTACGATGACATGAGAGAAACAAAAAAGGAAAAAAAGTACTTAATCAACCCTCACAAATAAACCTGTATAGCTCATGGGTTGGTTAACCCCTGGCATAGTACCAGGCATGACAATTGCATTACTGTTCATACATAATTTGTTTTATATCAATGTTTTATTGATATACTACACTGATTTAATTTTATCTTTTTGTTTTTCCTTTTAATTGAATATCTGTCAGCTGAAACAACTTTCCATCTTCAGTATCAGCCTATTCTCAATGCTACAACTTCAGAAACTGTCAGGAGTTTCACATCACCTGTCATAGTACAGGGGGAATGAAACTCCAGTGTAAAAAAAACGAAAACTGATAAATAAAATTATATTTATCCTTTTTTTTTTTTTTTTTACCGATAGCAAGAAATTAAGCAGGTTAATCAGAAACAGACCCAGTACTTTTTAAGGTCATAAAAGTGTATCGGGAATGTCAATTTAATGAATTTCCAAGAGTTTATATTAGACTCAAGAGACATAGTTACTAAAACATGTGTTCAGTGGAAAATCTTGAGAAATTCTTGAGAAACCTTAATATGATAAAATATCATTGAATGGTGTACATGGATAGACCAGCAGGATTTCTAGCCATCTAAAAAACTTTATCATCAAAATATCCAACTATACAATCTACATGGCATACATGTTCATTTTTGTATCCATACAATATATTCACAATTGCAATTGTTAATAACATCTTTTTTACATTTTTTAAATATTTGTGTGATACACACATAGCCGTTTTCATTTTCTATGGTTTTCGTGGTTGGTGGACAAGACGCTTAGTTTCTGACAGGGGGAATATCATTCCAGATACAACAAATGACTTATCTGCCTATTCTGTGTGAAATTATAGTGAACAGATAATAATATTTGATAAAATCACTGTATTTACAAAAGCATGTCAGAACACTACATAGACTGCTTCGCTAACTTATGTGTTTATTACATACATTATGGCCATTTAGCAGATGTAGATGCAGATGCGTATGTAGATAGTATCCATTTAAGCAGCTAGATGCAAGATATTACTGAAGCAATTCAGGTAAAGCATCTGGCTCAAGGGTAAAACCAGAGTCCTATCTTAGCCCAGTTTCACAGACACAATGTGTTGAAGAACCTTGGTAATAAGCTAAATCATTTAGATAAACAAGCACATGCCATAAAAGACAGATACATTCCCCTTTATATTTGTGTTTCAAATCACATGGCAGATTTGCTCGTGTGCAATACTGGAACTTTTAAAAGGAGACAGAGGTCCTAATTAAGACTGGGGAGAGGGCACGTTCCCTCCATTACTGTGTTTGTACTCTATGCAATCCTCCTCCAATTTGCATTTTAATGGTTCAGCTTTTCTCATCTTCGGCGCTAATCCTCTGTTACCCTAAATGAGGCCTTAACTTTTAGTGACAAATCTCAGCGGCCACTGCATAGGGACGCCTTTCTGTCAAGCACATCATACATGTTGTTTACTCTGGCAGGGTGTCAGATGTCACATTGGTTCATTTTTATGACATATCTCATCTCAGGTTTGTACTCTTTCTCCATCAGTTTGTATGTTTCATCACAGCAATATGCAGTATTTTCGATGTTACCTCAAATAGAGCGCACACATGATGCACAGTATGATGCTCGGAAATACAAATGAAAAAGATTTGTCAGACATACAGTCTATAGTTTGGTAGCAATCTTTGCAAAAAACATGGCATTATAAATCTGTTCTCACCTGAAGTGTATTCAAAATGTAAAATTGTGTGCATTCCAGCTATAGCAAACAAGAGGGCCACAAAGTTGCAAATTACATTCTGGCTAGCAATGCTGATTACGCAGAAAAGCTAATTAACACTAATATATTTTTGGAGGTGCTCATTTAAGCACCCGTTTTATTACGAAATTTCAGCCTGGACCTTTCCATAATTACAATAATGTTACTTGACTAGCAGTTTCATTTTCATCAAAGAGAAGTAAACTAACATTGCAAAACAAATGTGAATCACCAGTCTAAAAACAACAGTACCGTGAATCTCTCTACAGCAAGGCTGGAATGTAAGATTCATCAATGTAATTCACAAAATTTAGACATGGGAATAGTGAAGTAAATAATTCTCCTTCTTGCTTGGTGAGATATAAACACTAATGGATTGTGTGTCTTCAAAATGGCCCTATCAGCTCTCATCAGAAAAAAATAAAAATAAAAAATACAGAGCTTTGGTGAAAGCTCCAGGTCTATCACAGATAACATTGTATTGTGGAGACTGTGGCAATATTATACCCAGCCCCCCCCCCCCCCCCCCCCTCAAAAAAAAACCTGTTTAATGCATTCCACAATTCTTCTAAAGCACCGCATTTAAAATTCCGCTCAACCACTCTCTTGAACTAAGCGATCCGGGGACATCACAATGTGAGAGTGTTAGCATTCTGCACCAGTGTGAGTAGAGCTGATAACCCAATGCTCTACTTAAACCGTGATATACATGCCCGAAAAAAACAATCAGAAATATTAATGCATGCATAACCCATCAGGCTTTCATTCTCATGCTGATGTGCAGGTTTGTTTGTCTGCAATGTTGTGCAGGATGCAAGGGCTGTCTCTAAAGCACCACATAATTGTGTGTAAAGTGGAAGTGCCACTCAGAAACCCCCATCTTAGAACATTCAGAATAATTCCAGTAATTGTGTAAAAGTTCAGAAAAGGGGAACCTTTGCACAGAAGCACAAGCGTGAAATTTTAAGTGGGAGAATTCCAGTAGATTACCACAGGTGAAGAGAAAAGCAGCATGTGATTGCGATATTCTTCAGCTTGAGAAAATGTTTATTTATCGAATCCGTGTTATGCGGTCGCACTGAATATGAATAATGTATGCGCATTCTGCACAGATATTGACTTTTTCTTCTTCTTGCCTGGTCAAAACATGCAGATAATGTCTCCATCACTGATGCCTCGCTTGGTGATTGATTGCTGATGGCTCCAGAAGTGAAATTTGGTGTTGGGTATGTACAGCACAGCCCTGATATAGCCTCTTGCTGAAGATTTGTTTACTGATGGAGGATAAAGTTTAGGTTAGACTTTTTCACATTAAAATGAGACCATGAGATACTAAAAGCATAAATATCATATATAAACATTGTAGATGCGTCCATGCAGGTGCACTGCATGAAACAATTAAACAATTAACATCCTATCATGCTATGTGGCATGTACAAAAATGCTCAGGCTGAGAATGTCTATTCAGGACGTGATCAGACTGTGTTAGCAAGAACAGTCTGTCGATAACTACAAAGAGAGCAATGTTATAGTAGGGTTGCAGTGCATAAACCCCTCATTACAAAGTCAAATGCACATTTAACAGTACAGTGGTGCAAAAACCATAGGCACTGGTCTACAGAGATGTGGAAAAAACGTGATATGGTCAGATGAGTTCACATTGTTCACCATATTCTCGACAAGTGGGCGAGTGCATGTGTGGCGTACATCAAGAGAACTGTACAGGCCTGAATGCTTCACCCCTACAGCGAGTGGGTCCGGTGGCTCCGTCTGGGGCATTTTCCTGGCATGGTTTGGATCCACTTGTCCCCTTAGAGGGAAGGGTCATTGCAAATCAATAAAAAGTTATTCTAAGTGATCACATTTATCCTATGATGAAACATTTCTATCCTGATGGGAGTAGTACCCCATCCACAGGACATGAAGGGTCACTGATGTGAATCATATGCTATGGCCTTTGCAGTTACCAGATCTCAATCCAATTGAACGCCTATGGGAGATTTTGGACAGAGGTGGTGGACAGCACTCTCCACCACCATTATCAAAAACACTAAATGAAGGAATATCTTCTGGAAGAATGGTGTAAGTCGCATTGAAGCTGTTCTGGTGGCTCGTGGTGGCCCAACACCTTACTAATACCCTATGCTGGTTTTACTTTTAATTTGTCACATCTGTATATAGTATATACATATACAGCTCACTGTCCCCACACACACACACACACACACACACACACACATATTTTATAGTACTGAACAGATACAATGGGCAAACTGTGTCTCCTGTAACAAGTAATATGTTAATATGTTAACATTATCTTATTTCCAGATATGAACATAAGGTCCCCCATACCATTCCCATTTTCGGTCTGGTCCACTGAGATTGCAGCTTGGAAAAGAATACGCTTTTCAGCTTTGGGCAGGACATTTGGCTCCTGGTTGGTCCTTATCAGCTCTGTCCTCTTGACCTCGTGCACTAGTCAGAGGAAAACATAAATGGGAATGAATAACAAAGTGACAGATATTATTCAGCATTTTTGTTCTTATCTTACCTTTGTTTTTCCCCTTTCTTGCACAGGTGATTGTGAGGGTTGGCTTTTGCGTGTGTATGTGCATGTTCGCGTGTGTGCATGCATGCATGTGTGTGTGTTGAGGGGATTGGTACAAGTTTGTGTTTTTTTGTGGTTCTGCATGTGTGAGTGTGTGTGTGTGTGTGTGTGTGTGTGTGTGATCAAGAGCCTTGGCCTTTTTTTCACATCCTGCCATCCTACTGCATCCTGAATAGGCCTATTAGTAATCCATCAATTGTAAAGTCTGGAGCTGTACTGTTGGAGAGGACTGGAAAAGACCTTGGCCCCAGACAGCCAACACACTGAGAATGAGCCTGCATTCGATATCCAAACACTTCAAACCAGAGATAAAGACCGATAGGGCATTAATAACAACAAACAACACTGTCATTGGAACATCTCTACAACCTCAGACTGCATGCTGCTGTGGATTTTGCGATTTCATGACTATATATAAATGTAACATAACAGGCAACTCTTGAATGCAAATACATTTGTGTGTATGTGGGGAGGAGACCTGTTTTAATACATGATGTACAGATGCAAGAAACTGGGAAGGTCACTGAATTTAGAGAGTTTTTACCACTAGGTGGCAAACTTGAGTGGTAAGTCTTTCTCAGCCGGGGCAGAGAAGAGCGTGTTCTATTGTAGCAGGAAATTACATTTGCAAAATTAACGCAAAGGTCCTCAAAAATGCAAACTTTCACGAAGACGTGGCAGCTGTTATTTTTTTTGTTGTGCTTAGTCTATCATCTTCTCTCTGTAAAGATGACTCTAAAAGTTTATTAACAAGGCTACACTATGTGTACACAAACAAGTGGGAGAATTATCTAAAATGTGCTAGTTCCTCAGATAGATTTGCATCAATGTTTCTCAGATAAAAGTTAGAAACCAAGAGGATTTTGTTACCCTGACATATGCAAAAGTAGCAACATGCTTTCTTATAAAATGCCTGTTACAGTACCAACAGTATTTATTTGCAATGCACAACAAACCCAACAGATTAGAAAAAATGTTTTTAGAGATGAATCTACTGATTTCTTGATATCAATGTCTCTTTATGTATAATAACTGTAGGAGACATTTTCACATTAGAATTCTGTAGATTACAATGTAAGTGATAGCAATGTTGTATTTTGCTCTGCCTTAAAGTTTATCACCAAAATCTATGAAAGCTTAAGGCTCAAACCATGAGATGTTTCATTCCAAATGTATCACACATTATACTTTCACATCTAAAATGCTGACTGAGTTATTTATTTAGTATCAGGCTATGCATTTTTCAACTTCAGTAACAACAGTGGGTCAGGGCACCTTTGGACACCTTTGGTGATGGACTGTCTAATAGAAGGGTCAGAGGGGGTTTCCTGAACTAATTATACATAGTCTCCCTCCCCCATTATTTTCCATTTTTCCCTCTCTTCAGACAAAAATACTGTATTTACAGTATGCTGCTATGAGACAGATATGAGTCTCTTAAACTTTTCATTTTAATCACTGCTATGCTTAAGCTTACTTTTAGTTCTATCACCAGAATATCATGGTTTAAATTCAAATTGAGTTTGAGTACAATCCATCATTGTACACATTCTTAGCCGGACTATGGAGAAATGGAGACAGTGCATTGTCTCCCCAGTGATAAAGGGTCTCTGCTTTTGCTTCCCTGTGCAGACCTATGATTTCATTAGAGATAGAAACAGAAAACCATACCTTACAATGTTTGTATTGGATGCAGCTCTAAACTAAATCCTTTCTCTTTGATGTTCAAAGATCCCATCATTGTGACGAATGTTTATTTTTGGACATTCCACCAGCCATGATCTTTAGCACCGAAGACAGGACTCCGGTCGGCACTTCAGATGGGGGGAGCAAGGGGGGGACTCTACGGCCTGAAAACAGGATCTTTTCACCAGAGCTGCCTGCTATGTTTAAAATATCCTGAGCAGAGGGCTCCATTTCTGAAGTCATGAACACACACTCGCCATTACCCCTGTGAAAGGAACAAAATATGACACGCTGTGTCATAAATCCCATAAACTTCCCAATGTCTCTGCTGACAATTTAAAAAAAAACCCAGAAACAAACTTCACCCTGGCCTGCTGCTGGTTTTTTTCCATTCTTAGTCAGCGCTGTGTGCTGGAACTTGAAGTCAGTTTCATACCGGCTTCTCTCTCCCATCTCCACCAGCAGTGTAGAAAATGAGTAGAGAGTCCAAAGACATAATTCAGTGCCATCTTGTCCAATATTTTCTGCCTACACCGGTTATATTGGATAAGTTTATCCTGTGCAGGTTGGAACTGTAAAGGTTTGATCCCCACTCGGATCACACATATTCCGAAAGCGAAATGTGATATTGAAATCTCACAGAACTGTCCCTCTCAGTTCATTTCCATATTTCCAATTGAACAAACGCAGTAGTGAAAAGTACCCCGCGTCTTTTACATGACCACTCTCCTCCGCAGGCACAGTACAGAAAGACAGGGGGGGGGGGGGGGGAGTTGGAGGGCATCACGACTTTATCAATGACCTTAATGCAGAACATAAATAATGCAGCTAAGGAACTTGCACAATGCCTTCTGCTTGTGTTTTTTTATGGCTTTGCATTTACATCGTGTCAAAGAAACTACTACTCCAGGCTGTAGCCATTATTGTTAGACACGCCAATGTCATTGTAAGGGAATATTTCCATTTCTGGCACAGGAAGCATATTGTTCAAGGTGTTCTGCCGGAACCCGCAGCTGCAGACCTCTCTGTACACTGATACACCCATTAACATCTCTGACGCTTCCAGCTAAAAATAATGTTAGCTTCAATATCGCATTAGTGCCAGTACTGTCAACATGTCTGCCAGGTATGCCACACATAAGCCTATCTGAACATATTCTGTACAACAGAGAGTTCAGCTCATGTCGCCAGAAGCCTGTACAGTGTACGTTGAATAATAAATAGGGACGTGCTCTCAAGCAAGCCCTACCTTCATTTTATATGATTACGGTCTCAGAATCCAAATGTTTTTGTAGCTCACAGTAGAATTTGCAGATAGACTTGAGTGCAATTTGACAAACTTCATTTGTTTTCCTCATTCATTCAGGCTTTGACATGAGCAATCACACATTTCATGAATTCAGAACAAAACTACAGAAAGCCAGTGCCTGTGGATAATTTTTTTTTTTTTTACAAATATAAAGAGAGTCAGATATTCCATATTATTCTGACCAAACGTCTCTCATTAATTTTGTGCATACATAGGGCTGCATAATTAACAGCAACAAATTAATTAATTGACTCTGACAAATGATTATTCTCTGATTTTAGAATGTACCCCCAGGCCACTGAACTGTAGCTAGGGCCTTGGATTTTATACAACCAGCTTTCAAAACCTGCAATTCAGTCTTCTTGCAGCAAGATGCTGGTACAACATCCTCATGAAGCCAATCACAAAGCCAACCACATTATCTCATTTCATTTTTCAATTATTAATTTAGTTGTGAGTAAATATGGGAATTGCACATGGGTACACTAAGCAGCACTATTGTCATGGCACACACACACACACAGACACACACTTGGGTGGCCAAATTATTTTTAAAATTAACTAGGGTTTGCAGTGATTCATTGTGATTACATCTTTTTATTTGTCCGGGTGAAGCCATGAATAAAGAGGTATACTAAAGAAAAGAAGTGTAAATACATGCCTTGTTTAAGTGTGGAGGCATTTGGTGCGGCCTGTTTGCTGACTCTCAAGGAAAATATGGATCCCCTGTGTGGTTGGGGGATCAGTTCCCCTGCTGAGAAACTTCCTATGCTGTGATGCTCAGCTCTTTCTCTAACCCTCTCTCATTTTATGCTGCCTGAATCACAAAACCAAAGGAGGGTGGGCTGAATGCTGCCCCCCCCCCCCCAAAAAAAAAAAAAAAAAAAAAAAAAGTATCTAGTACCAAGAACATTCAAAATGCGATGTCTAAATTACATTTGACCTATATTTGTTTTGTTTTTTTTTCTTTCCACTGATTCTTTTAATAAAACAAAATATCTTTCCATAGGTGTGTGCAAGTCAGTAGTCCACGTACCTGGGACTACCATTTTTCTGCCAAACTGTGATGCATCAAAGTCCACGAGACTACCAGTAAATTATATTGGCTCTGTATGACCTGATTGGCTGGGCATAACAGTCATTTCTGTTGAGTGACCTTCAGTTGGATCCCGCTTGATTAGATAAGTAATCAAGAGTTCCTGATTAGGTGACACAAGTATTAGCATTTTGACAGGAAAGCCAGCAGTTGCCCATATTTCAGCATGACCATCTCTCATGGCTTAGCCTGCAAAACTGTCATCAGTACATTAAAGCAGTATAAACATTAATGAAGAAATGTCCCACCACAATAATATTTTTAAATGTGTCCTTTCCACAGACTAATAGGATTCAGGATTGATATACATTGGGTGTTTTTTCATAACATCACAAGCTTTCATTTCTCCGATCCAAATTACAGTATATGTTAATTGGCTAATTCTCCAAACCCAGACTAGTTCTTCTTGATGTTATCTATCCAACTAGGCTGCCTTTCCACACACATGCCTTGCAAGTCTTGCAAAGAAATTTGTGAGCTGCCTGACTTCTCATTCTCATGGGAGACACCCCACTGAGCATTGTGAACAGAGCAGGAAAAAATGTAATACATTCAAATGGCTTTTCATTTTTATGTTTACAGAAAATAAAGAGTAGGCATGTAAAGCAGAAAGTAAGAACTAAGTTTGTGAGATCATATTAATGATAAATAGCTGTCCAATTTCTTATGACATGACATTTCTGATTTTAGAACATTACAAACTCCTGTACAGTTATATTTTTCTACAAATACTGCAGATGTACACACATACATTTCAGTATACCCAGGCTAGCAAAAATATGGGCTGTCGATTGGTAGCTCAAAGGCTTAGCTGTTATTGGCTAAGATTCTACCAATTATATTTATGATTTGTCCAGCCCTGTTATTCCAGTCATAATTTGTGCAAAGTGGAGATAGTAAGAAATGGAAAATTAGTTAATTTGGTTTGTAAAAACGGAGACATTAGAAATTTCAAATTAATTTGACAGTCCTAATACACATAAAAGTTAGTGGTGCTACTCATAATGTGTTAATGATACTCAAGGTTTTAAGAATATATTAAAATAAAAGTAATACTGAAATAAAATTACCATTAGGGTTCTTGAAAATATTGCACGTGCACAGTAATACAGCAATAACATATGGCAAAGATGCCATTATGCCTTCATTATGAAGGCTTGATACATTTTTTTTTTCTTCTGTTGATACACATGCAGCGACAAACAAAACTCCCAGTTTAATTTATTAGAACAATCTATTTTCAAAAATGACTGCATTGTGCAGCAAAGCAATTTATTCCAAAAAAATAAGATTAATTTGAAGATAAAACACTCAGTACAGAATCCATACCGTGTGCACATATCTTGGGACTTGCAAAATAGGACCTCATTGTCCACCAGAGATGCACAATTCAGGCCTGTGACAAGAAGGGGTTAATTACTCGTGCCTTTTTTGGTTTTGCTCATCAACTCTTCCCCCTACTCATTAATCTTCATTCCTTGTGCCTTAATCCTTACTGCTTAATTATAAATCTCATGGACTGTCGTGGGCGATCCCATTCCAAGTGCTGCAGTTAATAATTTACGCTATATTCCCTCTGCGGCTTAGAAACACACAATTATGTTTTCTCTCGGGACTTGTTCAGAAACGTTTCCCTGGCCATCAATGGGCTTCATAATGTTCTTATTCTCCGTCCCTCCTTGCATGCAAACAGGAAGACCGGGAATCCCACAGGATTATACCGTTGATTAGGTTTTATGCTTCTCTGCCTAATTTATTGGCACACCATTTGCAAATTGTCCTCAGCTCTGAACCATTGTTGAAAGTGCTGATCTGTTCCGCTGTTATTTAAATTGGAAGGTGATTTCAACCTGATTGTGAGGAGCGCAATATTTTGTGCATTGTGCACGCTTGCAATTTATCCCACAATCTGTGTGATTTAATGCATTATTTCAGATAAAAAAATATTTAGAGCAGTCAAGAATTGCCCCTGACCAAATTTAAGGGAGTTCCGTGGACAAGGAATTAATTTATATCTCCTCTTAAAACTATACCAACCTAAACCTACCTATTTCTTCATAGAAAGCAGAGAACAGACCTGCACAGCACTCCATCACTCCTGTGAGGTACAGGAAAAAGTACCAGTCTGTACTTAAGAAAATGTTAATTACATGGCGACCAGAGGAGAAAATGATTGGATTTATTCTTTAAATAAATGATGATATGTAGTCAATACTAATCATTCTAGGTGAGTACATTTCATTTCAGCAACAGCAATGGACTGCTGGCTATAGTGTCAACAAATTTCAATGCTTAACAGAAAGCTGCATTTCAAGAATTTTCTTGACCCCAGGAGTGTCAACAGCCTTACGATGATTGCTCCTGTACTGAAGTCTCTCATGAGTAAAGGGTAAATGCTCACCTGAGGTAAATGACCTTTGCCACCACCCAAGTGGAGCTCTCCAGAGAACTGGCTAAGCATGGACCCTGTCAATCAAATAAGTTCCAATCAGATCAAGAGGTCTCAGGGAGGAATTCTGCGAGGAAAGAGTGGTGAGGGCAGAATGCATTAAAATAAAACAGTTTTTGTCACTTCTCTTCCAGAGAATAGGAGAATATGAGATATTCTTTAGGGTTGTGGTCAGCTAGAGTTTGCTGTTTGTTTATGTATATATTCAGTGTCTAAAATATATAAAATCTTCCATACGAATGCACCCAGAGTGCCCACACATGAGCCTAAGCAATGATCTGAATTTCAGTCATGTCGCAGAACTTCATATGTAAGTGAAACCTCTGCAGACAGTGGATTCACCCCTTGTTGACAACATAAACGTTTACCATATAAAGAACTTTTGTTTTCCATACCAGAAGTTGGGTTTGACATTTCCGATCACCAAAATTTTTTATTTGAATGGTTCAATATTGCTTAACCTATAAGATACAGCAATTATTTTGCAGAATTTTTGACTGAATAAAATACAAATGTTGACACCACTTGGCCCAGCAATAGATGACATAAGTAAGGTTCACTCATGTATATATTGTGTGGAAGGAATATGTACAGTACATAAACATATAGTTTTTATACTTATGGTAGCAATATCATTTCACCTTTCATAGATAATGTCTTAGAACTTTCAGCCCTTTGCAACAGACTAGTGATTTTAAATCAATTCCTATCGTGCAACTATATGTTTGATAAGGGCACAGTGTACCTAGAATGCCCCGTATTACTGGATTGGGCATTTTGCATAGGTCACTACCTGTCTGATGCATTTTTATCAACTAGCTTGGGAGATAGTGGTGGAAAAGATATATCAATAAATCCAACGGTAGGATTCCAGCAACACCAGTGCAGTTGTCTAGTTTTGGCAGTAGTGGTTTGTAGATACCACAGCACAACAGCAGTAAACATTTTTGTTTGTTTGCTTGTTTGTTTTGAATGTCCATAGACTGAAAGCCCATTTATAAAAATGATTAAAATTCTGTGCTTGTGAAGCCACACAAAATATGTATTGATTAAAGGAGTTGGGGAGAAAGGAGAGTAAAAGGAAGTGTGATCATGTCTGAGCAGGGTGCTGGAGCAAGCACAGCATCCCTTTGGATTGATTTTTGGACTTCTGTATGTCCTAATTTACATGCATGACCTAGATTAAGACGTTAAATAAAAAACGCATACTAAATGTACAGTTTACCAATCACACAAAACTCTGGGGTGTAGCTGTTTGGAAGGCGCTAAAATAATTTAACCGTTTTGAAATGAACGGGCAGACACCTGGCAAATGAAATTTGACATTGCCAAATGTATATTTACACATGTGGGAAATAACTATATAAAGCAGTATCATTTTATGGGAGGCAGTAAATTAGTGTGCACAGTGTGCGAAAGGCTCAGGTGTAATCTTTGACCCAGGTCTATGAAAATTCAGAACATTGTTTTCTGCCAAAGCTGCAATAAACACAGAAAATATGATGGGGTATAAAGCAAAAAGATTGGTCAGATGTTAAGTTGATAACATAGGGTGGTAGTGCAGAATACATATTTGGGAGCTTGGCTTGCAATTCCAAGGTTGGAGTTTCAATTCCCAGGTGGGGCATTGCCATTGTACCCTTGAGCAATGTACTCAAGCTAAATAACAGTAAATATTCAGCTATATAAATGGATTCCATTTAGCATTTCTCTGTATACGAGCGTCTGCTAAATGCCCGTCATGTAAAATCCAAATGATATTCGTGTAAAACTGTATAGCTGTTGGCTGAAGCACTGGTTTATCATCTTGCAAATCTTTCTCATTTTAGCAAACCAATCATTGAAAGGTGTCCCCACGGCATTATCCTCTCATTACTATGACATGGGGCTGCGGCTGACATAACAGTAGATAGCTTGTTTAATGTGCACCCATTATTGGTAATGGCGGCATATGAATGGTGACATTTAATGCAAAGACAAACAAAAATTTTGTATTGCAACACAGCGCATGCGGCACACATACATACACACACATACACACACACACAGAGCTGACTATATATATATACATACAAACATACACACACACACACACACACACATATATATATATTTATATATATATATATATATATATATATGTAGGCAGGAACTTCAGTCACAAAGACTGCCCAATTGGCTAGTGTTTCAATAGGATCAGTGACTAAAGTGAATCTGCATTTAGATCTCTATGGGACAGACATCAGTAAATAGGGTAGTACATTGTGGTCGAAAGCGCACATTCATTGACCGTGAGGCTCATGCAGTAGTGCGATATGTCAGGAAAAAACAGAAGAGCAACTCTTCCTCAGGTGACTGAGAATGTCAATGCAGGATGTGATCAGACTGTGTCAGCAAGAACAGTCCATCGGCAATTACATATAAAGGGATATTATAGTGGCGCTGCAGTGCATAAACCCCTCATTACAAAGATGAATGCATGTTTGAAAGTTAAGTGGCGCAAAAACCGTAGACACTGGATGAGTCACCCTTCACCATAGTACACCAAGAGAATGGTGTGAATCATAGGCTATGGCCTTTGCAGACACCCGATTGAACCCAACTGAACATTGTCACACGCCAGCATGACACCCCTGGAAGGCAGATGCGGCAGTGCCGGGGAACACCGTTGGTTGCCACATGGAGAGAGAGAGAAAGCGCACCCACGCAAACATGAAATCAAATAAACAAACACCTTCAACCTTCCCCCTGATGGGTTCTGGGCAAAAACATTAAAACTAAAACAAGCTAAAATAACAAAGACAAAATAAAGTAAAATGGCGTGACCACTTTCCAGTGTGCCGCCTGTAGCTGGCCTGCCTTCCAGTCGGCACCAGGTCCTCCAATTTCCCAGCTGAGGATTACTGTCTTTGTCTTTCCTCCTCAAACACAATACCAGAAATAAAATGAAACAGAAATCAACAACGTGCTCTCGGTGTGAGCTCCTGGTCTCGGCCCCAAATTGTGGAAAGCAGCACACCTTTAAGCAGCTGGGTTGATTAGCTAACGCAGCCCAGGTGCGTGTGCTCTCTCCACAAGCCGGTGCAGCCGAGAACAATCCGCCTCTCCGGCAGACTGAATGCCACAAACACTTGTGAGATTTTGGACCTGTTCTGACACCTTACAAAAACACTTTATGCTGGTTTTTCCTTGAATTTGTCACCCGTGTGTGTGTCTGTGTATATTTTTTGTTTTGTCTTGTAATTTATCTGGTACAATCATTGATTAATTTTTCATCTTTATTAACAAAGCCTATTCCATGAAGAGGGAGGTACAGACAGCACTTGACAACACTAGTATTTAATTCTCAGTAGAGATAATATTTTAATAACACTCTAAAAAAAATTTAAAAAACTGTCTCGCACTGCAGTCTGAGAGCCTCCAGATGATTGTCAGGTTCATTTCACTGTCGTTAACAATGTGCATTGGGGCTGCACATCGGGAGCAGAAGCTGGAATGTTTCTACAATGTGCACACACCATTTGCTGTCATGATTAATTATTGATTGGCTGCTTTATGGTGTTATGATAGGCCACCCTGGGCAGTGTGGTCCTCATAAAATCTGCATCAGGACATTTCCCCCTCTCACGGGACCTCACTGGCCTTGGAAAAGTTTGAATAGGATTTGCTAATCCCAACGGACGCCATGTGTTTGCTAATGCAAAAACAAACGTGGAAAGCTCCAAGGATGCTCAACAAGGCACTTAGGTTTAATTAATGTGGCTAAACTCTATAATTGGTTTTAGTACCTTACCAGTTATTACTCCCCATATCTTACCTGTACTAGCTCTCTAATGATCTCCTTTATTATGGATGCATTTCTACTTGTGTCACTGCTGAATGAAAGTGATAATTTACTATATTCACACACACACATATATATATATATATATATATATATATATATATATATATATATATTTAAATTATATTGTATAAACATGCATACCCAAAGGCATTCATTCTGCAACAAATGTATTTGTCCTCCATATTTCCCCAGATCTCATAACATAATTTAAGTCAAATGAATTTTTTATTAAATATATCATTACATTTATGGAATGATGGATTTCATAAAAATAGAATTTTGGACAAATTTCCCAAACTCAACTGCCATTTATTACCAAAACCATAGTATGCAGATTTACAGATATAACATTTGAATGCTAAAATGAAAATGTTTCAGATGCTTGGTATTGTTGTAGCCAGATCATTTCCTGCACAGTACGACAGTGGCTTTAAGCTCTTTGCAAAAGTAAACCGTACGCATCCACCTGGTGCTGAACAACGCACATTAGTAAACGCATTGTACCTGGACAGTAAGACATTTCAACAGATACAAAAATACTTGCAACAAAACATATGAAACACAATATGATACACAAAACAGTTTGACTTTGAATTTGTCAAGCCATTTGATTTTTTTTGTGGCTGATGTGGAGTGCATAACTAAGCGGGAGACTGCTGCTTTTTTTGGAACATTTTAACATCCTGCTTGCTAGTTAGTTATGTCGGCTTGCTGTCATCTGTGCTGCTGCTCTGCTTGGAATAATCAGCAACTTACGTACTGTTCCCTCAAGTTTTGCTGTGAGAAGGGACAGTAATTACCGCATGGTAATGTGACCAATTTATTTTGTTTAGTGCTGGTACACTGTATTTTGAAGCTCGTAGATAAGCAGACTTGCCAAATCCAGACCACACCATTGTTAGTTGTCACACTTTTGCATCTAATTTGCTAAATTTAATGTACATACTAGCTACCAAAGTTACATTTTGTAACAATTTGCAAAATGCCCAATATCAAATGTTTCGTAGTAAAGCTAGCAATGTCTTAGGTTATACTGACGTAGGTAGGAGGCCTACAGGATTAATCAAATAAAAATCTTATTTGTGATTTGAACACCTGCGATTTCTGAACCACAGGCTGCAACAGCCCCCCCCCCCCCCCCCCCCCCCCCCCCCCCCCCCCCCCTTCAAAGGTGTTTCTGGTTAGTCATATCGTGAAACGTTATCTAGTCAACAGTCAGCTCCTATTAATTAAAGCTTACTGGTAAACTATTCACTTTGTAAGATCAGAAATTTTGTAGCATACTACAATATAAAAACAATGGACATGTCAGGCAAAAGATAAAAAAATAAAAATCTAAGCGAGAGTTAGAGTTGACAATGGCAAAAAAGCAGGTCAATTTAGATAACAGCACCATAGCACTTGTGAAAGTACTTTCCAACACATGCTGGTTTCCATAATGGTACTATACCACATGTGCCTTCATTTAGTAATGCTGCCTGTTCGCATGCCAAAATGGTTCCTTAATGGTTCTACAGTTAATAGAATAACTGAGGAAAAACTGAGCTGCCCCAATGTCTTGCAGTTTCAAGCATGTAGAGCACATAGGGTCATTGAAATACAAGCAACATTTTCACAATTCATTTTGGATGTAAAATTTAATTTTATTAACAACTGTAGTACAGAAAACTTTGTTTGTCGGCTGTGTAGTAGTCCAGTTAAAAGTGAAATGTATTGTAATCTTTGAAACAAAAAACTGCTAGAATTTTTGTCTAAATATGGCTTGGTAGAGATAAGAGACTGGATGATATATACAGTATGTATTGATCTCCAGCTATACAATCTCTTTGTATATCTCTTTGACATTTCCATCAGATGCTCAACACGCAGATGGCAGGAGCTCAACTCAAACACAGGGATGTGTGGGGCGACAGCATTTACGGCGCGGTAGTCAGATTTGTCGAAAAGCCTTTAAATTTTGCAGCATTAGCTTTAGTGCAGCGACAGATTCACATCACTCTCTGCGGTAGAAATATCTTTGCTCAGGGGCTATTCCAGCAGAGCCCAGATATTCAGTTTGTGACAGCACACTTAGGGGCATGCCCAATGTAGACAGGCTGTGTAATACATTTTTAAAGCTCATTTCCCATTCTGACCGATGTGCCTGTCTTTGAGCTGTGTAATGGGAGGCCCAGGGGAGGTGAGGAGCACGGCATTTGCATCAGGCAATCTTAAAATGTTCGTTTGGAGGGGATATTACCTGTTTACTCGCCTGCTGGGGGCAACTGCCATTTTGTTTGGGGTCAGCAGACTGATATTCTCCGTGCCTGTAAGGATTGAGGCAGTGGGATATCGGCCATTATAATTCAACTTAATAAGTCTCAAGAGAGAGAGGGAGTTGGTTGCTGGAGCAAAGATGAAAATTGTACATATAAGCAGGGCTCTGGGTTTTGGGAGAGAATCCTGCATTGACCTTGGGAATGTTGCCCTCCATTACTGTTTTTAGTTTTCTTTAAAGGAAATGTGGTGCATTTATAATTGAGACCTGTGAGGGCCAATTAATTTTATTCTTGGAAGCTTGATCCGTATGTTTCTAAAACCTTTTTTTTCCTTTCAGTATAAATAGTCCTATGTGCACTACAGTAAGTGTAAACTAGTGATGCAATGCCAGAGAATAACGCTGTCAATGCAGTGGCATTCTCTGTTGCACAAACTGTACAATATAGCGGGTGATGTCATATTAATTGGCATTAAGCACAAAACACATCAATAAAATGAAATCAATAATCTATGAAACTGATTCTAGTTTCTTGTTCTATTGTATAGCTCTGGTACAGTGTAAAATGACAAAAGCAAAATCTAATTTTATGCATCT
Organism: Anguilla anguilla; assembly: GCF_013347855.1. NCBI lineage: Eukaryota > Metazoa > Chordata > Actinopteri > Anguilliformes > Anguillidae > Anguilla > Anguilla anguilla. The sequence continues at coordinate 48,026,473 of NC_049203.1, read as the reverse complement.
TCATCCAGGCAGTGTTCCGCTGGTGCATGCTATCAAATCACATTACGAAAATGTTTTATGGATATTGCCTCTGGTCCAATGAGAATTGGTTCTAAATTTAGTCCGGGGCATCCCAGGTCATCTGATACCACTGCTTTGGCAAACAACAGTCACAGTTGCGAGGGGGTGTAAAACTACAAGGGCATTAACTGCCTCAGATTAATTTAGGACATTGCATTTGAACTGATATCGCAGCCAAATTAATTTATCATGGTACGGACGCTGGAACCCAAGCTGGAGCAAATGATGACCAGCGAAAGGCTGAGAAATGATAAAGTAACTGAACTGCGGGACTTCAGTTATCTAATGGCTGTCACTTTTTTCATTCTCTCCAGGGGAACAATATATCAGGGCCTACCTGAGCTCTTCTGCCGGTTGCTACAGCAACCAGCTCATCAGAGCCTCCCTCCTCTTTGCTGCCTTAAAGTGTAAGTGCTTTTTGCTTTGCAATGAGCAGACATAGCAAGGTGAAGCATGCAGTGTTAAAATCAGATGATTTTTTTTGATCAGCAACATTTTCCCACTAGTGCCATAACCACTCTTCAAGGGTAACAGAAAGGAACCAAAGCACTTTTACAGAAGGGTTGAGTGATTGAGAGAATGCTTATTGTGGGAATGGGTACAAAATGACAACAATTTTTTTTTTTTTTTTGCAAATGAAAATTTGAAAACATGGTTGACACTAACTTATAAAGTGAATGCCTACAGTGAATTATGATGGTTTATTCTGCAGATGGAACATATATATATGCAATACAAATCATACATGCATGTAGCAATCTTCTGGGATACAAATCAGTTATATGAAAATCATGTCTGAATGTGGAATAGTGACGGATAGGTTGTTCAGAGGGGCAAAAACATAAAAAATGTGGGGAATATCTAATTTCTGTTCACTTGAGACAAATTTGCATTTGCTGAAAGCCTCAAAAGACAGGAAATTAAAATCATCAGCCCTAACGCGAACATCTGCCTACTCTCCATCAAGGGGTATCAACACAAATCTTTGACAACAGCTACAGCCCTGTATATGTCTACTGTACTTAAAACAACATGTACGCACCACTTGGCAGATTGCTTAAGATTCAAACCTTTTCTCAAACAGCCTGATTCATACTCTTAGAGTAATGCTCTTTACAGTGTATAGCCAATTTTAGATATTAAAGTCAGAGGCAATGCACTTACAGATGCTGCACTTTTACAAAGCATGGTTCATTTCCAACATGCATATGTGTCCCATTTGGAGCAACATAATGTGCATCACGCGTTTTTCCACAGAGTGCGTCAGAGTTTTTCCACAAACTGGTTCATAGCACATCATTTTTACATTGCATTACATTACAGGCATTTAGCAGACACTCTTATCCAGAGCATTTTTGCACATCATGTACATTGCATCCATTTATTCAGCTGGATATATACTGAAGCAATGCAGGTTAAGTAACTTGATCACGAGTACAATGGCAGTGTCCTGCCTGGAAATCGAAGCAGTAACCTTTACGCTACCAGCTCATTACCCATTATGCTACACTTTTAAAGGTCCTGAAAACTGGATTCAAATAGTGGTTATACTATTTCAATATTTTTGTTCAATAATGTTTTAATACTTTTGTTTGTGAATCCAAAAAGTATTAAAACAACACATCAGCAAGGAATACACATATTTCAGTTTCCTGTTCCTTTAAACTAGTGTGACTGATTGATAGATCCAGCATTACAGTGTATATAATAGAGTGAAGATTGTATATTGCTATGATCAATTAAGGATATGGATGAATTTTCAACTCAAGTCCAGGTCACATAGTTACTACATCATTACATCATCATAATACTAGTGCTACGACTCAGTTGGTAGAGCTTTGCGCTAAAAATGCAACAGTACTAGTGGATCTGAAGAGGGGACTACATATACCGAAAAAAATGTATGAGGCTATGCATAAAAAGTGCTGTAATTTCTACATGGTGAAATCAAAATGTATAACATACCCTTTGATAAAACCTTAGAATTGTTTGATTACACATACAAAATAGTGGAATACAGATCCAAATAAAGAAAAAAAATGTCTCTGTCATCGGCTGCCATAGACTTTCTTGTCTTACAGTCTTTACTTGCAGGTATACAAAATAGTATCTTCCTCTTTTGTTCACTTCATTTACTTTCGCCAGGTATTTTTAATTTGCTTGCTATTCCAGACAATGAAAAATGACACATGCAGCTATTTCAGGAACACTGTATCAATGAAAATGTTAATAACTTTAACTAATGCGGCCAAAAGGGAGCCTTGAACAATAGAAGCAATTAACGTTATGGACTATTTTACTCTTTGTATTTTTCCATTTTTTTCCCCCTTTGCTGTGAAGTGTGATTTACATTACAGATGGACATTGGACAGTAGCTTGCCTTGCACACAGGGCATTCCAGCTCATGAATCAGTCCAGCCCGTGAATCAGTGAACCCAGTGAATCAGTCAAGCCAGTGAATCATGTATAGAAATCGATCCCTAGCACAAATCCACAATGCAACACAAGACAAATGCTAGAATGCGTGGTTGGCTTATTTAGGTAGCCATGATTTCCTTCATGAAGGGCCAGGGAGTTATTTTTTTGAAGTCCTGGCCCTCGGGTGCCTCTTTGTTTGAGAGCCAAGGGTTCTGGACAGGGCGAGTTAGCACCAGGCATATGGGAGGCGCAGTCACGATCAAGCTGCTCCATGGCCGAGCGGGGCCTGTTTGCCAATTCATAAAGCGGATGGAGCAGTCATAAAGACGGAGATCCCCGATGCCGCTATATTCTGTTTGCAATCTGCACTGGCACATTACGCAGATGTAAATCGGAGCTTTGATATCATCATAAAAAAATTACTGCCGTACACCCCCCCCCCTGACTAAAAGAGGATTAAGAAGAGATTGCCGTTGGGGAGAAGTGAACTGTGCCATTACATCTACTCATGTGTCACTGCACACATTACAATTGGAAATGATATAAAAAGCAGGCCTTCCTGGAGAAAACTCCAGATTGGAGGAATAAATGGCTGCTGGCAAAACTGGGGGACTTTACTTGGAAATTGTAATAACAATACTGCAAAAATAAGAAATGGGATGACAACAACAACTAAAACAAACTTTTAAATCGTTGTCAACTTTCAAATGATGCTTAACTTTTAAACTTCCACAAATGTATGGGCGATTTCACAGGAAGATCATCCTCTTCATGAATTTTAAGGGGAAAAAATTCTACAAAAATTATTCTATTAAAATAACTATGGCAACAAATAACTTTTATATCCATATCGAAGCATCTGGTATACACAAAACCCCTATCGCCAGTGTTAAAATCTCAACAGCGGCCTCTAGTGAAATGGAAAGATGTAGCAGGGTGGATGCCGTCGCCTCGTCCTCCCCAAGCTTCAACAAGCCTCCATTCAAATACAACCCCGTTAGCACGACATTATCTTTTACATTACAAAAATGAGACTTATCAGCCATCAAAATAAAAGTAACATACTGCACATCCAATTAAAAAATGTGGGAGGGGTTGATGAAGTGTCAGGATGCATGCAAGCCGTCATGCTCAGTTGTAGTGTGAGGGGGATTTCATGAAAGATAGCTACAAAGAGAGGAGCTTTTTTCTGACGCCACTAATGTTAGCTAACATAATCTAATATTAGCTAACATGTACAGAGAGAAGCTTATTATAAATAGCTGTGCGAATTTAAGGATGTTTTTCAGTCGTACATTTGGATTTCACAATAATAATAATAATAATAATAATAACAGCTTTATTTGTATAGCCCCTTTTGTGCAGAATGTAACAAAGTGCAAGAGTAAAAACAAAAAAAGACAGGGAAATTATCATAGTTAATTATATAAGTAAAAAATCAAACAAAGAACAAAATTAAGAAGTGAATAAAATGTAATATAAATAAAATATTAAGAAATATTAATTTAAAAAATATGATTCATACAATGAATTCATTTTTTTATATACTATACGAATAAGCAATAAAACAAAGTACAGAATAAAGGAATTAAAAGCTAATTAATAAGAAATGTTTTGAGCTGCTTTTTTAAATTGCCAACTGAGTTTTCTGTTCTAATGCTTTGTGGGAGAGTGTTCCAGTGGTTTGGTGTGTTGCAGCAGTCACTCTTACTATTTTTTTTTTGTATTTACTCACAGGTACATTGAGTCAGCCGGTTGTGAACGATCTGAGTGCTTGAATTGGCACATAAAATGGCAGGCAATCTTGGATATAAAAAGGTGCTATACCATCACTAGCTTTATTGACAAGTAACAAGACTTTAAAATCAATTCTAAAAGAAACAGGAACCCGGTACGAAGCAGCAAAGATGGGTGTAATATGTACTCTTTTCCTGGTTATTCAGGATTGTTCTGAATAACTTGGGAGTTCAACAATATGCTTGTTGGGCATTAGCACATGCATTACAGTTGTACAAATGGCTAGAAATATAAATATCAAATGTATCAATTTTTCAGCCTCTTTGTTGATTTAAAAAGGTCTTACTTTGGCTATGTTTCTTAGGTGAAAAAATGCAGTTTTAGTTATGGAGTCTATGTGTCATTTAAAATTGAGGTTGGCATCTAAAATAACCCAGGTTTCTGATTTCAGATTTTGCCTGTTGAGTCAGTCTGCCAATCTTTGTTAGCAGCCCGTCTCTTTCTGACTTTGGGCCGACTAGAAGTACCTCTGTCTTATCTTGATTTAATTTTGAAAAGTTTCTGTTCATCCATTCATTCATGTTGGATAGACAGGCTGCAAGCATGGATTGTCTGGCTCTGCAGAGACATATATCTGTGTGTCATCAGCGTAACAATGGAAGTTCACATTGTGATGACGGATGATCTTTATCTAAAGGAAGCATAAACAAGTCAAATAAAATTGGTCCAAGAATTCTCCCCTGAGCTATGCCGCATTTAACATCAACTGACTGTGAGACGTAATTCCCCAAGTAGCACAAAAAATGTCTTTCTGTAGCGTAAGTTCGGAACCAGTAGAGACCAGATATACTGACCCACTTCTCAAGGGGCTGGCTTAGGATGGTATGAACTCTAGTGTCGAAAGCGGCACTCAAATCAAGCAGGATAAGAACATAAATATGAGGTAGCCATTGGATGGTGTGAATATGTGTGTGTGTGTCTGTGTGTGTATGTGGTAATTTAGTGGAGAGTAAAACATTTCCTTGCAAATTGTTTGTCTAAGTAAGAAACCTTGTATCTCCATGTTTTCTATTTTTGGTATTCACACTTTGAACAGAACATTCCAGCTCTGTGTACTGTTAGTATAACTACTGTACACACATACAAATAATATAGAAATAGAACTAGCTTGGCAAGGTAGCAACCAAAGCTGTCATTTTGTTTTTGATTCAAATCCAAGCCTGTTTTAAGAGGAATGCCAACAAAAGTCTTCCTCTAATTATTCTCCATAACAGCAGCCTCAATTTTAGGACAGGGCTCAGCAGAAGGCAAGGTTTTGCTTATAACCAACACATTTAGATGCTTCAATTGCTTTGAAGTCTTGAAAATAAATGAGTACGTTCATTGTCAATGACAGCAAAAAAAATCTGGCAGACGCAACTCTTGCCTTAGTCTAATTGTGGCCTCAGTTTTGTACAGCTTGCTTTATCTTCTGAAATATGAGTGTGTCCTATTCCTTGGGAACGTCCAGTGTTTCTTCCTGACTCTAAATTGTGTTTGTCTGTCTGAAAATCATACAACAGAATAATGGAAAATATGGCGGGTGTGGGCGCAAGGATTTGCGTGCTATGCGTTCAAACGACAAAACGCTTCTTGTCACATTAATACCGCTAATTAAATCAACCGGCAGTAAACTGCATCGGAGAACTTAACTGTTTCAACCCCTCGCTACACAAAACACGTAATTTCGGTGTCACCCCCCTCTGATGGTGTCACCCGATGCGGTCCACACCCCCCAGTGATGCTTCTGTTAATGTACAAATACTGGGCAGCTTAATTTTGTTTGCTCCAGGATATGGTAATGCCAATGGTATCAAAATCCATGTGGGGATGTGCTACTGGATGTGGACATGGGTGATGTCGCAAAGGAAGCCCAGTGCGGTGCAAAATAAAATGTGAATTTATTGTCGCATACAATCCAAGGCAAGACATGAAGACAAAAGCTGGTGCTGAAATAACAGGACCAATAAAAATGAAACAAAAAGAGCCATGAAACAAAAATGGGTGCAGTTAATATTACAATACTACCACACCATAACTCTGTAGTGACCTTCAACTTTGCAGCAAGCTGCTACTCTCCATAAACAATAACCAAGTAGAACAAACAAGCCAAAACAATATAGCCTTGGACCCTCCCTTAACTGTCTCTTAACTTGATAAACCCATTGACCCTGAAGGATTTTTTGATTGCAAATCCAATGTTTACTTATGAAGGCTAGAATACAATTGCATGTCAATTTGTCCAGAGTTTAGGCACATATATATTGCACAACAAAATAAAAAAATAACATCCAAATACACTGCACAAAAAAAAAAAAAAAATAAATATATGAGCCAATATAATTATGCATATCAGGATCAATAGGAAAAATGCCGATACATACCTTATACATACCTTATACTATGCTGCTTAAGGTACTGGTATAAGAACCTGCTTTAGACTATATTTCAATGAACTGAATGCAGAAGCAATACATTTGCCATGCTATGAGTACAAAACACTATCCAGTGATGCTTATGTAGAATGGTGCGGTGTCACATTTTTAACAGAGTACAAATAAATGTACTAATTCCATTCATTACATTGGCAATGTTCTACTTGCTTGTCAGCTTGTTGTTCAGTTCAAGGCCAGAGTGACCTGAATTGTTTAAGCCCAGCTCCTTAACTATTTCAGAACTTTGGTGACTCGGTTGCTTAGTTTTCAGGTCATATTGACAAATTCACATTTTTAAGATTGGATAAGAGGCCTTGCCAATCTGCCATAATGTGCTAAACAGCCACCATGTTAAAATTAACTTAATGCCTGCACTCAACATTAATGTTAAGTCCAACTGCGTTGTCATTTTTCAAATCTGCATTTTTTATTCCGATCATCTAGGGCTCAATTTCATTATAAAATATATTATACATTTTCCCTCTTGCAGATGTGACTTATCAACTAACAAATGAAGAGTACTGGATAAAACAATATGGAGGAATATGATCATATTTATCCAATTATAATTATATATATTTTAATTATGACTTACAGAAGGGGAAAAGGCAATTAGTTTAACTTGTGATTTTCATTGGTGTTTACACAGGATCAGAAATGTATTATCATATCAGTACACATTTTATTCACTAGGAGATGTTTGAATGAAGAAACATTTATCTATGTCTCCACATAAATTGCATTAACCACACATTCCAATAACATCAATTATATCTTCATTTTATCACAGTTAAAACATTTCATGATTATTTCTAAGAGATGGAAGATGTTCCCTTACTACAACTGAAATGTGGATTCATTGCAGCCACTGTTTGACAACAACTTTTATACGATTAGCAGGGTATGTAGAGATATGTAGAGTAAATTATTTCTCAATTGCTCGAGAGACCCCCAGTTGTTGCAGTGCAACAACATACATTAAAGAATACAATGAGCAGCCCATGTTCTGGTTGAAGGTTATGGTGATGCATGGCCATTAATGCATTTGGAGGACAATGACCTAGGCAATTCATTTTTGTCCCCTGTAGGGGACATGAGTTTCTGGTCTTAATCTCAAGAGCCATACAACCACACTTGCTCTACAAGAACAGTGACATTCTCACATTCAGTAAAAATGTAATTTAAAAAAGTTTTGAAAATATTTTCAGTACAACATGTTTCTTTCATCCAAGACAATCATCATGTCAACATTTTTATAGATATTTTTTTTCTGGAAGGTGTCAGGAGGATATCTCAGTGAAAAAATACATTATTACAATATTCTATTTCAAAATTACCTAAGCTATGGGGAACTAATGCCAAAAACAGGTGCAGCGGATTTTGATTTCCTCTATATGCAATATTCCAGCTAAGAGAATGGCATACTAGCAATGTATTTCTGGAGATAATATGCATCATTATGCAGTTTACTTTGGCATTTCAAGGCTTTTTCTGTTTTTAATTTTGTTGACAAAGAATAAAAATACGACATTTAATGACATACATCTCTCTACAACCCAATCTTTAAATATGAAGTTGTTAAAAGTTTATACATTTTATGAATTATTATAAATAAAACTTTGGAAAGTATGGAATTTCAAGTAGTATTACACATTAAAACTTAAGATTTATGGAGCTTTCTTTTGTGCTCAGGTCAAACAATTTTACATTACACTTGACTTGCTTTTTAACTGATTTGAAGTCCCCTTGCAAAATATGAAGCTTGCACTTAAATTTGCCATTAGTACTTAATGCACCCATTTACTAAGTATCCTTCCTAGCATTAGCTCATTAACTGAAGTGTTACGCACAAGCACACACACACACACACCTGCAGAGAGACAGTAAATGAAGTGAGAGTTTCTCTTAACACTAGATGCGTCAGAGCAACACCATTGGGCTTTGGGGACTGTAAAAATTTGAATTACTCCACCAGAAATATTTACATAAATACAGGCAGTTTGTGCCATTTTCTTCACAGTGCTGAGCATGTTATGAGCTAATAATAATAATACTAATAATAATAAAATAATAATAGAATAATTTTGTTGGTTCAACAAATACAGATACAAATACAAATAGTGGCATCTCCCTTCACCCTATATTAACCCTATTTTGCAAAACTATATATATTCTCAAGAAACATCTTTTCATGTGACCTACGATTAAAACTATTTTCAGAAGACCTTAGAAGAAGAATTGTAGAGAAGCATAATGCTGGACATGCTATAAAATTATTTCAAAAGGCATGGGTGTCCATCAATCCACAATAAGACAAGTTGTCTACAAATGGACAAAATTCTGTACTGTTGCTACTCTCCCTAGGAGTGGACATCCTGAAAAAATCATGGCAAGAGAACAGTGTGCAATGCTGAAGGAGGTCAAAAAGAACCTTAGGGTGACAACAAAGGACCTGCAGAAACTTGCTAAAGTCTCCATTCATGTATCCACTATAAGAAAAACACTAAACAAGAATAGTATTCATGGGAGGACACCACAGAGGAAACCACTGCTCTCCAAAAACAAAAACAAAAAACACTGCTGCACGTCTCAACTTTGCAAACGACCACCTGAATGTTCCACAATGCTTCTGGGACAATGTACTATGGATGGATGAGAAAAACTTTATTGCAGAAATACACAATGCCATGTTTGAAGGGAAAAAGCACAGCTCACCAACACCAAAACCTCATCCCAACTGTGAAGCATGCTGGAGGGAGGATTATGGTTTGGGGCCCTTTTGCTGCCTCAGGGCCTGAACAGTTTGCAATCATTGAGGGAACAAAGAAGTCAAAATTGTATCAATAAATTTTACAAGAGAATGTCAGGGTAGCTGTCCATCACCTGAAGCTTATTAGAAGTTGGGTAATGCCACAAGACAATAATGCAAAACGCAAGAGTAAATAAACAACAGAAGATCAACTCTTCCTCAGGTGTCTGAGAATTTCAGAAAGCAAGAACAGTCTGTCGACAACTACAGTACATAAAGAGGGATATTATAGTAGGTTTGCAGTGCATAAATTACAAAAACAAATGCACATTTGAGAGTTCAGTGGTGCAAAAACCATAGCCACTGGTCTACAGACACGTGAAAAAAGTGATATGGTTAGAGTCATCCTTCACCATATTTTCAACAAGTGGGCGAGTGCATGTGTGATGTACACCAAGAGAACAGTACTTGACCCCTACAGTGAAGGGGTCCAGTGGCTCTGTTGCACTGTGGGAGGCATTTTCCTGGATCATGTAATGGTATCCCCGAGAAAAAAATCTTCATCATGGCTGGTTAGTCAAGCACATTTTTTTTGAAAAAGTTTACTACCATATTTTTCTGTCAGCAGGCTCAAATACTCATTTTCTTTTTTACATGGCTTCCATTTATTCATTTTTTTTAAATAATTCTGTAACCCAACAAAGGGATTTACAGAAGTTATGTAAGGGATAAAGATACCTTTTTAGATAAAATAAAACAAACTCCAAAGTAACCAAAGTAACTTAAGTAGAATCAAAGAAGTATCATGCATATCTTATTCTCTGCTTTATTTGAATGCCATATACTGTGGCAAGCTACATACAGGGCAAGTTTATTTGTGTACTTCTATAAAATGTATCATTAAGTTAAAGGGACAGTCTGATTTTATGCTAATTTCTTAGGGGTATTCTCAACACAGTAATGGTGTAACATAGCTATAATAAAATAGTAGTTAATAGTTAAGAGTCAGTAGTGACTGTAGTCCACCTGTGAAAAGGCATTGATAATGGTTTTGAAACCTCAGACATACCGTGGTTAAAAATCGCTGTTTTACATGGGAGAGCTGATCAACGCAAACATACACAAAGAGTGGTAGCCTAATGTTATAGGCTCTGAAATGGTATATGGTCCAACTGTGTTGGTAAGCATTTGACGTCAACACAAGAGATAATTAAAGTAGGAAACTATCCGCTCTAATCTATTCATTTCCAGTCCAGAAAAGGGGATTAACACAGTGATCCATAAGATATTTTTTTTTTCTAGTTGATTCCTACCAGGAGAGCAAGGGGGTCATATGTGGAAATATGCTCAACAATTATATTCCACAGGTATCAGGGAGTGTTTTTGTTATTTTTAATTCATAGAGAATTGTCAGTGTGTGGAATAACTTGCCAAAGACCGGGTATTCAAATCCAGGCTTAGTGTGATCTACGGGGGAGCCAGAGGGAGTTTAGCTCCTCTTAATAAGACACAAGCTCCTCTGAATACATCATTTGTGAAATTTCGGGAGGTCTCTAGAATATTAATTGACAATTTGTTTTGCAACTCTTTATACTGTCTGCATTGAAGTTTTATTTTCTTCATCTTTAAACTGTTATAATGCAATAAAAACTATATAGAAATCATCCCACTGTAGGCAATCTTTATCTCCACTTTGTATTCTTGGAACTTAGTGTGCCGTCAAAAAAAATTTGACAGATAAAAATGGTCTACTGATGCAGTTAGAGAATCTTAATTTATTATTATGCATTCTGGAAGGCGTTTTCTCCCCGTCAGCATTACATTTTAAAATCTTCCTGAAATTAAACTGCATCTGAAATTATGACTCAGAGCTTAGCACTTGACTCAAAGTGACATTTTGATCCTACTTCAAACTGAATAATTACCTTTTCCTGACCTCTTGGGGAGTTTGTAAAAGATTCATTTCTGTAAAATAAAATATACATTTTGCTCAGTCCCTCAGAAAAAAAGGGAGACAATGTTCAGAGATAATGAACATAAGTTGCTGTGTTGGAGTAATGGAATAAAATCCATGTCAGACAATTCTCACCCAAGAAGTCCCACATATCTGACTGTGTATGTACTAATATGTAAAGACAACAAACAATTATTAATTGTTCTGTCTACTGAAAAACAACCCTCCATTGATGGGCCATGTATCATATTTCCTCAGCCATAGAAAATGTATTACCTTGATGGATATTTTTGGCTCTCCTTTTGTCAGGTGTAGCTTTTGGCTACATGCTACAGTTGTTACATTACATTACATTACAGGCATTTGGCAGACGCTCTTATCCAGAGCGACGTACAACAAAGTGTATAACCATAACCAGAACCAAATCGCACCACGCTGGTTTCTGCTTTTAACTGAAACTAACTGTAAAAATGTCAACTATCACAACTCAACAACCATTATATATGCAGACATTAAGATTTTTGCTCAATGATTTCAATTAAATTTAAAATATTGCATTCAAATTTAAAATGAATATGGGTCTTTGTGCAACATATTGCCACGCAGGGTCTCCTCTGGGAGATAAATGGTAAATGGACTGCATTTATATAGCGCTTTTATCCAAAGCACTTTACAATTGATGCCTCGCATTCACCAGAGCAATTAGGGGGTTAGGTGTCTTGCTCAGGGACACTTCGACATGCCCAGGGCAGAAGATTGAACCGGCAACCCTCCGACTTCCAGACAACCGCTCTTACCTCCTGAGCTATGTCGCCCCCATGATAAAGTCATAAAAGTTTCAAAGGAGAGACAGCTCTCCCGGTCATCCCAAACTTTTGTAGAAATACCTGTAACATGGTTTAGTTGGCACAAGGATGCTCCCTTTCATGTTTATGGAGCGGAAAGTGGGGAGAGGGGGCAGGGAGAAAACATACATCCCTATGGTCGTATTGTCTGTTTCTCAAAGTCCCATGGAACCTTCGATGTTGGCTATTTACCCCATCACTAAGGATGTAATTTTAATTAAGAAACCTGGCAAGCCACCTACAAAGTGTGAATCATTCCACTAATAAATTCAGCAAAATCACTAAAAAACTGCTTCCGAGAAGACTTGAGAACTGCTTGAACACCCCCATATTACCTGAAATGGAATTGTGAAGGGCTGTCAAGCTTTTTGCAATATCAGTCTATTGTGAGGATTTGGATTTTGTTGCAAGAGGGAAAAACAAGTCCATCTGAATTTAAAATTTAATCTGAATGTTTTTGGAAAAAATTTGTTAGTGGGGAAAGGTGCTATAGAAACATGATATGCACAGAGATATCCCTCTTGCAACAACATAGTGGGGATAATACTGCTAGACATCCCACCTGGAATTCCCGGTTAGCAGGGTTGATGAACCGGCTTCATGGCTGTCTCCTGGAATACTGACAGAAGCCAGTTTTGACTAGCAATTAGTTTCCTATCTTATGTCAGTGTTCCAGGAGACAGCCAAGAACAGCAACTAGGAAGCTGGGTTCATCTAGTCTCTGTTAGTGTTCCTGGAGACAGCAATGAATAGCAGCATATGTGAATTTAATGTATTCAAGCTTAATGAATAAGATGTCTTGTGAGGGAAAGGCCACCTTGTGGAGCAAAAAACCTACTATTGCTATATATTGCAATATGATTATTTGCTTGAAAATAAATTTAGTTTTTGATTTTGAATTTAACCAATTTATTTCAGTGTCACTGAAAATAATTTTTTTCCCCCTCTTTTTCATATCCCATATGTAAATTGCCACTGACCGTTGTGTCACATTTTGTCAGATTGTTTGTTTGTTTTTAAATGTTAATATTTCCCCCTCTTCTATGTCTGTTTTTGCTTTTACATTTCACTGTAAATATCTTCACATCAGTTTCGTTTCTCACAGCTGTGAATAAACACCTGCCTTTTCTCACATATTTCCCTTGCCACCTCCCTCGGCCATCGGTGTCCTGTTGCTTCTTGACGCTCTTGACACATAAATTGAATTTCCATCTTCCTGTGCATGGGTAAACCAAGTAATCGCCACTTCAGGCAACAGTTGATTGAGTTCCCTGTGTACTTTCACACTTTTGTCACTGGCTGTTATGTGCTCCCTGGCCTTTCCTCTTTCTCTTGTTCTCTCTTGTTGCAGGTACACCTGATAGGTAAACTGGTGACTGCTTCGCAGACGGACGCCCACGTATACCTCCCCACATAGCAAGCGCATCATTTGTGTTGTCACTTTGCTTCTTTAAAGTAATAATCTCAAAGATTTTCATTAAAATAAATGTCTGTTAAGTCACTATGTATCGCCGAATTAGGTAACACAATGCTGATTGAGCCTATTATTATATTAATTTATATAATTATTATTATAATAATTTATGATTAAAGAACTGGGTGTCTGTGGCGACATTCCTGGGAAAAAATCATAGTTTCGGCGCATAGTTAGTGACGTGTTTTCCATCACCCATCAGTGGTTGGTCCGCCAGAGAGGGTAGGCGGAGCTAACACAACAGGCTCGCTCTTCAACTCACTTGTGTGTGAGCCGCGTACTGGTTTTTCCGGTGTCTGCTAGCGTTACAATAACCGGGGGGGGGGGGGGGGGGGGTGGTTATAGAACCCTAAAAAGTTTTTGTGTAACATGAGAGGTCATATTAGTTGTTTATGTAGATTTCGTATTACATTTGATGACAATGTAACATTAACTTACATAGCTATTTGCACAGCTAACACCAGCTACCGGACCATGTCAAGTAAGACACCATTAGTTTAGACAACGTTGCGCAGTATCCATCTCTCATATCAGGTAACGTTGCATTAGCTAACGCTACCGACCTGTATCGACCTTGCAAACCGTCTCTCGAATGCAATGCTACCTTGCTGCAATGTTGCAGTGTAGCTAACTAAAGGCTAGTTCAGATCAATGATTCGCAACGAGACTGGATGCAACGTTCTAAAACTGCGCTTGGCGATTTGACAAGGTGGGTCTTTTGAGACCCCAGGGCAGGCAACGGCTCTGTTACTATCCAGTTCACACCATTGCAATTTTCTCTGCAACATTCTAAAACCGTTTTGTCTCCTTGAGAATCACTGATTTGAACGTTACCGTTATTTACCTTGCCATCAAGTTCATCAATATATTATAATGATCGGAATAAAGCCGGGGTATAGGTGGAGCAGAGCCGGGTCTGATTTCTGAGTAAAGATGTCAAGCCGGAGAAAACTAAATAAAAGAATACGGTAGTATGGATTAGCGTTGTTATTTTATTACGCTTACTCATATGTTCCTTCAGCCTTGATGCCCTTTTTTGATGAAATCTCCTTTATTTTTGTTTTATTCTTCTTGTTCTGATTGCTAATTTAACATCCAGCTCAGTTTTATTCTTGAACAGTTTAGCTAGCAAAACCAGAAACACCAGGGGTAACATTTTGCAAGGCAGTTGTTTCAAAAATATCACACAACAATCATTCACGAAAAAGACTGTTTATTGTGCACGAGATACATAATTGCACAAGCCACAGTGAATCCCGCAAATTCTTCTCTGCAGTGTAAAGATGTTCAGAACGTTTGTGGAAATTGATCACTAATTCTACCCCAGGTCTGCTACATAATTTTAACCCGGCTCGGCAGTGTAAAGACAGTTTAAGTTAGCTGAATGTTAGACAACGAATGAGTATGTACATAACGTTACTTTTATAACAACCACTTTTTATTCAGTAAATAGTGTTATAGTTGGCGTGGCCCAGGTGCCAACTGACTGACGTCACACACTGGTTGGATCTGGTTGGATCTATGGAAAGTGAGGTCCAAAAACACACCTGCAATTATCGCTTCTCGCCATTGGTACCGCCAAAGAGATCGAAACGGAAATCTTCGAGATTGTAACTTTAAGTTGTTACTTAGTATTTTTTTTGCGGAAGGAGGTCCGGTAGACCAATTATTGTGGCTTTGTCAGTTTAAAGTCCTTCCCCTTCTTTTATTAGATTAGGAGGTGGTACTGGATCCAAAGGCCCACTGTGTAGTTGACCCAGTGCACCTCATCTTTTTGTTCTTTCTGGTTGTGTTCGGCATTTTTATGTTAATAAAGTTCAGTGTCTGGTCATGTTATCCTTGGATTCCTGTTCTTTTTGTTTGGCCTCCAAAGAGCCTATGAGGCTGTAACAGATGTCGGACAAGCAAGGATTAATTAAAAATATGTTTATTTTCTGAAACCAACAGTCAATGTCCTTGTTAAAATGTTCAGCACTCTGAATACTGAACCAAGTGATATTGCATGCTAGAACCCCTCACTTAATCTACACGTAAAATATATTCTATTAGATATTAATATTAATATTCATGTTTAAAATTAGAATGATCAATTAAATCACTGAATTATTTGATAGGTCAGTCTACAGAAAACTGGTGGAATCAACCAACAATTCAAAACAAGCTGTATATCAGGTTTTCAGATTAAATAATTTCAATGCAATAAGAAGCAGTCAATTATATTAATGAATTGAAAACATACATTCTTTATTGAATGTAGGCACACTACTTCTAAATTACACAACGGGAGACGTACAGCAAAACATTAAACAACTAACCTAGAAATACCAGAAAACAGAGAGAGAGAGAGAGAGAAGGATAAGAGAGAGAGACAGAGAAACGGATCAGCCAGACCTTGCCAAAGTATCACCAACTTCCAGTATAATCGCCACAGGATGAAAGGTAACCAGCTACAAGCACACAACCAAGGAACCACCACCAAAATAAGAAGAAGAAAACTTCTTCTTCAAGGCTCTGACACTAACGCAACCAACCAACTTTTTCCTGTGGCAATCTTAAATACCTTACCCAGCATGACTAGAGGATGTTTGCCCTGATTGGGTAATGCCAGGTTAAGGTTTAGGAGAGAAGGGAAGGGGGGTCAGACTAATTTATGGCGAGGACTGGCCTACCTAAAGATTGCATTCAAACTAAAAGTAATGGGAAAGGGAAATGTTAGGCATGTAGGGTCTCCGACCCCCGATATGGTGTCCTGTGTCATCTGGTTTGTCTCTTCTGAGGAGCTGAGACCCATAGATTGTCAGCCTAGATTAGGGTATCAGTGGAATTTCAAATTGCCCCAATCACATTTGCTTTGATGCTTGTGATGGGGAGGCCAAGCCACATTCTTATTCACTGTTTCCCTCTCTAAGGCCAAAATCTAAACACTACATATCCTACACAGACATGAATGAGAAAACTCAGTTTTCTCTTTTATGGTTGTCAGTAACATTGTGGATCCTTTGCTGTTCAGAAATGACCAAGATATTTCGTCCTTAGTTGAGATGTGTCATGCAGTCTGTATGGTGGCTGACACTCTAGCCATAAGCGAGTCCTGCTGTGCAGGCCAAGGATCCTCACCATGCCACTTCCTCAGTTGTTGTCCCTTTTCCTACCCTTACCATTCCTGCTTTCTACCCACATAAATAAAGCAAGAAATATGAAAGGAAGGTGAGCTGTCCCACTCTCATTTAACAAAAAAAGTTATTCCATCCTTTCTTACTTGTTTTTGTGCTGTCAGAATGAATTAGTCTTCTCTTAATATAAAGATAGTAACTTTGTAACTCTGTTCATTTCATTTCACATGAGTAGTAGACGTTGCCATTCCAAGAAAAGATAATCAGGTGAAGCGGGTCTGTGGGGGAGACTATGATAGATTGCCGTGCGTTCAAGGTGCATTCTCACAGTGGAAAAATGGCCGTAAATGGTAAATTGTATCTATAACCTGATACACAGGGTGTGATTTTTCTGACCGTTATGGTCACAGCTCCTAATCCTCCCCAGGTGTTAATGTCAGCTTCAAGTTTAAATATGCATGTGGAAATGACATTAACATATCTATTCATGAAGTTTCCCCACAACTACAAGAGGAATAAGAATATGCAATAAACATTTAATGAAGAGAAAATACAAAAGAAATCATGTTTGAAAAGGGGGGACAAAAATATATATTATTTAAATGTTTTCTAGGCCACCCATATCCAATTTCCTGTAACACTGATGTGAAATCTGCTCTGTGTACAAACGCTATAGTTCATGTATATTTATATATAATTCATTTTGGTTACAATTAATTGTAATAAAGTCAGATAATTTATGATGACAGGTTTTGATACACATCATCATTGTATAGCCAAAAATAAGTTTTCAGTTTAATCATAATGTGTGAAACTGAAACTCAAAAATTGAGTTGTAATATATGCTTAACAAATGATAAATCACCATTACTGTGATTATGGAAACAAGACAAGAAAATTTATCTTCAGTCGTAAGATAGCGCTTTGCAGGGAGATGAGATTTATGGGGAAGCTGTTAACAGTCGCTTCTGTAACTTCAGTTGCCATCCAAGCAGTGGTAAGAGCATGCCTGACTCCAGTGGTATTTTTATCTTTGAAGGACAAAGTGATGATTCCCTGACCTTCAGACCACTAAGTAACAAAGCCGGGAATGTTCATTGTAAATCACAAGTATATCCCATTTCTTTATGCATTCTAAAGCTGGGTTCAGCATGGCATATGTTTGCAATATTGGGCACATTTCTTCAGTCAAAAAATAGAAGATTAAAAAAATTAAATGTAAAAAAATAATAATAATTTGCAGCCTCGGCTTTATATTTTTTCCCTGATTATCTTTTTGGCTGGACCGCAATAGCGGGGCCAGCCCTACAAACGTAAATGTCTGTGACTGACTGACTGAGTGAGTGATGAAGTTACACCATTGGTCACCCTACCTCCTAGGGTATTATGCTTTCGGCACGTACGGCTGCCATAGGTACTAGCTCACTCACAGCAGAACAATTAATTCTGAGGTATACAGAAGCATCTTTTCTGTTCAGGTTCCAGCAAATGCCTCCAAACTCACTCGACATTGCTTCATCCTACATCCATACGGGAAACTTGACTGGCCAAGGCAATCAATGAATCCAACTGAACATGAGAGTTTCATATGCTGAAGAGAAAACCAAGCCTTATATCATTTATTTTCTGTGACACATGATTATAATCACATATAAAATGTATACTGTATATTAAATTGGAAATATTTTCATGTTGTGCTTGGTCTACAAACAGTTGGCACAAAAGGTAAAGTTGCATTTATCTGTTCATGTTAAGTGATTTCATTTTATCTCTTCTATAATAACATTTTTATATTATTAATCTATTTTATTGAATGGTAACCTTGTGAAGATACCTTTATGACTGTAAATGTTTATTCAACTGCATAAGTAATGATAATGATCCATATACATGGGGATTGAACTTGAAAAGATCATGGTTTTGTTTCAGTTTTCAATGGCATGAAAAGTACTACAGTCAGCTATTTACTGCTGAGCTCTATTTCACTAAATAAAACATTTCAATTAACTATTCATGGCCATTTTATACATAAATAATAAGAAAGAAAAACACATATAAAACATTGATTTTGTAATGGCATAAATAAATAAATAATGGAAAACTTTAATGAGAAAAAATGCATAATGTAGTCTTTATTGTTTAAACCAAAAAGCATGTTTAAGTTCAAAACGCAAAAGAAATAGAGGAATAAGAAGAAAAACCGTTAGCAAATGGGATACTTTCAAAGCAAACAAACAAACTTACAGCGACTTCTCAGTTTTTGGCCTCTGGCCCGATCTTTTCATAGATGAATGCATTTTCGATTGTCCCTCTATTGGATTTTTTCCACTTTCTCTGATGCAGTGCTTAAAAACCTTATTCATCTGAGAGTATTGCATAAGCTAATGCAAGTTTTAGATCTTTAGATTGTAACATGATCAAGGTCAACATGCAGTCATTTAAACCAGGGGTATGAAATCAATATGGCCTGTATGGATAGGACGGCTTTCTCCAGCCCAATCAGCAGTCATTTTACTGATTTTGTGAAGATTGTAAGATCTTTTAATGCTTTATTGAATGCCTTTGAGTAGCCTCGGTGCATGACTTCAAATATAGACATTTGTCCTGCTCGGCTTTATAGCCTGATATCCAGTCAGTTGCTCACCTGTGGCTATTTGACCATTAATGACAAAAAACGATGTCTGAAGTGAAATATTTGCAGGTGATAAGACAGAAAATTGAATTGATCAACCCTAACACTAACATCAGCCCGCTTTCCATCTGGGCACATCAGATTTGTATCAGCACAGATCTCTGACTGCTATTGCCCTGTATACTGTATATCTACTGTACTTCAAGCATCATGTACTCACCAGAGGGCAGATTACTTAAGATTCAAACCTTCTCTCAACAAAATTTGTACTTTTACAGTAATGCTCTATACAGTGTAATGTCAATTTTGGACATTAAAGCCAGAGGCAATATACTTACAGATTTTGCACTTTCATAAAGCATGCCTCATTTAAAACATGTCCATGCACTTATTTGGGACCACAACTTGCATCACCCTTTCAGCAGAGGCTATCCACAACCGGTACATAGCATGCAATTTTAAAACTATAAAGTTTTCAAACACCCATATTACCCATGTGAAAAATGAACTGCTCCCTTAGTCACTCAATCAACCAATTAACCAAATTTAATTGATAATTTAGATTGAGCTGATTCAACACAGCCAGGCTACACTGCAACCAGCCCTGCTGAATCTAAACCTCACTTGAACCTTACCATCAAGTGAAGTAGTCACCACAAATTTCTATAAGCCATAACAGCTGCACCATCGTAGGTTTGTCTGACCAGTTTCTGCTTGTAATCATAACCAGCCATCTCCAAATCCACAAAATTAAACACTGACTCTGCATTCCTGCCAGACAGCCGTAGAACTGTCACAGCTATAGCCGCCCACCCTTTTTTGCCATCCTGCAGTTGTCAGTTACACACCCTCATCAGATGGCCTTTCTTGCTACACCACCAGCACCAGAAGTTGCATATGATGTCATCACTGCTTGAACCGGAACTGGCGTCACTGTCAGACTGCCCCGTTCTTCTGAGCCGACCGGCCCCATGAACAGTCAGAAGCTGCTCTGCTGGCTGAGCAGAATCGTCTCTAAGTCCTTAGCCTGTGCCAGGGCTTTGTTCAGGTTGCCAGGACCTGTGATGCGGACCAGCTGCCTCAATGCGCCGGACAGAATGCGTTGAGGGCCAGGCTGTCTCTAGCTGAGCCATTGAGCTGTGGGCAGGCTCGGCAGATTAGCCACCGTGCGTCCGCAGCGTACAGGTCAAGATTCTGCTCATGCTTCCTCTCTTTTGAGTTCAGCTGTTTTTGAGAGAGATGATTGATGTCACCTACCCAAACTGCCTGGCCAGTACCGAACTGAGGCTTTTGATGGACGGGGACTCATCACCATTGATGTCCAGGAGTGCCTGCAGTGCCTTGCCTTCCAGAGATCTCTAGTAGCGATTGGCCTGCAGCTAGAAGAATAGGAATTTTTTGTCATGGAATTTTTTCTTGGACTCACCTAGCTGCAAACCCATAAGTAAACCCTTTGCTGCTAGCCCTTTCTTGCTGTGGGGGTGGCTATCTGAGCTGTTGTCATATTCCACTAACTTATCCCCTCCAGTTTTCTTTCGTAAAGGGTTAGAAGTTCATCGTAGTTTTGAAGACCTGCTTCTGACAACAGTGTAATTATTTCAGCAAGAGGCATGCCAGACGGATCACTTCTTGAGCCATTTTGCTCATTTATTAATGCAGAAGAAATGCAAGTTCTAACATAAGCATAGGGAGACTAGAACTGGCTCGAATCCGGGTTGTCTGCTCTTTTTATAACACAACCTGCCACCAAAATCTGAATTTGCCAAACACATAACAGCTAAAGCCTAACTGTTAAGATGTGGCACAAGGAAAGCTGTTTCTGCAGCACATAAAATCAGCCATGATCTTCTTTTATTTATTTCAGTCAATTTGTCACTTTTCTGTTTGTCCTATGGACTCTTGAGAGTACTAGTAGCAGGATATCTCATACCACTCCTCACACTTCATGGTCACAGAGTGTCAGGGGTACAAAATGTTGTTTTTTCGCATAAATTCATCAGGGCTTCCGAAAGTGGTCGGGAGCTTGTGAAGGCAATTGGTCTTCCTCCCCCACAAGCAAACTGACCTAAGAGGTCGTAACCCTGAGCTACAATGTACATTACAGACTTCATCATAATCTCAAGAAATGGTGGTAAGTTTACAGTATAGCTGTTTAAGAGAAAGTGGTACAAGCTCTGTATACACTGACACTGCTAAAGGACAAGGACAAGTTATTTACAATACTGCTGCATAATCACATTACGCAAAAGCAATGTACCAGATTATTCAACACCCTCATTTTAATGTTAATGTCAATTTATAATCAAGATTGACAGCCTGGCAAAGTGCCAACTTATACAGCAGTGTTTAATGCATTCAACACTGCTAAATGATGTTTGCTAAATTATTTTAACATATTCACAACTGGAGTCAGAGGGACTGAACAGACCTACCTGTACTTACTCTAACACTTTGTCGCCTTGCACTATTGTTTATTGTTTACTGTTTACTGTTTGCACTATGTTTATGTTATTGCACTATGTTTATTTTATTTCATTTTATTAATTTTATGTTCACTGTTATCAATCACCAGACCAAAACAAATTCCTTGTATGTGTAAACCTACTTGGCAATAAAACCTGATTCTGATTCTAAGTGCTATTTGATTTTGCACAGAGGTGAACCCAAAATAGTTAAGTACTATCGTGCGCTCTCATTAATCATCTCAATGAATACACATTTAAAACTCAATATTCCACTTCATCTTCAAAGCCATTTTTTGTATCAATGTCAATAAAATGCATTCTTATTTTAAGTATATTACTGCTATGAATATATTTAGTTTGACTTTTCCACCATCAAAATTTTTAAGGTTAAGCTGCCATAATGAGGATTTTGCCTTTGTCAGGAAATGTACAGGCATTTTATTTTGGATTCAATACACATGCTTATTTAATTTTTTTATCCACCTCACCTCTGGTTCCCTTTCAGCCAGTTACAGTGCTAATTTTTGTCAATTGTAGCTAGCTTTCAGATGGGTAAATTTTAAAAGCATATTCTAGCTATTGACCAGGTTTTACTATTTTGGCATAGGCACAATGTGATTGTCAGTTAAAATCTCTGTTAAAGATGTGAGTAGCCAATAAAGCTATTGCAATGATAAATAAAACAGTGGAAAAATACCAAACTATTACCAATTCTATTAAAACAAAGGTTGGTGATGGTGTTATAGCCTTTAAGCTTATCCTACATAGTGAGGTGATGGGCAAAATTGCACAACTACATGAATATGAAAAGCACAGTCAATCAAAAATTATCATTTTTAAACTATACGCCTGTTCTGCTGAAGTGCAGAATCCAGACCTCAGACAGGACACAGTTGCTCTCTTCGTGGATAAGGCTCTGTAGAATGGAAATACATCATGTGGGTATCTTGCAATAGTAAAGTGAATTTTTCATGCTGTGTGGTTTGGTGCGATGTTCAGCTTAGCGGTTAAGGAACCAGGCTCATGGCCAGAAGACTTCTGAGGGCAATTCCTTTGTGGTAAGCTCTTAAACCAATGAGCCTCAGTTAATATATCTGCATAAATTGATAATTTTTTAAATTGCAAGATCTGTAATCCCTGGATTAAATCAAATTTCATCCCTAACTTTGATATTGAAATAAACGCATCGCACCACATTAGATTTTCATTCATTTTGGTCATCACTATACTGTGTTTGTGAAGGACAAGGGTAACGTCTGCATTTTAATTTGAACCAAAGTTTATAATCTGCGTTGATTTAACCATGTGATCAATAGCACTAATGTCAGAAAATCAGTCTTGATGAAGCTGACAACAAACAGTACAGTAGGCTTTAAAAATAGCTGTTTTAACATCATCTGTACACAGCAAACAGGCTAAACAAATATTTGCCTTTTCAGCCATGAAAGGTGAGAAGATATTTTTGCTTGAAAACATAGAAATCTTTCTCCTCTACAAGTACACTGACAAAAGAGGCCCTGATCTGTGATGTACATTACTGACATCATACCAGTCTCAAGAAAGGGCTGTAAGTTTATAACTGCTTAAGAGAAACTGGGACAAGCTTTGGATACACTGACACTGCTAACAGACAAGGACAAGTTATTTACATTACTACCGCATAATTACATTCTGCAAAAGAAACGTACCAGATTACTCAATGCCCTAATTTACATGTTAATGTCAATTTCTAATCAAGATTGACAGCCTGACAAAATGCTAACTTTTAAATCAGTGTATAATGCATTCAGCAAAATAGTTTGCTAAATTAATTTGTTTTTACATAGTCACAACTGGAGTCAGAGGGACTGAAAAGACCTGTATAAGTGTTATAAAGTGTTTGCACAGAAGTGAAAGCAACATAGTTAAGTACTATCAAGCTCTGTTATGAATCATCTCAGTCAATACACATTAATAACTCAATATTCCACCTCATCTTCAAAGCCATTTTATTGATGTCAATAAAATGCACACTTATTTCAGTTGTATTACTGCTAAGCATAGAAATAGTAAGTAAAGGATAAAACTGCTTGATTTATGCTTTTCAGCCATCAGGATTTTGAAGTTGCCATAATGAGGATTTTGCCTTTGTCAGGACATTTGCAGGCATTTTGTTTGGAATTCATATGGAGTGGTTGGGGTGATGTAAGTACAGCTTAATGGTATAGAACCAGGTTCACAGCCAGGAGACTACTGAGGGGAATTCCCGTGTGCTAAGTTCTTAAACCCAGGAGCTTCAGTGAATATACTGACATAAATGGATAATGTGCAAAATGCAAGATCTGTAATCCCTGGATTCAATCAAATTCAAAAACCTAACTTTGACTTTGAAATAAACGCATTTCACCGCATTTGTTTTTCATTCATTTTGTTCATCGCTAAACTTTAGTTCAAAAAATGTGTTTGTGAAGGACAAGGATGACCTCTGCATTTTAATTTAAACCAAAGTTAAGAACCCATGTTGATTTAATCCCGTGGTCAATAGCACTAAAGTCAGTAAATCACCTTTAATAAAGCTGTCTGCTACAGCAAACAGACTAAACAAATATTTGCCTCTTCAGCCATGAAAGGTGAGAAGACATTTTTGTGTGAAAATAAGAGATTATACAGTATATGCAAAAAATTGATTGTGCTAGAATATTGCAGAGGACAGAATGATTGTGAATGTGCTTTCTTCAAACACTGTTGTAGCATCAGAAAATACATTTTCATACATATTGCTCTGGTAAAGAATGTGTAGAATAGGGAAAGGATAAAAATACACCAGTACAGTTATGAACCCTTAGTTCAGCCATTATTGCATGTAGGATAGGGCTTACTGGAGTCTACTCATGAGAGAACATTTGTGCCCACATATAAGTTTGGATTCGTTCTTTCTTGGTTCCTAGATGAATCCTGCAGATATTGCATTCTGATCCCTTCCCTTCATGTCACCAATTTAGAGTCTGTACAGTTTTTTGTAACGATATCTGTACTTTGTGGGAGATTTTATTGTGTGCGTGCAAAGATGTTATTGCGTGTGCAAAGTGTCAGGTGCATCTGAGATGCAGCTTTTTTTTTTTTTTTTTTGAGATTTACAGTTCATTGAGGTCAAATGACCCATGTTATGACTAAAGCCATTTCCTTGCAAACATATCATGCAAATATAGGTATTGACATAATTTTACTCCTGGAGCCAGAAGGATTCTAACTGTGTAACTAGACAGAGTGGACCTATAAAGTGCAATAAAGAGTTCACACAGAGGTGAGGGTAAAATAGTGAAGTACCATCATGCCCTATCATGAATCATCTCAATGAATACACATTTAGAACTCAATGTTCCACTATATTTTCAAAGCTATTTTTTTTACAGATGTCAATAAAATTTGTCCTTATTTCAAGTATATTGCTGTTATGAATAACTAGAGTAAAGGATGAAACTGCTTGGTTTATCCACCATCAGAATTTTGAAGGTTACATTGCCATGATGAGAACCTTTCCTGGACATTTACAGGCATTTTATTTGGAATTCTGTGGAAACACAATTTTTAAAATTCTGCTAGTTTTCTTGCTAACTAATAATTTCCAAAGAATTAAAACCGTTTCTTATACAGCTGTATAATATATATTTCTGAGATGCATTTTCTATTTCAGATACAAACCCTACATAATATTGTTTTATTATGAGGGATGGGTATCCTTGCCATACTTTATAGACAGTTTTGCTTTTGGCATGCATTTTGACTGGGTTTAGCTAGCTTGCTAACGGTACCTGCTGTCACTGACTTAATCCACGGAGCGAGTGTAATGTTAGTGAGGACGGCACTAAAATGAAGTACCAACATCTGTATTGTGATTTGGTCCGGTAGGTACCAGTCGTATGGGAGCCAGTGCCATAGTGCTACTGGGTTGCAAACAAACCCTATTCATGTTTCAGACAGCTACATGACGACAAGGTATGCCCTAAAACCTCTGACTTCTATTGCAGGCTTCACCCATCCATGGGCTTGTTCTGTGGGTTTATAACTTTATTACACAGTATTGGTATTGAAATTATATCAGAATGTTCAATACATATGTTTAGGAAAAGTCACAAATGGGGAGCCATATGGTTTTCAGATTTATTGAATTTCTTTAAGTGACAATGCTCAAATTGACTGCTGTGGCATTTCTTGTGTTACTTTTTAACTTGATTTTTGTGCCTACCTTGCATGTTTTTAAATTAATGTTAGCTAGGCCTATAGATCATCTACCGACATACAAACAATTACAGTAGTAGGTCAAGCATGTATATATAGTACCCCATTTAAAACACATAAAAATATTACAAACACTTTCATTTATTTCTATTTCTTGGGAAAGCAAACAAGACTGAATCCACAACTATGTGTTTCTTTGAGCTTATGTTTGCATATATGTACGTGTATGCATGTCTCTCTTAAACATTTATATGCATTATTATTTTCAGTTACTCATAACAAACACAGTACAGCAATTTTGAAGTTCAGCTAAAGTTAGTGAATACAACTGTCATATTCAATGTATAGGCTTAAACTGCATACATTACATCACACAGAAATTCTGTTGAATACAGAAGCAATTCAGATAAAGAACCTTGCTCAAGGGCAAAACATGGGCACAAGGGTAAAGCATGGACACCGTCACAGCCATGTCAATTGGTAAATTACAGATGTTCATCTGTGTGCAATTACAGAGAACAGGGGTTCATTGGAAGGCAGTGCACACGGCTCACAATAATCTACAGGGTGGCATAAGAACAAGTGATTTGATGGGAGTGGCGTTCCACATAATGATGAAACCCATGGCACAGCTCTATTAATTTATGTAACCCCCAACTCCCCCCGCCATGCTGTCTCTGGACTGGCAATGTAATTTATTATGCGTCCTCATTGAATGTTCGCAAAGTAAATGAACGCAGCCCCCTTTTCATTATTGAATGTACAATGTTTAAAAATAGACTGTTTCTCTAAAGAAAGTCTCAATGGATTTTCACTAGCAGGCATTTGCAGGTCCACTGTATAGACTTCACAATAGCATAAAAAGTTTTTAAAAGTATTGTATGTCTAGGATGCATACAAAATATTTCAGAGATCCCATGAGAATGATCAAATAAACACTTGTTCATATAACACATGAAGAAACAAGTACACTGTTTTTAATATAAATTGTTGGGCAATTAATATTTTGCCATGGTTACACTGTCACTATATTCAATTCATTCAAGTCTTCAATGAAGTCTTCCCTTTAATCAGATTGACTCTCTGGATAACTCAAGGGAACAAATTGAAAACTCCTAAATGCCATACAGTGATTAAAATATTTAGTATTAAAATATTAGATTAATTTTTTTGGAAACAATAATCCCAATTTCAATCTCAAATTTGTGATAGGTTAGTCAAACAAATAATCAACAAATCAATTAAATCAGCTCTTTCATGAATGTGAGCTATGTTAATTAAATAGACACACAATACATTATGCATTCTCTTAGAAGTACAGGCTTTCTACTTTTAATGGACTAAACAGACATTGAGTCTGGTTCAATGTCTCAAAGTACTCAATTTTCAAAGAACTTGCAGAGAGAGATGAGAGCCCATGATATCATAAGAACAGTCTACCTTATTTGGGGAGAGGACAGAGAGAAGCAGGCACAGACTCCTAATCAACCACAGTAGGCTACTTTGAAAAAATTTATATGAACCATGAACAAATAACCAAGATCAAAGCATTAGTTTGTATGCCGTATTCAAAAAACCTTGTATCCAACATTTACGTTCAAAGAAAATAGCCACAGCTTAATACTAATGATATAATTTATCACAGCGAAACCTGCAATAAAAAAATAATTTGCATAAAAGGTATGTGGGTAGATTTGAGCAAGTAATGCCTCCTCTTAGGAACTAGAGCTCTTACAGTGGTTGCAGAACTAATGTTAATAATCCATTAAACACATTTTAAATAAAAAATACATCATTTGGTTGGTCCTTTTAAGGATGTTGTTATTGTTTTTTTTTTTTTCTATTCCCGGCCATTATTCAACACAGCCAGTGTAGGTCATACTTCTGTAGCACCAAATTCAAATCTTTACAGTGAACAACTGGATCTCGAGGACAAAGGTGTGATTACATGCTAGCTACTAATTCAAAATAAAATAAGTTATAATTATATTTGATAGAGCACAAACCAAACTGATCAAACATGGAGGCAAATTAATCTATCTGCATTGTAATAGTATGCTCATTTTCCAATCACATTTTCTGAGTGTGATGATTAGTTCAAAGGCTATATTTTTATATACCCTTCAAACAGAACTTCACCACCTTCCAACTAACCTTCCCATATTCCTTCAGTTCCCTGAAAGGAAGGAGAACAATTCTCAAATAATGAATAGTAATAATGGGCTGTAATAATTAAGGATCGCAATAAAATATGATGACAGCATGTACTGTATGTGCAACGGCAATCACAATGTTCAGCATTTCAATGCTGCCTGATTGCATGTCCTTTGAAATTGAAATTGAGTTGACCACAAGCTGCATTTTTTTACAGTGATGATTTTAAATTGCAGGGTTGTCACCTACACAGAATGTATACAGTATATATTTTTAGCATTCTGTATAGGCACCATGCATCTTAGGACATATCAGTAGGAGTTCAGGTCACCTGTTTTACATATAAACTGCCATTTGTAATTACATGTGTTCTGTATTGGTAAAGTAAACATGGGACTGCACACAATTGGGTAATCAGTAACTGGGTTACATTTTTAATGAAAATAGATGACCATGCATTGAAATAACCATGTTAAGCTGGCAAAGTAACACTTGCACAATAATAAAAAAAGTGCTGTTGCAACACTGAGTATTGCAGAGAAAAAGAATCACAAAAGTAATGATAACCAGCTTCATCTTTACAGGTTAGTGGGGGGCTTAACTTTGAGAGCGGATTTGCCACAGCCCCACTTGGGCAAGCCACTGGATCAGCGCTGGATAGTTATGTTTCAATTGTCAGACATGAGGAAGTTCAGACCTCTCACCAGTATATACAAAGCAAATGAAAAGGGAGTCCCTTCTTCCACACCAGCACTGTTCAAGTCAAACACATTCCTAGTGCTTTCGATTCACTAAGGGAATACAGTGCTGGTCCCACTGTGAAATCTCCCATTTAAATTGGGTGCTTCATTGCATGGGCACTCACACAGAAACAAAGGTAACATATGACGCAAACATGCTCGGTGCTCTTGTTCACTGAAAAGTTGCGTATAGTGATTGCATTACTCATACCTACAGCGATGTCTGGTGATCACGGTACGTCTTACCATTCTAAGCAGTCAAAACAACCCTGGTGTGTGTCCGCAATATATATATATATATATATATATGAATAAATACTGCAAGTACATATGAATAAATGAAAGCATTTTAAAGAATTTCAAATACAGTGCCGTGAGTATTTGCCCCCTTCCTGATTTCCTCCATGATTGCGTATTTGTCACACTGAATGGTTTCAGATCTTCAGACAAAATGTAATATTAGACAACAGGAAACTGAGTAAACACAAAACAAATTTAAAAAAATATATTATTTCATTTATTTAATGATCAACCGATTAACCAAATTTAACTGATAATTAGATTCAGCTGATTGAACACAGCCAGGGTTGATTGCAGCCAGCCCAAGGCTGTTAGGCTGAAATGAAACTGCTTATCATGAGAAGGCTGGGGGTTTGAGGGACTTTGAGACATCTGGAGCTGCCCCACAGTGGGGGGACAATGGGGGGCAATGCCCCCTGTGAGCTCAAGCATTTGCATCATATTTAGAGGTTAAAAGCTTTCTTGGAAACACTGTACATTACATGCCATTATCTTGTGATTTCCCTTGATAATACATTCTGCTGGTAGCACTCATATGCATCCCACTGAGACCAAACTAGCAATAATTCATATTTTGCAATATGTCTGTATATTATTAACATGTTTCTCAGTAAAAATTACAATATATTGCACTTTTCAGGTAACTGTTTCTTATTTTCAAAATATAAGTAAAATAAAAGTCATGACGTGTAGTGAAATGCCAAA
Source organism: Anguilla anguilla (assembly GCF_013347855.1). Lineage (NCBI taxonomy): Eukaryota > Metazoa > Chordata > Actinopteri > Anguilliformes > Anguillidae > Anguilla > Anguilla anguilla. The sequence goes on along the minus strand of NC_049203.1, from coordinate 47,996,435 downwards.
AAATGTTATCCGAACATGTAACAACTGTCACAAATATATGCCAACTCAACTTGATCGCATATATTGAATAATATACAGTATGCTAGTTTTTATGGGGATATTTAGTAACAGTACAAACAGATAGAGTTGAGGAGATAGCAATTCCTATGTAGTGGTAATGGGAGCTGTAATTCACTTTACACAATCACCTCCTGCGATAGTCATCTAATGACCATCAGCAGTTTCATAGAACCCTGGTTATTGCATATGGGTCAGCGTTGCTCAGTCATTAAGAAACCAGGCATCATTTCCCAGCTCACTTATTAGTTTGGCCTCTTTCCACCCTCGAGCAAGTAGCTTAAATTGAGTCATAAACATTTAACCAATTCATCTAATAAGCACAATATGCACTGTGTCACCCCGCATCAGGTATTCCGCAAAATAAATATATATTACGATGAAATATGTGGTTTAACACTTGCTTCACGTTACCCTTTGAGTACCTCGCAGGAATTAACAGGTTCAGACACCGAAACTTTCTAAGTTGTCTGCATCTTCAAGAAATTCACATACATGCCCTTTACTTTCTCTCAGTTAATATTATTCATGCATGTTACCTGGGCCTGTACGGTTATGCGATAGCTGGTGGTAATCTGTGAACTTCTTGCAGCGTGTTGGCCTTGCTGTCTGAATACACGCAGCCCATTCTCCACGCTCCGCTCCCGATAAGTGCATTCAGGAGACCCTCCAGGCCTCTAGGTTTAATGTGAACTGAAAATTGTTGATGATGCAATCATCAAGCAATGCCTACACATCCAGAGTGGGCTGCAGATTGGAAAGAGAGAGAGAGAGAGAGAGAGAGAGAGAGAGAAAAAACACATTTACGGAAGCGGCACTAAGACTGTGCTTGAGAACTACAACGAGTCCCTCTGGTGATGTAATCAAACTGCTGGAATAGGGAAATGAGTCTGGGGAGGAAGGGTTGTTATGGGTTGGGAAAAGCAGCCCATGGCCCATTTCCCTTACAATGAAATCATTTGAGTCTTTGGGGAGGTGGAAGAGGGTTAATGTTGGTGTTAAAGTCTGTGTTAGTTCCTAACAGACAAGAGCCGGAAGACAATTTGTCTATAACAGTGTGTTATTGACAACACATTTGCATAACAATCGCTGGTCTACACGGCCTACAATTAAATAATTCACACAAATGCCCTAGCATGGCATGTGCTGTGTCAAAGTGATAAAATGGGCTCTCTGTACTATGCCTCAAATCTAAGTAGTACACACACTACACAATAGTACACATCTATGAGTCAGGATAATTTATAATAATTTCGGCAGTTGTTATTATTATTGTTATTATTAATAGTAGGATTATTTTTAGTATTATTATTATTAGTCCCATGCAGTGAGTGCTGAAATATTTGATGATTACTGTGCTCAGGTTTTATTACTGTAAAACATACTATATTACATCCCGTTACATTTAGCAGACACTCTTAACCAGAGGGACTGCGGCATGGTGTCCGATGGCTCCTGAAGAGCTGGACAGCTCCTGTCCTGAGGCAGCCCCTGTCCACGGAGTCTCGGGCTGCAGCACGGGAGCTGTCCGGTGCTGAAGCAGGGATAGAGCTGTAGCACATCGTTCCTTTCTGCTGGCACCCGTTTTCTAATCACCTGCGCCGGGATAAAGTCGGCCAGGCAGACTCTTGGAAGGAGAAGCCGCTGCTCTGCCTCTCTGCACGGAACTGCACTGTTCCCTCTCCGTCTGCTTCTTTCTCTTAAATTTACTCCAGCCTCCAACAGCAGAATGTGCCAGAACTGCCGCCAAGCTGGATGGGACTTCCCTGTGACAAGCCCACGGCCAGTGTCTGCAGAGCTTTTTTTTGTGGGGGGGGGAGGGGGGGGGGGGGGGTAGTTCTTTAAAAGTATTCCCAGCTAATGCAAGAACATAAAATGTACTAATACCTTCTGTAATTCTTTTGAGTCCTTATCTGCCATGTCACCAAGTCCGTCCTAGGTCACATGACAGCAACTTACAATAGAGTTGTAACAGTTATGACAGTAATGTGAGCAATAGTATCTGATTTGGATTCACAGACCAGAAAGCGTAAGACAAACTTCAATAAAGCACTAAACCTAACTTACTACCACTTAAGCGCATTATACATAATAATACAAAACCAAGTCTTGACTGCCACAGAATTCCTTGTCTTATTCTGACTGATTCTTTGTCTGGACAAGGCTGCCACTAGAGTTGCCTCTGTACTTCAAAGGATCAACTGAAACTTAGACCCAGTTAAATAGCATTACTACATTTAATTGAGCAATGCAGCTATGAAGACACTCTTCAACTCAGCTTCTCAATTAGCTTTTTAAATAAACGCCACTGTTGTGGTACAAAATGTTACTGCTATAAAAGCATGCCCAGCTAATTAATTAACAATATACAATCAAAATCGTACCAATGACACCAACAACATGAAGTAATAAAACTACCCACAGAACAAGTGCTCAATGAACTAAGCAAGACAAAACATAAAGTATGAAGTAACCAAAAAAAATCACTTCAGCAAAGCCACTGGCACTCACTATGAAGAAATGATAAATAGACTTCAACCGAATACCCATATTAAATCGAGCATATTAATGCAGCCTTATGTTCCAATATATATTGAAAATTATACTCTACATTCTCTATCCATTTTATTTATTTTTTCGCATCAATACAATATTGTGTAGAATGCATAGATCACAGATAAGCTGCTGATTCTGATTATCTGGCTGTAAACATCTCTTCCATTACACAGCTTGGCATAATGTCCTCAGTCATTTTTCTACTTTTTCCCCAGCATACGCAAAAGTTGAGTTACCACGACAAGTACTAAATCAAGACTATGCTCACGTTTATATCAAGTGGAAATGAATTATTGCTGTGCTGTTGCTATGTAGTCTAATGGGCTATAATAAAATCTAAAAAAATATGCAAAATAACATTTACTAGGTTTATAGTTGATTAAAATAAATAATAATAAATCATGTAAGTTGCTAATGAAAAGAACAGGACATTGGAAATATAGTGCAATGTATCTCTTAGGAGGCAGTGGCATAGCATAATGATTATGGAACTGGCTTGTACCTGCAAGGCTGCAGGTTTGATTCCCAGGTGGGGCACAGCTGATTTACCCTTGAACACAGTACTTAACCTTAACTGCTTCAATAAACACCCCCGGGGTATAAATTGATTTTTATGTAAAGAGTGTAAGCTATCACTCTGTATACGAATGTCTAATAAATAGCAAAAAAAGTTAATTTAACTGCATAAGAGCAATATATGTTTCTCATAATGGTATGCACTGCATAAACAGAAGTCAAAAACAAGCTGATGTTGTTGTGTACATGTAGCAGTGTTCTGTGGAAAGGTGAAAGAAGTGAATGAAAGAATGGCCTCATACATTTCTCTCCAAAAGAGGAAATCAATATTTGCTCACATTATAATAAGAGCCTGGTTTAAGCAGTTAATATAATGCAGGGTAGGTACATTTGTCAGATTTTATAGAGCTTAAAATGTAGCTGTTAGCCTTTCTACCTTTATATAGCTGTTTCATATTAATATGTGGTAAACGGGGCCCATTGTGCAGTGAAATGTCTCGGGTAATGGCTGGTAAACACATTTTCAAAGGTAATTTCCCTGTGAAATGTGCATGGCAAGCTCAAATGATCATTTAGATAACCCTGCTGCAGTATTGTTGATTTGACTAGCATACATTAGCACCTCTGTAGATCGACACCATTGACACCTTCAACCATTTTAGGAAATCCACAGACCTCAAACCTCAGACCTCTGCTCAAGTGCTGCCATCAATTCACTGTTCAGTCCTGGTGTGAAATGACTGCACATCTCAGCCAATAAGCATGCACTTAATAGTACCACAAGGCCTTCTCCTAAATGACCAGTATATGTTGAATGTTGCTCAACCATAAACTTCGCTATAAGAAAAGCTTATCATGTGCTACAGAGCTGTACCCCTGACAAGATTATGCCTGTTCAGGAGAGAACATATTGGACATGTTATAATGTGCAGGCAACTCATAGGAGAGCGGACTTAATTATCCAGGTAGAACAGAAGCCTTCACACTATATGGCCTGTGACATTCCAATCCATCCAGATCTCTTGAATGTTGACTCAGATTGGCGGAGAGGCTATGACTTGCAGCATGTAAGTGGCTTTTAAAAAAAGGGACATCTATTTAAAGGGGTAGTTAACTTTCTTGGGGTTTTAGACATTATTGCAGTTTATGTCTGATGGGCCCAAACAATCTTTTGTGTGCAATGAAGGATATTGTAGGTATTTACAGAAGTTTATGATGACCTTCCGGCTTCAAAATGGCTGTTGTTGGGGAATTTGGAATATTTCAAGTGTGAAATAATATTCAATAATGTTTTATTAAAGACATGAAATCCAGATTATAGAAGAGGCAGAAAAAGAAGGATAAATGATTACTGAGTTTCTGCTGCTGTGTTTCAGATAAGCATAATTATCACAGTTGAATCTGGGTGTACAACTCTGAGCCACTTTTTTTGCCGTTTTGGATAAAGGAAAGAAATGTCCTGTATCCTGCAACGTATGGATTGATCTACTTGCTCTGTGCATGCCCTTGACCTCATAAAACAGCCAAGATGTGCTCCTTTTCAGAACATCTGTTCCAAAGACATGGCAGTTGGTGCAAACAATATTTCCTATAGTTAAGGTTTTGGATAATCTGCAATAGATGCCACACATTTGTAACATGAATGACTAATGGAAAATGAAAACTACTCTCACTTCCTCAACAATATCTCATATCATTTATATAAAATAAATATATGTACATCAAACAGGGAATTGAAATACAAGTTAAATAATAATGGCCTATTCGATCATGATTTTGGCCTATCTGAATCATGCACAAGATCTCCCAGAATGCCTTGCTGTCGCCATCAGCAACAATATCTTCAAAACTACAATCTGAGAAATGAATTTATAATTTTTAATTGTGTAGTATCTTTATTTAATAAAACATAATTCAAAATTATCTTGTATTTGATACAGTTTCATTTATTAAATTTTCATGACCTGCTAATTTTACTATTTCAATTCCATCTAACAGGAAAGAGACTGGTTAATTATTGCTTTATCATTCTGATTCATGCTCCATCTTGACTATAAGTCTTTGTAGTATTATGTTTTGTTTTTACTAATATTCTTCAGTCATGTCACATCATTTTCTTCAAAGAGACCAGAAGGTTAAAATCTAGTTTTGAGTTACAATTCCAAATGAACCAGTCTGGTAGCACTTACATCTGCAGTGCATGTGAGAATAATCTTAGAACTTCTAAGAACAAGGAAACAGGAAAAAAGAGAAACCAAGCCTTTTAGGTCATAAAAATCAAATTAGTCTTGGGAGTACATATTCAGCAGTGACTTTCTATGTAAAAAAAGAACTTTGCAGGACTTTCTGAGTCTGTGAAAAAGAAGCAGTATTCATTCCCTAGTTTGATCAGCTTAATGACCAAACTATATACCACTCTCCAAATGGTTCAGCACTGTATAAAGACCAGACCAGCTGTGAACTAGAAACCAGAGCCTTATCTCAGGATAAGAACCAGAGTTCTTATCCTGAGTGACTTACATACATGCATACATACATCTACAGGCAACAGGCAGTCTTGATACCAAGTCATCAGGGTCACAACTGTTAGCAATATACAAGACATAATCTCACAAGACAAAGTTAGATGCCACAGTAGGGGCAAGGAAATAGACAATGTCGTATATTAGGAAACAAGTGGGCCTGGGGATATTGCTTTAGATTTAGCATAGGTACAGATAGTAAATCCTTGCATTAGGTGTGCCAAGGTGCAGTTTAAATACCTGCATTTTCAGTCTGTGCCCAGAGATGGGCAGTGACTCTGCTGTTCTGATGGAAGTAGAGAGCTCATTCCAGCACAAGCAGGGCAGGACAGAGGGCAGACACGATCAAGAGGAAGGTCCCTCCGGGGAGGGGACAGTAACATGACAAATGAATGTGGAGTAGAGAGGCTTGGCAGTGTCATATGGTTTCATAATAGATTACAACTTTGAAGAAGTCTGCCTGTCTGCCTCTAACTTTGAGATAGAGCCCTTCTAGGTTATCTGGTAAGAGCAGTGAGAAACACAGGAAGATAAACATTTGTGGGAATTACTTAGGATACACACTTCAGTTTGGATTGCCAAAAGGCCTTGATGGTCAACTATATGGAATGCAGTAGAGATTAAGTGGGATCAAGACAAATGGCAGGGTTACTGCTTATACAGATTTTAGTGCTTCCATTGCACTGAGGAGAGTTGTATGTTGAGCGGTTAGCTTTGAAGCCAGACTGACTGTGGTCAAGGAGGTTGTTCTGGGTTAGGAAAGCTGTTTTGTGGATGAAAGGGAGGAGGGATACTGGTCAGTATTTTGCAGGTGGTTCCATGGTTGGTTTTAAGAATAAGGGTGTTACTCAAGCCTGCTTGAGTTCACTGGGGACTCAACGAGAGTTGACAGTGGCAGAAAAGATTAGCAGAAGTGCAAGAGTAGAGGCAGAGGGCAAGGAGGAGGGAACAGGGTCAAGGTAGATAGTTGTTGAATGCTGTGCAGTTAGGACCTGCAAGAGATCAGCATTGGATACTGTTTGAAAATGCTGGGAGGCTTGAAAGTTTGACAACAGTGGCCATGTCAGAGCAACCATGGGGATGTGTTGACACTATTACGGATATCAGTTATTTCTGTTTAAAAACAGGATGTGTTTGAGTGGAGGGAGGTGTGTAGAGAAAGCAACAAACAGGTTCTGTGGGTTGTTTGTGGTTGCTTTGATTGTGGATTGATAGTATGAATCTTTTGTTGATGAGACAGCTGAGAAAAAAGAGGAGCTATTGATAAGCAGCCAGGTCAGTGGGTAAACTGTGTGTGTGTGTATGCGCATGTGTGTGTGTGTGTGTGTGTGTGAGTAGAAACATCTATCTAAAAAGCTATCATCAACAAAACATGCACTTCAAGATTGTTCAAATGACAAAATCTGTGCATTGGACTTTGCAATGGATATTCTGTGTCAGTACAAAGAATTAAGAGTACGTTTGCACTATTTAAAAAAAAAAAAAATGTTAGAATGTGCATAATTTTATGATGAAAATAAAAATGACTTTATTACTTGCATATAGCTGAGGAAAAAAAGGCTATATCTATATCCAGGTAAAACCTGAGCTAACTTGGAACTAAATTGAACTAACCTAGTTCACTAATGCCAAAACATTTCTCAACATTGATTTCCAACCCTCTGTCTTCTAGATTCCATCTAGATTCGGGCTTTTGCTCACTGGGAAACTAAAGCGACTTTCAAATCATGGATGTACATCTGTCCCACATTTGGCGGGTGGCGGGTGTTAATGCCAAGCCCTGCTGGAAAGACACAATTGGTTTGGGTGTGGTTTTCACCAGCCCAGAGGGAGGGGAAGAGCAAAGGTCTATAAAGAGTATCACATCAAGATAAATTTTTCTACAATTACTACAATTCTTCTACAACTACAATTTATTGGGAATATATTATCAAGTTGGTTGCAGGCCTTGTGTGTTAGAGGAAGCCAGAGCCGATTGCTTGGTTAAATTAGCCAAACAATCGCAGAATTTAACTGATTTTTTTGTCCCTGAGCATCTTGTGCCAATTTGAGCTCTACTGATAAAACAAACTCAATCAAAGCTATTAGCTATTAATTAATCAAAGCTGCTGGCTCCTTTTATATTCTCTTTAAAAGTTAATATTGATTGATTAATTAGTGCCCAGTAAAACATGAAAGCACTACATACTAATTTTGTGATGGATAATTCAGTGGAACAGAACACATTTAACAGCCAACTTGCTACTCATCTAAATTGGATGAACATTACACTCAAATTACAGCCAAATATTACAATAAAAGAAGTGAATAATTTCATTAGTTATGAGCTTTAGTCAAATGAACCAGACATAAAATGATACTCTCAGATGTATTCTTTAGACACAAGCTGTCTACAAGTCTACAACCCCATTACTTCAGGTCATACCATTATAAATTATAGTATAATGCTGATTCCTATAAATATCGGGACAAATTGACTGAACGAGTTTAATTAATTTTTGTTTGAAGTTCATTTTTCCAATGATGATTTCACAGGTTTTGAGTCAAGACCTCGTATTATAAAATGTCCAATCCACGGTCGGTAAGTGGCAAGTTTCTGCAGATCCAGTTTCAATATCGATAGAATGGTTGCGTTTTGTTTCTCCCAAACTTAGCTGTGATTCATGAAGCTGCTGGAAAATGCAGAGAAAATGAAACGGCTTTATAAGACATATGTTTCGGCAGGGTATCAAAGGCCATAAAGCTATACGTTTTACAGCCGTACTGTCAAAGCATATAAAACATGACAGAGCGAAGCCTGCTCTCCAAAAACCAATCAGAGCGAGTCAATGCCAGACCTAAATAAAAGCAATACACGGCAGCAATATGAAAGATTCAGAGAGTATATTCTCCATCTGAAGATGCTTGTAAAACTGTATACTTGGGCCATGAGGAGGATAACCTGAAATATTAAAGCAAATTCATCTTTTTATAACCTGAAATAGGAAATAAAATCATATATAAACACATTTTTTTCCTTTTAAAATTCCAACAGAATGTTAACATGCTTTACATTCAAAATATAAAGAAGTAAATAAAAAAAGCAGTGACATGAACCAAAGCATGTTCATACCAACCATTATGCGTTGTGCACTTTCAAAAAAGCTAATCTAATAAAATAAAAGCTAATAAAAAAGATATTTCAAGTTTCATTCTGTCAGCAAGGACATTTGAGAAATGAATAGGGAGGAGACAAAAAGCACATTTTACAACAGTGTCTATCTGACTTCAGAGTGCAGATAGGAGCCTGGATTTAGACCAAAGAGTGTGTAAATGCTAGTCAGTGCCAATGGCATTTAAAATCATAATTGACAAGAGTAAAATGTTAAAATCAATGCCAAATTCTACAGGGAGACTGATCTGCCAGGAAGTCAGGACATGATCTATAGACACAGATATTATTTATTTTATTTTATTTTTTAACATTGGGAGAACCCTTGCAGAACTGTTTGTAAAAACTGCAACATACAGAGATTTGCCAGGGGGCTACAGTGAATTACATTGCAATCTAATAATCAGTCCTAGAGGAGATAAAGGTATTGACAAGCATCTCAGTCAGGCAGATTTAGCGAGCTTCAAAGGGACGTGTCAGCAGAGACTGGTGACTATGAAAAAGAAGGGAATTACTTGTTCATCTACAATAAGGCAGATATTTTCAGAGCTGCTAATCTGATGCAGTACGTCTATCAGCATCACTTCTGTTTTAGTGCTGTTTAATTGGAGAGAATATTCCTTCACCGATCCTCTTATCTCCTCCAGGCAGTTGCCTAAATTTGACACGGCCATTGGTTTTTTCTGATTTTAATTTGAACCTAAGTGTTACCGGCACAGCTGTAGAACTGTATTTCGTGTCGCCCAATTAAAAAAAAAGGATTAGTCATCATGTAGGACCTTGTGCGATTTTCACGACTTACGGAATGGAGAGGGAAGAACATATGAATGGACGAGGACCCCATACATTCACTGAAATGTATGCATCTCCAGAAAAAAAGAATTCTAGAATAATCTGCATTAGACTGCATTTTCTTAACCTTGTTTTGCTCATCATCCCACAAATGTGTAAGTATCCTGGCGGTGAGTTTTCCATGTGAAACCAAATCATTAGATGTTCACTGTTAAAGCAACATATCTAGGCTATTTTTGTCACCTGCAATTCAATTACATTTGCAGAAACTTGAAATGTTCACTTACCATCTAAAAAATAATTTTCTGATAGCTACTTTTTAGGTAATCAGAAGTGTGGAGAATGTTGTAAGAGTTTACAAATCCAGTTTCAGAGTGCATGACCTATGATAAAATACCAAGCTTTTTCACAGTATGTGGGTTAAAAAAAAAAAAAAAAGAAATCTATATTTCTCAATTCCATCACAAAAAAACAAAAAACATTACGAGTCAATAGCTGCGAGGTATGTTCAGGTTCCTATAGAAACGTTATCTGGGAGAGGAGAGAGAGTGCCTTAATGTTTACCTGGAGGTACTGTAAATGCAACAAATTCCCTGGCTACTTTTAGCTATGGCGGAAAGCAGGCTAATGTAAACACAGCACATGCTGTGTCCCTCAGGTACTTTACAATTCAATGGCATGCCAAAACACAGTAATGTGGGTACTGTACATAGAAATACATACATTTCCTTGAATAAACGTTTAGTGAAAATATTTTACCCCCTGATCACAAGGACAAGAAATTCGAAGACAGCATGGAAATGGCTTTAAAAGCATTTATTGGTTGAATGGACAAAAAATAGGGCGATGGTGCAGTGGGTAAGCACTGTTGCCTCAGAACATGTTCTCCCTGTGTCTGTGTGCGTTTCCTTCGGGTGCTCCAATTTCCTCCTAAAGACATGCACGTATTCTAATTGAAGGATCTAAATTGCCCATAGGTATGAGTGTGTGAGTGAATGGTGAGTGAATTGTATGTGTCCCACGATAGATTGGCGGCCTGTCCAGGATGTATTCCTGCCTCTCGCCCAATGCATGTGGAGATCCACCACTCCCGCAACCCTGCCCAGGATAAGCGGGTATAGATAATGGATTGATGAACAAAATATAGAGGACAGGGATTTAGGTGTATAGGCTTGACCTGGAGCACTGTATGTTGGGGAAGCAGTAGGATGGCAGTGCTATGCTCTGGACATTATACAGTAGATTAGATGATGCCAGTCATAGGATGAGGACAGTGGGATCATAGATCCAGGACATTCAAACATCATCATTTGCTGGAAAAGACTGGTCAAGGAAAACTGAACATAATAATTCAGTTCTCATAATAGTACATAATAATTATTATTTCTTTTAGAACTGAGACAGAATGAAAATTAGTAGACACAACATGTGTCATTACAGGACTGGACTAAATTTTCATTATAAACCGGAAGGTATAACTAGAACAAATTCATTCTCCCAGGCCTGACGAACTAGACTGCCTAACAGTTGCCTAACCCCTCCATAAAACATGCCATTTTATTAATTTTGTCATGTCTGGCTCTTCTCAATTACTTTATTAATAACATATTGCTTAATTGCTTGAAGGACATTCAGTCGTGTTCAGTCCCACAGGACTTATAGGTACAATCAGTGCTCAAGCCCAGGAAGTGTAAAACCACGTCTGTATCAGGTGAAGCAGTGTACTTTTTGGAAAATTATGCTGTAGAACATATCTGCTTAACAACAATTACAACAACAACAACAACATAATAGATTTTCACAGATGAATTGTGATTCATGTAGACTACCATTTAGAGATTAAAGCAGACATAAAATATTTTCAATAACTTAAATTATCACTAAAAATAATTTGAGCAGTGAATCAGATTCTTGGGGAGTTAATTTGAGATTTGCGGCTACTGCTACCCCTGCAGCACATCCATTGGTCAGATACTAAGTCCAGTATCAATCGCTAACCTCAACTGGACAGAACTCATTGATTTTTTAATTATTCCACAGTATACTTGTTCTTCTAAACTATATTTATTTATTTATATAAATAATATAGCCTATAATGTAGCAGGTCATTAATTAACATATTGACCTATTATTAGTTTTTAATGACTCTGGTTGCAATTCCTCCGTAGATCGATTACTTCCCATTGGCTGGTACAGTAAACTAAGAGTGACTTTATGTGCATTTTACGTCCTGTCAGTCAACTGCACAATCTAAATATTGCTTTCTAATTATTTGTGTTGCTTGAATGCTCATTTATACATATTTAAAAAACTGACTACATTAACAATGGTAGTTACGATGGGTGCGCGATACTGTGGAGTTAGATGCTTATTTTAGATGTTCAGAGCAAAGGCACGCGTGCTTGCACCTGCAGCTAGGCTCCAGCCGCCATCTTGCACAGACATTGATTTACATTGTTGTTTTACACTACTTTGCACAGGAAAAACACAACAGAAAGAACGATCCGCTTGATAAAGGCAAGTAGATTACTTTTGAAACTACAATGTTCATATTTGATTCCCTGGTTTTCAATCCAATGCCATATATGAATTTTGCAGATGAGCAACTGCAAACTACAAAAATCTAACTTGAAATAAAATTCCAGTTGATTACTTCTTAGAAAGTGTTTGACATTTTGGCTGATGATATTACACAGTCAGAGAAAGGAAATTGGTGATGACTGCATGAAATATTGAGGTCATGCCCTACTCTGCATATATCACTAATGTAAAGGTGAATTAATTTTTATAAGGGTAAATGTCAAATGGAAAAGTATATGAGAATGCTGCACAGGATAGGTTGTAAATGCTATGATATTACACAGTACAATAGGTACACTTTTTCATTTTACCAGGAACTAGTAGTCCCATCAAGAAGTTTTTATTTCTGATTTTACATAAAAATAATAATTTATACATCAATAATATCATTTTTTTAATGAGGCTGCTCATCATGTTAAATAAAATATGTGTTTATAATGTTCTTAATGGGCTTAAATAACACTGTCAATTACTCAATACACACCATGTGACAGATAAGAAACCATTCAGCCTATACAATGCATTTTATTTAGCATTACCTCATTCATGGACAATAACCCAAGTTAACAACTGGATAAACTGTCATGAAACATGTTTCAAAGGTGGCAAAGAACACCCAATAAAATGCTCAAGAGTAATGCAAATCTAACAGTGCATATTATGTATTATGACAAAATGCTTGCAAAATTTACTTTGTCAGAGGTGATTCAACAATAAACATTTTGTAGTTGAAAAACTTCTGTGTACAGTGCTATGTTCTACTTTAAATATAGGTCCATGACTAAATACGGTTAAATACTAAGGCCAGAATAAATGTAGACAATAAATATCTATCCCCTCCTTCCCTGCAACCAGGATTTTAACCTGTTCTATCTGCACCTTGGCCTTATATTACGCTGAAGCATTGCTCAGTAATTGTGGGAGGAATTCAGAAGGTCATTGACAGAAGAGTATACATTATGTATCACACCAGACATTGTTGACAGGTGTGGCTATGACGATAGTCATTTTCTTTCTTTAAATCACCCCACCCTCCAAGTATACAACAGTTGAAATAAATTTCTCCAATAAATATTATACCATCAGTAGACTTGCTAGACTTCAAAATCACATAGGACTTTTAGAAATATTTTCACCTTTCTTAATTGCACATTAAAATAAAACATCTCTAAGAAATATGCTCGTAGTGACAGTAATGACTGGCTAATTGAAGCCATGCTGTCTCAGTACATAATGAACATTACAGATGTACCGATTAGCATACTACTTTGTTTGCCTCAAGTCCCTTTTTATTATTAATAGTCCTTGATTCATGAAATGTGTATGTAGATAAGTTCCATCTCCTCCCGGATTTTAGTCTGTTTATAAGCATGACCTTTTAAAGAAAACACTATTTGAAAATAGTCATTTCCATATTTAGTTTGAAGCCAAATTAACATTTGCTTATGCTGTATTATCTCAGTTCTGTATACATAAATATGTGGATATGATTATGCATTATTTCCTTTGGCAGTTCTTAAGGTTTACAGAAATTCATATTTGAAATTTTTGTCCTTATCAGGAAGTATTCAGAAGAATATGAGACCAAATACTGATACTACGATCTGCTACTAAGACCAAAATCAAGATTTTTTTGTTCATGCTCATTAATTGATGGATTTGTTGTGAAAAGAAGGATGCTTATGTTAAAAATGGCATAACCCTAGAGTGAAATAAGATGATTTATCATTGGGTATTTATGATGATTGATAATGAGGCTGTGGTTAACTGATCACAAAATTAGTTTTTCAAGAACATTATTAGTCTCCTAACTCAAATCTGAATGAAAATGTGTCGTTTGAATCATGAAAGGTATAGTCAACAAGCACAGACCATAAGATCTGAAGGATTTTTAAAGATTATTTTTGCTGAAATGGTCAATATGTGTATTGAGTGATTTTCACCAAATGTATGGTCAGTATGTATTAGTCTTAATTGCATGAGGGCTTATTTTATTTGGCTATATGGTTGTTTATTTTATTCACTGTTCACAATTTAAAGCTGAATTACCTATACTCCCATTAGCTATAGTGACAGTCCATAGATAAAATAAATATTTACAATCATAATGAAAGCATGGCCTCTAGGGGTTGTTATGCCAGGAACCAGTGTCTATTTTATAATTATTAGTGCTGAGTCATCGTAAGAGAGGAGCAGAAGAGGAAAAAAAACAAACCACTATTTTAGGTGAATGTTTTTTTTTTTCTTTTTTGTTCATTATCACATTGCAATTCCCTTGGAGGCTATATGAATTATTCAGTGTCTACTCATGCACTACCAGTGAGGGACCTTTCAAAGCATTATATTTTCTTTATTCATGTATTTTCAGTTTAAGTAGTTGAGTGGTGCTTTCCTGAGGAGTATCACTTGAGCCACCTTGGAAATAATGTTACAGGACTTGACAAACTTACATGAGTTGGAATACTATGCCCATAATTTTACATTGCCCTCATTGTAAACATGCCTTTCAACAAACTGATGCTTGAATTCACTGTACGTCTTTAACATTGACTCAGTTAAATATATAAATAAATGTTTATGTATTTATTTATTGTATCACAATATTTACTTTTACTATATACTATTCTTCTTCTTATTATTATTATTATTATGCATATTATTAATAATAATAATAATAATAATAATAATAATAATAATAATAATACTAATAATATGATGTTGTACAGGATAAATCTGCAGGACAGTGATGTTACTGTGATGTGCTACTTGTAGTCCAGCTAGTCATTCAGGACCAACCCCAGATTCTTTACAGAGTGAGAAGCAGTCACTGTGATACCACTGACAGTGATGGAGAGCTCTCGTAGGAGGAAGGTTTTTGTTTTAGCCCTGCACTAAGACACCTGGTTCTCATTAAGGTCTTGATTGAAGGACATGAACAGTTAATTAGCATGGATTAATATTTTTTTTTTTGTTTAACTTTTTTGTTCACGTTAAATGTTACATAACTGCATTTTTGATTTGGGCGTTTCCCACTGCTTCTTACAAAACCAATCGTGCCCCTGTACAACATTTAAAAATACTGCAGCATGTTGATGGGAGTAAGTAATCAAACTGAATTTAACACGAGTGTCATATCGCTGTCAATTATCATCTGTGCTTAATTTGTGGCAATTACTTTATCAACTTAGAATACTGAGGTGGTGCAAATGGGATAATTTTTTGAGAAGTGGCTTGAGAAAGAGGCTATTATGACCTCTAGCTTACAGACCATATATATATATATATATATATATATTTTTTTTTTACAAAAAATAAATATTGATTGATCTCATTTTTTGATCTCAAGTATTATTTTATTCAGTAAAAAAAAAACAAACAGCCAATTGTGCTAACTCCTATTTTCCAAAGAGCACATTTTTGTTTTGAATTCATATTGATTTGTACTCAACTCATTGGTGCTGGGTTTAGTATTTTAACTTTCTCAGACATAAGTGGCTTCTGCAGAATGTGGCTAAACAATTGCTTAATTTTCTTATTTGCCTTTGCGTGTTTGTGCCAAGGAGGTGAAGCACACTTGTGAAACACTAAGGTTTCCAAAGGGCCACAGAGTTATATTTTTGGATGTAAATGCAAAAATGCTCTGAAGATGCCAAGAAACAGGGAAATGTTCTCCACACTTGAACCTTTATAGGTTTAAAAGTGACACATAATTATAAAGGCTACTACTGACAAATAAGAAGAAAAAAAATCCCATTACGAATTTACAATATTTGACTGTAAAAAAATTAAATGGCTTTAGTCCTGCAGTGTAATTATAGGAAAAACTCATTTTTACATAGTACTCAACTATGACGGTATACCTGTTCAAAGTATATATTAGAAGCAGCTAACACCTCTGCTGTGAGGCAGCCAAGAGCACTTTCCAGTCTGTCTATTTTTTCACATTGTACATCCAGTACAATAGTGTACAATTAATCTGCTTCAGTTTTCATCAGTATTGAATGTGTGCAAGCTTTTGACACCCTGCTTACACGTTCAACTGTACTTTCTGAGGACCACTGAATGGAGAACATATTTATTCATTTTTTTTATTCTTTGTTTAACTAGTAAATCTCATTGAGGTTTATTTTAAATCTTGCTAGAGACCTAGCAGACGGCAGTAATGCAAACATAAATTATCCGTTAAAAAGTCAAATTCAGTCTCCTGCCTCAATGGGCAAAAGCAGTTCTCCCTCGGTCTGCACAAATCCTCGGATCATTAAAAATCAACAATTGGACAGAAGATGGTGGCCGCTAGTATTCACTGAGAGAAGAAAAGAGAGGTAGTGAGGGAATTTACCCAGAACCACTTGATAAATAAAAACCTACCAGTGTTGCTGTCTGTGAATGGTTAATGGCAGGGCTCGGTTTGCGAGAAGGAATCAGGGCAATCTGAGGAACACGCCTACTGGTTAAGTAGGCACACAAACCTGGACTGCATTACGAATCAGTCCAGGACTTAGAAGTGTACGTCTTTTCACAGCAGGTAGCTGTGACCAGGGAATCCCCATGGCGATGGAGAGAGTTGAGCACACCGGCAGAAAACAAGAGGTAAGTCTTTCTTTGTGTTTTGTTTTGTTTGTCTTTGTTGTTTGAGTTTATTATTTTTTTACCCAGATATCATGAGGGTGAAACGCGAATACTTTTTGTTTATTTATTACATGAGCACTCTCTCTCTCTGTAAATATGAAATGAACACTGGTGAAAAATTCCCACATCTGCCTGTGTTCAGCTCTTCTGTCCATACCAGTGTTTTGTCATGGTGTGTGACTCAACCATTTCAAAAAAACCACAGGGATGAGTAAGAGACATTTAATTTGCAATGATACATATAGCTGTATGCATTTAGACTGCATGAAACAGAGGTTGTATGGTTTTTCTTGGCATTAAAATAATATAATAATATTTCAGCTTCACCTTAAGCTTCATACACCCAAGCATTTATAGGACACCCTTACTCTCTGATGCAGGAATGCTAAAGTTTTCAGTTTACTGAGAGTCCGTTTTAATAAATGCCACAATATTTTTGTGCATTAAAAACCAGTTTAAGATCTTGTAGGGCACGCAATGAATTAAATGCAAGCTGAAGCTAGTGTGTGCCAGGAAAGGGGCATATGTATAAAGGACAGTTACTACAAATAGCCATCTGGCAGTATCGATAGATCCGTCTAAGCGAAACCATCTGTTAATTTGTTTCACAAAGTTTCCCTTATCTCATTACATGTTAGATACAGACAGTACAGTAAATAGGCTAATCTGGACAAAAGAGACGGACAACACCTGTCACAAAAGTGCTGGGCCAAAACCCTCACTGCCACATCTTTGTTCTTTTTTTGTTTGTTTTTTTTTTTCACCTATCACGATCAAGGTAGGTTTACATATCGGCACACGCAGTATTTTCCTTGTATACAGATAAATGGCTGTAGACTTCTCATGGCATGTGGTTCATCCTTGATTTCCAAAACATGTAGTTATTAGGGTTGACAGATGGCCATTGTGTGTTCCTGTGCCATTTTGTCTCCGGTTGTTTGGCATTTGGCGCTGATTTCAGAGCAGGCTCGGTGACAGAGGCCTACTCCACTTGATTACTACAGTGGCGGTATCTGGGGGTGACTAATAGACTAATCGACCTTAGTGTGAGAGAAGGAAGAGAGGAAGAATGCTCAGTCACCTCTTCACAAAACACAATCAGTCAATTAGACACAATCACACTAATCAAAAGCAGCAGGGGTGTGTGGCCCCATTACAGACACACTTCATAATGGCACGGCCTTGATTCATGAAGTGATTTAAATTGCACCTTGGGTTGTTCTATCAGAAAGGGAAAGTGCCTTGATGGCTGTAATGAGCATCTGTAAATTTGCGTCATAAGTGAAATTTGCTTTATGTTAGCTTTGATACATCCAAATAGACAAATAATTTTTAAAACTTTTCAACATAAAAAATATATAAAAGTTCCTTTTTGAACATGATGAATTAATTGTGTGAAATCATGATCTGTGAAAATCAAGAGGAACAAATGCTGTATAATATGACAGAATAATGGGTTTTCATTTTTAGGTAAACTTATTGTGGAAATACCCTTGCCTGAGGTCAGAATTCACACTGACAGCAAAGGATATGGGGAGTTATTTCTTCATTTACACCTTAAAGGCAACATTCTCTGATTTATGGGCTTTTTTCTGTCAAAAACTTTAGCAAGGTCAGCCTAATTCTAGCCTGTGATGAAGGGACAGGCTGTAAACCTGTATCATTCCAGACTTATTGCAGATACATTGTACTTTTTTGGGTGAACCCATAAATATTTCTGTAATTTGACCAGGGCTTCCGTTTCCATGCATATCTCTGTATGAAATGTTGTTCCTAATATGTATATATCACTCAAGTACACAGTAACCTCAGACAAAAAAACAAAAAACAAAAACAAAACAAAAGAATTACTTTTTTCTTCATCACATCATAGGCCATTCTTCGAGTGAGCATGTGCACAATCATTCAGTACTTTAGGTTGCTTTAACATCAGCATACACATAGCGAATGAATTTACCACCAGTTTCAGAGCTTTTCCTTCTTTATACAAAGGAGGTTAGAATAGCCTGGCAAGGATAAGTGATGCAGTTTGAATGATCTAGAATATTCTAAAAATGGGCATATTTTATTAAATTCCTGCCCTGGGGGTGTGCTGTGCTGGAGTCAGTCAGCGAGTCCCAGCAGCATCCTTAGTTTGCACTTATGACTTTGCTCTGTGCCTTTTCCCATCAACCAGCTGAAAAGCCACATCTCATATCCCTCTCTGATTCTCCAAGGACACACACACACTGGATAGGAAGGAAACGGAGCATGAGATCCACCCCATCCCCATCTCGTCTGTTCCTGCTACGTGCCCCTATGGTGGTTATCGCGACGCTGTTGCCACAAAGAGACTGAATGACAGTTCTAATTTCTAAGTGGGGACTGAGCCACATTTACCTGGACAGCCTCATCCCTAATCCTGTGCATCAGAATAATCCTACACTGTCAGAGTGCAAAAGTTGGGAAAGTGGGACCTATAGTCAGCTCTGTTATAAATCGTCCACAGCATTTGTAAGAAGTATGGCTTTAGAAACAGCATTGATTGCAAAGGACATTGTCCGAGTAGAAATGTACAGGCATTTATTTTCATAAACATTTGCACTTTATACAATAATGCACCTTCATATAAAGCAAATATAAATTTTTATGCTGAAATAGCTCTGGTGAAGCATTTAAAATAATATGGACCTCCTACAGATCTGTGTGTTGAGGTGATGATAGATCTTGGAAAAAAAGGCAATTTTGTGAATGCAGGAACAGAAGGTTTTGGTTTTAACCTCAGACATACATTATTTGAGGTCAGGGTCAGGCAGTAATTCAAATATGTGTTACTTATATACATTTTTAAGCAGTTTTCCCCTTGTTCAGTCATTTGGGGATAACAATTTGTGGCTCTTTCAATTTGTGCTTTCTGCCCTACCCAAATGGAGCTAAATTGTATGCTCTTTTTTGCACATCAGGGACAATCGTCCATCTTAATACAATCCACAAGTTAGCAAGAGAGCTGGTGCCAATTTCGGGAGGAAAAAATGCCTGTGGATGGCTGAAGTATCGTTTTGGGGGAACTAATGCAGTGGTAAGCAGAGAAACCTTGGCAGACTGAAATCCACCCATCCCCCTGTGGGATAAAGGTCATTACTGTATGTCCTACTGCTGCAGACTCATGGTCATAAATGGATAATGATATTTCCCATGCTCAGACTAGTGATCTCAAGGCTCAGTCCACAGCTCAGTCTACATGGCAAGTTGAGCTGTTTGGGAGCCCACAGTACATATTTAAACTAGTTATATTGAGCATTGTATTGAAATTGCTTCAGGAGAAGTTGTGAGGTAGCTAGCAACTGCATCCTCACTGATCCAAGATCTCCCTCAATAATGACACTAAAATGGCAACTGGCGCAATGCATTTACTCATTGTTAACAATGTTTTGGCTATTTTCTATATACTGTAGTTTCAATTCCCTCCATAAATGTAAATAAGTCCTGGCACCCTTCAGTTTTCAGTTATTGATGTGATTGCTATTTTCTCTTGTGTGTGTTTAGCTTTCATTTTCTTTTGGACTACATATTTTAGGTTTTGCACACATTTCTCTGATGAACAGCATTCCCAGGTGACAGCAAGCAGCCATCTGTGAGTAAAGGCATGGTCATGAGAGAGCATGTGCGAGTGTGTGTGTGTGCGCTTATGCTGCTTTTCTATTGGGGGTGCTTGGGGAGTCTCTGGGGAGGAGGCAATGGTTTTTTTAGTGTTTATTTTATTATCAACAGTTTGTATTATTTCCATCATTGGTTGATATGTTGAGAGGTATTCCCTTTGTGATAAATTTGAAATATTGTTCATGAACTCTGTGAAAGCTGCATTGTGATAATATGGCCATAACATCTACCTGTTCTTGGTTCTGTTCAGGGAGGGCCAGGGTTATAAAAAGGAATCCACTGTAGTTTAGGGGGAGGTTGTTAGTCTGTTTGGGCAGTATTACTGCAGGGTTTTTTTCCCCCTGTTGATTACCGTTTTCCCCCTTGTTGATTACTATTTGTTTAAAAAAAAGTCATTTGATTTAAATTATTTATTTTAATTTAGACTCTTGATGTCAAAAGTGTTAAACGATGTGGTTCAATTAAGGTCCTGGATAAAGTTTGTGTATAATGCCTTCTTGTTTCCTAGAACCAATGACTTCCTCATCACCCTCAAAACCAAGGGGGGATGTAATCCTCTGCTGAGTCACATTCTTCATTAATTTTTCTGGTCAACCAAGGCATAATGATGTGTCTGTCCTCTTCCTCTTATGCCCCATGCAATAAACCTTCTGCTTCATCAAATAGGTATAAGCTTGGAACAAGGAACACCCCCTTTTAGGGGAGCCCGATTTAACAGGCTTAAACATTAAAGCTGTGATCAATAATTTATCCACACGTTTTATTGACCGCTCCAATACCACAAGCCAATCAAATGTTTGTGTGGTCAAAATAATCCACCAACCATGTTACAGTGATCACGTGGGATTCCGTCGTGTCAGTTACCATGTGAGCCTAAAAAAACTCACCAAAAACATAACAGCTAGGCTCTGAGGGCAAAAATACCTAATGGAATTAAAGACCGGCCTGCCCTTTTATTGTCGTTAGGTATTGAAACACATTTTATTTAACACTGATATAAAACCATATATGGTTTTTATTGTTTTTAATGAGCCTATTTTCGCAATCATTATCATAGCCAATACATATATAAACCTAATTTCCACCTAATTGTCCTGTCTGTTATTTCACTAAACTGGGCTCTACAGACATACAGAATTCTGATTGGTTGTTGAACTGATTGGTTGTTGTTCAGAATAACCCTGACCAGTCCGCACAACAAGGTGAACAATTCCAAATGACTACTGAATGAGAGATTACGATGAGTTACCAAAGCATGATGGTATATATTGTTTGTTTTACTTTTTCTTTACAGATCACATAGTATGATACTATGGAAGTCTAAATATGACAATATTAAAATGAGGTAATTGTAAAATTAAAACCCAATGATACACTTTTTCTATTAAAATTAGGAAAAGACAGACCTCCTGACAATTTTGGTTATAATACAAAATTCTGGGTTGTTTATTTTGCCTGATAAAATTTATGCTGATTTGTATCAAGTTCCTTAAGAAAGTTGGTGTGGGAATGATGGAAAGCATTGAAAAAAAGAAAATGCACACAGGGACAGTCCTACATTTCTCACTGCTGTCACGCTCATAACGACCTGTGTATTTGTCTCTGTGATTTGTAGGTGTCCATTTGCAGTGACGCTGAGAATCGCTGTAGTGTGTTATGTCAAATTCATTTCAAAGTCAGAGCAATTCTGTGTTAATCCTACAGGGAATTGCTTATAAGGCTCTGATTAGTCCATCTGTTACATTTGTATGTTTTTAGTGAGAGTGAGTGTGTATCATGAGGAGGGCCAGGTGTATTCCATTTTCTTGAGCTCAATACTTTGAAACTTCACGAAAACCCAAACACTACCGAGATCACTACCAAACTGTACCACTTGACGAGAAGGCCAATTGTCAGAAAAAAAATAAAACGAGACCAGTTGCAGCTGTTAACAGGGTTGCCAAGCTCATTGGTTGAAATTGGATAATCTGAGATCAACAAATGACCTATTAACAACTATGTTTTTAGCAAGAGAACCATCATTTCAGTTACTATTGGACTGGGCATGTTATGTGTAGGGCAAGGTATGTTTAATCATGGTGGGATTAGTGTTCCTCAAAAGTCCTTAAAATTCAGAACAAGACAGAACCCCATATCCTGCTGCATAGGATACAGAATCTAACCAATTGCTGATTGCCATGGTGATCACATAAAAGAGCTACTGGCACAAATTTTCCCTGATGGCAGCAATGGGAACACTGCATAACCACTTAATTGCTGTTTTCAAAATCTATGTGAAAACATTTTCTTATGCAGACTCTGAAATGAGCCATTGTGGGTGTTTATTTCTATTTTTGATACAGCTGTTGCCCTCCACAAGTCTCTGATTCATGCAGTACAATGCCTTATTGCATTTATAGTGCCTTGTAATTCACCTGTAATGAATTGCCAATGTTGCTATATGCGGTCATAACAATTCATAACAATCCCAAATAGCTTGCCATAAACAGCTAAACATGGCTATAAACTGAATGGTTCTCAGTTCCCAAATCTTGATTAGACAACAGCTGGGGTCATAGTGATATAAATGTATGGCAGTCCCCTAGCTCTGAATTAGTCCATTTTCCCTTTAGAGGTAGGTGCATTTTTTTTCCATGACATGGATGATGATGCAGGCTGCACTTGACACTATGATTAAAAAGCAACCAGCACACTAATGTTGACGTGATGTGATCAAGAAAAGCCAACATTATAAATAGCTACCCTTCCAGTGTTTTAATTAAGTGATCTAGCTATTAATTACAATTATTATGGATTTTGTGCGCATGATTAATTAATAAATTATAATTTTGGCACTCATTGTGGGGCTGCATATATCTGACTCCAACCCTAATTTGTAAAGGCCGTTTATATGCGACTGTAGCCACGTTGATGCATATCGTAGCCAACTCGGGAGAGTATTGACATCCGTGTTATTCCACGTAGGGCCCAATTTACTAAGCAACTATTTTCAGATACAGATATGACACATTCTGCCCCAGATACATGAGTCTTATTTATCAAAGAGGTGCACAGTGCTGGAAGCGTAGTACGCACGTGATCTACGTCTCAGTCATCGCAAGGTGTAGCTCTCTCCAAATGCATTTATGCGGAGATAACGGGCAGAGATATTATAAGTGAAAATCAATATATAAAACGTGATATATAGAATGGCAGGAGCTACATTCAGAGAACTTTTATGAGTGCACTGAAACCTCTTGATTTCACCGATGCTTTAATTTAATGTAGTGTAAGTGGAATTACAGGGACAGTATTTTTGTTTACCGACATGCATGCACTTGACCTGATTAAACTTACATTTCCCAGTGTGTGCAACAAAGCACCTCTGTCAAACAGAGATGTGCAAGGTGTACCTTAACGCCTGCTTAGAAAAAAGGTATTTAAACAACTTTCACTTGGTATAAAGCACTTAAGCAGGTGCATAAGTATTCTGGTCTGAATAGGGCTCTAGGTAACTAATTAGCCTGCTATTGGCTAGTACCAATCTATCTGTGACAATGAGGTAATGGGCCCTATAAAGTGATTTAACCACAGCAACTGGACAGCATGCTAGCCAGATTTTCTATTTTATTTGCAATGTATTCATTAATTAGTCTAGTTGTCTAGTGAGGTTGTTTGTCATTATTCTCTTTTTTATCAGTTGATTTTATGAGAAGTGTAGATACATAGTCGATAGTCAATTCTTCACTTAATTCATGCAGTTAGGTTCATTATTAGACATACATCATTGTATCTTCATGCTGGCTTTAGTTATGTGTGTGCTAGTTTTGTAGGGTTATATGCTTAGACTCATTAGCCTAAATTAAGCTTATTAAAACCAAGCAGTTATCATGAGAACAAGCACAACTTTAGGTTGCTAGGTTTAGAATCAGACCTGTGTGAAATACGCATTTGTTTTGGATTCAAATACTTTTCTACACTTTACTGATCTTGTCTGGTGCATTGGAACAAATTAAATACTCTCGAAAAGTGCAAACCCTGCCTTCTGGTCATATTGGCAGGCTCAATTACACCAGGCAAGATCAACAGAGCACAGAAAAGTATTTGAATCCAAAACAAATACGTACTTGACCCAGGTCTGTTTAGAATTAAGAAATGCATATGTACTAAGCCTACACAAAAAGGATCAGCAGCTGAAATCATCATCAGTCTCTAAAACGAATACGATGTTTCTGCCAGCACAATGGGGGTTGTGATTCACTAATTGTACCATTCAGGGTTGATGATATTGCTGCAATCTTAACAACAGTATATACTGTATATACTTAAAAGTGGTAACATAGAAACTATGAATTCACTCATGTCTTTTTCATAATTTTATAAATTTTAGGTTAGTCATAACTTGTGAGGTGAGGCAGTGAGAGGAAATGTTCAATCCCAGACACAATACAAATCTAAAGAATGGTCTCTGCTACCATGGAAACTTAATATGCAGCACCCCTGGAATGTTACCAAGGCAAACCGCTCTATGATAGTACAGAAATGAGTGGAAGTGGTTATTTTGCAGAATATAAACCAGGACACTGAAGCTCCTATCATTAAAACCTGGGCTCAGTATGACACTCAAACCGTGGGTAATAAGTGGAAGGTCCTTTTATTCTGGAGATCTGGCTCAAAAGGTCGGCACTGTCAAAATGAGAAGTTCCTTTTTTGTCACAGTGTCACAAAGGTCATACAGTTGTATAGATTATCAGGATGGAATATTCTTGCCCTCCAAGATTCATATACCTAATCCAATTAACAACTGATCATATGCCTGTTGGCATTGGGTTGATACTGGGATCGAAAGCAACAAAGAAGTTTTTCAAAGCTAAAAACTGGAAAACTCTTGACTGGCCAGTCCATTCCCCCGATTTGAATCCAACTGAACATGCATGGCATATGTTGAAGAGACCTGAAGGCAACTAGCCCTGAAAACAAGCAGGAGCAGAAGATGGCTGCAGTACAGGCCTGGCAGAGCATCATCAGGGAAGATCCTGAGCACCTGGTGATATCTATGAGTC
This sequence comes from Anguilla anguilla, assembly GCF_013347855.1. Lineage (NCBI taxonomy): Eukaryota > Metazoa > Chordata > Actinopteri > Anguilliformes > Anguillidae > Anguilla > Anguilla anguilla. The sequence continues at coordinate 47,970,951 of NC_049203.1, read as the reverse complement.
ACAGACTTCAAACAGTCATTGCAAAGGATATGCGACACAGTAGTAAACATGACAACTTTATACCCTTATGTATGTATGAATTGTTTAATTCCAAATGTAAAATTGTGGAGTATAGAGCCAAATCAAGAAAAATGTTATGTCTTTTCCCCAAATGTTATGGAGCTCGCTCATGTACTCCACACTTTTAGAATTTGCTTGTGGTTAAAGAGCACATTCTCAGCTTTTATTTAAGGGTATATTTATACATTTGGTTTCACCATGTAGAAATTACAGAACTTTTTATACATATATTAAATGCAACGTCTAGTGTTGGATTTCATTCATCCAATTGTCCATGTCACTTGAATGTTGTCACATTTAGACTTCCATAGTATACTATTTGCTTGGCATTGACAAAACAGCAAATACTTTTCATGAACATAATACAGTAATAACTTCATGCGTCTCTTCTTTGGCTTTGTACCTGTGATAGTAATTTCTCATTCTGTAGTCATTTGGAATGGATCACCTCAAGGCCTGCCTTTGGAATTGTGACCTAGGGCTAAGACAGACAAAATAAGGAATCTAAATTTCCAACAGCTGTTTTATTTTCTTTTAGATGGTGAGGTAAAACAAAACAGTAAACAAGCCTCTGGGCTTGTTTTCCAACTTTGCAGGCTTAAGAACCTAAGGACTGTGCCAAACCCAAACTTAGGTGTGAAGTAAATCTCAACAAAAAAAGCAAAGTACAACTATTTATTATTATTATTATTATATTGGACAGTATGACATGCTTTAATTGCTAGTGGTCCAGTAGCCCATTTCTTTTTAACTGTTTACCTTTTGCTTTAATACTAATGGTTGTATATTTTAGCTTTTGCCTAAGCAGCCATGTTCGATCGCTGTCACCCTTGTAAAAAGTTCATACTTTAAACTGTTGATAGCACTGTCATACAAAAGTGCTTTCTTAAGGATCCGAACGCATGAGCATCTGTAGATATGACAAGTGCATGCTGCCTTTCTACTGAGCCGATATCACACATGGGGAAAACTAGCCAGTAACCCTGCATGCTGGAGGGATGCCAATGGTCATTTTTCACATTTAATGGTGTCTCAACCACTATAAAAGTTAACCATGTTTACTTTCACAATGGAGGTAATTGATCCATGAGGTCTCTATTCACTACCTCAGAAATGTATTGGCCTTTGGGTCATGTGATTGCAGAAGGACTGCAGAAGTGATAGGCAAACAGAGAGTGTGATCCATTCCTTGAGCTGGGGAGGGAAAAGCAGAGCAGGCATTTGCAGCTCAGTAAGCAATGTTAACATCAGCTCAGGGCCTGAATCAACAATCCTTCCTTAAGTTTATTATGTATGTTCTCCATCAAAATGCTTTCAGAGTGGCTTTGCCAGGAAACGGGGGCCACAAATAACACACAGTACGGTATATAAAAATCATTGAGTGGCAAATACTTAATGGAGTTGGTCTCATTTCCCCTCACAAAGCTACAGTATCTTTGATGTCTGTTTTAAAGGTGGGGGAAAAATACATTTCTAGATGCCTCTATTTGTGTCAATAGCAAACTATCCTCAAACTCAATTTCCTCTGAGTATTGAAATGGCATCCTGTTCTTCATCTCAGTCATTAGTTTTTTCAGCCTGCAATAATTGTGCTTCTGATGGGAAAATATACATCTCAGGTGTCTCCGCAGACAGTTAATGTAATGGAGAAATGGAGCAGGCTGATGTGCTCCGTATTATTCATCAGAAAAGGACTGTTGGCACCGTCAGTGAAAGGTTTGTTTCCTTTGGCAGACCTCACCTTGAAGCTTACCTTTACAATGAACTAAGTTTTACATGGATCTTCATGACAAGGCGGAGCGGCCTGTCTCATGCCTGCGGTTGTGATGAAGTGCATTTCCTGCCTCCAGCACGATGATCAATCATTAAAGGAAATACTGCCATATAGATGTGTTTTGTGGATGTGTGGAGAGACATTATAAACAAAACAAAGACAGTTCCAGCTCCTGAATCACCAGTGAAATATGAGGACAGAAGACTCAATTCTTTCAGCGCTCCTGGTTTTGAATAAACATTGCAGTGTTGCCAGCTAACAAGAGGAATGGAAATAAAATAGAGAAGAGAAAATTAGCTTTATGGCCCGGCGGTCTTTTCATTTCCCTTTCAACAGGCAACAGTCCCTGTGTACATGGACCAGACTCACAAAGGCAAACCAGATAAGCTTGTTATTTCCACACAAATGAACAAAATACAGAGTCTGCTGGGAGAGAGAGCGGAACTTACTGACGGGAAAAGGAGTGTGATTCACCAGAGAACCACACTTAAATTGCCTCTAGTGGTCTTGTGGAAAGAATTTTAAGTAATTTATTCATTCATTTATTTGTATGAGTTTGTGTGTGTGTGAGAAAGAGAGTGTGAGTGTGTGTGTGTGTGTGTGTGTGTGTGTGTGTGTGCGTGTGTGCCAGTTTCGTCGAAGGGAAAATAATGACTGAGCGTTAAATGACATGAACTAGACTGCAGGCTAACTCTGGGATTATGACATGTTTTGATTGTAAAATTGTAAAGTAAAGAAAAAAGAACATTTGATATTTATTTTATTTATTAATAGTATTTTTTTTCCAAACCTCACTGCTTTGGAGAAGTATTAGTGGTCCTAGGCATAGGCAATATAGCCAATTTGTGAGGGCAGCGACTTGCCAAGGGCAGAACAGCATATACAGCTTGCACAAGTTTTATTTATCAATATTTTTATAAAACCATGTGTAAATTTACATGTAATCGGAAATGAACTAATAAGAGGTTGACCAATATTTCAGACTGACAGATACTGTATGTGTATTTGCATTTCTTACCATATCGAATTGAATGTTAAAGGAAGATTCACCTCAGAATGAGATTACAGCAGCAGCAGAGCAGCTAGCTATTTCAGGTTTGTAAGAGAGAGGGATGGTAGCCCAGGGTTGATACTGTGGTACAGAATTAGTATTTTCTATAATGAATTGCATCGTCAATAATCTGTTATGGGACATTAAGAGTCTGCCTAAAATAATACCAGCTGTTTCAGATAGAACGTTTCAAATCAGCTAGGTAGAGTGTATGCTAGCAAGCAAACTTTAATCCATACACTGTCCATATACTAGTCTAACGTTAACATCAGTTTAAGGAAAAAATAGCATGATTAATGAATAGATAAAAGGGTGAAAAACATCATCTTAGGTTTTTTGTGTTACTGAAATTAGACATTTTGTGGGACCACTGGACATATGGATAGATATGGATATTATTAACATATCGGATAATGTTTAATGTTGATCCTGCAACGTTAACTAACTTAATGTTAGCCAGCTGTTATATTTTTAAGGCTCTTTGTTGCACCAGAACAATTTAAGAGCTGTTGTAACAAAGGGTGTACATACTTATACAATCAAGACATGTCCATTTTTTATTTTGGGCAGTTAAATTTGGGCAACATTTTTCTTAACTTTTAAAATGTGGTGTCGGTCATGCAGATAAGTGAAAAACATCCTAATTTAATGTCTTGATATCAGGCTGTAAGAGACCAAGGTGGAATTTTTGAAAACTCTATGGACACTATGTGATTGAGAGTAAGAGACTTCAGGGTGTATTTGGCATGCAGTGTGGCTCAGTAAACATCTTTAAGTCATTTTTTTTTTTTTCAGATGCTGATTGGTGTTCTGTAGACCATTTGGTAATACACTTCAGATCTGGCTTATGTGTCCCATAGCAGGCATCTCTTGCTGATAAAAGGGTTGGCAATGTCTTGTGTGGCAGATAGTCATACAGTACCACCATTTAACACACACTTCTTAGCTCTTGTCTGGATTAGTCACAGAGATTATTATTTTGTTCATTTTCTATGCAAACATCTTATTTGATGTATGCTTTCATTGTTCATGTAAAAGTGCATCGAATTGATGCATTTATTTGTTGAAATTCCAAAAAAAAAAGAACATTCCCTGGGGGAGGATGCCCCCCAACCCCCCTAAAATGTTGTGGGCTAAGCCCCAATGTCCTCCAATCCTAGTAACGCCCCTGGCTGCTGCGATTTAAGGGGTTAAACTGTTGGACATTTTGATTTCTGGATCAGTTTAGCCTGGCTTTTAATGCCCTGGTGTTCTACAATCTTTCCGCTTGTATTTCAGGTGTTTTTAGGGTGCACAAAAAATGCCTGCATTGCTTTCTATATGATCTCTAGTTCTCTGGGTATTTGAAAAGTTTTCTTTTGTTGTTTTTTTTTCTTCAATATTGCTAATACTTCCGCATTCCTTATCTCAATCCCCTAAAGCATTTTGTAAATCGGATGCGCTTGCAGGCATATTTGTAATCTCTTCTCTGGTAAAGCTCTCAACAAAGAGGCTGGTAAGGGTATCAGAAATATCCATACAATTAAAGCAAAACTTATTCCTCATTCTGAATGCATTTAGCATTTATCCTAGCGACTGCCCTAGACTTTTTGTGGCCCTGAGAGGATATATTCTGAGGATATGTCCACCTCTTATAGAAGCTAACCTCCCCATCCACCAACCAATATATTGGCATAGGATAACTAAAATTAGTGCTGCATTTACTCAAATATTACGAAGCAATATTACAGTATCTGTTACAGTAACGTGTCACAGTACATCCTGGCCTAAATTCCCACAATGCAATCCGAAGGCAAAAACTCCCTGAATGGCAAAAAGGAGGAAACCTTAGGAGGCCTCAATGGCTCCAGAAATGGAGCAGCTGCCCCCATTGGTGGGAGGGGGAAGCAAGAAAATGGAGTACAAGAAGTGCTATGGGTAAAAGACAAAGATACAGTGGAGTGGTCACATACAGTAACCCCTGCCAGGAATTTCTAAATTACTAGAACAGAGGTAGAGAATCCACACAGGAATGGGAATGGCAAGAAACTTGCCCACTCCTCAAGAACCTACAAGTTAAATTAGGGTCACAGCTGTTCATAGGTAAAAGTAACTAAAGTGTATCACCCCATTACAGATACACTATGCCTGAATTGTTACCCGGCTCTCTCAATAGGCGTACGTTAGAATTCACTGTACAGATGTTTTTTTTTAACTAGACTTAAATATTGAGACTGGTATTGTTTATGACATTCTGCTTTTGTACTACAATAATGATCTCTCTTCAAGGTGTACACTTTCTCTGTTACCTTTGTAGTCAGAAATGTGTGCTCCTGCATTTTCTGGAAGCAAACTCATCTAGGATGTTGTGATGGGAGAGCTGATGTCTTAGCTCTCTGTTGATGGTGATTACAGCAGACCTCCTTGTTGCATTCCTGAGCCACTGATACATTATTTTGGTGGAGGCTAAAGTCGCAGGAAGCAATAATATCCTTCTGTGTTTTAATTGGGCGAGCAGATATATGGTGTGTGTGTGTACCACGGAACAAAAGAATATAACTACACCACTCACTAAAATCAAAATGGTGGTGGTGTTGGTTGCTTTGCAGGTGGCACAGTCATATAAACCAGATTTGAACAAGTAGGGTCATATCTGGTTCCTGATTTCATGCACAATTCTGCTTTTCATTACATAAATAGGTACAAAACTCTGTATCCACATGGACATGGGCACTTGAGGAATGTAATTACCCTCCCCTATTATAAACAGTACAAGCCATACCATTATAGATATTACATACATTATTACATTACATTACGTAACCCATATTACATATGAAGTACATGCATGGGAATACACATTTAAAATCATTCTATTCCATGTATACTGTAACTCCTTTGTAGACGACTAGCTGGTGTCCCTGTACAGCGTTTCTAAGGTGTATTAAGGTGAGTCTATTTCACTGGAAGAACAATATCTAGTTTGCTGCATGAGAGTGAATCGATTCACATGTGAGAATACTGATTCCAGGGTTTCCAACTGTATGAGAGTTTTATCTCTTCATTGGCAAGCAGCTCTTTATGGAGCCCCCAGTTGGCTGATTGTAAACTACATCTAGCTGTGCTGATTGTGGATTTTCTCCAGGTGCATCAGATGTCTCAAGCTGTGGTCTGTTTCCTTCTGGTCCCACCGAAGGCCTTTTCTGGGTTCCAAATCATGTAGTGTCTCCACACACACACACACACACAACCTTGGCATGCAGTTTTGAAAAACAGCTTTTTGGACATTGGGTGAATGCATTTAATTATTAATCATGTTGATTCTTTTTTAGTTATGACACACCATAATATACATTCGTATCAACAACCACATACAAGCTTTACATCCATTACATCCCTCAGAGAGGTGGTTGAGCGCAGGTGGTGAAGTGAATTAACTTGTTAATATGAGTCCTTATGAAAAGCACAGAGAAAAATACCCTGCTTACTGACGAAACAAGGCCTTTGTTTCCTCAGTGCTTCGAGGGCTGAACTACACGTGCTCTTCAGCCTTGAGTGCGAGCTCGTTGATGTTAATCTTTCAAATTTTGTTTGACATTGCTCAAGTGGAATTACGCTAGCAATAACTTCTGATTGAAAATCAGGTGTTTTGTTTACATACTTCACAGCATCATGCCTTCTTAAGTTTATTCAAATCATGTCTTAACCAGAATGAATCAACAGAGATCGAGTCAAAAGTACTCTCAATGCATTAGCAACATCAGAATTTGACAAATTAATAAAGCTTCCATAATTTATTATAATTCGGTATTCTTATTTCAACCCCAAAAACGGAAGTGTACAACACTGCCCAGGCTCTATTTTAGTTACCTTTCAACAGTTCATATTTTATTGGCATAGCGATTATCTATTCAGTTCAGTTTAAATCAATTATGTCTTACTAGCACATGCTCCTTTCTGCACACAGTTTCTGTGTGACCCCGACTGTCCTGCAATCATGAATTTAGCAGTGATAGGCACCAGGTGTACTTAGGCTGTCCAGACAGATTTGCGAACAGAGCTGTCCCATAGTCAGTCAAGGGAGGCCACAGCCTAAGGCTATTTCCACTCCTTATTCATCAGTCAGCTCGTCTCCTCTGGGCTTCATAGAGAAACTGCCAGAGACATTCCAACAACATCTAAGGCTTAATAACATTGGCCATTTTACATCCCGTAGGGGCGTTGAGATGTATTTATTCTGTCATCCTGGGGGTCGTCATCAGGGCTTGACATTAACTTAAGTCACAAGCCACTTGGCATTTCCACCAGCCAAACCACCCCCCACCCCCCCCCCCCCCCCCCAAATAAATAAATACATAAATAAATAAAAGTCACTGGACAATGTAACTGCATTCATGGTTTAGGCATTACATTTTATTTGAACAGAACCCATTATAGCCATCCAACGTGAGTAAACTGTGTGTGTGGGATGAGCACACGTGCACCCAGTGCTCATGGGAGTTGTAGTATCACCATGAATTGACATAACTAGTTCAGATTCATTTTTAAAACTACAACTTTTTTTTTTTCATAGAAATTTCTACCTAAAGGTCACCCGCCAAAGTGGCTAGTAAGAGTGAACAAGAATTCTACTGGCATCTTGTGGGTGATGGGTGCTAACGTCAAGCCTTAGTTGTCATACAATTCATTATTCAAAACCCTCATCTCTCAGGTCTCACGCTACTTTGACTACATGCAGTGTGCTAACAGACATATTTAAAAAGTTGACAGTACCAAAAATGCACAGAAATTCAAATAAGAGCACCATTCTTACTTGACCTATGGCATAGCAGTGCTTTTCAAATGGGTCTGGTTGATTGTAAGTGCTACCATGCCATTTACGATGCATTACTACAGAAGCCCTTCTGCCCATTTCCCCTACTTGCCTCTGCTGCACTCTTAGAAAAGATGATAGTCTGAAATCCCTATCTCAGATGTGTAAAATCATCACAAGAGGATTTTTTTTCCTGATTATATATGAAACATCACTAAGTTTTCATTTCAAATCATTCCTGATAAACTAACAGACGTTAAAAGTGAAATAATATGGCAGTTATCAGTTTTCATTCACATCTTTGCTGAGCTCCAGCATAGGTTCTCTTCAAATTCTATTTTCAAATAACATGCAGAATTGAAGGTTTAAAGCTTGTTCAAAATCACCTGTGGAATTTCAACCACAGTTGCCAGCCTCTTTCAATCATTTTTCCTGGGATGACAGGGCTACCTAAATAGCCTCATTCCCATGGTAATAATTGGTTGTGTTCACCAGCTTCAGTAAGTTGAGGTAGGATGGGACATTCTTGGTGCAATCATTTCTCAGGGGACATGGAGTGCTATTTCTTTCAGGTCAACAACTTATATTGAGTTACTGGAATTCTACTTTTGTTAAAACTTCAGAAAAAGAAGGGTAAGTATTTTGAGGTTAAGGAGAAGGAGTGGAAATGTACAGCAACTTGCTATAAAAATAAAAAGGAACAGAGAATGTGGATTTCTCTCTATTCCCAGATGTGCACTACGTTCTGGCCTATAACCCTGTATTTTATTGCAGAACATTTCAATATATTCTATTTCCATAAAGAAGAACTAGTGTTGTTTTTGAAGATATAGTGAACTACAAATCACAGGTTAACTCCTTAAAACCTACTTAAAATCCAGGGCTTTTTGTAAGAATCCCTCCTGTCTTCAATAAACCCCATTATGTCAAAAATTATATAGACTGCAGACATGGTTCAAAGCTTGAAATAAAGAGCATATTTGTACCAAAATGACCAAATATCCAGATCCTGTGGGAGCTTCGCTCAGTAAACATATTTATTCTGAAAAACAAAAAGAATCCAAAAATTGTTTTGTTTTCTTTTTCTGAACTTGTGCCTGTCACTTGTATAAAGGTCCAAAACACACTTTCCAGTGAGCTACAAATGAAGTAGCTGCCAGGGCCCCAAAGTTTGTTTTTTTTAAGCGTGTGCACTTATACATACATCCATTTTGTGTGTATTTCCAATGTTTTTTTTTTTTTCCTGATGTACGAAATGTCCAATGGGAAAATTTGTTGGGCTAGAGCATTTGTGATGATGTAACCAGCAGGAAAAAGAAGAGGAAGAGTAAAGAAGAAGTAGGAAAAAATGCAAAATCCCCTAAGTTTGGGGCTTCATTGTGTGGGCGGGTGAACTTGTTTGTGAAATCTGTCTGTTCACATGCGTTCAGAAGGAACAGAAATGAATGTTTTTAAGGGCTGAGATTCTGGGGTCGTTGTGGTTGTTTCTGTAGGCAAGAGGCAAACTGTTGGCGCAGTATAGGTATGGGGCATGCTACAGTAGGGGGTCTCCATTGCTATGTTATGGTGCATTAGAGAGCCTGCCACGCCTGCATTTCTCTGACGGGCACCGATTTAATGGTATACGTTTACAGACGGGGTCTTACCATGTGTATATATGCAGTGCATGATGCTCATTAGGTAAATGTTTTTTAAGTTAAGTGAAAAATTGAAAATTGCAGAAAAACAATCTCCCCAAGGTTTCTCCCCATCTGCCACAGGGAGTTTTTCCTTGCCACTGTTGCCTTAGGCTTGCTCCTGTGGGGGTTTAGGCTAGGGTTGTCTGTAAAGCGTACTGTGACAACTGTTGTAAAATACGCTATACAAATAAAATTTGATTGATTGATTGAATCCAGACAGGAAATTACATCATGTCCATGAATCTCAGGGAATCAGAAGGAAGACACTTTCTCATCTGACTGCCAAATTATTTTCTCCCTAAAAGGCTTGGAAGTCCTTGCAGGGTATTGCTTGTCATCATTAGAGTGTGGAGAGAGTTGTGGAGCAAATAGGAGGATTGCACAAGCTTCAGCTGGTACTGTATGTTCCTTGCGTGGGGTGCAGGAGGCGCAGTTGTAATTTCAGAGGCATGACTGAGTGGGCTGGGTTGTTGTTGGTAATAATTCAGTGTGGAGCCTGTTATGGGTTTGTCAATGTGCCCCAATGCCTTTTTAGAACAATCTTTTATTGCCTAAGTAAACCCCTAGACACACAAACAAAAAGGTGTCAAGATTGTAAGCTCAGAAATGTGCTGTGGAAGATGACGCTGGATGAATGTAGTGTGGAGTTGTTTTCCCTGATTCTACATATTCTGTAACTACAATCTAGATTAGCCCTAGGCCAAGACCCTGTTATAAATTACACACATGGCAGATTGTTCTTAACTGGTGATAATGGTGAATGGTGTTTCAAAACAGCCAAGCTGTCAAATGCGACCAGCCACACCTCCTCAAGTGTCTGGAGAGTGAAATACAACGAGGATGGGTTTCATAGTCTTAGGCACATATCGAATTATAGCATCACATCACTGCCTAATTTAGAAATCAGAAAAAGAACCATATAATTTTTGTGGTGGCAAGTTTGGAATGAAAGAATATTGAAGAAGCTGGTTAACTTGTAAGGTTTACATTCAGGGACCTATCCTTGTGGACATGTACTGTCTAAATATTATAAAATTAGTCTATAAAACACACTGGGAGAGAGGCAGTGGAGGAGGACCAGCAGGGTCTTACATTGCCTTAACAATTCCTTCCACACCTACATGGAAATTTCCAGGCTAAAAAAAATGAATTCACAGAGGAAATGGCAATGCTAACTCACAGTTTGAGCAAATTAAACATTTTCAATTGTTAATTAGTTTCACATTTGGAGTGTAGTCTTGTGTGCTGGCCTCTGAGTTCTCTGAAATTGCAATATACTGTACAGTACATGGTCAGTCACGTACTGTACAGTATATAATTGATTTGTATTGTTTAAACATTATAACATCAAATCTGGATAATTACGTTAATGCTTGGATCTAATGGTTGGATCTTGCCTGATATTGATACAAATAGCCTAAGTAGTATCAGTGTTATGCTAATTTAAAACATGCCAGTTGACTGATTCCATTATGCAACAAGCCACCACAACCAAGTATAATTTAATATTTGTTTTTCATTACAACACACACCAGGAAAAATAACAGTAATTTAGATTTGGCAGTGATGGCTTGTTCCCTATTGGTGGAAAGCGATGCAGATGGTGAAAAATTATTTTTTGTCTTCCCTTTTTGAAAGGAAGAAGCTGGATTTCTTCAGCCAGTCTCAGCAAGAATGTTTGCTGGCTTTTTAGTTCTTTTCTAGAGGGGTTTATGTCACATGAATTCTGCCCTGGTTGAGCTAAGCATTGGTGATGTTCCAAGAGAGTGGGAGTATTTTTTTTTTTTTCCCTGGAGGAGTGAATCAGGGTGCAGGCCTGCCTTAGAGACTGAGGCTGCACATGCCAATGGGCTGTAACATCGAGCAGCCACTGTGATGGCGCCGCTACAGAGAGAACAAACGACTGCTTGTTCATCAAGCCAAATATGGATGTTCATTTCTGAAAGTTAAACATATCAGCCTTTGCAATACACATTAGGTCTCACATAAGCTGCCGTGGTCTCGCATCATTAGATGTGTACTGAAACATTTTTTTCTGAATAAAAAGTAATCATCTCCTTCTGACTAAATATTGAAATTAAAATCTCTTAGGCTAATGAATGCAATTTCTGCTATTCACCATGGTGTATTTGAATAGTTCACAATACAATAATTGGCCTTTAGCCTCCAGTGCAGAAAATGCATTTAACATGACAATGATACAACAATTTGCTGAGCATCTCAAGACCATATTAACATTTCATATTTAAGCCTATTCAAGTTCAAGTTTTTCATAGAAAAAAATGCCTATTTATACACAGGCACAAATAACCATAGAACTACAATAGCTAACCACCGACTCATTTAGGCTATGTTGTTTCATTTGTGTCAGTACTTCATGGCATGGTAGTGGGCAGCTGCTGGCTTGAAACTGAAAGTCTCTAGTTTTAATCTGTATATTTGCATTAGCCACAAGATCACTATTACAGACCAATTCATAATTTTTTTCCCTTTGTTTGGCGCCCACCCAATCCCCTGTCGCATATGCCTGAAACTGACCCTCAATTGCTGGCGAACATGATCATATTTACAGTGGTGAGTTCTTGATTCGTATTGCAGAGAGGATGTCAAAGGTTAGCAAAGGTAGACAGAAATGTATTCATAAATACACAAAAACCTTCCCAGAAAAAATAAAGTCTAAGGTATTAGAGAATCCATGTTCTGTACCGTGACCAGAGTGGATTTCTTGATCAGACACAAGGGCTTATTATACCGTTCAAGCTGTAAATATGCTAATCGCCAAGATACCTAGTAGAGCAGCGATAAACCTGAAGGTCTTCCTAGCTAATAGCATGTACAGCAGGAAGTGTGCAGTATGCTTATTTTCTATTTTGTTATTGCTCAGCACTTTTTTATTCTTACATAATCTTATATTTCTCGACAGCATAATCACAAAGAAAATCGGTTCAAAGTGAATGAGGATGTCATGGATCATCAAATGCTTAACAAGCGACAAACAGCTACAACGAAATACAAGCTTTCAGCCTTTGTACCCACTGAAGCAATGGCCGTGGGTCACTTGTGGTGAGGCACTGTAATGAGGATATTGGCCATGCTGTGCCAGGTTTATTGTCAGTTCCAGCTCTCAAAGACATTAGCTCAACAGGAAACGCTATTTTCAGTTTAATAGGCACCAAGTTGTCCGCTAAGGGACAGAATTGGGAGAATATCATCACATTTGCATATAGCCCATGCATTGTTGAAACACTTTTATTTTCATTCATTCTTCATACTCTCATTTGATTAGACGATATTCTGTTTTTAGAGAAGAGTTTCTGTCATAAAACATTTCTGTCAGTAACCTTAACACTTAAATTAAAAGTATTAGCCAACTCCAGTCAGAAATGTTTAGCTTAATGAAAATCAAATATCCTTGTAAAAAAAGCACTGAAATAGCAGTCACGTTTGCATGCAGATATTCGAAGCCAAAACTTTACCAGACATCAAACCATTATCAGACATCAAGTGCATTTAAAAATAAACAGTGGTTCAATTTAGTTTGAGGAATCTAGAAGATGCAGTGGATGGGGTCGGTGTCTTCATTGAAGCACAGATGTAGGACACAACAGCAAAGCATTAATGGGAAAACATAGTCGATCATTTTCGGATAACACATGCTTTATTTTCTCCCAAATTTTCTATCAACAATTAGAAAATGCATTTGAAAAAATTTGCTAAGAAAACAGGTGCTTGTTATCGCTCTGGATAAGAGCATCTGCTAAATGCCTGTAATGTTATTCTGCTTTGTTCTTAAGATTTCCATCTGCACTGCTACTGGTTAGTTCCAAAACTTGGATGTGTGAATGTGCACCAAGTGAGGTGGTGTGCATTAAAATTGACTGCGTAATCACAGAACTGGCATGTGAAAACTACTTGGGAATCAACAGGTTGTCAACATTTCCAGAAAAATGGTCTCCAAATTAAAACTTGTGACATCCTCCAAGAAAGTGTTTGACAGAAAGGTCATAGACGGATGCAAAACACAAGTATGTAGCAAAGGAGAGCTCAGATAATCTGTCAGGATTGTTTATGTAGTTGTAAAATTGTTCTATATCTGCAGTCCTGACTAGAATAAAAGCACACCATAATAATGAAAATAAATAAAAGATACTTCCCTGAAATAAACCAGATTCTCACTTTGTAAGACTATGGCAACCATACTCACGATAGCTTGGAAAAAAACCCTGCAGTGATGCTTTATTTTGTTTCAAATTACATCTCATGAGTGCATAATGCAAATACGTAAATGTATTAAAGACATTATCTGAAAACCTGAGACAGTTAAGTGTTCTAGGCAATGCTGTTTAATAGCTAACATGCAATAGAATGCAATCACTTAAATAGGTCACAGAAATGAAAGTATTAATATCTGCTGGTAGGTAATTGGGTTTGACTGTAGTTAAGTGGGTGGCATGTTGAACAATTACAAATGGCAGAGAGGGTGAAGGACGGAAATGAGATTTTAAATAACATGCAACTCCTGTGTGTATTCTTTTTGGGACAACACAAACCCAAGGCTGCAAACAGATAATTAGAAAATATTTATCTGGGGTGGTGGTGGTGATTTAAAAACAGATGTTGCCAATACAGACTTTGGACAACATTCAATCACAAGCTCTGTGGGCAAAATGGGAGGGGGGGGGGGTATTTTTGTCTGTTTTCTGATGTAACCTTTGCAATATGAATAGGATGACAGAGGAATGGGAATTTGCAAGGGTGCAAAACTTCAAAGGCTGTAAATAATTTCCTCTGCAGGGGGATGTTTCAAGCCAGGATGCAGAGTTGCCTGTCCTGCTCGACTGCGGAACTGAGCCGGAGAACTTATCCATTTTAGGAGACTGAAACTGAATGAACAAATCCAAACTGAATGCATTCTGGGGGGAAACTGGTTCACGTAACTTTATATGTTAGCAAAGATAATCAATTTAGAAAGATGTATTAAGCTACTATTACAAAAATAGACTACTGGACTACTAGCCTACTACTAAGGCAAACTTGTTTACTGTAATATCAGGTGTTTTTACATCCTTGACAACAATTTAAATGTTGTCTTATAAAAAACAAATAGTTGCCATTCTATTTATTTCTTCAAGTGGCCTTCTGAAGCTAAATTGTATAGCCTAATACTTGCATCTGTATTTTTCACCACCCACACACACACACTAGAACGATATCCAACTTTGTTTTCTGATTATAAGACAGACATGGGTATATAAAGAAGTGTTTCTGAACAATATAGATGCATGCATATGCATTTATGAGGCTGTACATCACATAGTATATAAATGACACTGACATGCTCCTAAATTAGCAGTTATATTTCACTCAGAGGAGGCCACAAGGTTAACTTTATTCTCTGTTGCAGAAAGCAGCGCACTGTATGATGTTTTGCAAGGGGAATGATTCCAGCACACCTTTTACCAACCCGCAACAAATTGGGGTTAAAGGTAGCACGGTATGGGGACAATTACAATCTATGGACTATTTGGAACTACTTTCTCCGAGCAATACAATCACACTGCAGCAGATGGTGCACCTGGGAAAAATGCCTTGACCCGCAGAGAGAATGAGACTCCATCACTCACTCACAGAGGATCCTGAGCTCCCTGGAGCAGAAGGCTCATGAGACCAGATGCAGCACACCAAGCCCACATCAAAAATTCTGGTCTCATACAGCGCCACAGACTTAATTCAATTATTGGCCAAAGTGGAGGCTCGGGGGTCTGACAAAGAAGCCTAGACGCTTTCTTAAACTGTTCCCAAAGAAGAAAAGAGGGCTCGGTTTAGACCCAGAAAAGTTGTAGCAACCCCATTTGGACTATGTAATTCTGAAGAGATGGATGGCACAGACCGAATTGCCAGGATCTTCAGTTTTCCTTTATTCAGTCAGCATAAGACTTCTGTTATAATTGATCAGGACGTTCACTCTGAACAGTTGTCTACATTTTGCAACACACCTTGTGAGTCATTGAAGCAGGAATGCTTGTTCCACTATTTTGGTGGTGGAATAGCATATTGCAATGAGTAAAAGTACGTAATTGGTCACAGTTAAAGACTGCACATAGTCAGCTTCTGTCATCATTCCTGAAACATTATAACTGGATTTTCAAACCAGTGCTGTTTCTGTTTTTAAAAGTCTATATAAAGTTTTGGTTTTCTTTTTTACTTCCCTGTGTTTTAGTCTTAATCATCAGAGGTCATGATAGGGACTCTTGATTACAGCAATCAGTGGTAAACACTCAAAGGAATTAGACCAATTTTGCAGTTTGGGGGCAATTGGAAGAGCCTTGTGGTGCAAGGATGCAAATATAAACTAGGCGTCTCTCTTATCCAAAAAGAGCTGGCAATGGTGCAGGTTTGAGATCTAGTATAGCACTAAATCATGTGAGCTGCATTCAACAAGACAAACATCTATATCTATCTATGATATCCATCTATCATATGTATGTTCAACACTAACATTTTCTAAAATTAGTTAACGATCTGACAAAGAAATGGCTGCAAAGCAAGTGGGCAGAGCGACTTGACAGACGAGGAATATGCTCCAATAACCAAGATCCGTCTCCGATTTCAATGCATATTCCATATATTCAGTTAAGGAGGACATTATTGTGGTGTGGGGATCTCCAAAACATACGATCGATATACATTTAAGGAACGTTGTTTTAAAAACAGAAAGCACGCCCACAAGTGGCCAATTGTGGGAGGTGAGAGTGATGCCAGGTGTTCCTTGTTGGAGGATGTGTGGCTTTACGCTGAGAGCTTTCAGTATCTGGTCTTGATTCTGGCCTTTTGATTACCTTTGGAGTCTGAAATTGGTGTTTGTTAACACAAGGACCAGAGTTGTGCAAATGAAAGTCAAGGAAGCCATTATGAGGCTGAGAAATAAGAAAGGAAACCTGAGGCTTACGGACAGAAGAGACCAAGATTTACTTGTATCAAAGTGTTGGCAGGAGCAAAGTGTGGAGGCCAAAAGGACCTGCCCGAGACCGAGATCCAAAGCACCCCCCTCATCTGTGAACCATGTTGGTGGGGGTGTTATGGTTTGGGCATATATGGCTGCCACAGGTACTGGCTCACTTGTTTTAATTGATTATGTAACTGCTGATAGCAGCAGTCAAATTAATTTTGAAGTGTACACAAGCATATTATCTGCTCAAGTTCAAGCAAATGCCTCCAAACTCATAGGAGCTATGGGGCTCTGTATAAAAAAGCTGTTATTTGTACGTGAAATCAAAGCAGATAAAAATGCCCTTAAATGCAAGCTGAGAATGTGCACTTTAACCACAAGTTGTTTTATTACAAATCTAAAAATGTGGAGCACAGATCCAAATCAAGAAAATAAAAGTATTTGTCCCAGCTCACTGTATATTCACTTTGCATGCCCTATTCATTCATGCAATTTATGATTACAGAACAGTACTTGCCATGCCAGCGAGCTAGTGATAACCTAAACAAGGCCAACACTGTAGCTTGCTAGCTATATTTATGTATTTGTTATCTGTCAATAGACTCTTCTAATAACACATGAACAGTCCTCCACTTTTTTTTTTTTTTTTTTTTAAATGTGTCCACAGCTAGCTAAATGCACATTTAAATTTGCTTAATAACCACTGCTAGGATTGACTGAGGGTCATACAGGGTTTATAATCCTGTGTATCTGAAGCACCAACATAGCAATTTGTTAGGCTCGCTATGAGAGTGCACCTGTTAACTTTCGAAAACACACATAAGAAATAACAAATAAACTATTCTAGTAAACTTCATGAGTGCTAAGGTTTAATACATCCATATTCTCTACCAAAGAAAGAGCCACAGGACAAGATAACAAATGGCTATGTTGCTGCTTCAGCTACGTAGGATTATCATTAAATCTTCCTAGAAGACATGTTTAAATGCATGTGTGTGTATATGTGCACGCGCACGTGAGTGAGTGTGTGTGTCACATAGACATATACACACTGTTTTGCATGCTGTTCTTTTCAGAGAGTGCAGGCAAAGACAGTTCTTTTTATAAATTGCAGATTACAGTGCTGCCGTTCCCTCTGTCTTATCATTAACCTTTATCTTTTTGTCCCTCTCACTGGCACTATGCAAGGTTCCGCTGACTATTACAGAGATAAAATTAGTTTCAATGTGATGACTAATGCCTGAATTACGTGGCTACTTGGACAATGAATGTGACCAAAGTAGAAGGACTCTGGACATGTCATGATTCATTTCAGTGAATCTAAATTCATGTCAAGATCTCACTTGGTATCATACAAACACTCTCCACTGGGTGCTGTGTTTATACCTACGGATACTATAATTTCACTAAAACATACCTCATCACAAGAAAATCATAATTTATTTGGTAGTAACTGATACAAATGTTCATCTTGTTCTGTTAGATAATTGCATGTTTCCATGGATACAGCAGAGAAATCAACTCAATGTGGAGGAGGTCTATTAGAATGCATCACCTTTGAGTCATTTATGCAAATTTGCCCATTACCGAAGTACATTTACAGTAGAAGAGAATCTAATTTCCTAAATCTGAGCGGGAGACAACCTATGCTAGTGGATAACGTGTAAAGCATTTTATTTGTTTCCGCTTGAAACATGACTGCTGTTATATGTGGAACACATGCTATTACTGAGAAGTCAGTCGCACTCATTTGCAGTTTGAGGATCATGTTGTACAGTGTGCAGGAAGGTCATTGTCAGTGTGAGGACCACATAAAATCTGTAGAATTATTTATTTCCCAATAACATGACAAAAACCTGATGTTGAAATTTGAGGTCAAATAGTTTCTTTCTGGGCTTATGTTTATAAATTGTCTCCAAAGCCACTTCAGGTTTTGGGGGGGGGGGGATATATATAATATATATTAGCATAGCTGTAAATGTCATTTATGATGTCACTGACACCTGGAGTTTATTTAATTTCATTTAATCAATTATGTAAGCTACTTATTGTATTCTCAATATAAACATATAAAACTAAATTTCATTTAAATATTATAAAGTATTTGTATGGTAAAGTATTATGTCACCATGAAAATATTAATTAAAAATGAAATATGAATTCATATTAATTCAAATATTAATTCATGGGGGATGCTGAGTGGCTTATCCTGTTAAAATATTATTCCAGATGTATCGCTGTTTCCCACGGTCCATTGATTCGGGTCTGAGCTATTGACTGAGGACAGCAAATAAATGGTCATAGCATCATCCGAAGAGAGAAGGACTCTGTCAATTTGGGTGACTTTGTCTCATCCCCGATAAATCTGGTGCCTGTAGTCTGTTTGCTCAACCTGTACACAAGGTGTCATATGTGCAAGCACAACTGGAGGATTATAGTGTGAAATGAAACAACAGATTGACGTCACAAAGACGGCACGCATTTATCGGTGCTTCCCCAAATGCATAGTTGAGATTACAGCAATGAGAAAATTGGGGAAAAGAGGTAAAAAAGAAAAAAAAATCGTTCATAAGCATTCTCACATTTCAATCCCATTTTTATTCGAATGGTTACATATGGTGTAAACCACACAAATATCTAAATTGTACTGGAATAATAAAATTGAGGCACAGTATAAAGAGAATAATTCAGCATTCTTTATGATGCTGTTATTTTAATACAAGTACAGATGAGCTATTCCCACTACATTATAATACACCTCTAACTCAAACACTCAAGCACACACACAGATGCACACAGGCAGGCATGCATGCACGCACGCACACACACACACGCACAGGTAAATGGATAAGCTGAGTTTCTTAATGTACATTCGGTACTTTGTTGAAATTTTCCTGGGGGTATGTGTTATATTCCATATTTCTAAAGCAAGTTTAATATGCAAAGGATATGTTAAAAGTGATTTCATTAAAATGAGATCTTACCACAAAAAGGGAAATTGCTTTAGCCTTGCTTTTTAATAAGGTATGCACATATTACTTGCACAAAGAAAAAATATGCCACAAAGAAAACAGTTCATTTCAAATTCACAAAGAATAAAGTACACTGAACTACAGCCTCGGGCATAACAAAATTATGAAGCCAATTTAATAACAAAATGATCAAACCCATGCTCATTTCTCCTGCCTCTTATTCTACAGTCATGCACAAGAGGACGTGCACCATGCATGTTGGTTAATGAGGATTTGGAGTAACTGCTCCCCAAAATTGTTACCACGGGACAGAGCACAAGTGAGAACCATCACAAAATGTCAGACTGGCCTGGACAGAAATATTAAATATAGTATTCACAAAAAATGTATTGTAATTTTTTATTTTTTTTAAATGAGGGGAAATATATTACAATTTGGTAGTGTAGCCGATTGTGAACACCTAGATAGGAGACCCTTGAATGAAAATATGACCCTATGTAGATTATGCAGTGTGTTTTGGTTTAATACCTTTACTACTGCCAGGGCAAATCAAATTAAAGTTGGACCATTTCCAATTAATACACTGTAATGAGTTCCTCATTTCATTAATTAGTGAAGGGCTGGGAGGAACCAGAAGAGGGGCAGCTGAGGGAGACATCACATGGCTAAGCCAGGAGTGCATCTCTTAGGCAAATTTAAAATGAGCTAAGGAGAAGAAAGCAACTGTCCAGAGTGTCAGGGCTCTGCTCCGGATGCTAACTGTATGAAAAATCTCACGTTACGAAGAATTTTATAGTAAATGTAACATTTAAATTATATTTCTGTGGCTGATCAAAATGGCAGTGGTCAATATAGAAAGTACTGTTCAACGGTTGAATACGTTGGGTTGCTAGGCAACTACTCCATATTATTTTAACAACATTTTATATTTAAAACGTCATTATGGGAAAAGATAAACCCTTGTCTACTTCACCAGCTTGCTTCATCTGTTATATCCTATTCTCCCTCTCCTTCTGATCCAGGCCTGTAGAGGCAAAGCATCACACGTAATGGGCAATAGGAAATCAGGAAAAGAAGAAATGGGAAGAGAAAGGTAATTGGTAAAATGAAGTTGCACGCGTGGTGCATTAGTATAACGGGTATTTATTAACATGAATTGGTGTGTGTTTGTATGTTATTGTTCATGTTGCTTATATAGGTCAGGTAGAATATTGACGATAGGTTCTGTCTGTTGCCTGCACCAGTGTGTAAGTGCACACATTGTGTTCGCCAGCACTCTTGTATCAAAGTGGTGTGCCTCACCTGTCAGGCCCAGAGCTGAAGTAGAGGCTAAGATGTCAGAGTGACCATAAATCATTTATATACAGTGCCTTCACTGCCTTGAACTATTTCACATATTGTATTGTTGCACCATAAACTTTTAATGCACTCAAATAGTTTCCCCTTTCACCAGCACAATAGATTCAGCACACTTATGATGCATAAATACTTCCACAATCATGAAAGTTCGACAATCATTTATAAAAGTATGGTAAATGAGTAACTGAAGAACGTTTGCGCACCTATTCAATGTTTTATCTGCCAAATATTTCCAAGAATTTCAATGCTGCCACTACACTCCAACACCTACCTGCCCTCTGCCATGAGACATTGTCCAGACACTTTTTTTAAATAAGCGAGGTCTTGTCAGACCCAATTCTGCATTTGTAGAGACTCATTTTAATTACAAAAATGCCACAAAGAAAATGTACGATGGCAAAATTACATTTGAGAAATTACATTTGAGATATTTGTGAAAACTGCAGCAACGCGACTTTAAATGTCTGTTTTGCACCCATTTCAGCCCTTGAGCATTGTGGGGTTATTATTATTATTATTATTATCCTTTAAGCCAAGGTTCTAGGACTGGCCATTTTTGTGTTTTTAAATGCAATCTGAAATGCAGTCTGGAATGCAATCTGGACAGCTGGGCCTTTGGGCCTAGAAAGGTAGAATCTATTTTGCATAAGTCAACTGGAACAAAGTAGGTTTTATATAACAACGTTATCAACAGAGAACCTGATTCAATATAAGTAACATGGAAAAAACAAGGGCAATCCAGAAAATAAATATGGACTGGCAGGCCTATGCTTATATTGTGTTCTCTTTTATATTAAACAGAATTATTTTAGGGTATATTTTTGGTCAGCCTGTTAACCATTGTTTGGCTTTATTGCAACAACCTTTTTTTAATCAGCAGTTCTCTTTCAGTGCACAATATATGGAATATTGTTACCTGAACAGAGTTGGTGATCCACATTGCCAGACAACAGTGCTCCTGGGAACAGAAAATATAGCAGTTCCACAGAATGGCAGAATAATAAAACAATAAAATCCCAGACTGATATCCTTGCAGTTTTTCAAATGTTCAATTATTCTTACACCTTGGGATAATCTGTGTCTCTCATTGCTTTGCAGAGTTCATTCACAGTTCTCTTACTGACAGCACTCAAAGTCCCACCTTGCCACTAAAGCTGTGAAAGACTTGAAAAGGAAAATACAGAAGCAACAAAATATTATCAAGAGATTTCTGATGTCTCAGCACAGCAAAATCCTTGATTGTTTTACCTGGTTTGAATGATTGTTTGGAGAGATAAAAGAACTTAGGTAACATTACTGGCAACACTAATTTAGCAACAGAATATAAAGGTTTTCTCTTTAATATCCTTTGTTGCCTGCTCATACCGAGCAAGGAGTTTCTTTAATTTATTTCAATGATTTGGCTTCTTGTCAAAGCCAGTGACTACGATGTAATAAAACACTCTTTATTTCGAAAGATACTTGATCAATCCAGCATGTGGTTCAATGAAAATGCGTAAATCTTGACTCCAACATCTCCCAAGAAAAGCAATATTCTGCTCACATTTTGGTTTTACATTGAAGAAAAAAAATAGAATTCAGACGTATTCAGAATAGTCAAACTTGTTCTTGCTAGTCAATTTTCACACAGAAGTAAATGGTTTCAGTAATTTGGCGCATGGCTCTCGTCTCGTCTTTTCTTTCTTAAAAACTCCCCAAAAAAACAAACAAAAAAAAAGACGTAAAAACATAAGGTAAATGGATGTTCAAAAAGATTATATGATTATTAACGAATTCTAGCAAACAATTACAATATCAAAAAGCTATTAGAAGATCAACTTATGTGTTTGTGTGCACCTTCTGTTGCTCTGCTCAGTATCTCCACCTCTGATTTGGAAGTATGCTGCGCATTGTGACTGAATAAGCAGATTGCTAATGAGCCATCAAGGGAGTTAAGAAGGGCGTGTGAGTGAAGTGGCAGGCCTTGCCAGCGCATTTGCCACAGCTGGAAACAGCTGGTATACGGCAGCGCCATATTTGCAGCAGGGCTCACTGTGCCAGCGTGTAGGGGTGAAGGTGAATCCCCTGTCGCCATGTCTGCTCAGCTCCCAAATTAAATGTCTAAATGGCACATTGAAGCAGAGCGTTTACGACACGCTTCGTTCCAACGAAAGCATCTCCGTTCGGTTCCTGCTGGTATTTTTTTAAAAATGCACTGCCGCTTCTCACTAATTAACATTCAAGTCCATTATGCAGGTTCCTGGGATGGTCAGTGTAGTCATGTACATCGAAGACAGAACCCATGTTAAGCAGTCATAGTTTATGGTTAGGTATATGAAAGATTTTTAAAAAATCTTTATGTAAGTAGTTGGTTTTATTTTAACCAAATGGTCCTCCTCAGGCACACCTTGGATCCAGGATTCTCATTGATGCAAGTGCATTAGTACATCTTTAATTGTGTGATCAATATCAGTTGTGGGCATATATGACAAATGCTATTGTAAAATGAAAAACTGCAAGCTATGCTGAAGAAAGATGTACTGGCAACGGGGTGTATTTAAAATGTGTTGAACAAGATTCTCATCTGTATCATCAACCCTTTGGTATCTCAAATCGAGCATAATGTTGCACGTATCAATCATGTTTTATTATACAGTATATTTTACAGTTCTTCTGAGATTCTATATTGTATATAGGGAATGCCTAACAGTCTTTTTTTTCTGATGAATGAAACATGGCTAAAAACACCATGAATTAAGCAAGTCAATGACACTTCCATATTTTATACCTGCAGCTTGTGACTACATTTAATGTGTTGGTAATATCTCATGTCTTTTTTACTGTACATTATGTGTTAGAATGAAACACACAGACAAGCAATTCATAAAGAATATTACTGGAAATGATCGTCCACTGTTGTTAAACATAATTGGTGAATAAATGTTTTAAGGGGTCACGTGATGTGATTCTAACTTTTAAACCAATTGAAATTAAACATGGCCATTGCAACGTGTGGTCCACATAATCCAATTTCACGTAAAATGCATAATACATTAAACAAACTTATTTGTGGACTGTGGTTGCTGCTAAACAGGTCCAGGTTCTAGACTCATGTCTGAAAATACCATGAGCATTAAAGAAGGAAAATCATTGGCTCATGTACAATGTCTGATAGTTTACTCCTGAAAGTGTGTTGTACTCAGTAAAAAAAAAAGTGGACTATGCTTAATGTCTGTGTAAATATACATGGAAATAATGAGTAAACAATTGATCCGTGACACTATTTAGCATACAGGCTGATTGTTGAAAATATTTGCCTTTGATAATGGGCATGCAAAATTGGCAAATGGTCTACCACATAGAAACATCCAAACTGCATTCCATGCTAACCGTTTGCTCCACATAGGGTTGATGACCAAATAAATGATGAGCACTGAGGTGGGGAAACGGGTGCAGTTGTAACATCAGATTAATGGCTATGTTATATATGCACTGTAGCTTTAAGCAGAGCATTTGGCCAGTTTGTGGATGCTGAAACATGGCCTTTTAGTGGGCTCTGGGGCCATTATGTTTATCACTGTGCTAGGGAAGGAGGCAGTAAACTAAAGTTGGCTCAAGTGAACAGATGTTGTTATTGTCTAAATGCGATGAAGTTTAGGCTGTCTGGACAGGATAGGCAAGTGGTGCTTGAGATGCAGCAGGGCTTGTGATGAAGTAATAGGCAGGGGGAAAAAAAGAAAAGATGATGTATAATGAATAGAGTGTTAACTTTGTTTCTTTGTTTTCTTCTGTGGCTTTATGAAGACGTATCAGGGGTTAGAGATAACGTAAATGGAGTTAGAGATGAAATGTCATTCAATCCTCTAGGTTACTGTGGTTACTTCATAAGAAAGTGCTCAGCTCCATGCACTTTAAAGGAATGGCCCCGTTCCCCAGCAATAAACCGGTACTCGATAGCAAACCTGCCGTCCTAATAAAGCAGAATGCAAATGTCACTTATCCTTATATTACAGGAGTCCGCTCCGCATATCACACAGCCTATTTGAGTATTTTCCTTTTTCCCCCTTAGGCCTTATAATATAGACTCCTTTTTGACCTACAAAGTAATTTATCCTGGACACAAATGGCGGTTTTACCATACAGAACCTTTCATGAATGATAAAGTCTCATTTATAGCAGGAGGTACTTAATCTTGTGACTGATTAGAAACATCTGTCCAGTAAGTGGCTCACATTGAATTAACTGTGAAGGAACACAAAATGAAAATGGTTATAGCTCTCTTAGGGGTAAGAATCATTTCAATAAAGTATCTGTTTAAAACTGGGGAAAAGAATGCAGTGGACTCTTAAATGTCTTTCAGAAAAATGTCATTGATCAGTGGAGAAGATTATTAAAGTGAATACAACACATGAATGTGACTTCTATGAACCTCCTCCTCAGTTGGCTTCCATGGATGTGTCTTATTTAATTTATTCAAAATGAACAAACTACATTTTACATGCAATTGTAGAGGGGCTTGTGATACCATTTTGTGTCTAATCAATGCTGACTTTGGCTGCGAAATTGATAGAGATGTGCATAATTGGTCAGAACATCACCCATTGAGGGAAGCTTACAGCTGGGTAGTCCCTGTTCCCTTGACATTATGAAACAATAACTGATATTGGTGACTGGGCACCTGCAGTCTGCATCATCACCTCTCACTCCGTCACTGAATCACTTCAGACAGCAAGATCATCTTACCAGTCTTCTGTTCTAATCCTGCTTCCTGCAGCTTTCTGATACCATTGACCACCTGCTGCTCCTCTCCACCTAGACCATTTGAATCTCAGGCAATACTGTTAAGTAGATTCAATCTTACAAAACCGGATGGTCCTTTAAGGTTTCCTGGGATGGTGGCTTGTCTAATGCTAAAGACCTTCTTACATTTGTAATGGGTTTAAAAATACATAAAATACATTTAATAAATTCCTGTGGAAGCAGCCAAATCTGGTTTTGGTAGCCCATATATATATATATATATATATATGTGTGTGTGGGTATACTGGTATATACATGTATTAATCTGTACTATTTTTATAGAAAATTATATTCCAAATTTACAACAAGACCATGCATGCCATTTTGTGCCACTAAAGCTATATAGAATACAGCTGCACAACCTGTCTACAATCTTCTCAAGTGTGCTCTTTCTCTGATGTTGTAAGCCATTCTTGCCTCTATGAAATGAATGGAATGTTATATAATGTAAAGGCACCATCAGTTTGCCTGCACCTGTAAAACTGATGGAAATGTCATACCAATGAGCTGGGTTCATGATTATCTTTGGGTCATTTTTGTATAAAATATCTTTATTATAATATATATATATATATATATATATATATATATATATATATGATAAAATTAAAAATAGTTTAGCCTGTAATCACATGCCTTTATTTGGTAGATATTTCAACTGGATGGTGCCTACTGGATGGTCCTATCACAGTAGATATCTCCTTGAACAAATGTTCTCCCATTTTAAACAAGCATTTTGGAATTTGTATTATTATTTTATCATTTTTATTATTTATTTAATCATGTGACTGGGCGTCACATGGAAAGCCAACCTTTTCTGGTGAGTGGGTTGTAAAGTGGCTGATAAAACAGGAGAAATTCTCCTGTGACTAGATAATTATTGTTTGTTGAACACTGAAGATTATTCCAGGCTGACGTTTCTGCTGTTCTGCTCCATCAGTTCACCCAACGTTATGGGCCTGGAATAATGTTTACTGACATGCTCTTCCTTGAATAGCCTGAGTTAACGTGGCTACAACATAGATGGTGCAGTTTTCAAACTTTATTTATGTGCATGAAAAAGAACAAGCTTGGACAAATAAAGAACCAAAAGCATAAAAGAGTACGAAAACACATTTTCACAATATTATGTAGCTAATACTTTCAGAATAGCTGTTTGGAACTGATACATTATATGACAACTTTGAAAACAAATAATTCCTCAGGATTAAAGGATATGACATTACAAAGGCTAGGGCTGAGACAATACTTGACAGAACAATTTCATTCCGGAGTCTTATCATATGTAAGACAAACGCCATGCATTTGTCTCCCAGAAGCTTAAACACTCCTCAGTACACATAAACTGTCATTCAATTATGAGCAAATGGTAAAATACCAGGGAATTATTTTGGCCTTTTACCAACCAAAGACTCTCATTCTACCACAATGCGGTTGAACTGGGAAAAGTGGTAAGAATCTGCAGAAATTGACAAATATGTGGCATGTTTTGGGAGAAAGATGTTATCAATACTGACTGTATAATTTTGACATTATAATAATAATGTAGGAACAACAGAATTACACTTCCATACATTCCACAGGAAACTTTCCAACCAAATTTCTAGTGAGGCAGGACACTGTCCCAGCTGCAATTTCCAGCAGTGTAATTCAATACTGTGCAATGGAAATACACAGCTACCATAACACTTTAAAAAGGGCAACAAGGCTCTCCTCTCCCTCTCTACTTGAAAATATATCGACTCGCTTGCCCCAATCTCGTGTCTCCTTCTTGCAATGCAAAGTTGCACACCAAATGGAGAAAAGATGCCCGCAGGCTATGCAATTAGCAGTGGCCCAAGTAGTACAACAAGAGATGTGCACAAAGAACGAAGACCAGAGCAACTCCTGTAAGTCTCTCAAGGCAAGCGGCTGCGACAAGGATCAAGCTGCATGACTTGGAACTGGACAGACAGACAAACACACACACACACACACACAGCTTGTTGTACATTATGGTAGTGAACTGTGCTTTGCCCTTTGCAGTACTTTGTGTTCAATAAACTTTATTATATTGTCCAAGGTTGTCTGCATTAATTACTGTTGCGTTGAATTAAGTCAGTCACTGCTGAGAATTCCTGAAATGCCTTCACCTCTCAGCTGAATCATTTATATTCATTTGGTATCAACTGAATGTATAGCATTGATTTTTTTTTTAAACTATTAATGTGTAATTTTAATAATAATTAATTTAACTTGAATATTAATTGAAATTGCCAATTTATAGTTATTATATTTCCTCTGGGCCCATATTCATAAAAGTTTCTAGAATAGGAATCTTGAACATGGTTTTGTTTGTCCATATCATAACCTTTATGAATGTGGTCTCTGATCTGGAAAAATTAGAGCATTTTGGCAGAAAACTGAATTGATTTTTTTTTTCTAACTGGGATTTGAGGACTTGCATACCATATGATGGCAACTAGCTACCTGTAGGTCTATGGAGCGTCAAGCTAAGGCAGCTAATATTCAAAGCAAAGGTTAATGACATAAGACTATTCTGCACTAGAGTAACAAAACTTGTGTCTTCTGTTGCAAATTTCAAATTGCATCAGGACATAGCCTAGAGTAATGCTAGAGTGGCTATGTAAAACTGTAGGCCAGCACAGCTTTAACATATTTTATTCATTTAATTGGAGCATCATGAGGCCCCAGATGTTTACCAAAGTTATTGTAATGATCAGCAGTCATGGGGGAATCGGGGTTACAAGCCACTGTAGTTTAAAAATGTTATTAAAAGTACTGTTTAACTTTTATGCAAATCTCCTACTGACTCTCTGGCCGTAAAACTGAACTTCCACATTCTGCTGTTTCAGTCTGAGGTCTGTGCCTATGGGTCTATGGAGGATAATACTGTATAAGTAATAACATTATTTTTTCCAAATAATCAAGTTCTTCCAGAGCTCAAACTACCACAAGCAAAAAGATGTGTAATGTGCTTTATATTCTTAATGACCACAACCTTCACTGTTTCTTGGTATAAAATATGTATCTTTAATTTGATCTTTGAAAACTTGCCTACTCATTTGCATGTGCTTCTCCAAAGAATATTGTTATACTTGCGATTCTCCCCCTGAAAACTTTCACATTTCCCATTCTCATGTGCGGGCCTACCCATTGTTAAAAATGTGTGACAAGAGTGAATCAGGACCATAGAGATGTCTGGTGATCGGAGCTTCTATCACTGTGTTACTGCATGTGAATGCTCTACTTTGCTGTTGGTTCAAGCTGATGCCATGTGGTAAGCTGGACACCTAGATCCATGTTACTCCTCCTGTTCCACATATTAATATACACTTCTTTTCTTGAACTGTCCATTTTGTCAGCTGGTTGATACTCCTGTAGGGAGTTTTTTCCTCATCACTTGAGTGTTTTTTCATTCCCATTGGGGAGTTTTTTTTTTTTTTTTTCCCCATCACCTGTTGATTTTTAAGGATTCAGGCTCAGACTTACTTATTTAGTCATATTGCCTGTTTCTGTAAAGCATCTTTATGACAGTGTCTCAGATTAAATTCTATTTAAATGAACCTGAATGGAAATTAATCACATTTCATACATTCTAGGAAATAAAACCGCTCTAAATAACCTGACACAACCTCTAAATGGAATAAATGGTCATTTTCTTTGAATGTTCTATCGGCACGTATCTGGCTAAAATATTTGGTCTTTTGTATGCCTTTTCAGATGCTCAAGATTTTAACAACTGCACACTCCTCAGAAAACATGTATTGGTTGTGATTAACTTCAAGTGGCAATTTAAGTTTCACATAATAGCGGCTACATATTTGAGCAAATGATGTGTTGGGCAAATGCATAACAAACTTTCATACAACAGGTCAGAAAGGATGACACTTAATGTCCCTACTTCCATCTGTTTCAGACCAGCAATTTCAGGACTTTGAAAGTTTACTTGCTTTTAGAGCCTTTCACAAATAGTGGGCTGTCAAAACCTAATGGGTGTGGCTTCAGCTGGCTGGCAGTTAACGCTGTGCCAGAACAGAGGGGCTTTGCTGAAATCAGGGACAGGTACAAATCTCTGTGAGTCTTCATATTCTGGTAAGGCCTACTGCTATTTATTTAGTCTGTCCATTTCTAATCATAAGAAGACTTACCTTATCAGTAACTGGCTTGTTAATGTGATAGAATGAAAAATATCAGTAACGGACATGTATGGAAGCCATTGAGTGCTCCCTCCTTAACATAAAGAGCAAAATAAGATGAATGCACATTCCAATTACGTTGAACAGTTACTGAACAGAACATTACAAATTAAGATGATCATAATTAATATTTGTGTTAGCGTTAAAATAATCTGGTCAAACCTTTTTTTTTTTGACAACCAGCATATGTTGCGGATATCACAGACCACAAGCTTCTGTTGGGTCAAAGTAAATTTTAACATTGTTAAATATTCACATGATGATTTGCACCGAATTAAGGATGCATATAAAGTACACAAGGTGGAAAGCTTTTAAATCATTTTTCCACCCTCCAAATAAATGTAAGAGAAGGTTGGAAATATTCCTCCAATCTCACAGTTGCCAGCCATGCCAATATTCATGATATGGCACAGATCTGACCCACCTGTTCCTATACTGTAATTTTTTCTCAAATTACAGCAGGCTTGTTATCTAGGTAATTTCTCAGGACATTAAACAGTAGTGCTGTGATATACTGTCATATATCCGTGGGACTGTACCTAATGTACAGTACTGAACAAATTAAATGAGTCGAAATGCACAGAACATTGACCAGGACGAAGTATTAGCTTCTTTTTCTACAGCTGATGTGTTTTTATAAACTCGCTGAGTTGCGTGTGCTTCTTACAGTAGTAAGGGTTTTCTGTAAGCCCCAGGTTGTTCAGGTACATCAGCTGTCTTGGCAGGGCTGGTTTTAGCCTGCTGTATTAGGGTGGGCTGGTAGAAATAATAGCACAGCAAAAAGGCTGGTCACTACTATTTCAAATGTCATTTACAGGCCATTGGATAGGAGTGGAGACAAAATGAAAATAGCTATTGAGAGCTAAGAGATTACAGATTTGAATAGAACAAGTTTGTATTGTTAAGATTTTTTAAATATATATTTATTTATCAACAAATCATGAAGTGGGCTTATTTGGAACACCCATGGGCTTAAAGGGTACGTTAGGTACCCATTAAGCCCATGCCAGACTTGACATATTTTGACAAATTAAACAATAAAAACATTAGAAATTGGTAAAAATTAATTATTGACACTTCAAATGAGAGATTAGACTTTCATTTTAACTAAAATGTTCTCACTTAAATTGGGGCAGTATATCAAAAATGTCTGAAAAGCGGATTTGGTGGGCTTAATAGGGACGTTTACCCTATTAGTAAACAGGTTCTAAAATAAGCCTACAAAACTTTGAGTTACAGTAGTTTCGTCCTGCTAGCAACACACACACACACACACACACACACACATTGGCAGTGGTGCAGGAGCAATAAGGGCTGTTCCTGTGTTGTGGGTGTCCTGTCCATTCAGCACTTTGGTTTTTTTTGGAAGGCTGCAGGATCACGGGGAGTGCTAACCCCATTCACAGACAGGGTAGCAGCTCTGGCCCATTGCCAAAATTTTGCAGCTGCTACCCAAATTGCCTAAATTGGTGGACTATATAAAGCTTCTTAGATCTGGGTGAAGACCATGGAAAACTGTTTTGCCACACCTCCCCTCTAAACCCCCTTTTACAGTTGTTAGTTGGAAAGTGATGCCTTTTTGTTGGGGTTTAGAAACTGCTTATTTGGCAGACTTTGTATTTGCTTTGTGTTTACTGCACTCTCAAGGAGTAAACACATGGCAGTTAGCAACTACCATTATTGTGTGTTATTTATTCGTTCCTAAAGTGACCACCACCACTCATTGTCATGATTGTTACGACCCAATCCAGATCAGGCTGTAACAGGAAAAAGGATAAGGGAAGTGAGCGGGAAATGGGTAATGGAAGTGATACTGCAGACTGACAAGTATCTGCCTATCCAAAACTAACTAACCTAGCAAGACTTGCTGAGAATGGGGCGGGTTTGAACGGCGAGCTTTGAGAAACTTAATCTGCAGGTTGAGACCAGTCTGAATAGCATACCCCAAATGAAGATTTCCAAGTTCACCCAGAGTTACCTTCAAAAATAAGAAAAAAATAACTAAGCAAAAAACAAAACAGCGTCACGATGGAAGAATTGGTAATCCATCTGTGAACACTAACCGGAGTCACTGTACAGTGAGTAAATGAGCAAAGCAAGAGTCAAGGTCAAATTGAACAAACAGTCAAACACATGCAAAATCCACTGGGCAGACAAGTAGAAGGGCTAAGGTAAGAATCTGAGTCACTGGGCAATGAGTCACTGGGCAAACACGAAATCCAATCAGGTATAACATGCAAAGCCAACAAAATAATCTCAATCTACACCAAGCACAAATTCAAAGAGCGGGTCTCCACCATTGAAAGGCAAGCGGTGGCTATTCCAAACCGAGTAACCGCAGACTGCTAATCTGATGATGAACCAAAAGAACAAGACATGCAGAGACAAATGTAAATACAAAACTTAGGTCATAAAAATTATCACTGACTCAAAAAAATGAGCATTAAACTGAAATGACTCACAGTAAACATTGATCTTCCATTGGGGGGAGGAAAAAAAAAACTGGACTGCACCTCCTGCTCTCTGCAGCTGTGTGTCGGTGTCCATCTAAATGCAGTGTGTTCTCAAAGGGAGAAAGATTCGGAGAAAGCAGCATGAATGAAACATCAGTATCTACTTAAGAACACATTTTAATGTGCTGTCTGACACACTGAAAGATGCATGTATTCATTAAGAATGCCCTTTAAGTTAAGCTGGGCAGTCATAAACTGCCTCCGTCTTCAGCGTTTCCTTGCTGATGCTGTCCTTAACGGTACATCCAGCATCATGCTTAGCATACTTCATAGCCTGACATATATATTCTGCCAAGCATTTTTTTAGTCAACATCGTTCAGTTTCTCTGTAATCAACATTTGTATTATTTTTGTTTTCATTTTTGAGATATCGAGTTGGACTTATTTTGCTAACAGTTGACAAGTGCAGTCTATTGCTGCAAGCATATGTTAGTTATCTCGTACTGAAAAGAAGATATAAGCTATCATTTGGAAAGCCAACATTTTTTAATGAGATCCACCTTATGCTTCTCTGATTACTGGCAATTAACAAACTAATCTTTGTAGCTACAAAATGAGAGTAGCCTCATTTTTAAAATAGGGATTGAATTACGTAAATAATTACTCCCATAAATCATCCAAATGAAAATGGATCTATTTTGACTTCATTTTCAAAGTTCTCAGATCTCCGTTCCAAGCCTTTTTTGAAGTGTTTGTGTGTCTGTATTCTGCTGTACTATAAATATATCTATACTGACATACCATAAATTGAACACAGTAACACACTGGGTCAAAAGCGGCTCTCTTGAGACAATGCTACAAGGACAGAGACAGTCCAGTTACTGTGCCTTCACTTGGAACAAGGGGAAACAAGTTACTGAGACAGGTTTTGTTCTTTGTAAAATAATGAAGCTTTCGGCCATTTCAATTACGTACAAATGTTTAGATGAAAAATTGCCCAAAGTTGTAATGACAGTCACATTCTCATGGTTCTAAATTATGCACTCTGCACACAGGCCTGGGGCTTATGCAAAGGAACAACGTACAAGACTTGCATTTTACAATTAGCGGGCGGAAAATAAACCAGAAACAACCAGAATACCTTTAGTGCTCACAGACTTAACACAATATAAATGTGGGAAAAGGGGAGTGTAAAATACATTTAAGGAGTTTGGTACATAATGTTGTTTTACTTGAATTTATATTTGTGTGCCTCTCCCACATCTGAAGTGATGTAACTCCTTGACTAACGACCTTTCGAAAGTGCACATGCATCTGAAACAGAATAACAATTCATTACTGTAAAATGGACGACTAGTAATTGTGTGAATTGCATATTGTTACTGATTTGATAACACCATTTCTGAAGGACTTCAACCCACAAAACAGATATGTTGCCCTTGCTTACCCTAACATGGCAGTCTCCCTGCCGGCTGTGAGAGCTGAGCTGGCACCGTCACTCTTACTTTTCATTCGTTGAAACGTGACAGGCCTAAGGCTGCATGAGGACTCTGTAGATTCAACCAGGCCAACACAGGGCTTTCTGTTCCTGTTCACATGTGTGCAGAACCGCAGTATAAAACAATCAGACTTACGCTAAATCAGGATTATGCTAAATGCAAGAGACACTCGGCATATAGATAATAAACTCTTTACATACAACTTAAGCCCCTCATGCTGGGAAACTCTTAGTGCACAGCTGTCCAAGCCTAACATCTACCAAAAAAGATCCATATATTACACTGACATTAGAAAAAACGGAAGCAGTATTGAGTTATAGTTGAAACAAAAGATGAATTCAATGTGGTAAGTCGGGAAAAAATCCAGGAAATTAATTTTCATGTGACTATCTCAGAGAAGCTATTTTTTTTTTCTTTCTTTGCAATTCCTTTTACATTTCAGGAAATGCATAACACACTATTTCCAGCACTGTAATGCAGTCTGCCACAAGGATGTAATTTGCCTTGTTCAAAGGCACCGTATTAGTCATCACAGTGGTGGATATACTGAAATGCTTTCCCTTGCCTTGTAAATCTGTCAATGTGAGTGATTACCAACATTATACATTGCCAACATTTGTTTTTGTTCACCCTGGTTTCATAAAAATAACATTACAATGCCTCTAGGGTGGACTACATTGTAACGATACAATTATAGATTTTTTTTCAATCTTTTTTTATTTATTTTTTGTTGTTGTTGCACAAAAAAAACTGACGACATATTGCAGGTTAAATTTTCAATACAAAATGTCAATTACTTTTTGTCAGTAAACATTAGCAATTAGGGATGCACAATATGAAAAATATGGGGCTGACATTCAATTTTACTTGAATATTGCATTTTACAGAGACACTGTCACAGACAGTCAAAAAGCCACTTTATAGAACAACAGAGAAAGGCCAAAACCGAACCTGAAAAAATAAACAAGCAGGGC
Organism: Anguilla anguilla; assembly: GCF_013347855.1. NCBI lineage: Eukaryota > Metazoa > Chordata > Actinopteri > Anguilliformes > Anguillidae > Anguilla > Anguilla anguilla. The sequence continues at coordinate 47,936,411 of NC_049203.1, read as the reverse complement.
ATATTATTATTATGAATAATAACAACACAATAATAATAATAACAATAATAACAACAATAATAGCTGATATTCCACAGCTCCGAGCTGGCCAGTAAGATTAGTCTTTGAGTGTCTATCAAACTTACACAAAACCTCCCATCCTGCCTAAGGCATATCACAATATCACTAAAAATTGGGGGATCTCCCATGCTAGCAGCTAAAAGGCCTCATTACCATACCGAGCTGTGACAGTGTTCTTTCACAATTTGATAATTACCTTCACAATTGGGATGGCTAATTAATTACATGTTTGCTTGCAAGCTGTATCCAGTTTCATATGCTCAGGGCTGTCAGATCATCAGAGGTCATCAGAATGGCTTCCAAAGGCAGGTTACATTGATTAATCATTCCGGTTGGGCTTACATAAGTTTCTTCTGTAACCCCATACTACCACCGAAGTAGCCTACATTATTTTCTAATAACCGGGACAGCCCGGAGGGGTTTATTCCACTTATATACAACGGGCTACCAACAATGACTGTATATGGTTACTTTTGTATTTATTGATTTTTATCGATTTAATCACCTGGAATTGAAATATTCTTCTGCAGCCGTTTGGGCATATTTTACCGTTGTCAAGCAAAACTGTCGTTGGTAGTTGAACTTGGACCGTTGTTATGCAACAAATAGGATATAACAGGCCAATAGTCAGATTGTAACTGTTTTATATATCCTCTCAAACACATTCATTATGTTTTTATGCAAACATTCACTTTCATGTCTTGACATCCGAGGCGACAGAATGCATTCACATTTCCAATATAACTGGCAACAACAGCAGAAAACATGCACACGTTGTAAACAATTTGCTGTTTGATTACTTTCTCATCGTCAATTCCATATAGGCTAATCGCATAATGACAAGAATAGAACGAAAACTCGGACTTGCGTGAAAATTTTAATTAGCAGTGGTACAGCCACCGTTTGCTTTCTTTCGAAGTTACTGCTAGCCGAGCAGCGAAGTGTGCCCTCCAGATGTGAACCATGCACCATAAATTAGTCCATCACCAATGTGAATTACGCAGAACTACCGCATACCCCACATAACTGTATCAAACGTTTTGAGTCAATTACAACGGGCTAACAAAGAAAATCCGGAAGAAAATATTCAGCAACCGAATTAATCCGTTTGAATGTTTTGGTACGTAATATGCTGTCCCAGCACAAATGCTTAGCATTTTATAAAACGAATACTAAAGCAAGAAAAGAACAGAAGAGCACACGTTATAATTCCAAGACGTTGGCAGGCTATAACCAAAACTAGGCTACTGCGCCGCATAACATACAAGTTTGATTTGAAGTTATTATGAAAATAAATTGGTTTGCGGCTGCATATTTTTAAACATGGCGGTTGAAAATAAATACAAAAAAATGCTGCGAGTACTCGACCAATCAGAAATGTTCAGCGCTGCAAGCTCCACCCAAAAGGTTCCTGTACTTTCAGAAAGTACTATCCCCCGAGCAGGAACTTTTTTGGGGGTAAAATAAAGCCCCCGGAACTAAATTTAGACCCTAGTTCCTGCGGTGGAAACGCACTGAGTTCCTCAAAAGGTTCCTAGTTCCGGGGTAAAGTTCCTGCGGTGGAAACACGGCTTTACTTGTTCTTCACTGTCCTTAGATGAGTTCTTAGTACTGGCTATTCTAAGGGCTGGCAAAATCCCAATTAGTTAAAGTAACTCTTTCCATCACAGAGCTAAGCACCAGAATATCATTATCAAAAGACTTGCAGCTTTAGCCTCAACTTTTTAACTTTAATATGTTAATAAAACTGGGCATGGAAACAACAACATTGGTATTAACAAAGCTTTAATTTCTGACCTGGAAATAAATAGCCTACTATTTTTTTATGTTTTGTTCTTTTACAGCTTTCAGTGGCTCTGGAGAAATATTATCAGCCCTGGCATTTGTTGGTTCAGTCTCCAGTCCCTACATTTGAATCAGGCGATGCTGTAAACCAAGCTGTTTTACTTTATGGAAATGCAAATAAATGTACCACCCAGGCTATAAAAAATTATAAAATATCCTATGAAATGAAAGCTTTATATGTGTCTTTAATTGTGATTCAAAGCCTGGTTGAATCACAAAGCCAGTTTATTAAATTATTTTCTGTGTCTATTTGGTCTTTTATTAATAAAATAATATAATGATATCTTAGGGAGAGTACTGAGGATTCAGATAGTATTCATTTGTGATCCAGGATGTGCTCATATTTCATACACAGAGATATGTTTATAAATTCAAATTTTGGGAAGAATTAAAATAGAACATATGCTTCCATAGGGACCCTATTAGATGAATAATGAAACCCAATAATTGCATGGCTTGATCTTAGCATGAGTATATTATTCTTATAATAATGAATACAAAATCCAATCAACAAACAAAGCAGAGGGGCTATACAAGAACAGGTATTGAATACAAGAGCGAAATGTCAGACACAGAATCACGGGGCAAACTAACTAGAAGGGAAAAGGCAAGAATCAGAGTCGAATGATGGTCAAACACAAGATATAGCCTAATAAGTAAAGAAACCAGAAGGGCTGGATGGGAATTAAAATCAAACGAAAATAGGGTCGAATATGCAAAGTCAAATGAAACAATCACTATACACAACACCCCAAGCATGAGTTCGAAGAGCTAGTCTCCACTAGTAAGTGCAAAACCATGGCTTTTTCAAGCTGACTAACGTCATCAGTTTTAACTGCACAGTTTAATATCCAACTGTAAAATGAACGGGCAGTTCATTTAACCCTCTGAGGTCGAGAGCTCCGCCGGCGGAGCTCGACAAGATGAAATTAACTTTCGTTTCTATTTGGATGATTAACTTCACGTGCTGTTATCATACAGACGCAACAAAAACATTGACAGAAACCTTAGAATCTTGACTTTCCAATGCGCCCATTGGCAAATAATATAAATTGTTTTAAATGTTCCAAATTTGATTAATTAGATCATGTATGCTTCGCTAAACTTTACTCATTACTATGTGAATTTCGCTCAGCAGGAAGTCCGCCCAAATCGCATTCACATGTTAACAACATTTTAATTACTCTCCATAGAAGGAGACTAAAGGAGGGGCGATGCGAGATCCATGTGAGAAATGCCAAGTCAAAGCGGGATAGAATGTCACAGAGTGTCGCCTAATTCACTTCTTTTGAGGTGAACATTTCGTTTAATTTTGGAAAATGGTCCGTCCGGAAGCCGACACTGATGAAGAGCGGTGTCATTTCGAACAGCGAACTGATCCAGCTGAGGATCAACTTCACGCGTAAGTATATTTCTTATGATCATATTGGTAAATATGTGTACTGTATTGCAACGTATCTGTGTGTTTGTAGGAATATCCAGCAATGTGCGCGTTTGTAAATTCCCACACTACGAACGAATCGAACTATTGTATCTCAAAATTATAGGCTAGGCTCTCTGCGTCTGGTTGTGTTAGAAGTATCAGGTAGACTGTATGTTTTTCGATCATATTCGTAATAAATAGCTCATGCCTGGCGTGTAGTGGCGTGGCTAGGATTCTAAAACTGATGTCCTTGCACAATCGATATTAGCATTCTCTAAGTAAGTTCGGGAAATAGCAATAAAATAACCACTTAGCTAAACAGACCTAGCCTAGTTCAGATTGAGATTGTTATTGATGAGTTGCGTGTAGTTTAGTTGGAATATTAGTGTTTATTTTGTTAAGCTAATGTTTTTTCGTTGATAGCTTGCATTATTTGTAAATGTGCTGTATTACATTATCTGTGTGTTTGTAGAAATATTCACTAATATGCCCATTTGTTCCCACACTACGAATGATTCTAACCATTGCTTCTCAAAATTATAGGCTACCTCTCTGCGTCTGGTTGTGTTTGTTTGGTTCTTTGTTTGTATATGATGTCACATTTCATAAATTTTGTTTTCATTAGTTAGTGGTTTGTCCCTTTTTTGTAAAGCACATTTAATTTTCACCTGTTGAAGGAAATGTGCTATATAAATAAAGTTTGATTTGATTTCACATTTCCTAACAATTTTGTTTTTATTATATTTGCAGAGATGTTGATCAGGAAACACGGCCTAGTTTACCACTAGTTAAGAGGCCAGGCAGACGTTGCAAGAGTACATCAGTCTCATCTCATCTTCCATGCAGTTTACTTCAATAAATGTTCTAAAATCAAAAGTTGTCTTTGTTTCTGTCTTCTAAATGGCTCACTGAGTCTTTGTCTTAGTGGCGGGGAGGCATGCGGCCAGGTGTGAATAGCCTACTTAGCTGGCAGGTATTCCTACCCAATGCATATTCATTACAGAAAGGCCATTTGCCCTCCCATTCTCACCTGGCGTTGAAAAATAGTAGTCACAACACTAACTTTTAGCAATTTATTTTATATTTCTCAATGGATTTGCTAAAATATTTTGTCATCTTTTGATACCCAAGACCTTGAAGAACACATTTCCGTGACCAAAAGTCTTATTCACAATTGTTTAGTGTGTTTTATTACAACATTCCTGTGCATGTTCAAAACTACTGTTTACAGTTTGTGTGTTTTTAGAGCAGTTTACAATCCACACATTATTATGACCTACTTACTGCTGCCATATTGTTGTAGCTGAGTTTGTGCTGAAAACAAAAATATGAAACACTTTGGAATCACTGTATATAAAGTTGATGAAATTTACACAAATGTCAGAGCATCGCACAATCACCGGTGTGCCTCATTTTACCCTTAGACCCCAGAGTGTTAACACATGAAATAAACTGTAACTGAAATAAAAAGTATAGCTTATGTAGTTAATAAGTGCTTAAACTGAATAAGCTTATTCAGATGCATTAAGTGCTTCAACTCAGTTTAAATTAGCATATTAATTAATGAAACATGTTTTTAAACCAAATAAATGCAGTTCTGGCTTTAAAAAAAAAAAAAAGATATGGCATTCGCTTAGCAATGCTTAGCCTACATTACAAAACCATGAACAGCGGCTGTTAATTCGACGAAATGATCGAATGGTAAACATAACACACGTTCTACCAAATACATGCACCAATATATATACTGTGGCAGCTCAAATCAACAACTTAATTAACCTACTTCATGAATTAAACACGAATAACTTACCGCCGCTAACCGGAGCTAGCCTCCTTCACATTAAAGAGTGGAAATGTTAGCAAGCTAAAAGCGAACTTACTCACGGAGAATAAAAGAATGCGAAAACAGGACTCCATGTGGCCTCCCGGTGGCTCAACTGTGGGAATAAACCGTCCTACGATCAATTTTATAAGTTTTAGTTATTTATATCATGCCCTGATGAAATTATGAACTTATTTGAGCACGACATAGTCACCCAATGTTTTTTTGCCTTTTCGGTCTCACTACTCTGCTGATCACGCCGTGAAGGTATGCCAGAGGTGTCACTCAAAATCAATTAAAGGCGGGACTTGCCTATTTTTCACTTCTGATAGGCTAAGAGAGGGTTAACTTGGCCTCACTCTTTTTTAACAAAAATATTTAGTGACCAAGTAACTGTCCTGCTTTTCTATCAATTACATATATATATATACACACACACACACACATATATATATATATATATATATATATATATTGCATTGCCTTGACACATTGGTGGAAATAATCTAAAATTGATATTTTTTAAATGAATTAAAATTAAATTGTTAAATAAATTGATGAACTGCAACCCCCTAGGTCAAGCAAAAATATATACATTTTGAAAGGAATTTTTTGATGGCCCATTCCTGGTTTCCAGCAAGCACAGCGTAAAATGAGGTTAAGTGATTCTGAAAATGGCCGCATGAGACAACAGTTTCATTTTAACACAAAATGTAAGTGAAGTGATGTCTCCGTTTTGGCCGACCGTAATTTATTAGCAAATACAAAACCCCATCAGCTGTGCATTCCAGACAACCTGAATCCAACTCAACCCCTATATCCTAACTTGAAAGCAGTTCAATACAATTGGTGCGTCATTCATCACAACTACTGTCCACTGAAGCCAACTCAGTTTCCATAGGCCCACTGGAATGATTAATCCACACATATTCAGTCAGTCACTTAACTGCAGCCTCCTCCGGCATTTACTCTGACTGGCAGATCTTGTTCTCACAGCAGTCCACAGATTAAATCTAATGGACCTGTGAAGGGAATAGATAGGACTGTATTGTACAATACTGTAATCCTTGTGGCCTATAGAAATGATGTCTAAATGACCACACACACTACAAAGTAGTAATGAAATATATCAAATTTGCTGAGATTTTTGTGTGCAAGAGAAGCAATATGCTGTCTGTTGCAGTGAGAAAATCCTTTCCCTAGATCACTTTCCTCAGTCTTTACCATTTCATTTGGCTCTTTGATAATTTTCTTTGTTCAATGATTATTTCCAAAACATAATTGTATGAATGTTGAAAAGTCCTTGTGATCCAATTAAGGAATTAGACAAATGAATAATCAAGTTGGTTTGAAAAGTCTTTCCCTATTATTTCTTATTCTTATTCCACATGAGTTTCCTGTAGCTTCAGCTAGTGTGGAATTGCATTGCTTGTGCTTTTTGTGTCAATAGCTGAAATACTTTGAGATATTTGCATTTCTTTTATTGAAAAAACATTGATGGAACATTCAAAACCAGAACAACATACTTCCAGCTGACATCACAACTGGCCACTCCAGCTGCCACAGATACAGACTGTCTCTATTGCAAAGCTTCTAACAGACAAAACCTATGGCAAACTGAGTAATGTTAGCAACGTCAATATGAGTTCAATCCAAACTAATATGTGTTACTTTTCTGTTAGTTATAACTCTTTTGAGCTAGCATGCATACTTCATTTGGCATCTGCATGAAGGGGTTAAAATAAAAACAAGCTTTTGAATGAAACAAAATGAAAACCTAAGCTAAAACTAGCAAACCCACTCTCAAAACTAACTAAAACCAACTAATAAATATTTTGAAAACTAAATAAAAAAAGAAAAACTACTGGTTATTCAGGTAGGTTTGTTAATTTTGTGGAGACCAATAGCCTATTTAGGCTTATAATTGTATTGATAAACATTTTGTGATTAATATTCAGTCTGTAACTACTTAAAAAGCAGAGATAATGATTGATCTGATAGCACACATGTTTTGTGAATGAGCCCCATCTTCTCTCTCTCTCTTTCACTCTTGCACTCTCTCGATAATAAAGAGAGGATGTATGGCAGTAATTATAACAAACTAAATCAGCTCTCTTGTCTTTGTCTAGACTTCAGAGACTGTCTAATGAGTAATCATCTTTTGAACTGAAGTTGCATGCAGCTTTCCTTCAGATTCATATCCACACTTCCAGATTAGCAGTTTTGTTCAGGGCTCATGTGGGGACAGGGGAAGTTCTGCCTTGGTTTTTAAAAGTCGTTTATGCATAACACATGAAGATAACTTCTAAGACCCAAAGAGACTTTGTTAATATTTTAACATTGATACGTTAATTTCCATCCCAATCTGGAATATCCATTTATATAGTCCCTCCCATCTCAGGATAATCCTCTACCAGTTTGGGAGTGTGCAAATCAGCATGTTTTCCTGCAAAGTGCAGGCTACATGCCCCCACTTTTTTTTCACTTCGCAGTCCAGCAGCTAACCTAAGGAGGCATTACACTGCAGGATGGCATTTCATGCACAGCTGGCCCAAGCAGACTGGCCAGATGAGTCAATAACGTGTGATAAGCTGGGGAGAACCCACGCTCCTTGGCCAATGTTATAGGACGCTGTGCGTCCGTTTACAAGGCTCCTGGGTAAGGTTGTCACTGGAAAAGCCCAGATTAGATTCCAGCGCATGGTCAGTGGACCAAGTAGTGTGAGTTCTTCGGAGGGTCACACCACCCTGGAGGTCGTAAAAACCTAATTCAGACCATAGCCTAGACATTGAAGGAAAATTTCAATGTCATTTTAACCCTTTGTATCTAGAGTCAAGTTATTTCAAATAGAATTATTATATACTTCCTGAATTTCTTGAAAGACCTTCCGAACAAATAACACAATTGGGTATGTGTTTTGGTAAATAACATTTTGTGTGATTGGTTGTGTGTTTTGTGTATAAGTCCAGTTCTTTGATCTGCAAGCAAGAAGAAGAGAGCTTACAATCATGGAATAGGGGGGTGGCGATCACAGGGCTGGGGGAAGGGGACATATTTTGAGAAAGAAACTTCCTACATCATTAAGCATGACTGATGTATTCATATAGTTGCAAAGGGGAAGTTAACAATTAGGGAAGTTAACAATTAATCGATTAGCTGTTAATCATTCAAGAATCTTGATAGATTAATTTTATTGATTAAACAGTTACATTTCTATATACCATTTTGATCAATAACCTAATGCCGGTAAATAGATTTTAGATTAAAAGATAGAGTCACGGTTCCCTCAACTGCAGCATTTGCGAAATTCCATTCGTCCATTGCCGGAACATCAGTGCCATCTGTGCTCGTCTTCTCAGCTGTCAGTCTCACCTTCAGAAGACTGCACCCTGGTGTGTTCTTTTTATTACAGCTGCAAGTGTTGTCAGAAAAAGAAAGTACTAAATCAGTTCATTTGTTTATTACAAAGTTAAGCATTAATAAGCAGCATTAATAAGCAATACCTTTTGTCTCCATCCCAGTGGCAGTTCAGCCAGCATGTAATAAAAATGTCAGTGATCCTTCTCTCCTGTGCAGATTTCTCAGACCGTGAATCCTTGTTTGTATACTTTTGTTTTTTGCCGTTATGGCTTCAATGCAATATCCTGTTCTAATGATTGTTGGGGCATGTATTAAATCTCTCTGATATATACAACTAATTAATTGATAGGCCTATTTTGAGTCATTTTTATAGGCCGTATAGTAGATTCTAAGGTTATCAGAATGGTGTGTGCCCTACAATGGACTGACGAACTGTCCAGGTTCAATTTGAGAAAGTACATAAATTCAATTTCTTTGTCCTCTTCACGTCCATACAGCACCACAGTGAAGATAGCAAACAGGAGTCTACTGGCTACCATTTGGATGGAGCCAGCCCTTCTCATATTTTATTGCATACGGATGTGGAGTTCAACCTGACTTGTGCATTGCCTATCTGAATGCATACACATACTAGGGAGAAAAATAGAAGTGACCATGCGGGTAGCAAGGCTCTAAATGCTGTCTATATAGTCAATGCTCCCAAATTCTCCCGAAGTTGCCTAATCATTTTTTCTCCCCAGTGCATTTTCTCCCCGGTTTTAGTGCCTGCTTTAGATTGTCCCAGACAGTTTTTGTGTGCAATGATATTTTCAATTTTAACAGAAATTTCTGACAACCTGCCTGCTTTACAATGGAATGGATACATTTTATTTATCAATTATAAAAATAAATATTCATTTTTTCTTGTCGTTGTTTGTTTTGTGTTGTTGTGCCAGTAGTTTCTTCTAACACTGAATGTTCCATGGAAGAAGTAGTTACAAATGAAAATAAGATTAAATAGATTGTACTTTTCAAGAAGAATTATGTACAAATCTACAACATCTGGAGCCATGAGATTTCTGTACAAAGTGCGTTGGAGTTACTTACAGTGTACTTTCCTGTTTTAAAGTATTAAAGTGAGCTATCACTTTTATGTTTCCAAAGTGCTTTGACATTCATATTACTTGAAACAAAAACACAAAAGCAAATGTCATGTCACGTTTCCTTTTTTGATTCCAATGTGGACTTTCTATTCCATAATATTTAATTAATCATTTCCTATTAAGAATGCTCTGCAAATGTAATATGCATTATCTAATGCTTTTTTTTTATTTGAAAGACATTTTTCAAGCCATATCTCTTTGTTCTCCCCGCAATAAAGCCAGAGCTTTTATGTCTGTGCTACAGCATGTTTTCTGCAAGGCTCTGACTAGGAATAAAAATGTTCACTATAATCAATAATAAACCTATTCCAACAATAACCACAAATAAACACCTGGTGCCCAATGCATAAATCTGCCAAACAACTTGGCCATCTGTTGTGAAATAATTCGGAAAACTAAACCTCACTTTGCTTGGAGCACAAAAGAAAATAATATTTTCTCAGGGAAATTAATAGTATGTCTTAGACACAGTATATCCTGGACATGAGGGGGGAAATTTATTTCAGATTTGTTATCACAGGCTGTAGCAACATTGAATATCAGAGAGGGCTTTGTTGGGACAGCGAGGACTGAGTAAAATGTTTTCTAAATCCAGTGATTTTAACAGCTGGTTCGGCACTCTTTACACTGAACAAGTGCATCAACAGTTAAAACTTCTCACTTGTCCAACATAATATAATTTAATATATAAAATTAATTATCAATTAAATTGTTGAATTGGTTGTTAGGCAGAGAAACCTGCTGGATCAACCTTTATGAAAATGTTCAACTTAAAACCAGATTAGAATTAAGAAATGTATTAAGTTACAATATAAATAAATAAATAAATAAAATTCTAAATGTAATATGAAGACAAGGGTTCAAACTATCTTAACAAATATCAATGTTACACATGGACAGGATACTGAAGGTATGCATGAAGGAAAATATCAAACCACAGCTTGTTTCTCTGAAGATAGTCCCAATCAAGATCAATGTTGAAAAATCAAAATGTTGTTGAAATATATCAGTCTGGAAAGGCTAACAAAGCCATTTAATTGGCTTTGGGGCTCCACTGAACCACAATGGGAGCCATTATCTCCAATGGAGAACATTTGGAACAGTGGTGAATCTTCTCAGAAGCGGTTGATTTGCCAAACTTTCTCCAAGGGGGCAGTGACAACTCACCCAGGAAGTCATAAAATATCCCATAAGAACATTTAAAGAAATGCAGGCCTCTCTAGCTTCAACTAAGGAGAGTGTTCATGACTTCACAATAGGAAAGAGACTGAGCAAAAATGGGATTCAGGGGAGAGTAGTAAGACAAAAACCACTGTTAACCAAGAGAAACATCAACAACATCAACACTCATCTCATGTTTGCAAAAAAGAACTTGGATGATCCACAAGCCTTTTGGGATAATGTTCTATGAATAACAAGTCAAAAGTAAAACTTTTTGGATGACATCGTTCCCATTATGTCTGGCTTAAAGCAAATACAGCATTTAACAGTAAGAACATCATGCCAACTGTTGCAGTGTGATGGTGCTTCCTTGGGACTTAGACAAATTTTTATTATTGAAGGAACTTTGAACTCTGCTCTGTACCAGAAAATTCATCAGGAGAATGTACAGTAATCTGTCTGTGAGATGCAGATGAAATGAAATTGAGTTATTCAGTAAGACAATGATCCAAAACATACAAGCAAGTCCACTTCTGAATGGCTGTAAAGAAACAAAATTAGTATTGGAGTGTCCTAGTTAAAATCCGTCCTTGAACCCAATAGAGATGCAGTGGCAGGACCTGGAACAATTGCTTGCACTGCTGTTTTCATGCTATGCTTGCTGCAGCTCACAGAATTGCGCTCCATGAATTATTGTTCTAACAATTGCTGCTGAAATAACTGCAGCTAAAAGAATTATTGGTCTAAGAATCACTGCTCAAAACAGTAAAGGCTACCTAGGTATTTGAGCGATGTGTTAACTGTTCCGTGCCGTATTATGCTTTTTGTCTAGCAAATCTTGTCAATATAATGGAATAGAGATGCAGTGCCAGGATCTGAAACAAGCAGTTCATGCTCGAAAACCTAGCAATTTGCCTGAATTAAAGCAGTTCTGCAGAGAAGAGAGGGCTACAATTCCTCCACAGCGATATGAAAGACTGATATCAAATTATAGAAAGTGTTTGGTTACAGTTATTGCAGTTAATCATGCTGCAACCAGTTATTTTTTTGAGGGGGCAATATTCTTTTCACATGGGTGATATGGGTGTTTGATAAGTTTTTTCTCCGTAAATAAATGAAATAATTTTAAAAATGTGTTTTGTGTTTCCTCAGGTATCTTTTTTCTAATATGTGTCTAAAGATTTGAAACCAATAAGGGTGACAAATATGCAATAATAGAGGAAATCAGAAAAGGGGAAAATACTTGTTCATGACACTGTAATTACAACTCAACAAAATCTTTCTGTCTTTTAAAACATCTGTGCATGTTATGTCCTGCATGCAGTTTTTGCAAAACTACATGACTTTCAGCGAATTTGCATTTATCTCTCATTAAGAAACCCTGCATTCTGCCAGTTTATGCAGATTAGGGAACACAGTGTGTGTTCTCAGGGGGGACTGAACCCGGAGAGGTTATCACTCTGTGCCCTGTGCCTGGTTCAGTTTTAGTTTTTGTCCGACAACATTAAGTTGACAATTAATTTAGCCAAATAAAAAAGGCATATTTTCCTTGCTGTTGAAAGGATTTGATAAGACAAATGACACTACTCTCAAATCTTTCTGCATGCTGCCAACCACTGAGGAATGAATCCACTGTTTGAAATTTCCAAATTTACTTGACTTCTGAGTTCATATCCACCTTACTTCCATTTAATTCACATGACCAATGAAAAAAAAAACAAGCACAGTTAAAATTGCAAGCCATGTTCAAATCCATGTTTTGTATTTTCACTGAGTTCAAAACAAAAAGATATTGGCATTTTACCCCGGTAGGGATTACATCCTACCAGAATTACAAGGAGGATTTGGGCCTTCTGGCATGCATCTGGAATACATCCCAACAATGACACTGATTTGATTTGAGCTTTACTTATCTGTAACTGTAACTTAGCTGTAGCGCTATTTCATGGCTATGTGAAATTAACTTTCTGTAAAAACCTACTGTGTCCATATAACAATCTACAATTTCATTAACTGTTGAAAAATATAAAATAATCCAGCCAACCATTATCTGTATCCTCTTATTTCTGGTCAGGGTGTTGGAGGTGCAGGGTGTCTTCAGACTGTGGGAGGAAACTGGAGTACCAGCAGGAAACCCACACAGACATGAGGAGACCATGAAAACTCCACACAGAAAGGCCCCAGGACCTTCTTGCTGTGAGGCGACAGTGCTACCCTGACTTGTTTTTTTATGTTTTAAAGAGGAGAAACAAGTAGCAAGTTGGTATAATGTAGCATCAAATAACACATCTGGGTTAGCTGGGTAGCATCAGTGTAATCATTTTTAAAACTACAGTAAGCATGCGCTGAACCCATATTCCCATATCAACATTTGTGGAGTACCTCCTGATCCCACCTGATGCAATTAATCCCTTGTAGTGATGGGCAGTATGTCAAATAGATTTAAATGTATTTAAAATGCATGTATTGAAATGTATATCTGCATGTTTGTGATTTGAAAGTGCAGTGACCTCCAACTTCATAACCTCGATAAATATGAGCAAATAAAGCTGTATAAAATAACACAAGTAATGAGCTATATTGCATGCTATATACTTATAGACACATTTTTCTGGGTTATTTTGTATTTTTCAATAACATTTAATTCATTGGCATGGCATACCAGTCTTCTCAGCGCAGGGCCTGAGGGGAGATCCTCTTTATCATGGTCCCTAAAGGAAACCTGTGAGATCTAAGAGAAAACAGCCCATCATCCAGACAGTCCCTTCTCCCCATGCCGCGTTTGTTTGTTTGTGCTATGCCAGGGTTATCCGCCATTGACAAACGCAGATCTTTGTGATATTGCCTCAGGTCCTACGATGTGTCCTCTGTGAGATCACAGCGATTGCGTGTGCCAATAGTGCGCAAAACACAGCCTGTACTCCCTCTCTGTGAGCTGCATTGGACAATGCTACCCAACCTGTCCAAATATCTGAAACATGGTTCAAGATGATTCCAAATGTGCATGCAATTACACTGACACTGACAGTGTCAAGTGCCACTGACAGCCAGCATTAGCTTGCTGTTTCGCTGTCAGTGGGAGTTGTTTGCACACAACGGATAGGACCGTAATCTCCATCTTTAATATATAACTACTCTCTTCTCGTAGCCACTTGTCCAGATGGACATATATCTGAAATCTGCCAATCCAACCTTGAAGTGACTGATCAAGCCCCTGTTACACCTTCCCTTATAAAAATGAAATGTGCTGCAATATAATGTAAATATAGACTTTTTGAAAATAGAATGAGAAGTATGTATCACAGCTGTAATTCATTTTTGTCTCCTGTTGGGCAATCTGAAGAAGCATATATTTTATGCTTAAACCTACACTACAAGCAGGGGTGTGCGATAAGTGACACAAGGAATTATTACCCAGTATTATTATTATATTTTAATGTACCGTCTTAATCCTTATCCAGGAGGGTAGCCGTTTCTGTGATGCTGGAATAAGCATGTCTGTGACAAGCAAACATACCATGGTCAAAGTTGCTTGTATCATGCATCTTGTCCATTCTAATGTTTGGTTGAACAATGCTTTACATTTTGAGTGGCAGCCACATGATTCACTCTTTGGAGGTGCAGGTGTACCAAATAAAGCATCCTATGAGGGCCAGATTGATGAAATGATTGCGACTACTTTTCCTGCGCAAAAGCAATTGCTACAAGGTCACAACATCGACATCGTAGTTACTTAACAGTCTAGGTCAAAATCACTATTAGGATGTATTTTGTGAGGGTTACGTCACTGTGACTTTCCTTTTGATGCAGAGTATATATGGAGTGAATGTGTTAAAATAGGGTGGAGATTATGTAAATTAGGCCAATTAAGCTTTCTGTCTAATTTACTAAAGCACGCATTAATTGCGACTCCCCTCTGCGTGAGAATATTTAGAACTCCTGAAAGCAGGTGGTAATTTGATATAGCCTATATCTCATATACAAGATACCCAAGAAGGGTGTTTGGCTATGTACACATCCTTGGCAGTCATTTGTTTTCCCTTGTGGGCTGCATAGGGTAGAGATGAATGAATGCATCCGATGATGAATAAAATGCTGGAAAAGAGACGGGATTTAAAATATGTTTCATACTAGTTTCTATTAATCACGTCCCCATGCTCTGAGAGCCTTTACAGAAATGAAATATATAATGAAAATGTATTGAATATATGAAATTGGCAAATTTTACATTTTTTAATAAATTTCATTTATGTAAAGGTTTTCTTAACATGTGATTTAAAAGCAGAGATGAAAATGGCTTCCTCAGCACAGCTGTCACTCTTCTGCAAACTGTATTTTCTCCCTTTCCTCATTAAAATATGGCCACTCGTAACAAAATGAACACTTTTTGAATTGTTGAAAGTCATTTTATTTAAAATTAAACAAGGCAAGTATGCAACTGCAGTTCTGTTAGCAGTTGGACTGCGCAGGTTCCACTAATTAGGATTTCTACGCTATAGAACACTACTATGGATTTTTTTGGGGTCAAACATCTATCCTCAGTGTATCTAGAGCCCATACAGCCCTGTTTATGTCATACCTCAAGTGATATGGAGGGAGTGGAAGTGTCAGGCTGTTACATTTCCCCATGTGCTTCCAGTGACAACTCTAGAAATGGCAAGACAGGCTTCACTGGCCCATTGCCTGTCACTGCTGACGGTGATGGAGTGTGAGCATTAATGACCAAACAGAAGTGTACAGTAGGGGACAAAAGAACACAGATGGCCTTTCACCATCAGTCTGTAATTTACACTGGATATACATGCAAGGGTTCTATTTTTTTGGCAAAATACATCTCAATCATTAAATAAAACTGTAATTATTCTGGAAAATAAGTAAGTAAATAAATAAACTATTCAGTGTTTAAAACCAAGGACAAATAATGTGAATAAATGAATGCTGACTAGCAGGTGAGTATACGTTTAAGAGCTACTTTAAAATGGTATAAAGATTTAATGGCAACCACTTGGATTAAAATACATTACTTGAAATAGTGGCTTTTTGTATGCACAAGTATGCTTTAAAGATATGCATTTTGAATAATTTACATATGAATAACAGTAGAGAAGTAGGAAAAGTATTTTTAAACTGGAAATGTGAATGTAAATATGTCCATGAGTTGCATTTAATGAGCAAAGTTTTGTGTTTCAAATCAATTTTTTCCAAAGCATATTAATTATCACAGGCCATTTGTGTAACCAAAATTATGATGAAATGTCAGTGTCACATATATAAAATTGTGGAAATGTATTATTGTCTCCAACCATTTTTTACACCTCGGAAAGGCAGTACAGTCATTTTTAATCCTCTAATATTACTGTATATTCCTTAGCTTTTCCTGGAAACCACACAAACATAGGGTCAATCAAATTAGACTGCATGAAGAACTCTGCCTTGAGTGACTCACTTCAATTTAATTTAAAAATATGAATCATATGCACAGGTTCACTCATGCTTAGACAGTGTGGCATAGCTGTGGGAGATATATTTAAGTTACACTGTAACCGGAACTAGACAGCGGCCAATTATAAGTGTAGTTGTCAGGGTAATGTCTTTTTCATCTGTGCTTAGGTGGTGAAAGATGTTGGCTGATCTACTAAAAGTGATACATTTGATGAAACAGCTCCAGGGGGTCACTGAAAATTAAATCTTATATTCCAGACTGATGCACTGGAGAAAAAAAAAAGATTGTAAGTGGTATTTCATTAAATAAATTGGCTGCACCATACAAATCGTAAAGGAAATATATCCCTATCTGCATATTAACACTCCTTCTGATAAGACGCATTTTAAAAGTTCCTTGAGCAATCAGAAGAGTCACTGTATGTCTGCATTGATAAGCATAAATTTAGCTGAAAAAACACAGTCCTATATGCCTGAACTTAGGGGATTGATGGCGAGTGATTCATCAGGCACATTTAAGATACCAACAAGTTATATATTTGGTGTGTTGATGAATCACTGTGTAATCAGACGTGCCTTTTTAGATTTTATTCATTTGACCAATGGATTGTTGAGTGCGAACATACCACTGGAAAAACTGGATAAACTCAATTGACTTTTTCAAAAGAATATAATGAGTGCTGGGACAATGCCCTCAGCAAAACTGCATAGACTGAAGTGCATTCTGTATGCTGGCTGAAGCACATAAAATAACACATAAAGGACTTAGTCAGTTGATAGCACACGTCAACAAATGGCAAAGACATGTTTAATATGCTTTAGTATGATCTTATTTTTTTTAAATTACTTGTTAGTTGACTAACTCATGGGAGTTGTTAGAATGGGTTTGAAGCATTGTCTAAAAAAATCACAGCTGTCCCACTGTAAAGTTTTTTTACTCTGAGTGCTGACATGGGGGAGAATCTGTCTAACTCCTCCTGGTGGTCACTTGAGTTATTGTACCATACCTTGATGGTTGCAGACCACACCCACACCCAAAATTACTGTTAACACCACATTCAATGATCTCCCAAAACAATTAAATACTGTATCAACAAATGGTTACATGTACGATTGCAGTTGCCATTATTCCTACAGTTGGAAAAAGAATCCAAATTCATGAATTATATAAATGCATGAATTTAAATTGTATAGTTGCATTTGAGTCAGTCATAAAATGACGCTGAGTATATTGAAAATAACTGTAACTGATGTACACAAAACTGTAAAATTTGAGCCCTATAGTCAAGACTTCACAAGTGTGAGCTGGCCATTGTCTGACTATGGCTGTTTATTGTATAGCTTGAGGACAGAACTTGTCCCGCCGGGCTAGGGTGGGCTAAGGTTGGTCAGAGTTTTCCACGTTACCTCTGCATAAGCGTCCTCTTGCGATTCACTTGAGGCCTGCAAGTTATGCATGAGTGATGTGTCCCTGCTCTGATGGGGGCTGGCAGTGCTAGTGTGAAAAATATTCACTGGCTCGCAGATGAGGGTATCAGGGGAGCATATATGATTCAGCTGCAGTGCTACCTGTGCAGGGCAGAGCAGTGACATTACAGCAAAGCACAACTAGCAAATCCAAATGTGATGGGGACCGGGGGTGTGTGGGGGTGGGGGGAGTGGTGTGGCGGTGGTGGTTTAGCAGTCTGAGTGATACTTTTACACCACTTTTGCAATATTACAACTCTTTGATGAAAGAGACTCAATTAGATGTGTTTAGGCAGCTACTGGGAGAATTGCATGCCCTTTTATAAAATTGTGTGCGGACCATTTATTTTTCTGTAACTCCCTTGGAAACTGTCCTTTGCAACAGAAAAGTATTCACAGTAAACATGTGTTTGTATGTGGAAACACAGCAGGCCTGTTGTTTCTTGCTTCATTACTTTCTTGCAGAACCTGCCACAGTAAAAGTATAATGGCTAATGACGAACCAAAGTATGCGGGAACAAAATATCAGAAAGCAACATGGGATAAAGTAAATACAGAAGAAAATGGAATGGGGTCTTTTTTGATGTCCTAGTTAATAGAGCAGCTGCAGTTGGAGATAGCCCTGGAAGCCACACAGCATACTCTGCTGCCAGCTTCCAAAGGGAGAGCAGAGAATCATTTGAATCATTGACCACTGGGCATTATCAATATTGCCTCAAATTGACTGAGTGCAAGCCACCTCCAGGAGTTATTGTAGCAAAAAAAAAAGATATATATATATATAAGTAAATAAATCATTTTATGTTCTTACATGCACAGCCTCTTTAATTAGAGAAATAGAATGATTTTGTGGACACAGAAATAAATATTTTGGACGGATGTCTGAAGGTCACAATATCCTTACAGACAAAATGAACTTCCTTCCTTATTGGCTGTGATTTTGCGAAACACACTAAAAAATAAAAAATAAAATCAGAAAATATGACAAGACAATCTACATACTGTATTAGCTATCAGCAACAGAAATGTAGTTAAATACAAATGTTTTATGTATTTTTTTTCTTGACATTCATAATTCTCAAAAACTCAAAACAAAATTAGTTTCACCGTCCTTGCTGCATATAATTTTCTGCGTAATTGCTTCCCATCAAAACAGGGATATTTCATTTCAGTAGGCCAGGGTTTTGAGGTTCGTCACATCAATCCGGTAGTCCAAACAAATCCCTTCACGTAGAGAGGATTGGACGTGGCTCCATGTCTAAGCGCATGGCTGCTCTGATAACAGACTAGCCCTCCTTGACTGAATGGGATCCGTGAAGGAACGAGGATGAAATGGAGAGAGCGTGTTTCCCGCTCTCCTTGGTCAATTACAGATTGAGCTGTGCGCTGTGGGCAGCGTGGGGTGAGCCGCGGCGGGGAAGCATGTCATTATCAAAGCCACACTGGATAGCCTCTGTGTGCAGGTGCTCCGGAGCAATATTGACTAAACCCCTGTACCAGAAACACGCAGTACCAGATAAAGGCATTAGTGCCACTTGTCCATTGGATCCCTACATTTTGCAGAATAAACTTAGAAAGTGGCACAGGTCTGCCTCAAAGTGTGAGGTGTGTAGAATGCACACTGTGACTGAAAATCATATATAGTGAGCCCCATAAGGTTAGGGACCAAGGCATTTTTTTTTTCTTGTTTTGGCTCTGAACTCCACAATTTTAGATTTGTAATCAAACAACTGACATGTGGTCAAAGTGCAGATTATCTTCTTTTATTATTTTTTATGCATTTATGTGTACACACCATGTATAAATTCAGAGTCTGACCAGCTAGCTGTGCCTCTGGCTTGTTCCATCTGGGCCGGCCCTCTAGCTGCTACCGTAGGCGCACACCAGGTTCAACATCCCTGACGAGTCGGTACAGTCAGCAGCTGCCAACGCCGAACCCCGGGCGGCGGTTAACTAACCCGAAAACCTCAGCTTGTCTGAGTCGGGGTCTTTGGAACCCCGGGTGGAGAAAATTCCACCTAAAGGTCTCTGGACCATTCACTGCAACCAGGACCACCTCCAGTCGTCTTGACTACATCTTGCCACTGGGTACAGACGGGGCTGGTCGAGAGAGTGAGGTTGATGCGGCGCAAATCTCCCTCACTGACATCCAAGTTCTCTGCGCAAGTCATGGCACCATACCACCATCAGGCACAGCTCAGATGGACTGGCCATGTGACCAGAATGCCCTGCACGAGACTGCCAAAACAAGTCTTCTTTGGTGAGCTGAAAAATGGCAAGCGAGCGCAAGGTGGCCCCAAAAAAAGCGCTACAAGGATACCCTGAAAGCCTCCTTGAGGAGCTTTGGACTTGACCTGAAAAGCTGGGAACCCTTAGCTCAGGACCGACCTGCCTGGAGAAGAAAAGTCCTCCCTGACCTGTCCAGTGTGCCACAGAGAATTCCAGGCTCAGATTGGTCTGTTCAGCCATCTGCGCACTTACCCAAACCCAACACAATGAGACGTGCCATAGTCATCATCAACTATGATGGACGAACAAGAAGAAACTACGGCAGTTATTATTACTTTTTAACATGGGTGACATAGGTTCATTAAATAAATGAAATAAAAATGGAAAATGAGTTTTATGCCTACTCAGGTTCCAATTGTCCAATCTTACATTTTTCTAAACATCTGAAACCATTCAGTGTGACAAATATGCAATAATAGAAGAAATCAGGAAGGGGGTAGATACATACTTTGCTAGGCCTACCAAATTCGACGAGTCAATTTCAACTGAAAACGAGTTCCTTTTGAAATTATCAGACCATTGTTAGTTCACAACTATGTGATTTTGAAAGGTGCTTTGCAAGGTATTGCCACTCCAATTCCAAGGCAGCAATTCTTACCATTCCAGGCTCTTGAGGGCTAGAAATGTTCTGACTGCTGGACTCCAGTCGACAAATTTATATTGGATTCAGACAATGAGTGACAATGCAGAAGCCAATCAAATTTCTATGTTTTGTGATTTGAACATCTGCAGGCATATCTACTCTGTTTCAGCAACACCTATTTGATGTCATTACATTTGAACCAGTAGTCATTACATTTGTTCAGACAGCCAACTACATCCAATTCTCAACGACAATGGCAGCAAACAAAGATGGATTTGATCTCAATGTGGATTTAATGCAAGTTCCATTTGCAAGACAAAATTATCAAGAGGAAAACAAATTGCGTTATATAAACACAGATATTCTGTGGTCTTTATTTAAGATTATGCAAGGGATGGTGACCCAGACTGGAACCAAAACAAAATAATTACTCATGTTTCTTTGAGCTAATTGTTCAGTGTCTTACATTTGTGTCGTCTGAAATTTCTGCTAACACAGCTGTTGGTAGCATTGCAAGATTATAAGAGAAGTTTGCATGAGAAGTCTAAAATGAAATGTTTCAGTAAATTAAAACAGAAATCGCTCCTCGGGCATTTTAAATATTATAAACCAGGGTGGCAAAAATGTATTTTGATCAGTTAGGAAGTACATACATTTATTGTGTTATTGTGAGTTAGCAGATTACGGCAAAATTAGCATAAAATGCATATTCTGAAATGTACTGCATTACAAAGATACAGCATTTCATGGGGTTGCACGATAATGGTAAATGCTTTGGCATGTCATAAGAATAAGCCTTGTTGTATTGAGATCTACACTGCTTTCTCATTGTGGAATGTACATGTGTGCATAAGCTACAGTGGCTGAGTTCATTTTGGTGTGTGTGGGTTGGTTCTGTTTGCTCTTCACAGGTATAAAATGGCCAAGTAATATGATAATGTGCATCTGACATGTCCCATATCCCATGACGATAATTCCCCAAACACATTACTAAACAAATCTAGTATGGTTTCATGAACACCAGGATAAGGTCAACACAAGTCTGAAAATGACATACCAGAAATAGAACAGTTACTATTCTTGAACCCTTTTGACTACAGGCATAATCCTGGTCTCTTCTGAAAGATAACCCTTGGGAATGTGTTTTCCAAGAGTCAGAATTACTATAAATATTACTGAAACAAAGTAACAGAAGCTCAACACAGTGGATGTGAAAGTTTTTTGTTTCCTCAAGTAAAAGATTTTTTAATTTTTTTTTAGTAGATACTGATACTTGAGGCTGTGCTTGGTGAGCTTAGAAGCACAATGCAGACACAGCTACGACACAGGAAAAATCCTGGTTCATATTGGATGATAATACCTCCAAAGATGAGCATTCTGCTTTGTTTTTTTTAAAGCTATGCCTACACAGGTTCCCAAAAAAGCCATTTGGGGACTCCAAAAGGAAGGCCCATGCACAATCGGGCAGGTCTGGGACAAAATGTTTAGAAAGCGTATTTTCTGGTCATCTTATTCTTAATCATGCATGTACATATATGTATGTGTGTGCAAATATTCTATGTATATACATGTTCATACAGTGTTTTTTGCCCCCTATTCCTGTGCACATGTGTTGTGTATTTTGGGTATATGTGTGTGTATATTATGGGTAGATGTGAATGTGATACTGTATGTACTGTTGGGCCCATGTGTAGTCATGGGACTTTCCATCTAAAACTCAATAAAATAAAATTGTGTATATATAATTGGAGTTCTGTCCATAGAGGACATGGAGGAATGTCCTCAATAATTTGAAGGGAAGGGAAAATCTATAAAAATTAGTCTATAAAAATAACAATGTCAACAAATCACATTCATATCAATTTCTAAGCATTTAGAATTCACAAAACCTCTATTGCCAATGTTAAAAGCTCAACAGTGGCCCCTAGTGCAATGGAACAATTCAGTATGGAGGACGGTGACCTGTTGTTCTCCCTTAGCCTCCATAAGCATCCATTCAAATGTAACCTCGATACCACAGCTTCTTCTCTTCTATCTTTTACATTGCAAAAATTACACTTAGGAAGGATTTCCTGCCAACTGCCATTAGACCAATCATCTGTCAAAATAAAAAAATGACATACTTTGTGTACATCCAATTAAAGTAAATGGGAGGAGTTGATCAACATCACGATGCGAGCAAGCTGTCATGCACAGTTACAGAGTGAAAGGCAGAGAGAGAGAGAGAGAAGTTTGTGATAAAATATAGTTAAAATTTATAGATTTGGTTTTTTTTTTAGGGTAGTGGAATGAGAGGTTTGAGGAGTTATTTTTGTTATTCCTTCGGAGGAGCTTGAAGTAACATATTTTTTTCAACACTACTAGGTAACGTAATCTAGCTAGCTAGCAGAGAGAGAAGCTTCTTATAAAATAGTTGTGCAAAATGTATACATTTTTGGTAATTGTACATTTTTTAAATTGGAGTTTAAAAATTTAGGATATTAGTGCAAGAAGACACCATGGTTAATTTTGTTGTTCATTGTTGGAGGGGCTTGGTGAAGGAACGTGTTTGACACTAGCATTTGAGCACCTATTATCGACCAGATTCCTGTGAAAGACAGCAAAATGTAAACATATTTGCAACCATATGTAAACAAAGATGAAATATTGGTACCAATATTGCAGAAAATAATGTCCTTGTTATCCTCCGGAGGCTATTTTTTCCGTAATTTCGTAATTCCTTTCTGTGCTGGAAAATATGTTGCGATTAGTGCAGTGTTCCTTCTTTTACTGTAGTTTTTTCCAAGTGGGGCCATTCTAAGCCATGCATTCACATAGTATAGCATGTTCATAGTGGTCCTCTTGTTCAACCAACCTGCCATTATGCTATTGACTAGAGGGCTTTGTGTGGTCACCTTAAATGAATGAAGGCAGGTGATACACTGTAAGTGATACACTGTCACAAGCTTTTGAATTAAAATTGGTTTCTGATTGATTCATCCCCACTGCACTGCTTGAAAAAAAAAAAAAAAACTGACCCATTCACCTTGCCATCTGACATTTTTGCAAGAGATAAATGTTTCATCACTGTGATTGTTATCTGTCTCTTCGTACTATTATTTTGTCATGCTGAGACACTCTCTTACCAGAAAACTACAAATACATTTTCTCACTGTCTTCGAAAAGTTTAGGTGGGAATTTTCAATCTCACCAACTGTGATCCTGAAGACCCATGTGGTCTATTCTTTTTTGTTTTCACCTTAAAAGCAACAAATTAATAAATATAATTGATTAATGAAATTACGGATAATACTGAAATCCAGCAGACCTCGTGGTCCTCTGGTATCAGGGTTGGGGTCCTCTATAGATTAAAATGATTTATGCAATGATGACCTGTCAAAATCATGTTTACCAGGAGCCTGAAAATGCAAATTTTATTTTATTTATTATTTATTTATTTTGTTTTGGTTAACTCAAAACTGCACACATAATGTTTTGTCATCTAATGTCTTCTGGGGGATCCATTGCTGTCTTGCTTAACAAAAAATGTATAAATGCTTCAATGAAACAGAAATGACACAAAACAGCTGAAATGAATTCCCTGAATATAATGTTCTATTCATGATTCTATGAGATCAGTAAGCCTAGTCATTGAAGTGGCATTTAACAATGATATCTTTACTCATCTGTCCTGATTATGATACTGATTAATCACTGAGAATATAGTAATCACATAGCTGATTTATTTTCTTAGCTGATTCTTCATCACACTAACTGCTGGTAATTCATCATAGGTTGATGGGTCCAACTTACACATTTTTATAGCCAGTCAAGTGGATACAAACCATTATTCTGTTTTTAAAGATGCCTGAATATGTGAGGAGGAACTCTTGTAACATATGGATGCAGCAGTAACCAGATTTCTTGGAAGCCTTTACCCTATGGTTACAAAATGAGCTTTTCTTCTACCTTCTGGCCCCACATTCTTCACATGTCAGCCGTTTTGTTATTTTCCTGCTGCGCTCTTTCATATTTATGATTTATGGCTTCTGTAACATGTTTATATCCATCCATTACGTTGTGTTTCCTGGGGAAGAGCAAGCTTGCATTATTAACGCAGCATGCTTTTGCATATCGGCCTCAGTACAGGTGATTTATTTGAGCTTCTGAGTCCGCCTTTACCAAGGTTGCCTTAGCGGAATTCTGCACAATGCAACAGGCAGATTTTGAAGTAAGCAGAATAAAATCCTAATTGCATCGGCATTTGTGATTTGAAGGGCTCCGGTTCATAAACGTTTACAGTATGCCTCCAGTGTACTGCCAGATATGCGCTGTAAATGTACCCTCAAAAGGCAAAGAATTTAGTAGTTCTAGAAAATTCATAGTGTTCATGGTGCTTCAAAGTGCATTTCCAGGTACCAAATGCTTCCTTTATTAACACACTACAGTATTTTACAGTTCATATCCTATGCTTAAAAAATAAAATTAAAAAGGAGAAAATCTGGGGTAAGAGTTGAGATTGAAAACCAATCAGCTATGCCGATTAAATTTAGATCATCTGTGTTTTGTGCTTAACCTTGGTTAATACATTTAACTTGTTTTTTTTTCAAGACAGCATAGTGAATGTCATCAATAAAATGAAAAAAAAAAACTTGTATGTTTTGAAATACTTTCCCAATATATTTTCACAAATCTATATATAGTCATTACATATCAAGTCTGGCCAGGGGCCCACTACTGTACCTTCAAGGAACCCCCATGGATTTGCAGGCCCCCTGTTGAAAACCCGAGCCTTAGAGCATGAGGCCATTTGATTCCCCCAAACACAAAAGGATAGCAGTTTTAATGAAGTTAGCATAAACATTTTTACTAGTATCCATCACAATCAATATAAGGGAAAATATACAACCTAATAGGGTTAGGGTTAGGGTTAGGGTTAAGAGTAAATTCAGACAAAACCAGAAGGAACTACAGTCACCCTCAGTGACGCTCCACACGATATTTAATGTAACACTTCAAAAGGAACAGAATTGCCTTACAGGCTGTCTGAGTGCTCCAGAACATATACTGGCTGGCAACTGTGAGTCAATCAAAGACTTAATTTTCAGGGCTACAGCATCTTTTCTATGACATCTCATTTTCAGTAAAATCTTCAGCTTCTCTATAAAAAAAATGTACTACTTTGGGCACAAATAATTGTATGAAGCTGTCACCATTTTCACTATATACACATATATTTAATATATCAAAATAAACCTAAATATAAAATTGTATTAATTGTATTTTAGACATCAATATTTGGATGGCACAGAATTTTCTAAAGCTCAACCAGGAAAAACAGAAGTACTAGTTATTGGTGTTAAGACCCAGAGAGAGAAACTGGCATATTCAGTCACTGGGATTAACCCTCATTCAACAAGCAAAGACTTAGATGTAATCTTTGATTTTGAATTTAGCTTAGAACCCCACATCATGAACATTACCAAGTATGTTTTTTTTCATCATCTCAAGAATATCGCCAGAGTGTGGCCATCCTTCTCAAGTAAACACTGAGAGACTGATGCATGATTTTATCACTTGCAGGCTACACTACTGCGATGCTCCCCTTTCTGGTCTCCCAAAAAAAAAAAAAAAAAAACCACTACTTCAATTAATACAGAATTCAGATTCTTGAGTCCTGGCCATGATGAGGAGGCGGGCTCTCAATACACTCGTTTTAAAGTCCCTGCATTGGTTGCCAGTCAGTTTTAGAATTGATTTTAAGATTATTTTATTGGTTGTATATCTCTTCAGGGCCTTGCACCCAGCTATCTGTCTGATCTGCTTTTAAAATATGAACCTACTAGGTCCCTCAAGTCTTCTGGGAGGGGCCTTTTAGTGGTTCCTAATACTAGGACAGGCGGCATTTAGCAATCATGGTCCTAGCTGTTGGAACAGCTTCCAATGGTTCTGAAGGTAGAGGAGAGTGTTGACACTTTTTAATGTAAATTTTAAACATACCTTTTTTGGCCTGGGTTTTAACTGGGGTGTTTTTATTTTCTTAAAAATGTTAGGCTTTTAATTTCTATATTTATTTATCTATTTATTTACTTTAGCATACTTGGTTTTTTTAAAATTTGGTTTCACTTTTATTTTACTCTACCCTGATCATTTTTCCCTTGTGTTTTGAGCATTATTCTGTGCATTCAGTGCAGACAGTGAGTCTCTCTATTGAATCTCTAGTGTTTCCTCACTCCATTTTTGACTCTGTCTGGACATACTTTCTATTGTTTTATTTTATTTGTGTTTATTTCATGTTTTATTATGTGAAGTACTCTGTATCACATTTGATAGTATGAAAAGTGCTATATAAATACATTTTGATTGATTTACTGATTGATTGATTGATTTATTGATTGATTGATCGATACTCCGGGGGCCGCTGCCCCTACCTTGCCCGGAATTCACAGGATTGCTCCAGCCTTGTCTCTTGCTCCATGGTCATGGATCACTGCAGCCCTGTTCCTCCCCTGCCCATGCCTTGATGGAGCCTGGAGCTACTCTAAACTGCATTATACTGAACTATACAATTTGGAATTCTACTTCAACCCACTTTTATTGCTGTGATACATCCCTTATTACTTTTCTGTTACATCCATTCTACCCCTAGTTTACACCAGGCTCGCCAGTAAAGGAAAAGCTCCCCCTCCATAGCTGGGTTCCTCCCGAGATTTCTTCCCATCAGGGATTTCTTTCTTGCTGCTGTTTGAGAATTTTCTCCCCCCTGGGAGTTTATTCTTACCTTATGTGCTTGCTATTTGGGGGTTCAGTCTTGGTCTTTGCTCTTTAACTCTGTTTCTTGCTCTTTTTATGCTACTCTGTAAGGCGTCTTTGAGATAGTTTTCTATAAAAAGCACTATATAAATAAAATTGATTTGATAGATTGACTGATTGATAAAAAAAGACATATAATTGAACAGCGCAACAGATAAGTTGCTTTTGGAATCAGGATTGGACGTCCCCTCTTCTTTATTGTATATTGCATATTGGTGTTATAGTCCCTGTAGTGGCAGCAGGTATATATCGTATAAATTATCACAACATTCCTTGTCTGTGTCATATAATATATATTCAAAAATGCTGGAAACACTCAACATCAGTTCACAAAGAATGCCATTCTTACCCCAAATATGCTGTAATTGTAAAATGCACTACAAGCCACTTCAACCTTACTATTTACCCTTTATTGTATGACATATATTTTAAATAATCAAATTTAACACATTATTGGATACTTTAGGAACCTAAAGAAACCTCTGTAGCATTGACCATTGACTGTGCCCTGGAAGGAAAGAGAAAAGTGGATATTATGTTTGTCCCAATTTTAGATGCCATTCGAACCACTTGTAAATGTACTGAACTGTAAAGTGGGGCGTCAGTGTAATCTGAAGTGGCCACTACACCAGTTGGTAAAACAGGGATTACCAGAAAGCATTGTCAGAACTGGAGAGTTTTACAGTTGTGGTGCATATGTTTCAATTTCCAATCCTTTTTGTTTTGTTTTCTTTTGCTGATGATTGTGGCCTGGTGACTGCTGTATGCAGAAGAGTAATTCATAAGCTTACAGTATTTAATAAGTCAATATAAATGGCCCTTTCACGATTATAGAAATCAACACTTTCTATGATAGTCTATAGGGATTATATGCATGAAAACCCACAGTGGGTCTTTGAATAAGACGTAGATGGACTTAACACTTCATTGACTTGCAGGAATAGTTCTCTCTGTGGTTTTTTCATTGGTTTTAGTGTATGTTTTGATTGATTTAAAGAAAAAACAATTAAATTAGTTTTTTTTATGTTTAAAAAAATGTGAGATGGAGATTTGCTGCCATTTTTTCTTGATTGAAAAAAAAACAATAGCTGTGAAAATTACAGGGTAATGTACTGGTGACGTAAGTTAAATTTATGGCAATTCCGGATACTAACAAAAGAGCGGTGAAAAATGTTGCTTCACTGTTCGAAAACTTTGGTGATCAACTAGCTTTTAAAGGATAAGGTCCTTTTTTTTCTCATTGTTAACATATCCTATGAAAAGACCAAAATCTATAATGCTTCTATTTGACTCTCAATACTGTTTGACATTCCTCATGTACCGCTACAACATTCATTCAAATTGTGCTTTAAATACAGTTCAGAAAGGAATATTTTCAATTCCAGAAAATGCACCCTATTATCACAAAAAACGTGGCCAGTGTACGTTTTACTAATAACAGCAGGAAAACGCACTCAACTCAAACTAATGAGCAAGGGTACTAGAACCATAAAAGATGAATCACTAAAAAAATAAATGGTCTGTGCCCCACAACTTTTTTTTAATACCATTGAAAAACTATCGAATTGAGTCACGGTGTACAGAACACAGTTTTTTTTATTTATTTATCATATTTACTTCAAAAGGGAGCAAATTATTCATTTAGATGGGGACTATCAGTACATCAGTGCTGAAAGGAACTACTTCCCACATATAAAAAAAAAAGCAATCACTGTCATTTTCATTTCATAAAGTTTTTTCAGTAAAAGTTATAAAGGCTCAGTTTGTCTGTCGTGTTTTAATTGCTTTTGGACAACAGTGGAGTTCTGTGACTACTGGGATATTGGCTTTTTCTGGCATGAGCTAGATGGACAGTCCTTGGTAGGATAAATTCATCGTAGGTTTCAGTCTTTTCAGAGAATATGTCTATCATAAGAAAAATAGGATTTATCCTGATCCTTTAACAATCGTGGAAAGTAAATTGCTGCGGCGCTCAACCAGATTTTGGACTTCAATCTCTGCAATGCAGAGGATAGAGCACAGTTGGAAGAGGTAATCATGAATTTACTTTCTTGAGACTGACAAAGGAGGAAGAAGACAAGTATCATTCTTCATTTTTACTCTGTTTAACTCCTGGATCATGCACTCTCATATTCATCTTGCACTCTCTAGTTTGCATATGCATTCCCATGGCTGTATTTATATGTAAAATATGTTTCTTTTAAAATTGTTTCTTGAGCTGCATGTGTTTAACAAGCTACACAACACTTGCTAGGTAACTACCTTGAATACTTGTTTTTTAAATATTTCACTATGTTCTGTAGCCCTTTATAACTCAACATTATCAGTTAGATGATGGAAAAAAAAAATGTAATGAAAATCAATATTTAGCACAATTTTATGAGGCCTCTTCATATCATTGCAATATATACAGTATATATCATGCAATGATATGAAGAGCCCTAATTCATCAAACAAGCAGTGAGGTTTGATCATATTAGCATAATGACATTTACATATTTAAATATACAAATACGTACCTGCTCCTGGCCTTGTGATTGCACATTGAGGTTGACAAGTATCATTCTATGATGATGTGAAGCAAAGACATATTATACTAATATCATGCTAAATGTTATGCTAATCATGTATATGTGCTAATAAATTATCAAGTAGGATTTATCAACACAGGCTCAAAAAAGCAACTATACATGCTGATCCAGGTAAATTGCACTTATTCAGAAATCGTAAGGCCTTTATTATTTCTCATGTAACTGCATTGCAAAGTGAAATTTAAATATATTTAATAGAATTTTTTCCCTCTCTTGTGCTTAAAGGTTAGAAAGTATTAATGCAACGGAGGGATGTGGAAAAAAATACACTTTTTGAGAGTAGAATGTGAATATTAAACACAGTCACACTATCTAATCGGGACGAAACTGTTATCTTTCTTGAACTAATGCTAAAATGTTGACATAACCACAGGGCAAATGTAATGTAAGACAGCCATCATAGCCTACCAGAGTCCATACCCAACTAATTAAGTTGAAATTAAGGTAAAAATATGTTTGTCATCCTTACTAGTGATGTTTTCACAAAATTTCACATCCCAGGCAAATTACTCTTAATTGTATCCGAAATAATTACCTTCATACCTCTCATAATTTGATAACATTAATTTGAAATAAGTACCTTATTCTTTGCCTTTACAGATGCTGATGTCTCAGTACTTCTGCTGGCTCACTGACTGAACACATGTTCACTGGACCCAATTGATGACACCCAACTGCTTCTCTCCTTTCCCCCCTCTGACACACAGGTCTACTCATACATCTGCCTGCCTTGTGACATCACATCCTGGATGAACATCTGACACCCGAAGCCTAATCTGGCCAAGACTTAGCTGCTCTACATCCCTATCAAATCCACTCTCCTCCAGTACCTCTCCATCACCCTGGACAACACTATAGTGTAGAGCTACTCAACTCCAGGTCCTTCAGGCTGCAGTGTCTGTAGTGTTTACTCTAACCATGCTCAGCACCACCTGATTTTACTAATGACCTTTTTTTTTCCAGACAGTGGTGGTTGCTTAGCTGAAAATAGACAGGGCAGAAACCTTCCCTTTAAACTGATCATTGGTCTCAACCTGTTGTCATATATTTTAATTGATCTACTTTGGACTTTTTTTCCATAAATGTGCGTTTGAAATTCAGTATTGACGTTGGCTTACTTTTATTGATTCACTGGCGAAAGAAAATGGCAGATTTTTGTTCTTGTTCATATTGAGTCAGATAAACTCATAAAGTCACGTGATGTGAGGAGTTTGTCATTCGTAGGATTTTGGATGGATTTTGGGGTGATTGCTGAGCCTACATTTAAAAACAGAAAGCGTGTCTGACATTAGTCTTACAACCACCTTTTATAGTTAAAGACAAGTGGGAAGGATGGATTAGGACCATAGAGCTATCAGGAGAGATGAGCTGAGCTTCACCGTCACTGTCCTGTGAGCACTCAGGCCTGCTCTTCTGTGCTGTAGTGGGGTATTATCAGTCCAGGATCACTCGCATGAATCTAAGCATAGCACCTTAGGGTTTTCCCATATTACATCCAGTGTTCGACTGATACAATAGCTAACATTGTAATCATGTAGTTCTTCCATGAGGTTACTTTAATTATATTATGGATAATGATCTCAAAACCTCTCATAATTTAATAACAACTTTTATTTCAATAAGTGTACTAGTATTCAACTTTATAAACTTCATATAAATTAAGATAATTTGGTCTGATAGGCTCAGTGATAACAGGGAGAGTAATGAGGAACCTATCTTTAACGATTGATACTGGGTCTGCTAGCAGAAGAATGTGCTCCCGCTCCATAGCTGGGTACCTCCTGAGGTGCCTTTCCACCTGGGAGTTTTTCTCCCCACTGCAGAGCTTTAACCTTGCTTTTTTAAAATTTGGCCTTCACAATTTTCCTGTGTCCTGCTTTTCTGCCTCTGTGAAAGTGCCTCCGTAAAAATTGCCGTACAAATAAGATTGAATTGAATTGAATTGAATTGAACATCTGGGGCTGGCGTACTGCACTGCTTACCGAGACAATATGTTCTGCCGACTAAAGAGTTTTTTCAGACGCCTCTGACAGATAAGCAAGTGTCACTTTGCTCTACCCCTCTAGGGGAGGGCTTCAATTAGACCAAAATCCTGGAGGAAGGGTTTTGCAGACTCACAGCTTGACAGAATGCCCTCAGAGAACCTTCCCAAGGTTTCCCAAGGATGACATGAACTGTGGTTTAAGTGCTTGAGGAGGGACATTTTCTGGGCTTTGTCATCTGACAGTGTTACCACCCTTTACATAGTGATGCTGTTGAAAGGAAGCGACTGACTAGTCAACTGGCTTAGCGATCACTTGGGGCCCCTGTGTACTTGGATGTGAACATATACATCCTCAAAGTCAAATATGGCTTACCAATGCCAGATCTCCTGGAGGCTGCAATATGTGAAATGCATTCTAAATTACAGATGCCTGTTGCAGAGGCCCAGAATCAGACAAATATCACTGTCCTTTTAGGGACTGTGAAATTTGTATATTAAAACCCATTGTGCCATTCTGAGTAAACAAGGGTTTATTGCCCATTTGGCTGAAAGAGCAGTGATCTCCAGGCTGGGAACAGCTCTCCTGTGTAGATCTGAGATGGTTGTAATGATGTTATTGCCTTATACAAATAGGCCACATCTGCTGTTGGTGAATTCTTAGCTTAGATTAACTGGTTGGCAAGAGCACTTGGGGATTTCATCTTTTCTTGCACGGTACAAAACCTACAAACCAGTCAGCAATGGCCTAGTGAGGTAACCAATGGCACCAGCCTGTACTCCGTAATAGTTAAGAAACTATTATATTACTATTAATTACCATTGGGTGTGGGGACTAATACCCCTGATATATTAAAATATGATCATCACCCCTATATCTTTGGCTGATAATTGCATGTCTTGATTTTTATTTTGCTACTGCATGGCAGCCAGCTATGGATTACTGTCTAAAATAATCCTTATCATTTACACTAGTAAGAAATGATGCGCCTGCATTTATACTTCTTATTCAAGAATGCATTATTTTTTAATAATATAAGTTTTTTTTTTTTTAAGTGTGTCGAAATTTATAATGTAAGAACACTAGCAGTAGCAACATTAATGGGTAGAATGGCAGATTTGTTAAATTAATAGATAGCTTTAGCTGTTAATAGCCCAGGTATTTGAATATTGAGCTTTTAGACACATGCACAGTTTTAATATCAGAATGGAATAAAGGTTGTGACAATGAATAGATAAACACTTACCTTATGGCGGACAAACCTGAATTCACCTAGCCGTCCATTTCATATAAGCATTTTGGAAAAATAATGAAAAAAAAAAAAAAAAAACACTTGGCAGTGCTTTCAGATGTTTGGTCCCTACTGTATGCACAACAAACCTAATGCACAGTTACTGACCATGTGAGGGGACACAGGTTCATAACACAGCAGCCACAACAGCCTTTTTGAGTTAAAAAATAAATAAAAATAAAACTGACACAGAGAATAAATTGTTCCTATTTGAGTAAATGAGAGATAAAAAGTAGTAATGGTGCCTAGTATTCATAGGAGTGTAAGCACACCCCTCCCTGCACTGGTACTGCATTGATATTTATGCTCCACATAAACAGAGCTTCTCTGTAGGTGCTACAGAAATATTTACTACTTGATTGATACAGTCTAACTTCTTTAAAAGAATATGAGATCAAAGTCTTGACTAAAGGCCAACTTTATGCTTAGGAGAATATTGTTTGATCCTGGATCGATGGCCAGGCCAAAAAAGCCTGATAGATGTGTAATGCGCCATTCAGTATTCTACAAGAGTATTATTACAGCACAAGCTAACTGCAATGAAAAGGTAGGAGAGTGTTGGTTAGAAGTATATAGGTGGTGTAGGAATTTCCTTTTTCCAAAACATTAATTCAAATGATTATACAACCGTATAATATTATTAACCATATTATACTGATACAGTATATCATTAATATTTTGTCAGAATCAAATCTGCATATACAGTGGTGCTAGGCTATTTTTATTCATATAATATGTCTCCCTATTATAGTCCTACTTGAGTCCTACTTGAAGTCCTAGTTGAATACTGTTGCACAAAACATTTGTAAACTGTATGTACTGTAGTATCTAAGATGAGAACCCAACTTTAGTCCACTCATGCAGAAGAATAATGTAACCTTCCCTTTGGGGCTTTGTGTGGTGCAGAAGTAAATCAATTCAGCTGTGTACTGTTGCCTTGTCAGGAGACATTTATGTGTAATCCCAAGTGTGTGTGTGTGTGTGTGTGTGTGTGTGTGTGCGTGCGTGCGTGAATGCATGCGTGCGTGCATACGTGCATGCATGTGTGAAGACAATTCAATTGTGCAACATTGACGTAAATAGAACATAGCTGCTTCTTCATGGTACCTTGTTTATATTTCAATGACTGAGATATTTATGATCACGAATATAAAAAGGGAATGCAAGAATGTGAAAAAAGTTTTCATGCAGACAGTGAATTATTTGTCTGGGCAATTTTCAGGATGAGTGACGGGGGATTCAGATTCCAGTTAATAATCAAATTGATAAAATATTCAGCTCAAAAACAAAATAGAAACTCCATCCAGCCATAATCAAACTGTGGATATACTCCTGACTATAGAACTTTAATCGTTTTAAAATGTTCAGCATAAAATATACAAAGTTTTTTTGACACATTTAATGAAATGACAAAAAAGTGCTTTCCATACAGACATAATGTTGAAAAGCTGTATCAAAAAATATAATCCAAGAAAGATACAAGAGGACAGCTAGTATGTTCCGCAAAAAAGGAAATAAAAAATATCTATAAAGGATCATATAGTAGGACAGAGGTGCAGTGCAGAGATTGTGGAACTGTTAAATAAATACACTGTGACAGCTGTTCAGCGGGTAGGTAAGGCACCACTGTTTCCCCTCCCGTAGCAACGATTGCTTCACCTATGCCATTGGCAAGGAAGAGCTCACAGAACTATTTTAAACCACACAGACGGGCAGCGGAGGAGGACAGAACCAATGAGGCACGCGAGAGCTCCTGGGAAACGTCCCGCTATGCCCTGGCTCGCCATTGGCGAGGACGGAGAAACCAGGGAGGAGAGAAACGGGTTCATGGTAGCGGGGTGACTCAATGCCTTTCCCACATCCACAGTCAGACGGTGCTTAGAGATGGAGAGCAGAAGCTGTGACTAAGCACATGAGAAAGAAGCTCTGCTTCTTCCATCAAAGGAGAGTTCTGAGTCTGTATAAATGTGTGTGTGTTTGTGTGTGTGTGTATCGGTGTGTGTGCATGCGTGTGTGTGTGTGTATGTGTGTGTGTGAAAAAGAACACACTGTACTCTGGCTTTTCTGGCTTTTGCAGCAGAGAAACAATGAAGAGTAGCTGGGATGAGTTATATATTTTTTTTAAAACCCTGGTGGTACAGTGGGGGAAAAGTGGGCAGTGAAAACTGGGGACAGAGAGCAGAGAGTGACCACAGGGAGGGATTAAGGTCTGCCAGCTCATAAATTTGTAAATTCTTCTGTTTTTATGGAAGAAAAAAACAAAAACAAAAAAGTGTCCCTATTTGGTCTGGCCCTCTGCATCGCGGTCTGATGATTGTCAAACAAATATTGTCAGTGGGCTGCAGAGGGAAACTGACAGTCAATGTAAATTGTTCCATCGTCAGCATGGTGTCTATTACCAAGCATGCAGCAACTGCTGCAGTGTAACATTGTAGCATGGAATTCTCCCTCAGCACCACAATGGTGACAGTTTCAAGGCTGAACATGGCTGTGACAATTTGATTGCTGCTCATGTTTCTGGGGCGTGGGGCAGCCTTTATTACGGTTCTTGCAGTGACCTTTGTCCCCTTTCTGTTGCCATTTCCCTCTTTTTAGAGCTTGGCTGCGGAGAGAGTCACCCTGGGGCTCCGCTGGATTTTCACGAGGGGCGGGGCAGGCTGAGGGGGAAGCTGTCAGAGCTACCGCTGGCCTTGAAACACTCTGAGGTCCTGGCAGTCAAGCACCTCTTGGTTACTGCGACAGTGCCAAACTGAAAATTAGCGCCATGGCCTTGTGCTTGGTTCTGTAGATGGCACTGTGAAATGGGATGAGGTTTTTAGAAGTGCAGAAGCAGGCTACTAGCAACCTCTTAGGGAATGAGCTGGAATGTATTTTGAAAGTCCAGTGCCCTTGGCAAAGCTACATGCTCTGCATTTCTGAAGAACTGATAAGCTGTAAGTTTTGATGTTGTTGGAAAGCTGACAAAGTTAATTTGTTATGTAAACAGTTGCAGAGAGAATGTAAGTACTGTAGTTAGTATCAAAGTTTTATACAAAGCAGCCTCTTCAGACTATTAGAGTAACGAAACGATCATGTACAGAGTAGCAAAAGGCAGGAAACT
This sequence comes from Anguilla anguilla, assembly GCF_013347855.1. Classification (NCBI taxonomy): domain Eukaryota; kingdom Metazoa; phylum Chordata; class Actinopteri; order Anguilliformes; family Anguillidae; genus Anguilla; species Anguilla anguilla. Next base: position 47,900,061 of record NC_049203.1, on the reverse strand, counting down.
GAAATATATGTTCTATATTGGACATTTACATGTTGCTGTATAACTTGCTGAAATCAATCAGTGTGCCTTTGCTGAATGGTCATCGGGGGGTCTGGCAATTAACCATCTGCCACAGGTAATGCCAGGTAGCTGTCTGATGTGCTGTACTGGGCTCCTTCATCATAAGATAGGAAAGGAGTGTGTGTGCATGTGTGTGTGTGTGAGAGAGAGAGAGAGAGAGAGAGAGAGTGCGCGCGAGCAAACGAGACAGAGAGACCTGAGGCACCTGCCACTTCTTGGAGTCTCTAATACCTTACAGCCTGGGTTATGTTGGGGGTCCCTGGGATGGCTTTGAGCCTGTGTGGGGGTCCCTGGATCAAAACCAATTGAAAATCCTTGCCTTTACAGCAGAAGGTGGAGGTTAGAAGCATGACCCTGATCAGTTTTAAACACATCATTCACATATTGGGAGGGCGTACTAGTGTCAGAATGGGCCAAATAGCCAATGGAGTATTGCATATTCCAATAACTGGTGACATCAATCTAATACACATGGACATATGGTAATCACAGCAGGAATGGCACCTGAAAAGGTTGGTGCCAATCCCAATACAGGTAAGATAGTTTATGGGACAAGTGGATTGTTGCTGTGGTTTCACACCTTCACTTCCCAGATCGCTAGCCAGACTTTGGGATGTTGAAAGATACAGTGATATGAGCCCAGGTATTCAATCTATGACTTGAAAAATAATAAAATCTGATTTGTAAATAATCAGTTTTCATTGTGGATGGGTTTCAGCTCTTTCAGCTCAGTCCTAACTTTGTCATTCACCATATCTGTCAGATATTTTCCAACGCCAGCTGTTAAGTAGATGCATAAAACGGGTATTGTATGTGTGGTTTAAAAACCAAACAAAAACTAAAATATTTTTTAAAAATGTATGCATGTTTAAAACTATATTTTTATAGGAAATAGGAATATTATTCTAGCAATTCACAGCTATGGCACTTTTTGTTGGGGGGAGGGGGTGGTGGCAATGATACTAGATTGTCTCATCTGTGAGACGTTATAAACTCTCCAATAAAATGTGTCACAAAAAACTTTTGTCTTTAATTGCAAATGAATAGCTTGTTTGTTAAAGCCATTTAAATTCTGTCTTCTCAATGTGACCTTAATTAGCCTGGTTAAGTAAATAATTGCATAGCATTTGTTAATGCTACATCAAGGTACATGATTCATTCATCTTGTATTAGTGATGTTGTGTTCATATTTACATAAATTATCTGAGTACATTGAAGTGTACTTCCAAAACAAACTAAAATTCCAGCATAGTTTCCATGTCTTTTAAAATCTTATAATTTGTCTTCTGTGTTTTTACTAACTGTTTACCATTTTACTAATGTTGGTAAGCAAGCTCAGTCTTGTAATTAGCATTCCACATTTAAAAAATATTTAATTATTTTCCTTTTAACATAGCTGTAAGCCTGGACTGCGTAGTCAACTGAGCAAAAAAGGTAAACCTGCAGATCATGCCTAATATTGCAGGCATTTAGCAGACACTATTATCCTGAGCAACTTACACAAGATGTTACATAGCATTTACATTGTATTCATTTATACAGCTGGATATATACTGAAGCAATGCAGGTTAAGTACCTTGCTCAAGCGTACAACGGCAGTATCCTAACCTGTGTTACAATTGCAGTTTGTTTTGTGTATTAAGTGGCGATGTGTCTTTTTATTGGGAATATATTTTTACATTTCCCATTTACATAATATTGATTATAACATAACCTTATGAATATACATAACCATTACTGTGCTGTCCATTAACTCAACATTAATTTACATATAATAATGATTTTATGAGCCACATTATTACTTAGTTTAGAAGATGAATATTCAAAAACATTAAAATCAGAATGGTCTTTGTATTAATTATTTGTAGCCACATCCATGCACCAGTAGATCAGGCACCCATTGACTGTATACCAAAAGCAACATATGAGATGCCAACTCAACTCTGTGAGCTCTGGTGTGAAAAGAAGCAGGGAGGTGTTACCACTTTGTTTCAAAGGAGAACCGCTGGATTCAGGGGAGTGAAAACAGCTGCGGTTCTCCTTTGAAATGAGTGGATGTCGTTGGAGGAAGATCTTATATGTAGCTTTTGGTATGCAGGCAATGGGTGCCCAGTCCACTAGTGGGGTCACTACAGAGTGATGAAATGTGGACCCCTAACTGACTGAACCCTCCAGCACCCTGGGCAACGCAATCACAATTATGCTTTGCACTCTGGCATCCAGATTCGAATCACGATTGGGACTCATTCATGCACCACAGTGTTATGCCATGACAAAATGAGCCACCCAGCATCCCCCGAAATGCTTATATCTAACATCATGACCCCTATCATGGACTGTAGTAATTCCAGTGCATGGTTAATTGAATGTTGAAACGTTGCACAGTCAAGCTGTGTACACAATATCTTCCTTTGCTACAGGTGCCTTTACCCTAGCAAGTGGCTTTATGTGTACTCAGAATATGATTCCATAGATTTCCAACAGGTTTTTATTATGCTTAATGCATTACCCTAATTACATTAATTAACATTTATTTGGCAGATGCTTTTATCCAAAGTAGCGTACAGTAAGTGCATAACGAAGGTCATTGGAACAACAAAACACAGGTCCGATAAGGTACAATACTCATTATTCAATTCATAGCCATGAACACATTAAGTCCAGTTCACACAGTAAGCATAGGCTAGGTCAGAAATTTATAGTGAGGCAAACTAGGAGACATGATGAAGAGCTACAACATCAAGATAACAATAAAAGTGCAATATAAGTGCTGAATGGAAATACAAGGGTAACATGAAAATGGTACAGGAACAAATGAGAAGGATTCAAATGGACAATCCTTGATTGGGAGTGCCCTGAAGAGTAGTGATAGTTAGTCCAGGTAGAGTCTGAAGAGATGAGTCTTCAGGCCATGGCGGAAGATGGGCAATGACTGTGTGGTTCTTAGAGGAATTTACCATTTAGTGTCATGATGGTTACATGGTTTCATTCCCACTTGCATAGATTGCTTTGTTCATGAGCAATTGATTATATGATTAGTTAAATTCTTTATGATCACAAGCAAATATGAATTGAACAGCATAACAAATAACACAACATTTCTTTATCTACTTATTATATGGCAAAAAAAAAAAAAAACAACCGTGGACATTGCTATAATATTAACATAAGCGGACTCACACATTTTGGAGATTTGTTAATTTGGAGAACAAATATATTCACACAGCCTCATCCAAAGCTGAATGTTCAGTGTGCCATAAGATAATTTCATTCTGAATTAATGAAATGCATGGAAATGCATTGAAAAGAAAGCTGTGACATGGTGCAGTTTGACTTCCTGCCTAATTATAAGTCAGGAACTTACCAGCTGGTGGAAGGAGTTGACAAGGATTTCAGATAATTGAATTCTAATGGATTAAAAATCACTCTGTTTACCAGGGTGCACGTCTGCTTCAGATTTTCAAAATTAACTACCGAGCGTGAGCGTTCAAATCGAGCATAGAAAATATCCGGTCGGCAGTTGTTATGTTTCAAGAAAAAAGTTAATTTGCGCTGGAATGAATCCAAGCTTTAAGTGCTCGTGGATCATAATGTTGATGTGCATTATTTACCTCCCTGGGGTTTTTGTCTCCAGTGGAAGCTTCCACCCTCAAAGCAGATACAGCCAAATTATTTCAGCTTGTTATCATTTTAAAAAATCAACAGATGAAGAAGAAAAAAGCACTATTATCTCATATTACTTTATCGATTGCACTATGAATTCCTAATCCTACATGCTGGAATCAGCGGAGGAAGAACTGACCTTTAGAATGGGAACAATAGCAGGTAGATTCCTGAACATGAGTGCATTAGAAGTTGGGTGGTGTGCAGTTGTGCATCCCCCCCCCCCCCCCCCCCCCCAGGCCCCCTGATCATGCCAGGACTAACTGCGAGAGAGAGCCTGGTGACACAGTGCACCATACCAATACTTCCAATACCAATTGGAAATATGATGTGTGAGCATAATAGCTTCATATACTTCATTTAAAATTACTAAGGATTATCTTGTTTTTAGTGTAAACGTTTTTAGTGTAAAGACATATATAACATATCTTAATGTAGTAATGTACTGGTTTTTAAACTTTCCAAACCCAGTTAAGCAACAGCCTTTAATCCATTTCAAATCTAAATGTTTTACTGTATATAGAGTTGTGCATATTATGTGTGAAATTTGATTGGTGAGAATGCTTATTAGTAGTAGTAGTAGCAGTAATAATATTATTATTCCAGATCACAGTCCACCTCCACCCCTTGGTGAGTGCTGACCTAATTTTACAACTGCTGCACTAAAGAAAATGAAAACTGCTGCAGCTCTGATAAAACCCCACATCAGCATTAGGAAAACAAACAAATAAAACATTCAACTATGTAAATGATTATGTCACTACTGACTGCAACATGTAGGACAAGTAACATATTCCTGACTTGGGAGCAAAGCATAAACATGAGGCATTGGGATTTGAAGCAGAAACGTGACAGTTGATTATTAGAAGAAGCATATCCTAGGAGATCATAATGCAAATAAACATATGACTAAAGGAACCTGGTGTCAATGACATGATATGGAAAAAAAATAGCATTATGGTTATGGTTAACTTTTTGGACAAGGGTTTAACAGATTCTGGGTGTCAAGGGCACTGAGCAAAAACATAGTCTGAATCTGAGATGCGTAATGTTTAAAATGAATTGTAAGAAATGCATGAAAAGGAAGACCAGTCAAGAGGGAATGGCCAGCATATAGAGGAGGGCAGGATGCTGTAAGCTGCTATCTTTAGCACAAGAGACAACAGAAGGAATAAGTCCGAGATGAGCAGACAGAAGCACAAAATTACTCAATAGTTAAATAAGAGTCTGTTAAATACTCCAGAAGATTATGGTTCAGTAAATTAAAGCAAAGTTAGACAGCTAACATTGTTTCTCATGAACCAAAGTGTCATAGCATTCATTAAGATGAACACTATTACAGAATATATCAATTAATGACCTTACAGTTTTCAAGAAGGATCACTAGTTTAACGTCCATTGCAGGGACACTCATACATAATTCCAATAATCACTATTGATTCAGCGTATGCCCATACAATGTAGTCACATGGGTCTACCTTCATTTTCTACCTAAAGAATAAATCATTTTTTTCTGCCCAATAAATCCTGACAGTTTCCAGTACAGAATTTATTGATCTCCCTTTCATGTGATTATATATGGACAAAATATTCCAGGCTATGTAATATTTTTAATTTGATATCTGACCGAAAATGCTTCTAGGAAAGCCTATTTACTTTTTAGTCACAAAGTACAGTAATTCTACTTCCTTTTAATGTTCAAGAATCAATGCTATGTGGATCCATTCCAAAAATCTATTCTAAAAATCAATCAGTTGCTATGTCTTATAAATGTAGGTGGCAACAAATAACCAGAATCCCCAGAGCACAAAACGCAGGTTAGAAACAAAAATATATTTGCATTACTTTCAATTCCAAGAATGTCTATGTACATACCCACCATATTTCACATATGATGAACATCATGGATAATGTACAGCACACATGTATGAAACTGCTTGGATCTCCTGTGACATACATTTTACTCTGCAATATTGTGCAGAACAATTATAGCAGCATATGGAAGATGTTGGGGGGCTCTGATGATGAACAAAACGATGGCTACCTCCTGAACAGTTCCCATGGCAACAGGCACATACATGTCCTAAATCCAGGGCAGATTCTGCAAAATTGCCCAAACAACCCCCAGACAGGCCTCGTGGCTACGCTATATAAATCACTCAGAGAGAGAGAGAGAGCTTGGGGAGATTTCAGTTTACTCTGAAACATAGGAAGCCAAGACATTCACTGACAATGAATGCAACATTTACTTTGTTTTATTGGTGTCTTTTCTTGAAATAATGGGATTTAGTAGAAACGATTCCTGCTGAGATAATGGAGGAAATCAGACTAATTTTAGTATATGTGGTATTTTTGCTCAGGAAGCTTGCAAGACTCAGAATCTGAAGCGAAGCAACAATGATTTACTTTCTTGTTATGGGTTCAACTTGGACAGCAGCAATACTGAGCTGCTGTACATGAATGTGTGCACTGAAATTCTGTGTAAAAATTCAGTTAACCCCTTAAGTCTATTAACCCAAAATATGGGCCAGTGCAGGTTTTGTTGAATGCATTCTGTTTCTAATGGTGATATTTTCAATCAATCTTGTCACATACCTTTTGGAAGTGTTAAAACTCATGGTTCTATGAACTATTTTACGATGCCAATGTTTTAGCAACAACTAAAATAAACCATGTTTTGTAACGTGTGGAGAGGCAAAACAGGCTTGGAGGGTCCTCACATTTTATGCGCAGATAATACGAATCATGGTAAAGTCAGTATCCTTATCATGGCAAGGGTCCAGCATACAAAATCCATAGTAGTTTTGAAATGTGAAAAGTCTACACATCTATTCAGCAGTGTGAAAAGATGGCCTTTCCTTATCAAGCTTTAAACTGTATGCTCACACTATGTACCCTCCCGACTTGGCTTGATCCTGATATTCAAGTATTCTTTATAATTTGTAAATCAATAAATCTTCCCTTATACATTGTGAGTGCCTACATGATGTGTTTACATACAAATACGTGACTGGGGAGAAAACTGTACTCAATGTAGACTACAGGACAGTAAAGGAAGAATCGATAGACACCTTCACAGAAAGCAAAGTTACCTTTTTTTGAACAATGCTTAACCCTGATTTTTAATTTTTTTTTTCTCTCATTCTGAAATATGCTTTTGCATTTCTGGTTCGATCCAGACCTCCTCCCTCAGACTAGCAGCACCTGCAAACAGCCTGGCCTGAGCCAAGCTGCAGTCCAGCAGCTGAGTCATTGCATTGCAGGAGTGTGCTTCATGCGCACTGCAGGTGTGGGCAGTAAAACGTAGACAACCCCGGTGACTGAAGCCCGCCCTCTCGCAGCAGTGCTAAAGGCAATTACGCACCGTCCTATTGTTTCCAGCGGTCTGCACTCGGACACTCCGGATTAAGTGCCACCAGGTGCATCAACCCACTCGTACAGCATTTCAATAGGACGAGCTGCCCTGGGACACTGCAAGGCCTTTGTTATTTCTGTAGTCAGGGCTGACATGGTCCAGGTGAATACAAAGTTCTTGCTGATACTATTAACTATTCTGAGCATAAACATTTCTTGGTTTTCTTCATTATTTTTTTGCAGGAGTGCTTTGATTTTTTATTTTTGGCACCATGTTGTTAAATTCCGTAGCCACATACAAAAAAGCAAAATGTGATGAATTATATTTTAGTTGAATTATAATAGAACCTGTCACATAAACCTTGTGTGAATTGTGTCGATTCGAAAATCTGAAACATTTGTAACTTAAGAGCAAAGATAAAATACGACCATTTTAATTTGAATAACGTACTAGAAGAGTTACTTGCATGACTCTTATTCCATTATCAAGCTGTTATTTTCTAGGTTTAAATAATTGTAGAAGGTAATAATCAATAATTAAATAAACAATAGACAGGATCTCATTAGCGAATGTCAGCTTACAATAGCCTGTTTGTAGCCGACAACTCGTAGCAAAATAAATAAATAGATAGAGAAATAAATAAAGGCGTCACTAAGGGGGTGCGGACTGCACCGAATGATACCATCAGAGGGGGATGATACCAAAATGACTGGCAATAAATTTTTTGTGCAGTGTTTTGTGTAGCGACGGGTTGAAACAGCTCATTCCTCCGATGCAGTTGACTGCCGGTTGATTTAATTAGCGGTATTAATATGACAAGAAGCGCTTTGTCATATGAATGCATAACACTCAATTCCTTACGGCCACACCCGCCAGCACCCCCCATCCCCCCCCCACCCCTGTGTCGACAACATCCAACAGCACCCCCCCACCCCAACACCCCCCTGCCCCCCCGGTCGAGAACATTGGGTGACACCAACGGTCGACTGCACCGGGTGTCACCAACCCTAGTGACGCCACTGCACACACGTCTTGTGTCCTGAAGAACTGAACAAATTATTATTATTTTATTTTAATGTCAGTTTTCCAAAAGACATGTGCCATTATTTCTTAATGCTACCTGTCTTGTATAAAAAATTGCAAGTTGTAAGTTATTATGGTAACTATTTTCTGCGACTGGATATTTTATACTCATGGATAATTTCCACATAATAGGTCACAACATTGCTGACAGTGTATGAATTGGTATTTGTGGATACACACTTGAATCCATCATGGCAGCATGGTTGGAAAGCCCCTAATACCTATGGCATACATATTATGCCCATGACAGATTCATTTAAAATGCATGAGAAATATTACTGTGCATGTCAATTATTCAAAATGATAATTACAGTTATTATGCATTATGGCATCAAATTATAAATGTTCTCATTCCCTACTGTTAGTGCTTAGAAGTTTCTCATTATTCCTCTGCTGCTTTTCAAGTGTCTCTGAACTTTTAAAAATGGCCACACCTAGACTGTAAAAATCTCACCGGCAGTGTTCAACACAATGCATACCAAAAATTGGCTCCAAGGGTATCCTGTTTCAGGTGCAGGATAGGCATTAATTCAAAAGTGAGAAAGTAACTGTGGCCACTTATGAACAAAGAAAAATTATACAAGCTGGAGACATGTGCGGGACATTACAAATGAGTTGTTTTCTGGGGAATTTCATGGCAAACTGAGAGAACAATATGAGTCACAAAGTAAAAGTTCATTCTGCAAGAACCTTGTAATGTTTGAGCAAAACTACATTGTAAATCACATGTCCTTGACAGAGTCCTTAAAAAAAGTTGCAATGGAAGTGCTGCTTACAGAAGCATACTTCAAAAGCTGACGTTACCTATTAATTTACCACGGGACCTCTGCTTTGTGCGGAAATATGCCTCAAGTCTAAAATAATATCTTGATCTCATGGAAAGGTGAGGGTTGGTTGATGTTATGCAGCTAGTCACTCATCCTTGTCTATTACCACTCAAAACACACTAGACATGAGGAATATTGAGACTAATATACCTCCCCCATAAAAAAATAAAGAAATGAAATAAAATAATCCCCTTAACCTGTTCAACAACTGAATCTATCATAAGGCACATGCTATTGTTGGTAATTATTTTCCTCCATTTCAACTCCCAGTCTGAAATTGTGTCCTCGGGCCGCTGTTATAGAATGCTCAAGGCCAGCAAGAACAAATATCATAAATTCTTTTTTTTTTTCCAGTCACAGAGCATCATCTGAACTTGGCACAACCTCAGTATAAATAAATAAATAAATAAATAAGAAATGGGGGTATCCAAATATGAAAAGGCAGTTGACAACAAGAAAAAATTCCTGGGAAAGGGACACAAGAGTTTAAGGTAGCTGTGTAGCGAGGTATGTTAGCGACACATTCAGCTTGCTATGCACCTTAATGTAACAACACTAGCAGCAACACACACTATGTCATGCAAATTAAACCTGCCATTCGCCAATCTCATGGTTGATCAGGCTCCTCAGGCTCATACAAATATGGTCTCACCAAAGAAATATTACGTTTGACCACTCCTAACAACAAGTGATGCTAGATATCAGCAAAAGAACCAGTTACTGGCACTCATGAGTTTTGTTGGTGCTATTTTGTAATCAAATGATGAACACAAAGAGAGTAGACAGTGTTTAATTTTAACATGTAATTAGTTCCTTGAAGGTGTTTATGCCCTTCATCACACTTATTAAATTATCTTGGGCTGATGAGAAGTCATCATGTGATGCTTAATGTGTTAATGATCCTGTCAGATCCACTCAGAATTATTTACTTGAGATTTTAATTATGCATTTCTAAAATACCATAAATGAGAGCTATTCAAATGTTTTATTATTTTGTTCAGAGATGTATAGGTAGTTGTTTATTACCTAAATCATTTCACTTCAAAGCTAAGGCTCAGATAAAATGTTACCACCAGATGATTTTTGTCTTAAGTCTTTAAGTCTTCTGTATGTATGTATGTACATTATTATGCAAAAGTCAGATACCACCCTTTTGTTTATCCAATGTCCAGTCAAATCAGCCATTAAGTGCAATTTTTATTACAACGACAGACAATAATGCAGTAAACATATATTTAAAAGTAAAATACAGAAAAGCCTCCACCACCACATATAATCACAAATCTATCAGTATTTCTCGATTCTTTCTTTTGTGCACCCAACCGCTAATCTTTGAGAAAAAATTAATAAATAAACTCCACTTCTGCTTCAGATCTAAAAAAATATGTTTCTGTCATTCCTTCCACTGTGAGAAGACAACTCAATGCTATGGGTCTGAAATGATGTGTAGCTGGAAAAAAAAGCCACTGAGAAACGTAAATAAACAAAAGAAAATTTGCACTAGAGAACCAAAACTGGACATCTGAGATGTGGAGTAATGCACAGTAATGTGCAGATTTCTTAAGAAAACGTAAAGCAAGTCTCCTGAAAAGTTTGGAAGTTGTAATAAAGGTAAAGGGTGGACACACTAAATCCTGAAAGATTTAGTACATAGTTGTCGAGGTTTTGTGTAATTTTGTGTTAAAAATATGTTTCCTGCATTATTTTCTGACACTGAAAAATAAATAACTTGCATCATTGCAAAGTCAATAAAAGAAAGTTCTTTGACTTTTGCACAGTACTGTATGTATGTGCAAATACTATGCAGACAGTATTTATGCCTCACAGCAAGAGGGTCCTGGGTTCGAATCCCAGCCTGGGCCTTTATGTGTGAAGTTTGCATGTTCTCCCTATGTCCACATGGGTTTCCTCCGGGTACTCTGGCTTCCTCCTACAGACACGCAGAGAGGTAGGTAGGTAGATAGGCTAATTGGAGGAATGCACGTGTAAGTGAATGGTGTGTGCGCGTGTGTGCGTGCGATAGATTGGCGACCTGTCCAGGGTGTATTCCTGCCTCTTGCCCAATGCACAAGATTGGCTCTAGCATCCCCTGCGACCCTGACCATGATAAGCGGGTATAGATACTGGATGGACAGATTGTATGTATTAATGTTTTCAACATGTTATGCCAAATGTGACATAACCAACAATTTCACTATCTATTGGCAAACAATTATGAAGGGTAACCTATAACATGTTTATGAAAGATGCTCAGCAAACTGACATAACTCATGATGTCACAACAATTCAGTCCAAGGGAAGTTAGTCCCCTTGACTCCTATTACAGTAAATATCTCTGGTAAATATAAATATACCTTGTTTTATGTTTAATATTTTCACCAGGGGAGTGCCATAATTACTCACAGGTTAGATACAGTAAACACAAAGTTGGCTTCAAAACTTTGCTTACTTAGAAACCTAGATATTAGTGTGCACCACAAGTGCAAGACCTGGTACCGTAAAGCTTCGCCTAAGGGCAATGTATCGAGTGGTCGTTTACGTACCATCACCTCTGAGCAAGCAGAAGACATGCCGTGCTGGAGGACAACTCCCCTGCTGAGAGTGGATCTGAATGCCCCATGCCACCTGAGCGGCTACAGCTCTCACACAAGCCTATTATGTGCAAGATGAGCCTTGTTATATTGCAAAGATTTGGAGAGAAAATATTGATAATCTCTGAAAACCATGGCAAAAAGGGGGAGTTGAACAAGGCCCTGTGTACAGGCTCTAAGGAGAGCACATCACAGCTAGTGTTAACAAATACGTCTGCTTCTTAATTGCACACAGTGGACCTGCCTGCATGAAAGAGTTGCACATCTGTTTGGGAAATATATAAGGGGGTCAAAATAACTAATTGTGTTGTGGATTATGAGTTTCTCAATCCATAATTATGATGTTGTTGGGAATGTGGTTGTTCTCTTTGAATATTTGTATTATTCAGCTAATTTAAAGGGCTGCCCCCACACTGTTCACAGCATATTTAAAGTATTATTTCATCTGTGTTTCCCGCAATTGGAGCTCTTCCCCATTATGTGGCATGGGCTGTATGATGTGGGCTGTGGAGTAGTTATGCACTTCTGCTGCAGTGCACCTGATGTGTGGGTGGTAATGCAGCAACCAGAGTTACAATTGCAAGTTCCAAAATGAAAAACTGTGCATACAGAAAAAAATGAAATAAAAATCTCACACAGACACACACACACACACACCCACACACACACACGCACACACACTTGATTTGGCTATGTGCTCCAAAATTTTACATTTGCAATCAAACAATTCATATGTGGTTAGAGTGCAGGTTCTCAGCTTTTGCTAAGGGTATGAACACTCACTCACATTTATGAGGCTGTTTCTTCTGATTTCAGACCACATAGCATGAGAATATAATTTAACAGCAAACTGGAGGTCCCTTGTTTCTTGCGTGTGGCCTACTTGACCAAAGCTGGAGTATCTGCAGGCCCACATTGGTTGATAGCATTAAGAAAACGCCAGGTTCACATCCCCATACCTATACAGCACCAATAATTTGGCACTTGTCAGGGTTCCTACAGATATGACCACAATGAACTCAAGTGCCACAAGCACTCTCAGCCCTTAAGAACATCAACTTCTGTACCTTCTGACCTCATGTAAACATATCTAAGTTGAGCTCTTCTTAAATTCATGAAAACTCCTAGCCCAGAACCTCTGCAATTTTCCACATGACCAAAGGTAATGTGTAAGGGTACCTATCTCTCTTTTACAATTAAGGCATAAAGTACAAGAGGAGGGGTTAACCCTTTCTCCCAAAGCATTTATAAAGACAATTTTCACCTGGGTGTACTTACTCTTAAATAAAGCCTTCCACCTTTGTGGCAACACAAAGCAGATAGATGTATCATAAAATGTAAAATTAACATTATGTTCAATACTGAAATACATACATTATAATTACCATTAGGGAGAGGTAGGAGATTATGTTACAAGCACCAGTTTCCCAAAACATTGGTTTGGTTTTAAACGAAGATATCCCATGCATCGAAGTTTGAGAGTGCACCAGCTTTCTCTCTTTTTTCTATTTTATGGTCTCTGTCACCAATATGCAGACCTTGTATTAAGGGTATTGGCCTAATGGCCTCAGTCAGTCACTCAATAGCTCAACAGCAGCGAAGAGTCCCCCGTGTATGTAAAAACGTATTAAACAGCCCAAGGGTCATAATATAAAACCCAGACCCATTTTACAAAATTATCCCCCAGACCAAATTTGTGTAATGTTAGAGACAAATTAGGCCACTCTACTCGGTCAAACGCTTTCTCTGGATTTGGAGAAAGTACCAGAGCATCCACCATGCTGCCGGAATTCCTGAATCACAAATATGGCCTTATTATTATATGAGTTGTGGCCCTTGATAAAACCAGCCTGGTCTCCCTTAATAATTACAGGTAATAAATTCTCCAGATGAAAGGCCAGGTTTTTGGAGAAGAGCTTTCAGGCCACACTCAAGTGGGATGCAGGTCTACGAGAACCATAGGATTCTAAGAATTTACAGTTCCCTTTTTTTAGGATGAGAGATACAATATTTTTGCTCCTCTTAAAGTAGCTGGGAGGCTATTGCATGAAAATGAGTGATTAAACATAGTTTTGGTTCAAGTAACAAATGTTTTTATTTTTTATATAATTCACTACAGAATCCATCTGGCCCCAGGGCCTTCCCAATCTGTAGTCTTGCAACTACCTCCATAATCACCTCCTTAGTAATAGGGGCATTAAGGCGAGACCTTTGTTCATCTGAAACAATTGGCATTTTTCTAAAATATTGTCATTAATGTTGGTACATAATTTGTTTGTTCAAAAGTATATAAATTAGTATAGAATTTCTTGAAGTCATCAATCATTTTGTTTTCATACAATAGGTTGCCATCCACATCCAAAATAGAGACAGATTACAGGAAGTCACTCCTTTTTTTAGTTAGGCATGCTAAATATTTCCCTGATTTATCACCATGTTTTTAATTTTTTTAAATTTTTTTGCCTCACAAATCTCATTTTCTTCTCAGCATCCTGAGTAAATAAAGAATCTAGAGTAGACGTTATGGCTGCTATTTCCGGTCGTAAAGCCTTGTCAGAGGTCAAAATGTATTCCCTTTCTTCGTTTGCCAATTCACCTTCTAAAAAATGTCTTCTTACCATGAAGAGTCCCTGACTTATTTACATTCTGGACAGATGTGACTGCAAGGTAATCTATCGCTGTGACCCCTCGCAGCACTTGACACAAGTAATGCCAGAAGCGCTGTCCTAAAATTTTTTCTTACCTTGAAGAGTGCCTGACCTGCAAGCTCAGAAATGTGGGGGGAAATTTGAGGCTATTTGCTGTCACTGCATTTAGACCTACCATGTATCAAAAAAAAAAAAAAAAAACACATGTCAATCACCCACTCAATCTGTTTATAATGCCATCATGGTGCAGAGTGTTTAAAACCTTACAAAAAAAGAAAACTGTAGGCTACATGTGAATTTTATTAGCGGGTCTATATTTAAAGTTTGCATGTAGTGGACAGTTTTATTTTCTTTTTCCTTTTTTTATGAGGGGCTGCAGTGATGTATGGTTTTAAACACCGTGCGCTATGATGGCATTATAGACAGACTGAGCAGGTGATTGATGAGTGTTATTTTTTTGATGCATGGTAGTGCCGTGACAGCATATAACATTTTTCCAAAGAATGTGCTTCTCAATATAATTGTACCAATGGGCTAACACATTTCTAAGCTTGTGGGTGAGGCACTCTTCACAGTTAGAAGAAATTTTAGGACAGTGCTTCACAGTCACATCTGTCCAGAATGTAAACAAGTCTGGGATTCTTCATGGTGAGAATGCATTTTACAACAACGTAGCAATTAGCAGTCTGTTCTGATTAACCCAGAGAGTCGAGAAAAGCAGCTGTTCCTCAGAAGTAGTAAACTTCTTACACGTTCCGTAGACCGTGATCCGCAGTACTGCAGAACACTGTATCCCATATTCTTACCTCTGAGTCAGGCTTTCACCTCATCAAATGCCTTTTGTTTCCATACCACCACCGTGAAATAATAATTGAAAAATTAAAATTTGAAACCATCTCACACAGGCTGTTCTCCACTGGATCAGAAGCACTTGCCAGCCGCATCCATGACACGCTGTTTTGTGGTCAAACTGGAATTTCACGATCACCACTCAAGAAAAATTGTCTGAACCTGGCTTGGGGCCAAAAGAATGGTGCGCTTTATCCAGCTTTACATGGCAAGATTTGGTATCCATGTTGAGATACTCTGGAATTCACCTTTCAAAAAACTTTATCACATTCAACCCCTCTGTGCTTTCTGGAAGCCCAACAATGTGCACACTGTATCTACGTCCGCAATTATTCAAGTTATCAAAATTCTCTGTCATGGCCTACTCTTGCCCCTCAAATGCCATTATCTTCTTTTTGTTAAAAGTGTTTGTAGTTTCTGCCTCATCAATTTCCCCTTTTGCTTCCTGAATATGCTACACGACTTCTTGTATTTGGACAGATTGGCCATCAATTGCCTCTAATACAAAATAACTTTTATTGTTAATCATGTTCACAATGTTGTCGATCTGGCTCCGCATGGCTTGGAGGAGACTTGGGTCAAGCCCTGGAATGTTAGCCAAAATGTTGCTGAGAAGTTAGCCAAAGTATTTCTAGCGATGTTAGTTTGTAACATTGGCTTTGACCAAAGTCTTCATACATCTTAGCGTGTTGTCAAATGCCTTCATAAAATTAGTATCTAGACTCATTGTACTGCACCTTACACTACAAATAATACAATCCTTTCTTGCTTGGACAATTTAATTAATCAAACAAACAACGCAGCTCGCTGAGACTTGGTGTTTGCTCTACGGTGCCATCTTGCCCTCCACCCTCAGTATATCTATTTTAAGTCTGATGCTACTTACAAAGTGTGATTGCAAGGCTAGAGATCACCAGTTTTTACATTAAACAACTTAATACTGCAACAGCCAGTGAAAGTTATTAAAACCTATTTGAAAAAAAAAAATCGCTTAAACTCATCTGATGCAAATAGTAGACATTCTGCAGAACCAATTTCACGCCTCACTTTTACTGAGTTAGATTCCTTTGCCTTTGCAGTAGAGCAAGATTTGTGATCTCAAATATGCAAATGAGGTTGGCTGTATGGTAGTTAAACCCTGGCCACAATTCCGAGGGCAAATACATTATCTGAAACTAATTGTACACACTCTGAGGAATTCCATTCCAGGCCACTTTTGCTGAGTTACAGTCCTTTGCTTTTGCAGAAGAATGTGTCTAATTGTCTGATAATCAAATGACCAAAATTTTGGCTGTGCATGTAACAATTTTTACACGACATAACAATTAGTATGACGACACATCAATGTGAAACCTGATTTAGATACAATACCAAATCTGATTCATCTTATTCTAAACAGAATTACGCTGTCGACATTCCATCTCCAGATATTCAGCAACTGGTCATTTCATTCGATTGAACATTGAAGAGAACTTGTGAGACTGGTCATTATCCTTGAAAAGTGTTTGGCCCACGCTGCTAAGCACAATTAAAGCATGCTGTTTGTTTTTATCCCCATGAGAATATCTCAATAAAGGAAAGTCCACTCCTCATCAGTCTATGTATACATAGTAGTCCAGATTATGAACAGCTCGGCTGAGTCATAAAGCCCAGCCACTGTAGGCTCTTGCATGGAGGACCCCAGAGTACAGTGAGGGGGTGTAATGCGAATGGCAAATGGATATGTGGTTCTAGCCTTAGTCGCCCTTGGTGGGTTTAAGAAATGAGGTCTGTGCTTATGAAATTTGGCAAACCAAACATTCCAGCTCTAGTCAGTGAGACAGCAGGGACACTCCTTGTCAATCTACGCCTTGAATTTTAAATCATATTTTTGGCTGTTACAATGTGTTATTGGTCCATTGAATATTTATTTGTTATTTTTTTAAGAATGTTTTTATTGGATACATGATTAGAAAATTATACAATGGTGTAGTTTCTAACTTTTTTTTTTTTTACTAAGACAAGAATTGTAATGGAAATGATTTAGTGTTCAAAATGGAAATATTGTTTCATATAAAAGATGTCATGTTGTGTCATGTTTGGTAAAAGTAAACAGAGATGGAAAATAAGACTAGGGTTAATTGAGCTGTCATGGTATGATGTGCTCGACAAAAATAACAATGTTTTGATAGGCATGATTCACATTCTAAGGGGCTAGAGCAGGCTTTTTGGATGATTCAGTGCGTATTTGTGGTAGAACAACAGTGAAAGGATATCTAATGGTAGGGGTCACTCAACATCATTCTGGAAAACATGTCCATTGCAAAGTAATTATTTTCTGTTCCTTTGTGTTCCAAAAATACAGTTGGAACACGTTTAAGTTTATTCAGTGTTGGTGGGGCCCAATGAGAGCACTTTTCATGGATGCACCCCTGTGTTTGTGTGTGTTCGTGTGCATGCGCGTACTTGAGTACATGCGTGCATCTGTGTGTTCAGTTCTTTAAAAAAGCTCAGATAAATGTATACACTAGTCTTGAGATGAGCCACTGCTTCAGTGAGGCGACAGCCTAATATGACTGTTATTGATTCACAAGTCAAGATTCTAGAATTTAAGTTGTAATCAACTCTACAACCTTACAGGAGACAGCATTTCAATACAAGATGATTACAGACTGCAAAATGCATGCATATTCCAGTTTTTATTTCACGAGAAGTACTTTTTTCTTTTTCACTTTGTCATTTCAGCTCTTACTAGATGTCACAAAAACACTTCATGAAACCAATTACAGCTTCAAAGATTTTGTCAATAATCAATTTAGTGAGAGACAACACTTTAAAATGAAATTAATTCAGCAGAACCACACAATAGAACTGACTGAATGGCGGTGAAGATTACAACATGGATAAAGTCTCTACCACAAAAAAAGTTAAATTGCAGCCAGTATTATATTGTAAGAAAAATCCCAGAGAGAAAAGTAGGCCAGACCCATCAAGTCAATAATTAATTTATTGAATTTTATTATTATTATTATTATTATTATTATTATAGAAACATTGACATGTATTCTCAAAATAGTTTGTGGAAGGCTGCCAGTGACTCTGCCTTCCAGAGTGATTGAGGAAGGACACTCCACCATCGGAGGACAAGGGCAGAGAAGAGCTGGGACCACAAGGAGCAGCTGCCAGGTGCTCAAAGAGATAGGACAGCCAGCTGGCGAGAGGATCCCGAACAGAGAGGTGTATGATGTAAACATTGTCTGAAGATAGGAAGTGGCAGTGCCATTAGCAGCTTGCCATGCCAGTGTGAGAGATTTAAATATTGGCAATGACCAGAAGCCAGTGAAGGATGTTCAAAAGTGATGTGGCATGTTCGAATATGGGGAGGCAGCAGCATTCTGGATAAGCTGCGGTGGCCTGTTGGAACGGGCTTGTAGGCCACCAGCATGGCATAAAAATGCTGCATTAAAATGCTGAGTGTTCAAAACAGCGCAGCTGGTCATCGGGGTTGCACTAAGATTCTAAACTGAGTGGGACGTTCGCAGGTTCTCGCACCAATTTGACCCAAGCCTTCCTTGCATCAATAAGCAGAACAAAATGTAAAAACAAACTGGTCCATAAGTGCTCAGGATTTCATTCGATGTAGTCAGGAGGTATTCTCAATTTTTCTGCTCAGAGAACAACCACAGTTCAGTCCACAATTTGATACCTTCTGCTGAGTTTTAATTACATATAGGCCCAGTAATTTTTGCAAGCAGGGACAGCTCACCAAATGGAAGACCAGCATATGGTCTTCCTTAAATTAAATGTGAGTGTCAGCTCTGTGTGGGTGTAATCACATTTTGTTCAGAGGTGGGCAGCCGGCACCTACAATAAATTTCTACTGTAGGGAATTTATGGGCTGTGTCTTTCAATTGAGTCTTATCTCTTAAGCGGGCTTATCTTTTTTTTTCTTCTTTTTTTTAAATTTCAGCATCTAAAACAGGAATGGGCTGTTCCAGTCATAAAAAGTCCTTCAGGCGTCAGAGATTCAAGATTCAAGATACTTTTATTGTCACACAACAAAAGTTGGTGGTATTTGTGTTTGCCGTGGCATTTGGTAGCCCTGAGTACAAGACAGACCATGAAATCACTCACCCAGACAGACAATTAAACTAGCGCATGGCATGCATCTAAATACGTATATGTTATCTACAGGCAGGCAACTCGTAATATAGTCATTGATTTGACCAAGAACACCAGGTGATCAGATTCCAGTCAAATTTTAATTGTATTCAAATTCATATTTGTGCTTTGTAGTTACTTTTTATCCTCATCATGATGTTAATATTCAATTTCAGTGCTATGCAGAATTAAGGTCTGTAGGCACTGGGGGCCATCCATAGTGTGCGACTGGGTAACCAGATATGATGTTTTGTCTGTAATACTGACACATGACCTCTCAATATCTCTTCATACCATATATAGAATTCATATACATACAGTGAGCTCCATAATATTTGGGTCAAATACATATTTTCTTTTGATTTGGTTCTGTACTCCGCAATTTTACATTTGTAATAAACCAATTGGGTTAAAGTGCAAATTCTCAGTTTTTATTTAAAACAACACTTTTTAAAAAATAAATACTCCCCCCATTTCAAGGAATCATAATGGAAAAATTGCTTCATAGATGTTTCTGATAAATCAGGTGTGTTCAATTAGTGCAGGTAGAAGAGAGCTTTAGTATCCTCACTTTATTAATTATTAGAGGGGTAGACAACATAGTCTGTTTGCACGACAGGTAGACTTGCACGGTGTGTTGCCTGCCTGTTGCACCATATGGACAAACTCCTGGCCAGAACAGGGAGGGATCCAGTGGTCATGGTTCATGATGGGGCTAATAACATAGGTAAGAGCAGATTTGACGTTCAGAAGGACAAATTTGTGGAGTTAGCAGAAAAGATTAGGAGCAGAACCTCCATAGCAGTTTTTTTTTCTAGAATACTACTGTTACCATGTGCAAGCAGAGGGAAGCAAAGCATTATTTGGAGGTTTAACATGTGGCCACAAACCTGGTGTAGGAAAGAGAGGTACAGGTTTATGGGGCACTGGGACTCCTTTTGGACAGGGGTGACCTGTGCAAGTATAACTGCACTTGATAGGCTGCACTTGAACCAGAGGAGTACTGCTGCACTGGGCCAGCATATGCTTTAGGGTATAACAGAACTATTTAAACTAGGGACTTGGGGGGCATGGAGGTTAGAGAGTGAACAGGGTAGGGAGATGCAGTCTGCCCAGATAGAAGCTGACGGTTTGGAATCTACTAAAGTAACCCAAGAAGATTTAAACAGAATCCAGAAATGGGTGGAAACCTCACAAATGAGCTTCAATATAGCTAAATGTAATGTTCTACATGTGGGAAATAAAAACATAAGGCAGGCCTACTATATGGGTGCTCTATTTGAAAAAGACTTGGGGTTAATAGTTGATCAAAGCCTTTCAGGTTCTAGGCACTGTGCTGTAGCAGTAAGAGCAATGCTGAGATACATAGACAAAAGTATTGACTATAAATCCAAGGAAGTTATACTTATCTTACAGTATACAATAATTTGTCAGACCACACTTAAGAGTATTGTGTGCAGTTAGGAGGATCATACTACAAGAAAGATATAGAGGGTCTGGAAAAGGTTCAAAGAAGAGCAACCAAATTGCTTCCTGGTATGAAAGATAAAAGCTATGAAGAAAGACTCAAAATCCTTCAAGCTTAGTACAAGGAGACTTAGGGGTGATTTGAATGAGGCTTTTACTATAAAAGAGATTCACAATGTGAACTACAAGAGATTCTTCAGGCTGAGATTCAGTTCAAAGGCTATGCGCTTTTCAAGAGGGCAGAGTTCACAAACTGTGTAGCCAAGAAATTAAAACTGTAAGAATTAAGAGTGTTTCGTGACACTGGCAACTTCTGTGACAAACACCCAGCCATAGAAATAATTCATCTTCTGAAAGAAATAATAGATGTTGTAGAACCGCCCACACAGTCCCATTACAACCCAGCAATAGCCAAGCTTCTTGTAACATTGCACATCTTGCATCTGGATTAATTCTATTGGCAATTGCCACCACTGGTGAAATATACACATTTTGTACATTAGCCTAGCCTACATGCTACACAACGAAGATAGTGGACTCATATAAACTCTTACAGAGTATATATGAGTCAACTATGGACTCAATTTAACTCTGTAAGAGTTGAACTAACACTGGACATTGCACTGTTGCATTGCATTCAATGCACTAAACAGGAGTTTTTTTTTTTTTTTTTTTTTTTGAACTGTGCCTTTTAAACCCTGTTTCATATGTAAAATGTAAATAGTAGGCAGTACCATTCATGACTGCATAATTAGCTTTAGCCTTAATATGTAAGATGTTAATTTCAGAGAGGGTGCAAAATCACCAGCATACCCTTGTTAACCTGCAGTTTGCGCTGCAAGTTCTATGTATGTACATCTAGCAAGTGTTTTTGCATGAAGTACTCTCTGAAACAAATCTGTGGTTTAGAAAGCTTTAATTGTGGAAAGCGAAGGTAACTTTATCTAACAGCAAAGTAGTTTTTTCCTCCCATATATTCTATATGCAAGTCACTGATTGAAGACAAAAACTCAATTAACAACTCAATTACTTTTAGTGACTAATTACATTTTAAATGAAAAAAGGCAAACCAGAAACATGAACTTAACTTGTAGACTTTTTTTTGTATTTTTATTTACTTATTTTACAGGCGATGTGGAAAAGCTGCTATGACGGGAGGACTGAATTGTCCCACAGTAAAGCTGAAACTGCAAGGCTAGCATCCTTCCTGTCAATGATGTGATTGATCACTTTTAGAGAGTGAAAACGCAGGTAGTCACAAAACTGCATCCTGTATTTACATTAAGGGTCTCAGATGTAATTTAATGTTGCTTATAGCTTGTTTTCCCAGCACAGAACCTCTGTGGAAAACTGCAGTCTCATTCTTAATCTGCAGGCTGCATCAGAGGCAACTGTTGAATTAGTTTGCAATTACTGATCTAAAATTTTAGGCCAGCACTGTATACAATATCCTTTTTAATATTACCTCCTATGGGGTGAAAGTCATAGAATGTATTAATTGCACAGAATTTAATGAGACTATACGTGATATACTGATGATTGTGTAAGTAATGCTATTCTGGGAACTAGGGTAAATAAAGGTGCCCCGAGAATAAATAAGACAAATGGAACAGTATAAGGAGTATATGTTCATTTAGTTATTTTCTCTTGGTTATGGCAAATGTTAGGCAATTAGATTTTTTAAAGCATTATACAATGGGGCATGTAATCTAATCTGAGGGACTGCATTGGTAAATGTAATTGTTATGAGATGTAGCTACTTCATATAGCATTTCACAGCTAAAGACAAAGCAACTATGACTGTCTCTCTCTTTCTCTAGAGATAGAGAAGAGGTGGAGAGAGAGAGAGAGAGAGAGAGAGAGACAGAGAGAGAGAGAGAGAGAGACAGAGAGCATTCCAGTGGAAGCAATTAAAAATATTTAATGTTCACAGAAGGAATGAGGTCAGATTGGAAATTGCAACAAATCCACCATTTCTCATCAACTAAGATTGCCATGTTGGCAAACTGCTGAATTGTGTTTTCTTAGAGAGAAAAAAGTCTTACTGCAGTCTTTAAAACACCTTTTGCCCAGTGAATGCAATGGAGGAGAACTGCTCTGGCCAAAAAGTGCAGCATCTAATCCTTACTTAACTGGATTCTTCTAAGCCACTGGCTCAAAACTAAATTTGAAGTGAACAGATAGAAAATTGTCAAACAGCAGTTGACTTTCTCTGCCTTTACTGCTGAGGCTGCTGCATCACATGGATGGAAAGTAATGATGCATAAAGGCAAGTCTGTGTTACACCATAAATTAGCACAAGGCTTTTTCTTACTTGTGCCTCACTTAGAATAGATTGTGTAAGAATAAAATGAATTAGGAAGAATTCACGTGTTGGAAGACAATATACGGTAACTGCTTTCAGAAAATCCAAGTAGTTATGGTCAATTATTCATTTCTTTATAGACAAACAATGATATGTTCACATTTGCTGCTATATGTGCTTCAAGCATGTAATGATTGTAAATCTCTTCCAAGAGGGATTACCAAAGACTGCAGAGGTACTTTTTTCCCAAAGATGGAGTTGCACCCTGAAGTAAAAGAATATTCTTAGCTGTCAAGCTTGTGTGAAATACAGAAAACATGTGAACTATTACTCCTAAAGAGCAATGGATGGCCTATGTTGGGTAAATGACTACTATCTTTAACAATGACCTGTTTCATAATTTTTTAAAGCATTATGAGTCATTTATGACATGTAGCTACTGAGAAGATGCCAATTAATACCCTTTATTCATAACTCGTTAAACATATTAACATCACCTTTGCAAAACTAATAATAACATAATTCTGAACAGAAATTAATAATGATGACATTTTCAAATAGAAAATAAGCTTCTGTGAGGATTTAATACACAATACAGTGAAATCTCAGTGTGTGTGCGTAGGGCATTCAATCCCATTTAATCATGATGTGCACAGTCAATAAGCAGGTTCTAACCTTGTTATAGCTCTTTAAGTCCCAGCTCTAGCTTCTCTCATGGAAAGATAAAAATAAACAGTACTGAGAATGTGAATCTATCAAATTTGTTTAAACCAGCATGTGTTTCATGCCTGTTATAGGGTCCTCCGTAACAGGTTACTTGTGAGTAAAGATGATCAATACACTAGATGGGTACAACATATATCCTGTGTTTATTATTTGTTTTGATTAGCTTGGTTTATTTATGATTTTTGTATTATGTTAATTTTTCTTTTTTCTTTTTAATGTTTGTATGCCTGTCATATGACCACTGATAACTGATTGGTTGATGGCGGCAATATTTTTTTTAGACACGACTGTATCATTGTACATCCAATGGGAGACTGACATAAAGACATATCATTCACAGTTCCAAATTGATGGTTGAGTAATTTAGGAGTTAGAGGCATTTTTCCTCTTATAGCATCACCTATTGGAAAAGGCTACCGAATCTGCATCCAGCCTCAGAGGCAACTATTACATATAAATGACAATTTATATGATGATTTTGTGAAGACGGACATCTGCAATGTCTACTTACTATCAGCTAACAAAACACAATGTCTTGTTATAATGGCAACTATTGATGAAAATGCACCAAATTTGGTACAGCAAATTGGTGTCTTGTTTTGATGAAAGTTGTTAAGTTTGGCAATTGGCTATTGCATTCGTGAGTTACGCTGCCTAATGTTCAGAAATGTCCCGTCCAGGTGCCGCCCAAAAGATTCATTGGCTTGTTGCTGGATGAGCCATAAATCTGTTGTGAAGCCATTATCCAGATATTCCTTAGATTGTGTGAGCTGAATTTGGTGAACATTGGACAAAATTTGTCAAAGAAGTTAAAAATTTTGGACGAAACAAGGATGCAGAATATGTTTTGTTCATCTAAGGGAAAAATAAATAAATTCTACATCACACAGTTCAGGAGTTATGAACCAAAATGTAATTTTACATGTAATTTTACAAATGGTGCTTTTCAGCGACACCAACTGGCCACTAGGCATCATTGCAACAACCTGCGTTGTGGGGGGCCTGGGAACATACCTGTCAAGTTTCATAGCTGTAAAAATGTTGCTGCCCATTAGGTTCTTAGGATATAAACATAATATTAATAATAAAAAAAACAAAAACAATCGGGTTCCAGCAGCTTCACTCCTTACTTCGTTTTCTTTGCTTTTGTCATACATCAGACACTGGAATACTGCTTAAAATCAAATCTCTTCATCAATGTTTTTTTTAAAAATGACAATATCATAAACATGTCTCATGTCAGTGGCTGCATGCTTTTCAAGAGGGCGGAGTTCACTCTGTATTTACTATTCCCTGGCCTTCACAATTCAAGTCCCATGGGAATAAAACTTTCCCTTGTGAATGTTCATCATGACATATACAGTTGTAGAAGCAGAAGTATTTGCCCTGAAACTTTAAACAGATGTTGCAGAGTTGTGCCTTTGAAATAAAATTGAAGTGATGACACATGACAGCACAGGCCACATTTTCATGTTCCTAATGCACTTTCCCGAAATGCTAATGCACAGGGGCAGGAATACTGCACAAAAATCATGCCTTCTGGCCTGTATTTCACAACCATCTGTAACGTACCCTTTTGTTCAGCCTCAGTCCAAGAATGAATGCAACTTTTCCCTCCACGTAAGGCAGTGAAGTGTATATATAGATATATATATAAATGAAATACAAAATACAAATAAAAATCATAATAGTACTACTACTAGTATTATTATTATTAGTATTATTATTATTATTAGTAGTAGTAGTAGTAGTAGTAGTAGTGGTGAAAGTAGCAGCATTAGCCATCAACATAGCAATTTACTGGTATTTTCCCTTCAAGGGAGTGCATGACAGTTAGATACCACTGAAGCTATTACATTTTAAAATGTGCTTTTCTGTGTGCACTCGTTTCAGCAATACAGTTTCCATTTCTTTATTAAGCTTTGGGAGTGAAGATCTGAATAGACTGAGGGGTATATCTAGTGCTACACAAAATTTTGCTGACAGCATTAGCTTAATGTCAAGGATATGGATTTGCACAAGGCATTGATTTAACAAGGAAGAACATATATTCAGTGTGCCCAATTCTTATGAAAATTTAAGTATGAACTGAGGAGGAATTCTAGCACTGTAGTGCAACATACTTTAAAAATTATTGTGGTTGTGTTAGCAGGATTGATATTTAGTAAATAAATACCGCTTTACGCGACACCCTACCTCACCACCTCCTCTTCCCCCCTCTGCTCAAAAGTCACACATGACTCCAAGCAAAATGGGGTCTTGCTACAAATTAATTTACTTACATGATGGATCTTTGTTTTCTCAAATGATGGATTTAATTACGGTTTTTGTAGGCCAACACCTACAGTAAATTGTAGGCTTGCTGCCATGTCTTAATAAAGCCTTGCCGATTAAAAAAAAAAGAAAAAAAATTAATTATTTTTTATTTTTTGTTCATTTGTTTATCCCTTTGAAATACATCTTTTCAGGTATCTATGTCTTCAATATTACCATTAATATTTCAAGAAAGATTCACAGAAATATTAACAGAAATATCTCTTAGTAAACAATGAGCAGACTATCAAGCTAACTGTTGTCTAACAGTAAATAAAATTTACATCAGTTAATAGCAATTTTCAATGTATCACATTTCAGATAAACTACAGCACTTTAAAGTAAACAGAAATGAATATTGTTTGTGCACACTGCAATCTTTGTTTGTAGCATACAACCAAAGATTTTACCAGACAAAATGCTTTACCGTCACTGGCGCCATATCACACTGTTGAAGCCATTTGGAAAACATGGGTGAAACAGCCTCTCACCTCATCTTTGTTTGTGCATTTACAGGAGGCCCAGACTGTACGTGATCTTGCCAGAACTGACCGGTCACTTGAGCGGTATTAGAGCAGTATCAGAGCAGCTGCTCATGCAGACATGCAGACATTTCTGAAAAACTCACTCCTTGCTCCAGTCAAATTGTGTTCGCTTACGCTTCGCTCACATACTCTGTCTGCAATTGGCTTTTCTGTAAAGCATCCAAATGTGCTATTTTCTTTTATACCGGGCCAGCACACTCTCTCAAGTTGCACACTCTCTTAAGATTGGAAGACAGCTGCGTATGTTCCCAGATAGTGAGGGTCAATATCAGGCTTGGCATTAATATTTTTAAATTAGGTGACGCCACTCAAGATGGGCTGGACAAATTCAACATTCTGCAGGGGGGAATGAAAACATTAGACCTCCATCTTCTAGGGAAAGACAGGTTTAGCAATATCCTGCAAGATAACAAAATGGGTGAATTGAGTGATACTGTAAGCATTGAAAGGAATTTTGTACTGAACACACTCTGCATTTTGCCATATGATGGAACAAATAAAGCTGTAATCACTACAGAGAAAAGTCTTGTGACACTTAAATATGTGTTGTCCTTGACTGAGGGTCCCACTTCACTTCAAGAATCCATGAAAGCTTCTGAAATATTTACATGAAACTGCACATGGTTTAGATATAAGTTGAGAGGTATCTAAGTCCGTATTCAGTATCATTTCAAAATCTCCTCTTATAATTATGGCAGCTTCCATAAATAACATTTTAACTTTAATATATAGGGAAAGAATCAAACTTATTTGGAACATAAACAGAGATGAGGCATATCAATCTTCCGAAACTCCTCCGGTTACACCCAATTAGAAATTAAACATCCTGATATTTACAATTAAAACAGCTTTAGTTTCTGTTAAAGCCCAGGAATTTTAAATAACCAATGCTTGTTTTGGAAGCTCTGCAAAAGTGGAGAGGGATGGACACAGAGTTGAAATGTCCATCAGGATCTCCTAAAATTTTAACATGAATGAGTCAAGGTTTTTATGGATGGTTGAGACGTTGTCAAGTTCATTAAGATAAGTTCAGTTATCCAACAGAGTTATTCAATTTACTTTTTATGGCTTTTACTTTTTTTCCATATGCAAAACAATTAAGCCATGAGTGGAGAACAGGTTTCATCATTATCCTCGAGCTAACAACTTCTTATCCAGGGTTTTAAAGCTGGGGGAAGGAGTAATGGATTGTTCTAGTGGCAGGTCTTTTACATCCATGAGCATTTTAGAAGATTAGCTAGTTAGCCAAAGAGCCCATATGTTCACGTCACTCAGAACACCAGAAATGAATGTCAAACTGACCATAGATAGTATCTCAGTCGACACAAAACCTAACACCTACTGTAAGTCAGCCTCAGTTACAAATGGCTGTGGCCACATGTGACTAGCTATGAGTCTGAGCAAGCTAACCATAGTCCCACAAACTATTTCAAACTGCACATCTTGCTGTTAAGTTAGCTAGTTACTTGTTAATCTACTATAAGAGGTACCAACCATTAGGCATTCCACGCAATACATGTAGACCCAAATTAATTGTGGCCATAGTTTTAAGTTGCTTAAGCTTCTGTGCAAAAGAAAAAAGAAAAGAAAAAGCCAGAACAGATCTGAATAAATTGTCCCATTGGGTTTCTATAAAATTCCCGGGGCACCCTTGTTGCAAACACTTAAAATGAATGAATGAAAAAACAAACAGCCTGGGAACAACTGCAGTTCAACTTCATATATTTCCAACACACAGTGTTGCCTCCTCCACTATCCAGTATTCCTAGAGTAGTACTATTTTCATATTTCCATAATCACACGAGACATCCTCTGACAGACATCTCTCCCTTTTAAGTGCATTGAATTTCATTAGTTTCTGTCTGAAGAATACAAAAATTAAAAGGATTGTTCTTCAGTAGGCCTATTTTAGAATGCATATTAAAACACATACTGTTCTTCACTTGCAAAATAGAAGGACAAATATGCAGTGATATAGCAATGCAATTTACATGACATCATATGTGTCCAGCATTTGAGAATGTATGTATGTATGAGAATGTATGCGCATAAACACTTTTCTGTACTGTGCAGCAAGGTGAAAATATAGAACAGTAAGTAAAGCAGTACTGAAGTAGTTCTGCCCTAGCTCTGTGCCACGCTAGCTTCTGGTGTAGATAACCTTTTCCACTGCAATTACTTTGAGTGTTCTTCATTTACATGGCACTGATAAGCCTTCATTGGGCCAGTGCCACAAGGAAGCTAGTGCCCTAATGATCAATGGAAGGTGTTAAAGGGGAAAACATAGAATAGATATGGTGTCTTCAATGGTAGATACAGCCGTTGTTACTTGTAACATACAGAAGTACAGTGATTTATTTAATTTCGTTTATTTTTATGTAGATAAGATTACTTTCTGTGGGGAAAACAATTCTGGAAATTAAATTAGAAATAAAACAAATACAATTTAAAATGAGAGATAATGGGTAGCAAAGGCCAACAAAAAGAGGACATTCAGCCTAAAAACTATATTTTTATGAGAGATAATAGTGGGCAAAAGCCACAAAAAAAGGAAATTTACATTGGCACCTTGCCCATTATCCTGACCACTTTACTGATACACCTTGCAACACACTGTTCTTTGATATCCTCACCACTGGACAGGCTGAGAAACCAGAGATTGTTTTGAGATGAATGCAGGACTTGAGAGTTGATTCCTTTCTAGAGTACAACTGTACAATTTTTTGGTTGCTATATGTACTCAAGATGTGTCTTGTTACTTTCTAGAAATTAATTTTCAGATTATCAGTGTCATACACATACATATATAGTGTATATCAGAACGTTTCTCACTAAAACATTGTTTTTGAGTTTAACTTCCTACTTTTTTTTAATGCAACCATTATCCCTATAACTGTTTTGGGGCTAATTATTTTTGTTGTTTGGTCCCAAATATGGAAAAAACTATTTTCCTTTTAAACAAAAAACACTGAGTAACACTAGAACACTAGAGTAACATATTGTGCATCATTTTAACTGATGCTGTGATTCACAAAATCCTCTTTGATCTTAAATGTATTCTTAAATGTGTTGCCCTGTGAAATGTGTGAAAATATTTAACACTTTATTCATCATGTAAATGGAAAATAAGGTTGAAAGGGCTTTTTGCATTATTTACATGAATACAATTTCATAAGATTTAGAGAAAATTGTTACGACAGTGCTTCAGTCAAATGCATGTAAAGTCACCTATTCCATGAATTCCCCAGCACCATAGCTTTTCAGGAAGCAGAACCTGTTCATATTAAAAGGTTTTTTTCAGGACACACAGTTATGCTTAATAGGCACTGAATCCTGAGTTAATGAATGCCAAAAGGTTAAAAGAGCTTTCATTGAATTAATTAAATAATAATCCTATCCAGCCATCCATCCATCCATCTATGCATTTTCTTAACTGTTTACTGATGGCCATGTTTGCAGGAGGCTGGAGCCTATTCAGGCAGACATTAGTGAAAGCCTAGAATACACCCTGGACAGGTCACCAATCCATCACAGGGCCACAAAAAAACCAACAAGAGTACAATTACATAATCTGAAGAAGAAAAAAAATCTCCAAAATATATTTAGCATTTTTTTTTACAAAATCTCAAAAGAGCCTGAGAAAATTTGCATGGACTTACTTTTCTGGGCCCCATTTTACAAAACTAGCATAATGCAAAGATCATTGCAAGAACCCTTCATAAGATGCATTATTAATATTCAAGCTGTTTCCTTGAAACCCTCTTATCTAAGATTAAAAGAACTGTAGTAACTTTGAGTGGCTAAGTGCATCATTAGCTTATTTCTAGGCCTTTATTTTTTACTGCTATGGCAATGCCCAGTGGTGAAATACAACACAAAATAGTCTTTAGCTTTTTATAGGCTATACACATTTGGCCAATTCCTGTCACTTAAGTCAAAATTTAGGAAAATGTGGAATTATCTGTTCCCAATACAAGGATCTGAATCTAACCTGCTCTGAAACTAACTGTGCTCTGAAACTAACCAGCCACCTGGCAGGTTAACTTGAAGAAAACCTGACCTCCCCCTAGCATTTTGCCGAGAGTATACTGTATAAATCAGACAACAGTATAATGTGAATTAATGTTGTACAGGAGTTGCCAAGATTACCACAAGATAAACATAGTTTTTGGTGTAATATTTGTAGAAGTATTGAAGGACATTGCTCACCCAACCGAGACTAAGCACATCACAAAATATGCAACACAGTTGAGAGTAACACAGTACAATTTATAAAATTGAGTAAAACTACTACTACTACTACTACCTCTACTATTACTACTGCTACTACCATTACGACTACTACTACTACTACTACTACTAATAATAATAATAATAATAATAACACATTGGCTAAATTGACACTTCTTAATTATGTTTTTAATTGGCCAAGAGCAAGTGCTAAACTTAACTAAATAACTTGGTGCAATATTGGCATAAATGTTTTCTTGTGTTTAAATATGACACATTTCATTTAATTGCATCACTAAAGTTATATAGATAATCCCATCCTCTTCGTCCACGCCTCAGTTCCATAGTTTCTGTAAATGAATGCTCTGGTAGTTTTCTATTGAATTCATTGCAAATTCATGGTTAACATCAATTCTGTTATATGCTGACAATCCAAGAGCGGTCAGAGCTAAGAACTTCAAAATATCATTGCAATATCTGCACAATGACCTAACCCCCAGTTTGTTTTAATGGTTTTATGGCTGACTGAAGTGGGGAGCCCAGGCTGCCCATCAAAAGAGCTGCTTTCTGTCCATGGCTGTGAAGGCGCCATCACGTCTGGGGAGCGTAACTCTGGATTTGACAAAGCTGAGAGAACCATGTTTAAAAGGTCAGACCTGCCTCTCTAATGGTGAGGCTACCCTTTGTGTGAAATCTGCTCAAAAAAGATATCTCACAGTATGCTGATCTTATTTTTGTTCTTCCTATCTGTCCAGGCAACATTCAGGTTAGCATATGATGTACTGTATATACAAATACACAGAATGTATGTGAAGGATGCATTTCTTCTCAGCTAGAATAGCCACATAAGAATATTAATATTCACATCAGTTAATTGTGCTGTTGGATGAAGGACCTAGAGACACACGCTTACATACAGCATGCACCTGTGTTTAAAAACAATAGGTTTTGAGGACAAATTCACACTGTAAATTCAGTTTTATTGTTCAAGAAAAAAAAATTAATTATTATTGCATTGTGTTTAGCTCACAACTAAATGTTTTAGCACATATTTAGTACTCTGTCTGAGTACATGTAGTCCCTATTGGACTCATAAACTTTGTTAGTTGAATTAACACTGAATATTTTACTGTGTACTATTCCCAGAGTATATACCCTAGTAACATAAAACTACAGCTGGGCCCTGCAGGGCATCATGATGATCAGGCATTTATATACATGCAGCGACTGGCTAGTTAACAGGAGACAGTCACAACACAGGCTGTGGAAATCCAGGTATGTGTAGTGGCAGACTCTCTACCCACTGGGCATTGAAAACAAGGGAGAGGGATCCTCACAATTAAATGCAGCGCAGATGTCATTCAGGACTAAATCACAGCAGAGAGCATTCAGTAGCACTGAGGGAAAAAAAAACATTTCCCATTGAGGAAACTGAACAAAAGCCAGACTGACAAGAATCTGGTGGGTATTCCAGAAAGCAGAATTGGGGAATGATCTGGATCTATTAAATCAAAATGTAGGAAATGTGGAACTATCAGTTCCTAATATAAGATCTGAAACTGACCTGCTCTGAAACTAACTGTGTGCTGAACCTAACCAGCCACCACACAGTTTAACTTGAAGTAAACCTGACCTCCCCCTAGCATTTGGTGAGAGTATATAAATGAATAAATTAAGCAGACACTTTGCAGGTGAATTTGATCTGATCATGGCTTGTCCTTTCTTGGAAAACCCTGTGCATGTACAGTAGGTGCTCAAAACAATCGGCAAGCTTTACATTGTGAAAGAATAATTAGACCTTGATTAGATATCCTAGCTCAATAAAGAATAGTATCTTCATGAACGTTATCATTTTTTCAAGGCAATCTACCAAAACCCTCAATAACCTTCCAAAGCCTCATACTATAATATAATAATTCCAGTATCACTCATCATGGCTTTCCACTCACTCCACTACAAACCCTCTGCATTGCTCCGTGCTTTTTTTTTTGCTAATGGAAGCTTTCTGAATGACATGGTAGTCGCAGTGCATATCGGCAAAGCTCCTGTGTTCAGCATAATGTGCAGGTAATGGCAGATTATTAGCCCACATTTCACACCTTTGTAAGTCTATCCTTCATTTCAGTTTATCATGTAACTCATTACTCTTCCTTACTGTATTAAGATAATGTGCAATGCCAGCCACCTCATAACTAATATGGAAGACAAATGGCCAGAATTTCGAGTCCACAACTTAATGATTTTCTAGAAGTCCACTTTGTTGTTTTGTTTCACAGATATGGATGAGGTATGCCACCTCCCATAGTCTGATTTGTTTTTTAAATCATACTTTTAATTATGCAACAAAGTTTTTACTAATGTTTTATGTACCATGTTATGAAATGAGATGTATGACCTTCTTGGGGACAGAGGCTACCCCTGATCGCTTCTTGTACAATTGGTGTGAGAAAATGATACACAGTTTTTCTCAGACTCAGAATTCATGTTGAATCATTTTTGTTCCATAGCTGTCTGATTGGAGATGGCTTTCTAAATTCACCATGAACATGCATGGATTGTGCTTAAACCATCCAAGCTTGATCAATCTTGATCACCTCGTTTGGAATCTGCTGTTTTGGAACCAAGAAATCCGGATGTGCTGCATCTGACTCACTGAAGTCACAGTTCAAGATTAAGTATAAGATTTCTTGAGCCTGCTTTCTGGAATGGACACCATGTCATTTTGACCCAAGAAGTTGGTGCTATTATGCACCTGTCTTATTTCTTTATCAGCAACTAAACCTTTTCAGAGGAGTAACAGTTTGCAAATGGAAGTAAAGCCTGATAATGTTATTTGTGTCAATGTTCAGCTTCCATTTTCTCGTAATTGCAAGATGAAACACATGACGTGATTTCCCTCAGACAGAAACAATGAGTTGAAATGTCACTTTTCATTATGCTTTTGTTAACATTCCAGTGTAAGCCTGTCAGTGCTATATTCTCCATAGGAGGAGATTCCTCCCCATGTGCTTTATTAGAGATCACATCTGGCATTTAGAGATTGTTCATCAGGGCGTCCTGTCTTTAATTCACTCCATGATTGATGAGGGAATATTTGGAGACAGGAGTGGGGTCGTGGGGGTTGGTGTCATGGAAAAGACATATCTACATAGTACATGAAACAATGTTCTGTTTATGTACATGGACAGGACTGTGATGTCTCTCCAGTGACTGGATCGTTCTGAAGTGATGATAATGATTTGGAAATATTATTTTTTTTATTTTTTTTTTAAAGTCCAAAAAAACAAAATAAAGACTCAACAAAAGAGTTAGCAAACAAATTTGACAGCACACTTTGATCAGTCTTCTTTCAGTATTTAACTTTCAGTATTGCCACATTATCTACATGCCTTACACTTTAACAACATGTCATAGAATTGCTTGAATTTCTGACATCCTATGTTGCCCCAGGTCCTTACTATAAATGGAAATCCTCAGTAGAGCCTCCTGGTTTTATCTGGTTGTGGGAGAGGATGGAAGCCGGTGTCCCTAGCATTTAGCTTGCCTTGGGCATGAGATTATGCGAGAGGCCTGCAGTTATCCTATTGATCCTCTGAAATTCCCATTTACTCAAGTTATAACAAGGAACAATGTCTTCAACCACCAGGCCACAGCTGTTTCCAAGTTCAACAATTCCATAAAGTCTGCACCGTGTTTATTCCCTCTTACCATTATTATGTGGTTTACTTTTCTCTTGAATTCAGTGCACTACTAGTATTCCCCAGTGTCTCGTAAATCCAAGCAATTTGTTCCATTCAAACTACATAGGGTTAAACTACATAGTTGCTATATCAGGTTTAGAGTATCAGTTGACTGGAAGCATGCTTGGCTCGTTTGGTTTTTCCTCTGGGACTATGTACAATTGATGTTGCACAGACGGACAGGAGGAGCTCCCATCCTTGATAGCTAAAGTGTGTGCCACTTTTCATTTATACACCAGTTAAAATGCACTTATGGTTGAGACATTATTAAACTTGAGCTTATTGCAATAATTTGGTGTGAACGCATTTGCTCAAAACAAAAATAATGTGTCCTTATTCTCACTGGGACTCATCCATATGAAATTCATTTTGAGATGACAATTCTAACACAAAGAATGAAATGTGTATTTGGACAGTGACACAATTTTTGTTTTGGCTCTATACTCTAGCACATTGGATTTCAAATATAATACTGTAGAACTGCATGATTTGCAAAAGCTCATGATTGGGCATTGGAGAACACCTTATAGCTAGACACTCTGTAATTTGCATTTGGACTATCACTAATGGAATGCAATTTTGCACAGGTTTGGTGTGCAAGGAATATGGGGACTAAACTAATTCATTGTATAATTAGCACATCTCAGTTTAATAAGTTAGTATCCAGGTTGAAATGACATGCAACAGAGATAAAACAATCTAGGTCTGTGTTTACTGTATCTGCAAATTAGTGTAGGGTAAATGGGTGATGTTCTGCTGTCACATGACAAAACTTGAAATCTGGCTTTATAGGACACAGAGGAAAAACAGAAGGAAGTGATGATATGAAGTTGGACACATGAGCATATGTGTTTATATTAGTATTTGCATACATATGCAAAGCTGACATACTCCCGATTTCAGACGAGCTGTGCATGCTTAGGTGAAGGTGAAATTTTATATGAAATTCCCTCATTTGCACATATAATTTACACCTACTGCGTGCTGATGACAAGGTTGACTTGTGTGGCGGGGAGGCAAAATCAAGTAAGGAAACTGCCTCTGCCTCTGTCCACAGGGGCTTGTCGTATTTCATATGGAACAATTAAATTAAATCAGGACACAGTAATCACAGCAGCACAAGCTTGCTGAGAAGAGGGCTCTAACATAAGCTTTGTGTTTTCCTGTGCGGCATCTCTAGAGTGCCGAAATGATGTTTTCACTGTCCGTTTACTGTTGGTTTATCTATTATCTGTTCAGCTTTCGCAAGAAAATGTCATGCCTGCCAAATAGTTTGCCATTCTTTGAGGAAGCTACCAAGTGTTATGACTGTAGCAGAGCTTATGATATTATATATTTAGATTTCTAAAAAATTGATAAGGTACCACATGAGAGACTCATTATCAAAATGAAGACGGTAGGAATTACAGGAGGTATTTCAGAGTGGGTTCGGAACTGGCTACAGGACAGAACACAAAACATAGTTGGAGGCATCTTATCTGAGCAGGGTACTGTGGGAAGTGGAGTTCTACAGGGATCAGTGCTAGGACCACTGCTCTTCCTCATTTATATAAATGACTTTCACAGGGACATCAGAAGTACAAGTGTTCAGGGACTGGTTAGATAAAGACTGGCTCCTTAGTCAGTTCCATTTGCCAGTACATCTTCTACTGACGCTATACAACACTTTAGAACCAGAACTCATAAGACCAAGAAAAAGATACTGTGCCATTCCAATCCATGTCCAAGTTCTGTCTGGTCGTTCTGGAAAATCTCATTTTTGAGCTAAACTAACATATTGAGAAGACAGGCTCTGTTGCAGCTACCAACATTTACAGAAATACTGTTGGGGCAAGAAAGCAGAAACATTGGTGCAGGAAAGAAGGAAACAGCAGAGCAGCAGTGTGCAAGACTCCAGAACTACACAAGGAAACAAGGTGAAGTCTGGGTGATAAAGTCCATTTGTATGACACATCAATGGGTGGACTCACTTGAAGTAATTGTTATGGACAAGGGTACAGCGACTCTGTTGTGGGAATGAGAGAAAGATTGTCTTGTGTGCTCAAACAGAGCTGATGAGATGTAGCAGAATGCTATAAAAAGTGCTGGTACTCGAAAGAGCAAAACGTAAAAGTCCTAGTATGGCATTCCGGTCCATTCAGGCCCACTTCAAGCACTGGTTCTGTCAGTAGCTGGATTCCTGGCTACTAGCACATTCCAGAGCAAAAGAAGTGATCACTCTGGAATACCTCATCCATCTATGAGCCACATACTCCCTAATGTGCTAAAAAGAATTACAAAGCCCGTCCCTGATGTAAGGCGGTTTACAGAAGTGTTCTCCTTATCAGACCTCCAAAAGAAAAAAGACTATTTACTGAGCTGACAGGGAGTCAGCAAGTGTGATAAAGAGACATTGCTTGGTTATAAAACATCAGGGTGGATCAGCATTATGTGAAACTTGGGTTCTCCACAATACAGTGTAATTATGTTTTGTATTGTAAGAAAGCCAATGTTATAGGGAACACGTTGGGCTCTCAGCTACAAAGGTTAACCCAGTGTGATATGCTTACAGAGACAGCACAAGCAGTATCATTGTTTTGTCATAATCGTGTCTTTATTTGAAGACTTGGGGTTTTTCCTAGTATATAGGGAGAGAAGCGCATATAGCTATTTCACCTCTCACATTTTACACCACTGTATATTGACATAATTACTGAACACACTGAACAATAAAGTGCATTCATTTTAACCTGGCATTCCTTGTTGACTCTTAACACTGCACAACTAGCACTTTTAAGGTCCTAAAATATACATAGAACTCAGGATGTCTGCACCTCGTAGTCACTCGCCTATGCACAGGATGTCATAGCAGGATACACAATTGTATTTATGCACGCTACACAAGCCAAAGACACATCCGCATCTTCTAGCTAAGATAGACAGCAATCCGTATACAGCCATACTACTGGTGGAAAACAGCCTCTATGCATAACTATTTGCACAGAGAAAAGTTCAGAAACACTATTTTGGAGTCAGGTAATCAAGATAACATTAAATGAATCGCATTCCAGTAGCACCGGGTAAGACTACATGCATTTTTTTGCCATTCAAACACTTTTGCTGTATGGTTTCTTGCAGTTGGTTACCTTGACGTGACAAGTTTTAGTTTCTTTCAGTTGGTGACCTCAACGCACTGTTTGGTGTATCTGAGGGAATTCTTACACTGAGTACAACAGATTTTCCTATGACACCCAGGAACAAATTGTGGGGAAGTGGGGCGTTTTAAACCTTGCTGCCCTACCTAATGCAATAGTTGCCATAGACTCCACTCATTTACCTATTAGTGGACTATCAACCGATGTCTAGGCTTATATGAATTGGAAAAGGCATCACTGCATTAACATGCAGCAAATCTGTGATGCCAAGTACCACATCCTTAATGTGGTCACTGATGGCCAGGAGGAACACACAATTTCTTTATTTAGCAGAATTCCTCAGTGAGTAGGCTTTTAGCCAATGGCGACGTTCCAGAGTGGTTTATCGGTATGAATCCACTTAATTGTAAATTACCAATCCATATGGAGACTGTGTTGTAATTATTGCTTTCATTTAAAGTGATAAGAGATAACCAGCCATGGTTAATGACCTTGCTGACAGACTCGCACACGCACACACCGGCACTACAAGGAGGCACACGTACATTCACGCAGTGTGCTAGAGGACACTAACAGTGAGTTAAAAGGTCGCTACATGTGCTTGGATACTACAGGAGGCATGCTGTTCTATCAACCTGGAAAATATGTGCCATCGCAATGGCTTACTGCATTTTGCATAATATAGTCATGAAAGACGACGTTAGCCTGCTAGAGACGAGGCACCCCAGGACAGTATACCTGTCCCTGCACCCAGTGAACCCCCTGATGTTGAAGCAATTCATGCATGTATGCACCTAATCATGCACAAGTAATGCACAAGTAATCCCTTTTCTGCTGAGTTTTTTCTCAAATAAGTTATTTTATTTAAAAAAAACAAACTCGAAGGAAAAAGCTGGCCGAGTATTACAAACTATCCATTATCTATCCATCCATTATCTACACCCGCTTTTCCTGAGCAGGGTCATGGGTGGTGCTGAAGTCCATCCCAGCATGCATTGGGAGTATGGCAGGAATACACCCTGGACAGGCCACCAATCTATCGCAGGGCACACACACCATTCACTCACACTCTCATACCTATGGGCAATTTCGAGTCTCCAATTGGCTTAGTTGCATGCCTTTAGACTATAGGAGGAAACCGGAGTACCCGGAGGAAACCCACGTGGACACGGGGAGAACATGCAAACTCCACACGAGTTGAACCCATGACCTTCTTGCTGTGAGGCAAGTGCAACCCACTGCACCACCATCACTGATGAAATAATGCGCAGACAATTGAGGGCCTTCGCCAGTTCAGTCGTGCTGCACATAGCACTGACATTGGAGTGTGATTTCCATAGTCTAAAACAAATTCATGAAAACAACCCAAATTAGCATCATTTGCTAAAGAAAATTTAGGCTATGCCTATCATGCGATCTAATTAGTGTGAGAACAAGAATGGTATGGGGTACATGAGACAAAAGCCATTGTATAGCATAATTATGTGTTCTTTTGCAAATGAAGGAAATTTGTTTGGTTTTCATGAAATTATTTGGTTATGGACAGAGATGGAGCTAGCCTGTCATACGTATTTGTGCAACGCATGATGTTTGATATATTATGCTAATAGGTGATTGCTTCGCCGCATAACAATTAACTACATCACTTGGAATGGGCTATAAGCAACTAACTCCCTTTTGTATCACTACAGTACAGTAACAATACAATGTTGATCATGATGCATCAAGAAATCGTGGGCTGGCCAGTAACTAGACATATGCACATGCCGACAAAGGATGCAAATAAATTGAAATTTAATAATCATCATCGTCATAATGAAAATATGTGCCGAAAAAATGTGAAAATGATTATTGAACAAATGGCAGCATAAACTCTGGACATGTTGCATCAGTATTAGGCTGGCTCAGAGTATCTGGATGGATTTTGTTTAGAAATGACTAATTTAGGTCAACTGGGATGAATATAAATTGAAAGTAATGCATGTCTTTCACTATATACTGTACAAAACAATAGTTATAAATCTTCCTTCATTATCTTCATTCTGGGAGTTTAAAGAAAAAGGAAACTTTTTATTAATTAGGAAACCTACTCCTCGACAATTTGAACACCTACCTACTATCTCCTTAAATATTTTATTTCCCTAAAGTAAATTGCTTGGAGGAAAGCCTCATCAGATATATATATATATATAATATATTTGCTATGAATCTCAGCCCAAATCTCTAAGAGAGTTCATATGTTTGAGATGGAAGAATGCAGAAATATTCAGGAGTCCTCGTGGGGGTTCAGCGCCCCAGTTTGAAACGTAGCATTGCAGGAGAGAAATGTCTTCCAAGGACGATGCCAAGAATATCCGAGCTGAGCAGGCCAGAGGCGACACACGTCAGCAGGCATTATTAGTGTTGTAGGTGTTTTCCATGCAGCTCATAAACAGTGACACAATATGGGGATTGCAAAGAGTCAAATATTAATTGTGCATAAATATGTTCATCCATCCATTCATTTGTAAGAGAGAAGAAACCTGCCAACAATAGTGACAACTATATTGAGGTACATAAGATGAGACGCTTGGTACAACAGCACAAGGAATTTGTTTTCAAAAATTGTTGCTGATATGCACAGATCATGTAAAGAGATGGAGGGAATATTCAAAAATCCAAATGTGTGCTGAATGACCTTGACCTTGAGCTTTACCTCCAACCAATTTCAGAAACAAGTCGGTCCATCTCAGGAATGAAGACATCTACAGAAAATGTCTCTCGGCCTGATAACTCATGCTCGGGCTCTGTGGATTGTTTTTTTTCCCTCTTGCTTTGTCTGTGTGTGTCCACTTTGTACAGTTGTGGCACTGTTGGGGACATACTTTTTCACTTCTGTTGCAAAGATGTCACACTGATGGCATAAACCAGCCATATAGCTCCACAGTGAGCTCACTAAATCAGCAGCATTGCATAGGTCCAGTCCAGCTTCTTGTAGGGCAGTACTTGTCTTCTGAAATCTTTGAAGAATGTTACTCCAAATGCTGCAGAGAAATGAAATTTCAAGTATCTTGAGTGCTTTAGCTTCATTGCAAATAGTCAACTTCTCATCAGCATCCTGGGAAATATTTGTCAGTGACTCACAAACTCTGCCGTAAGCCTGACATAGTGCTTTTGTTGCCTGTGAGTGTGATCGAGTGTCAGAGAGTGATTTTAAGGTCTCTATTTGCTTATTGTCACTCGGTTGTAATTTTCCCCTGCCAGTGGGAAGTGGACTTTGATGAAAAATTTAGTGCCTGAACAATTTTTTTTTTTTTTAAATCCTCCGTCTCCAAGCCACAGTTCACACTGTTGACCCCCCCACCAAATTGTGAGTGTGAGCAGAGCACGGCACCCATTCAACCAAAGGGTTAACCTCCCTGATATGCGCTTGCAGGCCTTTATAAATGCAGGACATGTTGGCTGCACTATCAAAACACTGCCCTCTCTACCAAATACTGAATTGCAAAGGAACTCCCCTGTACGACTCTCAATTGGGAGAAACACTAGACACTAGCTCCTCAATGCAACCATTGGGAGACACATACCACATTGTCAGCTGGTATAATATATGTGCCATATATGGGATGGAATCAACGCTGATTGAAAAGCACTTTTCAGTCTTATTTGACTAATATTTCCCATTGGGCACCTCCTGTCCCATCAGTTCAGTGAATTCTGAATAGATGGATAAAGACAGTTATGAGCAGGATCCCCATCCAGGATTCCTGTATTTCCCTACATGAGCTTTCAAGAATGGATAGAACTTGCTCATTAATTTGAGAACACACATAAAATTACCATTGTCAGGTCGTCCAAATATTTCACTATTACCCCAGAAAGGCAGCCAGCGCTCGTTTAAAAACATTAAAAAAAAAAAAAACAGCAACCACTCTTTTCAGCACATCGGTCCAATGTTCACATTCAGCATCAAACTGCTTTATTTTTGAGTCCATCTGTCATTG
The DNA here is from genome assembly GCF_013347855.1 of Anguilla anguilla. Classification (NCBI taxonomy): domain Eukaryota; kingdom Metazoa; phylum Chordata; class Actinopteri; order Anguilliformes; family Anguillidae; genus Anguilla; species Anguilla anguilla. The sequence goes on along the minus strand of NC_049203.1, from coordinate 47,858,402 downwards.
GTCAGCAGTACACGTGACATAATAATAATCGCATTCCTATGGCTTGTATAGCTTAGTGTTCAGCGAAGCGAACCAATGAATTTATTTGACAACTTAAAAACAAGATTTCGTAAGACATCTTGAAAAGCCTTTTGTGCTGCTTGTATTTTTGCTCTGGTGCTGTTATGTCGGCATCTTTGTTTTGGCAGAATTCGGGACCCTTTGTAGCCCAGTACGCTCGCACCTGTTTGTCTATTTTTTCCCCAATGCGCCAGTTCTGAGTTGTAGCAATCGGCAGCATCTGCAGGAGCACTGCTGGGAGCCGGTGTAGGCGGTCCTTCCTGTACCCTCTCTTCTGCCTGTTTGGCAGGGTCTGCAGGAGCGGTGCTGGGAGCGAGTGTTGGCGGTTCTTCCTGCACCCTGCCTTCTACTCCCACAGCCGGCGCAGCAGGGGCCCCGGCGGCATGACCCATCATTGTTCTGTTGTAGAAGCTGGTTGTCGGTGCTGGCAATACGGCATCCCCCATCGAGGGTAGTGCTAGGTACGGCTAATGTACCCTCAGTTGCTGTTGCTCTGGCTGTTGCATTAGCATCAATATTAGCTAGTTGCTGCAATGGCTGACAGATTCTTTTTTGTATAAACCTCACACATTCAAATAAATCAACATGAGCCACTGTGGTCATCACGTCACCACTACCTCTGAATTCAGAAGGGCCATGGGTATGATTATATCTGTTAGTCAGAAATCCAGTGCCGCTGAAGATCAGAGGGATGTATTTAAAAGTAAGAGTTGAGGGGTGAGTTCAGACAGAATTGGTGTAAATGAATAATTACATATATTCGTAGTTTGAATGCTACCTTATCCTAGTTAATGTTTCATGTCTGTAGTCAGAATAAATTGATGCATAAACTAGTTTTAGAAGTTAGACTCCATCCCCCACCCAAAGTATAGGGATATAAATATCTGAAATAACATCTGAGTGAAACGTATGCATTTTCCAGTGTCATTTACAAACCTCACATAGACAATGATCGGTTAAAGTACTGACATTTAACCGCTGAAAGTATTTGAAATGGCCTCATAAAATGAAACAGCAAAACATTTCAGATAGCTTGTTTAACATATATCAGATTTAAATGTTTTGAAATAAATCAAATAATCACCAATAAAGTATTTCAATATAAATCCATCCATCCGCTACCTATACCCGCTTATCCTGATCAGGGTGGCGAAGGGTGCCCCCCCCCCCCCCCCAACATTTTGGCAGCTCTCAGGTAAAACCTGTGATGTTGACAAAATGACATTAAAACTTGCTTCAGGAATAACAACAGCCACTGCTCACTGACCTTTATTTTAGATGGCGCACTACATTACAGTAAATGCACCTAGTTTCAAAACAGTACTTTAAAACCTTAATGGAATATGGGGGTACCTCATAATATCACAACTAAATATTGACATACAATGTGCATTTACCCACACTGATATACTGCATTAAGCATGCTGCTTTTATAAAATAAACTGGCCAAGAAAGGTATGTATTACCTTAAAATGAATCACTATATCAATAACAGGTTAATAAGTTTCTTTGTATCTGTATGTCAAATGTAAATTATTTTGAGCTTCAGGTGAAACGAAGACACCATCAGTCACAGCTCATGCTGAGTGACCCCCTTGGGATAAATCATATGGAGTTGGAAGGCCATTTGCATTAGTCTTCACACTTAGGCTCCATGCTGGCTCTGTAATTACTACCAGACTGGAGTTTATTTAAGATGCTAGATTCAAGATTATCTCAGAGTGGAATGTTCTCTGGCAGCCAGGTGGTGTACATTAATGATAAAATAAGGGCACTCTGGGACTGGATCCCTCAAGGTAAAACTATTAACCTGATAGTGTCATTAAATGGGCATTAATTAGGTCTTGCCTTGCACTACCTCATGAACGATTAATATCAGAATTTCACTTTCATGAAACCACGAATGACAGGCATGTGATAGAGGCCCTAGTCAGCAAATGCAAGGTTATTTTATTCCCTCTGAGATTAGTTTATCACAACTGATTTGGCCCGAGGCAGTAAAGAAAGAAAAAAAGGCACCCATTATCCGTTTCCTGAAAATGTTCAACAATTTTACTCATAAGATGCAGCTGACAAAAACATTTGGATGATTAATGGATTCCCACAAAAAATAAATAAATAAAATGAAATAATAATAATAATTTAGCCTGGCCAGTAATACATTGAAAATGCACTCTCACAAACATCAAGGGCTTTAACAAGTCCACTGCCAGCATTCAGTAAGGGCAGTATCCAATTATTTGAAACAAGGTCATGTAAGACCAAATGATTTTTACTAGAAACAGAAAGGTTGATTCAGCTATATATTATTACTTTTTATCTTGTTCAAATTGGAAATTCTCAAACTCAGCAAACGACTTTAGTTAAGGTGTTATGCAATTCAACGTTTATCTTTGTCTAGTTTTTATTAGTCTTATTTGTGTACAGTATACATTCAGTGTACAAGTCATGCACTAGCATTTTTTGACTGAAATTGTGGAAAATATTTCATATTTATAGGCAGGGGCGTAGTGTGCCCAAAATATTTGAGGGGGCTCAAAGTCAAACAAACAAAATACTATTCGTATTACTAAGACTGACAATTACACTCCTAACAGTGATAACACACAGTCTAAAGAGAGAGAGAGAGAGAGAGAGAGAGAGAGAGAGAGAATGAACAACAACAACCAAAAGTGGTTTAAGCATAGGTTTTTAGGTACCTACCTTAACATCTGCATCCCTCCCTCTCTCAGTCGTCTGTGCCTCAGTTGCTATAACCATCATATGAGGAAAAAATGGGAAAAGCAAAGCCAAGTGTAGCATCCCTGGTGGACATATCAGCTGGGTTCCAGACGGGTTTTAAGCTGGTCCAGCTGGTTTGAAGCTGGTTGAGATAGCAACCATGCTAGCAGGCCATATCCAGCTGGTGGGCCAGCTTGGTACAGAGAACAAACCAGATGGTATCCAAATGGAGCAGAAGCTGGTTCCAGCTAGGTTCCATCTCAGGTTGGTAGCTGGAATTTCTACCAGGGATCAGTACCTTCAAGCCTCACTAAATTCGCCTGTCCTGTCAAATCATCAAGCTAGCAACCTAATCTGGCTAAGATTAACTGACAAGCAATAATGCAAAGTTGATAATAACCTAGCAACTTAAGAAAACGTAGCTTGAAAACATATTCAAAGTACAGCCCTCTCTTGTCACCGAATCGTGGAAGGAACTAACAATGTGGGGAAAGGGCGATTGGGGGTTTACCAAAGTGTGTCCTGTGTCATATTTGGAATTATACTACTGATTGGAAAATCATCATGTATAAATCTTACCGATGACACATTAGAAAAAAATATGTTAATTGTATACACAAATTAGATCAAAAATAAAAACATGCCGTCAGTTTCAATGCTCACAATGCCACTGTTTAAAGGCATATTTGAGCTTTAGAGCAGCAACATGTGTGTAATAATAGAGAAGATTAAAGAGTTGGGTGGTAGGGCTGCTTGCAGGTTGATCCGGTTAAGATACTGTTCTAGTGCATGCATGAGCCCCATGGCCTGGGTTCAAATCCCCAGAAGACCAGAGCAGACTGTGGCTGGTAGCCCTGCAGGGCAATGCATAACTGGCAGTAGCCTTGCCCAGGTTTAGAGAGGGTTCAGTCAATGGGGATCCACATCTCATCACTCTCCAGTGAACCTCACAGCATACTTTTTTAGTCTTTGCAGCAAAGTAGGTGGATTACATTTCAGGAAAATAACAAATGTACTGCAAATATGAGCCTACAGTGCACCATTGACCACTTATTCAAATTTCCAACAGGTTCTCTCTTCTTAGCAATGCACCTGCTGAGAAGACTGTTGAAAGAGCTCCAGTAATTGCGACTCGATTTTGAGAAATGTGAAGTTCTCCAAAATTGTTATTCATAGCTGCACTAACAATGTCCTCTGGTTGAAGCAATCAGAGATCACTAAAATAGCTTTAAATCAGTGTGTGAAGTAGCAAAACACGTCTAACTCAGTTATTTTCCATGCGAGGAGACAAAATTTACAACAGACTGACGTCACTACATTGTTGGCTTCTGGATTAGTGCCTGACTAATGATGTAGGCTACAGAGATAATTAGAATACTTTTGGGGGAAGGCTTGGTCTTTTGAAAAGAGATGATTGTGCACTAAATTTGGGAGGGTGCAGCTTGCATTTAATCATTTAGCCTATAGTCTTATGAATTCAAATCCCTGACTAACCAGAGCCAAGGCCAGGCAGTAGATCTACTGTCACAGATCTCTGCTGGTTCCCCAGAACTGCTGCCCAGGTTTTATCCCATTGGGACTGTGTCCATACCTCATCCTTCTAAATTAAGCTTTTTAAAGAAATCCATTAGTGGCAATAAATAAATAAATAAATAAATAATAATAATAATAATAATAATTGCTACCCTTTTTATCTAGAATAATATATTCAACCAAATAAATATATAATATATTCAACCCAAATATTGGGTTGAGGGACAGAAGATCGCTGACACCAAAGGCAATTTGTGTAAATGAGCTTATTACTGATCACCAATTAAAATCTTGTGTTTGACTGAAACATGGCTTAAATCAATTTATTTATTGCTTTAAATGAATCCACCCATCCTGGTTACAGAGTAATACTCACATTCCTCATCTGACAGGTCATCATGATGGTATTGCTGCTATATATAATTCTAATCTATGCTCTACCTTTTAATCTTCAAATTTCCATTCAAAAATTAATTTGAAGTTCTTGCTTGTTCTTAGCTTTGCACATCTTGACAAGCAAGCAGTTCATCCAGTTATCCTTGTGAGGGGAAAGTGGGGTAATATGACCCCATTTTTACTATTAAAAATATTTCAGATGTCGGCCCGACAAGGAAAAATGATACAGAAGTAAAGCAATAACATCTACCCATATTTCAGAACGTTTACTTTCAACTGAAATGATAAGAATGTGTCTCCAAAAAAGGGTAAGGGGGTAAGTAGATCCTACTCAAAGGGTAAGATGAGCCATGTGGTGGTAAATTGACCAATCAAAAATCTGGACATAATTAACAATAATCCACTTCTCTAAGAATTTGCCTTTTCAAAACAGTTTTATTTGTTTTAAATATTAATTTTCATATTCATTATTAATACAAAACCAACCAGATAAGTTAAAACATTTTGACAGTCCTAGGCATGAAATGTAGAATTCCAGACTTGCAAGACTCAGATGCCAACTCAAAATAAAGACAGGCCCTCATTTTTTAGCTGAAAGAGGGGGAGGGACACCCCCTCTTCTACTGGCCCATGCATATTTAATGAATCCAAGGAATACTGGGGCCATATTCACAAAACATCTTAAGGCTACAAGTAGCTCCAGACTTGCTGATATAGAAAAACTGTAACAAGAGTTAAAGCTACAATAAACTAGAGCAATAATGTGCGTGACGTGTCAGTCCTAACTTTAGGATTCCAAAGTTTTGGGTCTAAGAGTAATTCACAAAGCAGTCCTAAAAATGGCCAGCGATCTGCCAAGTAATGGTGTCAATGTTTTAGAAACATTTGTTAACATTGAGCTTTTAAATGGGTATCACCTGATTCATGAGGGTATTATAATTACAGTAGAGCTAGTGGACATAACTGGGAAAGCCATATTTATGTGGAAGCATAAATGTTCCCACGCTTCATTCTTGGCTTTTGAAGTGATCCAGACTCCACATTTCCCTTTATTAATGTCCTTAATAGGTTTTAGAAGAAACTCTTAGCTATGAAATTTTAGTTCCACTTAGGATAACTCTTAGTGGCAACCTAGTATGTTTTTGTGTATACCGCCTCTGGTCACTAGCTATTACTGTTGGTTCATTTCAATTTATAACCCATATTTTTAAAGTTAGAATGAAATTATCCCTAGTCCTAGTAATTATTATGGTGACATTAACTATTTAAGGATTAAGATCTTTTTGGGAGGGAGAGACCAAGAATCTCCATCTCCAGCATAGTGCACATTTACTGAATAACAAACTAAAGTATAAATGTTTTTCAATTTCTACCTACAATAACAAAAAGATCAGTTTTACTTAAAAATAATCTTAGACACATTTTTCCTCAATATAGCTTCATTTGGCTTTAATTACAATTAAACAAATTATTGGAAGTCTATCCAGTAACACTCTACTACTTTTGGCCTGTACTGTATGTATATATCTTTTTAACACAATACTTCATTTTCGTGATTCCGCTGTAGTCACAGTTTTTCACTACTATGACCGTAACATTCTATACAGTACATAGTGTGCTATTAGTAGTTGACATGACCGAGAGTGTGGTGAAATCAGTGTGATATTTAATGACCAGACAATTCTGAACCTGTATCCTGATAATTTCTTTATGTTTACAACATACAACAAACAAGTTTACAACATACAACAAACAAGGTGATGAATGTATCATTATACAAGGTGTTTGATGTACACCATGCTTGAAATCTCGTTCTAAATCAGGCAATTATTCTCATGACAAAATACAGCTAATCCCTAAGATAGTGTGTGGTCCAAACATAACAATCATAGTAAAGGACTCAAGCAAAAGCTAACCTTGTCAAGATCATACAACCACACACATTTAAATGGAATATGAATGATGAAAAACCAGCTCCAGTGAAACTTTCTACTATACAGCATGCTCGCCAAAAAAGAAAATAATTAAAATAATAATGAATGACATAACTGGCAGTAAATTTTGCCCAATTGGTTTTAAGAATTTTATGGTTCAAGAAATACATTCATGTATGATCCAACTAGTTTGCCCATTATTTATTACTGAAGACCCATGCCATTCCTAAAAAAATGTACAGCATTGGCAGCAAGCTAAATCCCTTTTTCCATTTTTATTCTCTTTCTTACTTGTTCAGCTTTTTCCCTGCCAGAGAATAAAGCTTCAGATTATCTGGAAAAAGATCCAAACTGCAGTGTCTCCAACTAGATCATTTTCATGGTCCACAAAGTTCCCAGAATCACTTGACATTGCAGTACATTACATCCATTTAGCAGACAGTCTTATTCAGAACAACTTACAATATATGAGGAACAGAAGTGCAATTACTGCATTGAAATGAGAAATAGTGCTAGACTTAGCTCCAAACATTCTCGTATCAGCGAGAAAGGTGCAATATCACTAAAGCACTGGTGCTCGTTATCTAAACAACAAAAGTAAATCTAAACTAAATTCTAAGTAGACCATGAAACCATAAAGAAAGTAAACTAAAACAAAGAAAATACGTACCTTAACAAGCTGGGATAAAAAGAGAGGGTGCTATGGGGTAGAGATAGGAGAGGAACCAACAGGCAGTCTGAAAAGATGTTTGTTAAGTCTGCAACAGAACATAGCAAATGATTCTGCTGTCCTGAACATTTTAGGTTAATTCCACCACTTTGGGGCCAAAGTTCATTCCACCACTTTGGGGCCAGTACAGACATCTTCTAAAAGATCAATAGCATTGAACAATGTGCATGATGAGTAAATTAAGTTCACATTCAGGTGATGCACAATATTTGTGAATGTAGAGTATTTATCTCTCTCTTTTCCTCAGTGTTGGTAGCATTAAGCCATCCTTAATTTTTTCTACAATCATTTTGCTAATTTAAGGTTCTTACAAGATCACCATTTAACTGACCGCCATGTCAGGTCACGGTGAAGGACTGTTTTTGAAGCCCAGAAGGAATCCTTCAGCTTTAAATGGAATCAAAATAACTTCTATTAATAGCCCAAAGGCAGTGAGTTATAGAATCCGACATGGTGAGCATAACTATGAGTTGTCAGAGTGGTGAGCAAAATGAGTTGGAATGTCTGGTAAAAATCTAGGCTTTTAGTATACAAATAAGTTTTTTTTACTGTAGCAAATTTTTTATATTTAAAGCAATAAAATAAGTGAACACAGCTGATTATAATGAGGTGCAACACTAATGAATCATCTGTATTTGGAATGATTCTCCAAAATCCGCTTGGGACAGTACACAAACAAATAAATGAGATGCCTATGTGACAAGGGATAAGTAGACTAAAGAATGGAAAAATGAGTGACTAAAATTATTGCAGGATAACTACTTTAATTTTCAGTTCAAGAAAGAGAGAAACAAGAGAGATTTCCACAATAGATCTAGATTGAGTTGTAAGACTAGTAAGGTAGTGAACCAATTTCTTGTTTGAATTTTTTAATTTTAAACATTAAAATTGTTTCCATATTCCGTAATATATATATATATATATATGTGTGTGTGTGTGTGTGTGTAGTTGCCTGCATACCATGCCAAAGGCGTCTTGTGGGGGCTGCATGTAAAAATGGGAGAGGGAGAATCGTGTGCAAAGGTCCAGTCCTTTGTTCCTCCCAGCCTGGCGCATACAGACATGAGGTCCTAATTGTGCAGGAGTGTGAAATGCAAGTAAAGTATGCTACTCCTAAACAAGAAATCTAGACTATTGAGAATAATTACCTTCCCCAAATTGGTTTAAGATATAAAAGTGAAATTATGATAGTGTTGCTATGAGTAATGCATTTTTCCAATAGAGCTTTGACACTTGTACAATCAGGACCATAATATGAACTGCTGCCCAATAGTGCTCTCCTGATGGGAGAGATTGTCATATAGCACTTTTGGATGGTGCTGTTTATCTGTTTGTTCTTATAGACATTGGCCTGCATAGAAAGTGAAAGCAAGTCATCTTGCAGTTTGTGCTGTAATTTGTGAATGCATGCTAACGTTAAACAGGTTAACTGGGAAACAATTTCATTTCCATGGAAAGCATGCATCATGTGCTGTAACTGCACAAAACTCTGAGATGACTTATTGAGGTAAAAAACATCCCTGACCCCTGGGATACATCAAAGCAACAAGATTGTCATTTCTATATTCATTAGACTATTACACTCTGCCATGTAAAGAAGACAACTTTTTTGAAGGACATCCTGTGTTCATGGAAGAGTTTTATGAAATGGCATAGTCTAACTAGCATACAAATGGCAATATTGTTGTTTTGATGTATTCCAGGGGTCTGGAATGTTCTTTACCTCAAAAAGCCCAATGCAGTTCTTGAAATGATGAATGAAACAATTTACAAGGCCATTATCATTGTAGAAAACAGAATGTAGGTACATTTTAAGGCTCGGGAACTGCACAATGCAGTTGTGTGTGTGTTGGGGGTGGGGGCTGGAGGGGTTTTTTATGGCCTGCTTGCAGCTAATGTGAATGTCCAGAAGGGCAGGGGAGAGGAGATCTGACTCACAGTCGTCTGTATGTGAACTCAGTTCTATCAGAAAAGTCATTGTTGTTCAGTCAAAATTGATTGTAGCAACTTATACAGAAGTGGTACTGTAGAGCCACCTTTGGTAGTAGGTTCACAAAATGAGAGACACATGATCTACATAGGTCTCTTTGCAACTTCTATGTTTACAATGTTTTAACAATGGCTGGATGTAAAGTAGGTGTGTTCAAATCTTTTTTTTTCTTCTTCCCCGTATTCGTATTTGTTTATCTGTAGGAATCTTTGATAGAGTGGGATATAGTTGTTGGGAATGTTGGAGGGAAGCTGTCGGAGGGTTCCTGTTAAATTTCTAAGAATTTGGGCTCATGGAGTTTATGCAAATTAGTATTTTGCAAAAAGCACCCCCTACAAGCCACATTGCACCATAACACTTCGAGGCTATACATGCTCATCCACAATATGGCTGTCTATCATCCCCAGAAATATCACCACAATCGGCACAAAAATAGTGGGCATACACATATTTCGGGCATGGTCAGCCATTTTTGTCTAAATTGAAATTACAGTCAGGCAGCCGTCTTTTGAGATATCAAAATTTCCTCTGCAATTTAACACAGGGACATGCTGCACATGACACATGCCAAATGGTGAGAATCAGGCAAACATTGTAGGAGAACTGTGAAAAGGTTTGTTTTTCGAAAAATTCAAAAATGCGTCAAATGGCATGGCTGAAATAATTTTTTATTTGTTATGTTGCAATTTTGCACGTGGCACTGTACCACCACCAAGACTACCAGTTGCATGCATGTCATGCATAATAAATTGGCAGCAATACCAACCGTATCTGCCAAATTTTGTGAGATTTTGAGCACGGGAAAGAGGTGAAAATGTAGGAAGAAGCAGAAGAAGAAGAATCCTAGGAAAAACAATAGGGGTCCTATGCAGCCTTGGTGGTTGGCCCCCTAATAAAAAAGGTGAAGACAAAAAATGTGTAAATGCATAACAAATGTATATAAATATTATCTACAAAGAGCACTTTCAAACTTTCAAAAACTGTTTCATACGGCCAAAACACGCATAACAACTTCACAAAATCAATATGGAATAGACTTTAACTCCGATTTTAATAATTGGTTTTTAGTACTAACAACAGTGAAGCAAATATGCTTTCAGTTTATCAGCCATATATATTAAAGATTAAAATATTAGTACATTAGTTAAGGATTACTTATGTGACTTGCGTTGTATCAAAAAGAAAGAACAGAGACGTGAAAGCTCTACAAAAAGTACAACATTACTAAATAGACTTTTGAAGTGTCTAACATACATAGACATGCAATACAAATTAAATGTTGGAATGCATACACATCTCCCTGAGCCACTGTCCAGTGATGCAAAGCAATAAAATACAACGTGTCATAGAAAGTGTACTATAGAAACAAACTTTTTGTTTTATTAAATAAAAAATAAAAATGAAATTAAAAAAAACTTTTTATTCATAGTCCCCCCCCCCACCCCACCCCCCACATTGTGCATCAATAGTTCATGCACAAGAAAGCTTAAAAGGGTATATCTATAGTTGATTCTAGATGTGGAATTTGCATTTGCATCTGCTGTTGTCTCTCAACATTAGGACAACTGTCAATGCCAGTAAAGCAGGCCAACATATGGCTAAAAAATATAAATAAATTGATCATAGACAGCCAAAACATTGTTTACTATATTTCATAGAACATACTGATAAGCTAAGCAATAGCAAATGATCTGGTGGACCACGGAAGAATACTGTAAGAATGCTTTCCAATGTGAAGGAAACTGTTAAGCAAGAGCACTTTCCAGGATGTAGGTAGGTATAAATATGTCAAAGACTACCATAAAGACAAGACTATTCCATCATAAACTCAGTTGGTTCAGCGCGAGATGCAAACCACTGGTAAGCCTCAAGAACAGAACAGTGAGTTTTTAGTTTGCAATGAAAATACTTTTTTTAATTTAAACTCTAATGGAAAAATGAGACAAGTATAAACCTGTACGAAAGGACTATGTATAGAAAGGGCTGTAATTCCAGAACTGATTGCCTGATATGGATATTAATACCCTCAAATTAAAGCTGAGAGCACTTTAATGTCATATTCATTTTCATGGTTCATTTCAAATCCAATGTGCTTGAGTATAGAGCTAAAATAATAAATTAAAAAAATGTGTCACTGTTCAAATGTACTGTATTGTATATGTCAAATACAGTATATGTTGCATAGTTATATGTCTGAGGAAAATTCTGCTTTAAAAGGGTTAATCATATGTCACTTAAATTTTAATATGTATTTCTTGTATGTGGGGTAAATATTATTCATACACTTCAAACACGTATTGCAAGCAGTACTGTTGAACAGTAAAATAGCTTTAAACATGTATGTCTTGGTGACATTATACTCTCAGATATGGACCTCTTAGTGTAAGTTAAGCCCCTGCCCATGCAAGCAAAGCTGGAGGTTATTAACAAGCAATGCATGTTCTTATTTTTTGATGTGTAAGTATTTCCTTTCATTTGTGTTAGGTTTTCCTCTTTCCAGGAACATAGTGTAATAACAAATCGGCTTTGTATGAGCGGAGTAATGTTAGATTTATGTTCTCTCTCTTTATCACACTCATCCCATTATAAATGGATAAAGGAATAAAAGGTATAGCGGCATTAAAAAAGAGAAACATTTCACAGGAAACTGTTTGCCATTCAGAACTACATTACAGATCCTTTATTTTTTCAAGCAAATTAGGAACTGCTTCTCCTGGAACACTATTCCAACCACATGGCAGTATTTATTCCTCTAAAGCCCAGTTAAACTACAAACATCTTCCCACCCAACCCCTCATCACAATCATTAATTCATGGAGGACTATTGTTGCACGTTTAATTACTGCAGTAGTACATTGCTGGTATAGGGAAGTTCGAAATAGCATGATTACACATATTATAAAATGATAAAAATGCTTTTGTATGTTGAATAAGGAAAGCATATTTGTCAGTTTCCTGTCAAATATGACAAACATGAACTGGTAGGTTCATTGAACATTGTGTTTGTGCTGATTAACCCACTATAAACGGAGAAATAAATAAATAAAATCCCAGTTTCTAGATGACCTCTTCTCGAGAATTACAGACCAATTGTGCACACATAAAAAAAAGAAAGATGCAATACCTTCCACTGATTGTATAACTATTGTTCCCTTTGCGGATATAGCACACATGGTCCTATGATGACCAGGGAATGTGCACACACAGGACACGGGCGGTTTTGGACAGGTATATCTACAAAAATAATTGCTAATCTGCAGCCTGTCCAAGAATCAAACCAGAAGTCTTTTATACTTACCCTGTCGCCTCGCAGCAAGAAGGTCCTGGGTTTAAATCCTGGGCAGGACATGGGCAATTCAGGGTTTCCAATGAGCCTCCCTGCATGTCTTTGGACTGTGGGAGAAAACCGGAGTACCTGGAGGAAACCCATGCAGACATGGGGAGAACAAGCAAACTCCACAAAGAAAGGCCCAGGCCAGATTTGAACCCAGGACCTTATTGCTGTGGGACAACATATTCATTTATTCCAGTGAAGGATGACTGTGCTTTACCTGCATATGTATTGCACAGAGATACACAGAGCCATGTGTTTATCCACCACATCAGTATGTATAATAAATGAAAATTATGTGCAAGGTCAAGCTGACTTAAAGGTCCAGGAAATTGAAATCTATGAATTATTTGCTGAAGTGTTGTTTTAAAAACTTTTTTGCAAAATATTGCAAAAAAAAAAAAAACCTTTAAAAGCCTGTGGTGAAATTGGCTACCTTTCCCCCTTAGCGAAACAGCAGGTTTTCAGTGGGTGGGGTCAACTGTGTATTTTCTACTTAACCTTAGGCCAGTTAAATTTTTTCTGCATGCAATACGTAAATGGTGCTCTTTCCACTTTTGCATGAGTAAAACATTGCCTAAGCATGACCCCTTCTCTGGATGCGGAGAAGTGAAATGAAATGAAGAGACCTACAAGAAATGGGTTTTCTTTCTGGAGCCCACAATATGAGTATGATACCCCAGTTCAATTTGAACTTAAATATGTTCACGCTGATGCTCACTATTTACAATTTGCTCATTTGTCAGGTGCCTTTAGTGGCTTAAAATGTGAATTTAACAGAGTGGGCAAATGGCACTCAGTCAACGGATAAAGAGAGCCTTGTGAAACCAAGATTTTTGAGGTGAAATGTTTAACAACATGCCCTTTAAATAACAGCCCACATCCCATAGTCATTGACTTTTCTTTTTCATCTTACAGTGATTCTGTCAGAGGGGATGACCCTACTATGACAGAACACTGTTAGAAAATACAAAGAATTTGGAGTTCCAGCACCCTAAGGGAAGGATATAGCATTTGTGAAGGTAGAAATCACATCCCGTGTCTGTCAAGCCTTTTAAGAAGAAAAAAAAGAGAAAGAGAAAAACAAGCAAGTATAAAATAATTTAAGGAATCATGCTAGCACCTTTCATTTTTCTCCAGATAGTAAACAACCCTTAAGTAGTATGGTTTAAATATTTAAATACAAATTGCATATCATAATGATTGACATGCAAGAATGCTATATAGTTGAGATCTATGTGAGAGTGAGCAACAAAAGGCTTGTATTGGTGGCTGTCAATGACAACCCCACTGAATCATTTTTAAAAATATAAAGATATGCAATGCTGAAATGTATAACATTAACATAGCTATAAACTATCAAAACATAAAGAAAAAAAGTTGTAAAATGGTTATGTCAATTTCATATCACGTGACAATGATTTTGCAGGGAGTATATAACAGAACACTGACTATATAAGAATATTTGAAACTGAGTGGAGTTCATACATTTGTTTATATGTGCACAATGTTGGATGATTTGTGATTTAGAAATAGATTGTGTGGAGCAACAGTTTAGGCAGATGTATTTGTACGTATGGACATTTTGCTTGTAGGGTTATTTCAGGAAACAAATATCTCAGAATGTTGTCGGAACCGATCGTAGACCGGGGTGGGGTGGGGGTTGTGGAAACATGAGGCCTCTGGGCTGCATGCTTTTTCTTTTTTTTCTTCTTTAAAAAAAAAAACTAATTCTACTAAATGAATTGGTCCTTCCTGTGGCAGAGGCTTCAGATATTAATGAATTGTATCCTAAGTATGTTAATCGGTCTGACTTTGGCCCTGCCTACTTGATGCTAAATTTGCATCACTCATTACACAGTGTGCTTAATGATGATTCATCAAGATTGTCAGGGTGAATCTGGGACGGTTGGTTTACAAATATCAACAGTCGCCTTCATTCAGTATGCTCCTCGGTATACAGCTAAGGTATGTTTCTGACACCAGGCATGAGGGAAAGTTGAGGGATAAAAACAATCTCTTTCATATCTACCCCATCAACAGATTTATGGGACTTGAGAAATGACCATGGTCGCCAAAGGTTTCTTGCTGGCACTATTAACAGTTTGTTACATCCAATTAAACACCACTTGCCTGCTTCCACAAAGCTATATACTATGAATGTCTGCAGTGAATTAAACATGGCATATCCGTAACAAAATCCTATTCACTTCTGGCAGCCCCTCTCATTCTCTCCCTGACCTTCAGTTCATGGGCAATACACTCCAAAACCTCTCTCAAGTACCCCCACTATTCAGAAATAGATGTTTATAAATGCTAAACCCACAATCTGTGTCCTTGAACAAGTACCTCCCCCCAATAAAGTCCTGCTTTTCTGCCACTGAACATTTGTCACAATATTACCAATGTGCCAGTCAAAACAGGAGACATTCCTGCACTTTTTAAAATAGCTGCTATCTTGGCCCTAAAATGTTTCAAAATGAACAAGGGTCCATTACAGTAATATGTATGGAGCCTTACAGTATGGGTTCCAGGCTTATAGCTGCTGTTTAAAGCGAGTCAGCATGATCCGGAAAGCTACCGCAGAGTCAAATAATTAAATAATAAAAATGAGACTGCATTTACAGGAAGGGAGCAAATAATTTCTCACTGCATTTTGTTTAGTATTTTGTACCATGTTTTTGAAAATGTTAAAAAGCTGCCTTGTGGCTTAAGACACAGTAAGCAGATTTTAAAACCTGGATTTGCACTTTTATTTATTTCCAAAAAAAAAAAAAAAAAGAAGCATGGCTAGCAACAGCTAACTGCACTGGCCCACAAAATGACACCGTTAACATTGCGTCTACGATTAAATATTCAAAGTGAAACCAGAGATAGTTCATTTCTTTCTACAGGCTTTGTTGAAACAGCATATGGTCAGCTAACTATGCTAGTATACTTTTCAAGTTCAAGGATCATGATGGAGTTCATGTTTGTTCCTTACGAAGGGATTCAATGAGATGCAACAGGTCAGAGAATGACACCTCGCATCACTGATTTGGATCTATGAATGCATAAGGAGTCATATTTGGTTTATTCTGGCAAAATATCTTTGCTGGTCTTCAGGAAACAATGATTTAATGTTATTTGCTGACATTACAATAAAACCGAAATGCACTATTTCCTATTCACAACAGTGGACAGACAGGATTGTTTTCCCTTCACTGCCTCTGGCTACATCCTACCCTTTGTCTATGAAATGTTACTGACTGGATATATTGCACATTTATCTTGAAACATTGATTTGTACACCATTGTTATTTGTTTTGTAAACCAGCAACCTTGAACGCTTTGAAGGGAATCTTGAACAGTATCTGAATGTCTGATGACTGAATGACTCAAAGTACTTAAAAATGAATTGACTGCTTCAACTGATTCTCCATCTGTCAGAAAACAGATTAGAATTGGACGTTAATGAGCATTTCACTGGTTTTTGTTACATAAAGGTATGGGAAACTGTGACAGTAGCACAGTTCAACCCTGAGCTACTGTAGGTGGTAAATGAGTTTGCATCAGTCAGGAGCACAGTGCTGTCAGAGATTTTGAGACTGCTTGTGGCAATATATGGGTTTTGACAGTATTTTTTAAATGTTTTGTTAGGTCAGTGTCAGCCCTTACTAATATATGTCAGCCTTAGGTGTGGAATACATTTGTCACGCAGACAGCCTGATACCAACATAATCCATTATTTGGATTTTTCCTTTCAATTTTGGTTTCATTTAACAGCTTTGGTTGCTATTGCACAAAATAAGTGCTGATATAAACTTCACTGAATCAGTGAATCAGAACAAGTCTCTGTATTTAATTTGAATACATCCAGTCCCAGAAAGACTGCATTTACATTTCACAATGGAATCTTTAGAACATTAAAAAATAAAAAAGTAGACAGTTGCCTATATTCTATAGTCTGCAGTTTTCTGTGACAACAAGACACATGCTTATAGACAACTTGCAGTGTTCCAATACAAAACCATTCAGTATGTTTTGTATTACACTGCTTACAATTAGCCATGGCACCAAAGAATGGTGGTCAGATATGGCTGTATCAACAATATGTAAATCACTGACATTAAAGTAAGATGCATGTTAAATTTCTTAATGGATTTACATTTTGGGGCCTGCAGGCCACAAGGGAATTTCAGCCACTGACGTAACAAAAGGTAATGTGCTGTAATAGGTTGGTAGTTAGGTCATTTGTTAGTCTGGCAGTCGTGAGTCATTTAGCTAGAGCTAGTTCCTCTGAAGATGGCGAGTCACCCCGAAATGCAACGTGGTATGACGTCGACAAGAATTTATCAATGCAGAACGATGGAAGCTGTCCATATGAGGAAAAATGACACTCTGCTGTCCCCTCCTGCTGGAACCCCGCATGTATTTCCCTCTGGCCGGCCAAACCTCTGCAAAGGAGGCAAATGAAACCACAGTACCCACATGCTGTATGCTATTGCACACTCTATTGCATACTCCGTATCTTATAGCTAATTACTCTGTGACCAAGGAATAGTTCCTGCCATGAAGTTCTGCTTTTCAAGAATATTAATTGGAGAGCAATCAAATTTAATGAAGGACTCTCAACAACTAAATTTATTTATTTAGGGAGTTTCTACAGAGAAATATTTTGGGGTGCACTAGGAATGAAGAAAGGAATCAACCTAAAACCTGGTGTCCATTATCTCTGAATCTGAGCTGAGTCAATGTTGCATTAAGACAAGTTTTACTGCCTTCATAAAAATATGCAATTTGTAGAATTAGATAATATGCTGAAAACTTGTCTTAACAACATTTTCTTCTAAACAAAGCAGTTTATCACTTTGGAACATGTATCCGTGAAATTATATGTAACCCTTAAAACAGAAATAAATCAGATTTACATAATAATATGGGCTCATTTTCAAGACAGAACAATACTGAGTAATGGACCAATCATGTCAAAAATAAATACCCTTTCTAAATTATCCATTTATATCTAATCATTTGCATGATGATTGAATACAGTTTGTGCAGATGTGTGATGCATGTATTAATGTGTTTTCTGCTCATTAATTATGCATTTAATCGCAGAATTGTGGTTGAGGGGGAAAAATCTTATTAAAATCTCTCGCCAAGTTTAATTCATCAAGATGAATGAGTCTTGAGTACAGTGGATATAAACAATTTCAGGTTGGGTTTATGTTCTTGTGAAAATGAAGAATCCTCCATTTGATTAATTTATTTGTTGTACCTTGGGAATGTACCTTTAGGGAATTTTAAGAATCAAAGCTGGTTTTCCAACACAATGGAAAACTTTTCACTGCAAATACTTGTGAAGAGGAAGATTGTGATTTAGCCTCAGGTAAAGACAGTGGTTTTAGTAATAAATCTCAAACCAGCAGGTCTTTGCAAGAGAGAAACCCAGCGCCGGCATGCAGTCAAAGGACTAATCTAGCCATGCGAGCAGACATTACAAAGGATACCACCTGTAGTGTACACTTACATTCACTGTTGAGCTGATTTTCAAATCTTATTGTGACTTTACCCCTTTCTGAAAAGATGAGAAGAACTGTCTCTCAAATTAGAAGAGAGGGAGATTCATTTTATTTTTCTTCTGGAATAGAAGTCCAGACACTATCCCCTTAAGGAAGGGCAATAAACCCCTCCTAATAAAGTCATACTACCACATGTGATTGCAGAGCTGAACAACAGCTCAACCTGTGAGATAAATATTCACACTGAGCCAGTCAGCACTGACTGATCAATTGTATACAGGGTCACAGCACAGGAAGCTCAGTTAGAGTTGGTGAGTTTGATGTGTGAACTAGCTCTAAGCTCTGCAACTTGACTTCTGTAGATTTATAAGCAAGACCCTGAAAAACAGGCCTCATCCTTGTGATGAACCTTGCATCATAAAAGACTTCAGTCAGTAAGTTGGAACTCACCTTCGTAGGAAGGCAAGACTCTTCACTCCATTACTGGTGATGAAAGATTCTGAGTGAAACAGAGGTCACAATTATGGTTTCACTGAGAGATATCCTAGCTGGCATTAGCCAGGAAGGAGGATCCGAGTTCCCTCAGCAGCAAATTTAGCCGTTCACATATTGGTAAATTATCTTCTTTTCTGGATCTCTACTTTTATGCAGTATAAAAAACAACTGATAATGTCTGATATGATTTTAGTAACATTTTCATGTTTTATTTGCACAGAACATTTTACAAAGAATTTACTACACTATGCTTCACAGTGTATCCTGACCTGAACCCACAGAAAGCAAGCCAAAGACAACTGTGTTCAGGAAAATGTCTAGATAGCATGTAGGAAGAAACTTATATTTTCGGAGATACAATAATGTTCCTGATTGGGTTAAGGAGGGAATGTGTCACCCATGTGTCTCAATAATGCCGTCAAGGGTTTAGACAGCTTGTCAGTTGTAATGTCTGCAAGTGCTGCACAAGTAAGAAGAACCATATGCACCACATGTGATTGAGTTCACAGGCAGCTCCACAGAGTGATCAGTGAGGATTTTCATTTTTTTCCCCCCAAAAACTAAGACTGTTTGTCTTTGAAATAAATTTGATTTTTCTAGAACAAGGAAGCAGCACATTTCATCAAGGGCTCATTGATTGTATTGAGCATGGAGGGTTTATGGCACAATACACACACGTTTGAGTACTATCATGAAAAAGTAAGTGTGTATGTTATGTTATGTGGTCATATGTTCAGATTTTTAATACATGATAATGTTGTGCTACATTGCAATCTCACTGCAGATGTAATAAAGATAGCAAAGACCCATAGCCCTGGATCTTAGTGCCTACCATATAAGAAGTCATGCAGGAATAGAGGCTTCAGCCCTGCAGCACCACAACTACTCTCAGTACATAAGCACAGTCTAGACAGGCCCAAAGGTACTGCATAAATATTAATATATTTCCCACATGTAAAATCCAAATTGAAATGCATGTTTTATTTATACATATACATACATATATACATTATAAAATATATGTCCTATATATGATTGCTTTGGGCTAACAGTACTGTGCTAGTGTTAAATAACATTATAGAAATTTTCAATAAAAGCAGAACACAAATATACATTGTTATGGTCAAAAGGAAATAATGGAATACATTTTTAACCTTATTTTCTTATTTATTTATTTTTTTTCTTTTCTTTATTTCAAATATTGGCACCATGTGTTGCTGGAGTATATTCGACCTACACAGCGCCTAGAGTTTGGCCCTTTTCAAAGTTTCAAACAAAAATTGAATGGTCTCAGTCGCCAAACCCTTAAAATATTCTTAAAATATTCTGTACCCTCTGACCTCATGAAGAGGAACAGAATTCAGGTATAATTTTTATACAAACAAACAATAAAGCCCTAAACATGAGTTACTCTTATTCACCATGTTCTTCCTCTTCTTCTCCTCTAATTGCTGATTACATCATCATAAATTCTCCAGCACTGAAATGATTCCTTAATGAAGTCTCTCTGGCAATCTAGGCTTTCTTGCCTAGACTATCTGAATTAATCTGCATCAGGTCATAGCAACATCTGTTCATAATAGTAAACTGCAGGATGCATATGCAAGACTTCCTAGCATTCAACCAGAAGATGATGTGAAATGTATTTTTCCACCCAAATGGAACATTAAATAAATAAATATGTCAGCCATTATGCCTTGTTAATCCAATTGCTTCTACAGCTGTGTAGTCTGTACATCTAGCAAAAGTTCCTATATTTAGACATTTAAATCCAGAATAAAATTTTTTCATGATTCTGATATAATGCAAATAGTAAAAAATAAGGTATTTAAATCTCAAACTAAACTGTCGCTTTGCATAAGCTGTTTGTATACACAAGGGAAATTATGTCGTTCATTAGTTTGAAAGCCCGGGTTTACACATATATCCCCTGAAGGAGATGCAGCAAGTTAGTTCTTTTTCAAATTCCTGGCCTGCGCTGCATAGTCATAGCGCTGGAAAACTGCAATTCTTTTGCAGCTCACAGAGCCAGGCACAGGCATCTGATCAACCAGCAATGCCACTCAACCAGGCAGGTGTATTACTGTTCAGTGAATCCATCTCTGTCTGGATGATCCCATGGCCAACCTTCTATTGCCAAGTGAGAGTGTTGGCCACAGTTGGCCCAAGCATGATCAAATTCATTAAGCTACTCATGCCACCCCAAACAGTCCAAGTAATAAAATATGGAGTCATATCAAATATCAACATTTAGTAAAAATAATAAATAAATAAATATTGCGATATCAATTTTAGACCATATTGCCCAGCAATAAGTCTGCTGTCACCCCATTGATTAAAGATGCCATTCGGCTAACATTTTGGATCCAGCTAAGTATTACAACAGCAGCCAGTTGTCCAATTATGGATGCAAACACCCGCAAATGAAAGCTGACAGTCTGCACTTTAACCTCATATTCATTGTTCTGAAATACAATGTGGATGAATCCACACGACTACAGATGAACAAGTGCTCTCACAGAAGAGGGAAATCTGTCACACTGACAATAACTGGTAGCCCTGAGCCTGGCACATTATTGCAAAAAAGCTTAAGTCAGCTTAAATCCATTTTACACCTTGGGCAAAGCCAACTGTGTCCTACACTGCAGGCTCCCAATCACATTCTGCTAATAAAATACCCTCAGCTCAAAATTATGATTCCCTGGCTATAGGACCCAGCATGTGACAAGGGCCATAACTGATTGAGCAGCTAGAGAATGCTATTGACCCTAATGTTCATTTTCCTAAATGGCACCCCACACATGCTGAATACCATGGAAAGCATAAACTGTCGTATAACATTTCATTACTGCACATCAGGCATCAGATGCTATGAGTACAACATTCCATTCTAATTAATGCATGGATATTGCAATTTAAAGGTGAAAGAGCATAATGTGTCCTCTCCACAATATCACCATTCACCTTTTTTATGCTAATGAGTTTTAATGCATATGGTGCCCTTGATATTTCAAGACAAATAACCCATTCTGTTATGTGAAATGCCAAACAATATTAAACATATGGAAATATAAGATTCATAAATGTGTTCAACTCAAATTTGGTGCACTGTTCCTACTGGTTTGTGAAGGAGCCCAGCTCTGTAAGATTTGAGTGCAGTTCGCTGCAGGGTTGGTAGCCTCATTATTTTTGGCCTCTTAATGATACTGTCATAGGTAAACTCTGAAATCAGACTGACACAGGGCAGAGTAGCTCTCAGTTAAGTTACAGCCCAGAGATGCCTTTTGCAAGGATTGGATGATTTCTCTTGTTTTCAAGGGTAAGGCACATGTTCGAAGTAAACCCCAGGGTCTGCTGTGCTCTCATTAGTTGGTTTGGCTGAGAGCGGGCAGACTGATGTGGATGGCTAGTTAGGTTGTGCAGCTGCAATGAAAATGGTCGATTTTTCAATGAGCTCTACTTTTTAAGAAACAAGTTTTTAAAATGCGAGTAAAAAAGTTTAGGAAGAGTGTAACTCTGTTATTCGTATGCACATAAACAACAGCCAACAAGAAGATGTGGCGTACTTTTAGGCTGGGCTGGATTTAGGCAGGGCTGGGGGCCCCAGATGTCTCTCCTTCGCCCTCGGTACCCTACCTTTTTGTTTTTGTTTTTTTGCATGGATGTACTTAGTTGGCATACTTCACAATAAGTTTTTGTTGGAACCATGCACAAATTAAGCTCTGGATGTTTGCGAGTAACCATGGCATTATTTGTTGAGTTTTTCAAATGTATATTTTTGGCACGTTGACACCACAAAGGTTTGGACCGGTTGAGGTCCATTGTATCCGGGTGAGATGCAGCAAATATCGACAAAACTTGTTAAATCTCTCTCTGAAAAACTGTCTGGATGTATAGATAGCACTCTGGGAAGGAACATGCTTTAATTTCATGTTTGGGTGAACTGCCCCTTTAATCATACATTGCTCCCTGAGCTTCTGAGTGTTCTGGAAGAGCGGTGGGTTTAAAATAAAAACATAAAATGATGCCCCCCCCCCACCCAAAAAGCAGTCTAGAATTGGACGCGATACATGGCATTGTTCCTCTTACCTTTTGATAATGAGAAGAGAAACAGTTTCCATTTTTCTTAGTGTTTATAAAAGTATTATTATGCATACTCAGCTCATTGTAATTAAATTAAATTGTAATATTGTTTTGCTATGTGAATTATGGAGATCATGTCATATTTACACAGAATGTTACTCAGTATAATAGGTTGTTTCTTACTTTGTATAATAGGTTAGGTTCCATCTTTTTGCATTAGAACATTTTTCCATTAGTTTATTTTGTGTGCAACTCCCCCTGCACAATGTCCCTGTACACTTTAGGACATCGCAACATAAATAGACTTTTACTTTTCTTGCCCATACTCCTCTGTGGACAATTAATCATTGTCGTCTGCCTGGCTCAGCTACCTAAAGGGCAGGTTGACAAGAATAATAAATAAATGATTGATGAAAATGGCTTAGGGTATTTTCTTCTATGGCTGGTAAAAGGCTATGAGACAATACCTATATATACATATGTATATGAATAAATATAAGGTTTCTGTATTGAAGTACCATGTATAAACACTGTTGTTCAAATACATACACGTTCAGGTTCTCAACATCATTCTATTATACATTCAGAAGACAAGGTACAATATTCGTTTACATTTTAGGATGGCTCAAAAAGTCAAAGTTTCACAAAATGTTGACATGTACAATATAACAGGAAATTCTGGAGTTAATAGAATGGTAGGACTCAGATATATTCATCCATTAGTTCTAACCAAGCTAAGTAGCAGCCTATTGCAATGTTTTGAAAAAAAGGCATACTATTCCTTGATTTAGCTCTGTGCTCTACAATTTTAGATGTGTAATCAAACAATTCACATGAGGTTGATTAATTTAGTTTCACCATGTTGAAATTACAGCACTTTTTATACATAGTCCACCATTTCAGGACATCATAATGTTTGGGACAACTTGCTTCACAGGTATTTCTAATTAGTCAGGTGTGTTCAATTGCTTCATTGGTGCATGTATACATATCTAACTTTCAGTATCGAATTAAAATTTATTTTGATTCCCTTTGGAGTTTGTTATTGCTGTTTGTCAACATGAGGACCAGAGTTGTGCCAATGAAAGAGAAGGAAGCCAATATGAGGCTGAGAAATAAGAAAAAAAAAGTCAAAGTCAAATTGAAAAGCAGTAAGAGGACTCACTTTTGAGGCAAAATATCAAATAGAAAACTGGTTTGAAAAAAAAATGTAAATTTGCTTATCAGCACAGAGTACTTTTATGAGCTGTTGCTTAGCAACTGCACAGCACCTTTAAACACTGAATTATACGTAGTTTCTACAACAATCTGTTCAATGCCAGAGGCATCTTCAAATTGCCTCCAAACACTTTCTTTTTTCTGGAAAAAATAACCATGCAATGATGATATACCCTGAAGTTCCAAGACTGAGGGAGGAGCAGGCACTCACCAATTCTGGTAAAACCTATGTTACCTAGACCTTCATTAACGCATGACATATGCCACTGAAAAATGTGAAATTGGATGACATTACAGCATTGGCCAAGCACACTGATTATACAAATGATATAACTTCTAATTATTCTGATCTACACAAATGATGGCACATTGATCAGTTTGTTTTATGAAATATCACAGTGAGAGACAGAGACAGAGAGAAAATTATTCACATAACACCTAGTAAATGAATGCTCTACATTCATTCAGGACAACTTGCATATTAAGTAAATATTCGCACAAATAAGCGAATACATTTTTTGGTTAGCACTGAATGGATCTGCTTCAGGTATCTGCCCCAGCATGCACTACCCTATTAAACAGGAAGCACTATATATTGCCCCTACTAAACAGGAGGAATACCAGAAAAAAACCCCAAACAGCAGATCATCCAATAGCCAAACACTTAAAATACACAACATAGTGCACAACAGAGTGCCTGCCCTTGCCTGAATGATCAGAGAGACCAAGCCGATATCCCTCCAGCTCAGAGACGGAACACAAGCTGTGATCCTGGATCAGACGCTGGGCATGCTAACACCATGTGATAGTACATTGTGTACATCAGAGCACTTGCTGCTCCCTGAAAATCAGGAAACCATACCGATATCCCTCTAGCTCAGAGAAGGAACACGAGCTGTTATTCTGGATCAGACATTAGCCATGCTAACATTGTGATAGTGATAGAAAAATATGTGTACAGTGGAGCACATGCCATTTCCTGAACGATCAGGAAGTCCATACTGACATCCCTCCAGTACAGCTGTGCTCTTGGATTAGACATAGGCCATACTGACATTATGTGAGGCCTAACTACACTATGTGTAGCCAGGCCATGCTTGCCATATGCCTTGCACCTGTTCTTTCCTGAAGATCAGGAACTCCAATTTGATATCGCACTTCATAATATGTGTTTAAAAAGCCGAGCTAGGGACAAGCATCGGAAATCAGCATATGTATAAATGCTGTGATACATTGCATTGGTTATTGTTTGTCAATACGCTATGTTTAAATGTATCTGTCCCTATCAAATAAGCATTAAATAAATAAATAAATACATAACACTTGATGATGATGAGTGTGCCTGTGGGAACTTTAGGAGTTGCCACGGTAGCTGCACTGATCCTGAAGGAATGGACAATTGTAGCAGCTATAAGGCAGCCCTCCACTTTGGCAGAGAAGAGCAGAAACAGAGCTGAACAGCATTGCTGGCATCAGTCATGAATGGACGTCAATGATGCGAGAGAGTTTCTTTATGGACAGTGAAGCTTGTGTGAAAGATACGTTTTTGAGCAGTGATTGTTAGAGCAATATGTCTTTGAGTGCAATTTTGAGCAGTAAAGCATTCGAAAGAGCAGAGGAAATCAGTGCGCTGAGATGTCTGATTATTGGTTTAAAAAAGGCTCTCCTTCGGTGATGTGTGCAACTCATGCGAGTACTGTAATAGGATAGGTATGAGAATAGCGCTGTGTGTATGCAGTTGGTTAATTATGGAAACGTGTGAGTATGCGGCTCCTGAGGCTGACCAATTGGTGGCCCACAGCTGGAGGTTCCGGACTGAACTTGCTTTACGCAGTCCATGCGAGCCGCTCATTTGATCAAGACTTCAGTTGTACAAATGTTGTACAACAGTTCAACAGCATTTCAGTGTCTGTTACAACTGGAATTTAGGTTAACACAATCATGAGGACAATTGTAAATTGCACCACAATATGTTTGCATGTATGAATATATTCTGTGAGTGTGAATGTGGAAATAAACTGAATTAGCAAATTATAAAGATGTTATGATCATCATTCAACATTGATATTCTGGTAGCAAATCAATATATGGATTTTTCTGCTTCTGTGTTTTTATGTACCAGTACAAGTACACATTCCTACAGATTTTTAAATCATAAACATTCAACCAGGACTCATTACTATTGCCTCCGCACCACTATATAAATTAACTTAAGCCTATACCTACAAATGCAATGGATTGGATTTTTAAAACTATATGAAGCACCTTTTGTTAATCATCCTGTTTTTCTTTAACAATTCTTCAATGAATAGTGTGACATTTCTTTCCCCTTTTTAGAATATGTCTGGTCAGTCCCCATGCCAAATTGTCTCATTGGTATTCATAGCAGTCTAGCCTTGAATTTCTAAGGACATAAGGGCTTGGACATATTTCAAAAGGAAAATTTTAACTTTGCATCTGTTTATCTCTAAAACAAAGGTGCAAAACACCCTGCTAGAATACAATTTGTTGCCTGCATTCCATGTCCTGATAAATCAGAGCTTGTTAGTTCCACAATTGTAGAATGTTCAAGATCTCAATTTCAGGCTTGATAACAAGTTGTAAAATATAGGTTTGAAGCTTATTCCTTTAGCTTTATTTTTTATTTTTGTTTACTTTTTTATATGGTCAAACTAATTTTGTTCAGACTAGGTGTTTCATATGAATTCACTTCTAGTCCATTGTTGGATGAAGTGAATGCTCCCTGCTTTAATCCCTATACACTCCACGGTGCAGTTCCATGAGCTAAAAGCTAGTATTAAAAACCGTTTAAAGACCTTACTAAAACCAGCTGCATGACATAGTTTACCTGTAATACTGAACATATTCAACAATTAATTAGCAAAATTGTAAATGTACAAACAAAATGTGCTTTGGTCCAATATTTTACTGTCTTTACAGTAACATAAGTCACACCATTTCTATATGGTAGACAATTTCAATAAAACATTTTTTTTTTAAATTCAGGCATGATCAAGAGCAGCTCATAAGTAAAATTACCACTTCAAATTATCTAAATTAAAAAAAATCACCAGAGCAGTTTTTCCTCACTTGTGGGGCATGTTTCTTGTTTTTAACACTTGTGTAACACACTCCTAGTGTTTTATATATTTGTAGGGATCAACTACCATCTGGGGACATACCTGCTTTCCTTTTGCTTAAAAACTAGCTGAAGTATTACAGTTTTTAAGATCCTAACATAGGCACACATGACACAACACACGCCTGACATTCTAAAGGCATGAATATTCATATAAGTTTTGTTTGGGGATTCAAAAATATGGTTTGAGAATAGATTTAATAGATTTAATATTTAATATTCCAAACTGATCAGAGATGTGCTGCAAATTCATAGAGATACTTGGGTTAACTGCTCCCATTGCGGACTTGTACCAAGGAAACTGGCAGGTAAAACAAGAGTTACCATTGCAAAGTTGCACTATGACAGGGACTGCATGGAAATCTTGCGGACAGTGAGACATTACCCAGATCCAGTTGTCACCTTCCTGGACTGACAGCCAGCATTGCGAAAGCCAGGGCTGCCTTCAATGATGTAAGGAAAATGCACTAGGACCTAGAGTATATGGAACCTGGATGTTTGGTGAAAACCTGGCAACATTCGGTTGAAAAGTGAAAGTTTTCTAGCCGGCTAGGACATACCCAGGCAATGTCTAGGTAAAACCTGAGGTAAAGTGAACCTAATCTGAGCTAACCTAGTCCATTTCTGCCAAAACATCTCTTAATCTAGATTTCAACCCCTTTAGATGGCTAGAATCAGTTTTTATTTGGGTTTTACATTATAACAATGGTTTGCCTTCATAGCTTTTAAATGACTAATGCCTAAGAATAAAAACTACATTCAAGAAAAGAAAAGCAGAATTTTTTGTCTGACAAATTTGAGCTGTACTTACAGCATAGCTTTATTGTATCTAAACACAAGATCTAAAACCAGCTTGATCAAATAATTGGCTGCCATTATGCAATGAACTTGATGAAAGGCATAGCCTAAAACAAAATTGGTGACAGGATTCAAAACTTGCCTTAAGGCAACAAGTTTGCACATCTGCTCATCTTAGTTCTTGTCTTAAGGTTGTAATATGATTTTTCATGTAAAATTTAACTGCTTTCTTATCTCTGCCTTTAAAGGCATCAGTCTCTGCAGAAACAAAACAGTCCCTTTTTCCTGGAACTTTACAGGATGATAAACGCCTGCATATGCCTCTCAACTGCAGAAGTCTCCTCCTTTGTTCAGGTTTGTCTTGGAGTATCTCAGCAGCTTAAGCAGACACAAATATATATTTTGTTGATTTGTGTCCTTTAAGGAACCCTAAATAAGCGAGGTTACAATGAGAGAGCTGCTGACCAGATGTCTTCAACACAACCAAGGCTGCATTTTGGGAATACAAATAGCTCTTCGGCAGCCTAATCTTTTTTGTGGGCAACTGTAAGGGGGTTTATATGGAAATGGAGTGCCAGTGTAGTCTGTTGCTTGAACAGCACTGTCAAAAGCAAACATGCTGACCAGAGACCATCTTAAGTACAGAACAAGATCAGAACTTTTAAGGGATAAAAGTTATGGCTTTGTGGGGCACTGACAGTTTGGCACTTTTCAGGGTTTCCTACATAAATAACCATAATGACCATGGACTCCCAGCCCTTAAAAAAACATTAACTTCTGTACATTCATGCAAACAGACACAATTCACAAACAACATCACACTTTGCATTTTCTCCTCCTTCTTCCTTTTCCTGCCGATAACATCATCACAAATGTTCCAGGCCCACAAATAACTCTCCCCATTGGATATTTAGCTACATCAGCCAATAACAACATCAGATACACACAAGATGGACATATAGACACACATTAAAAAAAAAAAAACATTTGCGGAGTGGAAGCTAGCTTGCTTGCTAATTAATAATTACCATAAAAAAATAAACTATTAATTTTACAGCTGCATAATCTTTGTGGTAAACTTGATAATACTTATGAAATTCATTCTCTACCATTTCATATGCCAAGAGCAAATCAGAAAAAATAAAATAAAATAAAATAAAACTCCAAATTCAAGCATATAGTACTCATTCAATCACAGGCAAAAAAGCTGCATAGTTTTGTTCTGTAAGGTTTACCTCTCTGAGATGTACACTTTTGAATTCTGGATTGAATTTCTTTTCGTAATAGTAGCAAGAAGTCTTAATAGGCATATTTCTTACTTTTCATGCCACATCATAACAATCTATCATAACATCTGTGGTTAAAAAAAGCATGTTGCCAGAGAGACACATGGTACAAAATGGTGACTCAGCTGATTTAGAAAAAAAGCTAAAGCATAATCATCACTCTGGTCAAATCAGGCTAAAGTGAAAGATTATATCGAGGTGCTTTTCAGGCCAACAAATACCAATTAAATGCAAATCAATGAAGTAGCACTCTGTGATCCATTTTATCCTCAGTCTCAGATAACTGTCTTTCCTTCCACACTAATGATTGACTTGGCAAAAAAGGTCAATTGCACAGGTTGTTGTTTTACAAGAATTACCATTGATTGGCTTGAAGCAGGACTCGCATGAACGGATAGTGTGCGGGCGGTCAATTTATTATGCTTGACAAATTTGTTTGAGACATTATAATGTGTGTCTGTAGCTAATATACGAGTTCTGTTCTTCAATTAAATGCAAAAGCTACCATCATGGAATCAGTAACAAATGTAAATTTTAATGTTGTCATCCTAGTTGCAATGCAATACCCTGTGTGAAAATGGTATACTCTACTGTTTATTGTTCAATTAACGTTCAGAGCAGACTCAGTCTTCTGTGAGTTAGTGATATAGCCACAGACTAATACATAAATAAATTAAAAACCTGGAATTCTATTAAATCTAATTAAAACGTAAGCTAGTCAGCAAAAGCAGTATTTCCTCCTTTAAATGTGTGAGTAAAACTGACTCAGGCTAATCTCTCGAAGCCTGGAGCAGATCTACAGAAACATATTTCACCTTTGACACACAATGCCTGGAAAGCATTTCCCAGTTTGTATCAATATTCAAAAGCTTCGGGAATTCTCCACAGCTCCGACTTACATTATCAAGCTCCACACATATCTGACCTCTAATTGGGGAAATCCTTTGTGCAGCCGTCCTTGAATCCCCATACCAATGGCTGACATTTTCTATATGGTTAGAAACTGTCCAGCAGAACATCACACGCTTGATCCAAAGGTTTTGAGGCAGGGGAAATACCATCTGTGGACATTCCCATAGCAGTTAACATTGGGAGGTCAACACTTCCGACTTTTTAAAGTAATATTCTTCTGATGGCTGCCTGTACAACAAAACTTCTAAGCACATTGATATTTGTGAAATGCATTCACACACACGCACGCACAAATAGAAAAAAAGAAACCATAATCTTTGCATGCTTCTTACAGTAAAATGGCTTTCACATCAGAATGGAACACACTGTTAAGAAAACAAGACAGTAACAATTATGTTCCGATGAGCAATATTTCCATTCTCTGATACTGGCAGGCCATTATTCACAATGAATTAAATTGTTTGCTTACTGTTCCAAATAAAAGACGAGAAACTACAGACTAACACAAACATGTCCTCCCAGCTGTTGGCGTCCAGGACAACCTTTTCTCCTGGGGGAAACTAGCTCAAATGAAAGCTATTGGTGATGCTTATCCCTGCAACCTTATTCTGACAATCAAACAAGCCATTATCTAAAGAAATCAATTACAGTGCATAAAGGAAGGACAGATGTGGTTGGAAACACTGTAGTGTTTACAGTTTAGCAAACAACTGCATGGAGAAAACATAGTATAAGTAAACTGTACTGCAACATATGTTGTGTAATGTCTCGACAAATCTATATCTGATATTTAACACAAATACATACAGACTACACGTTTTGAAATTATGTAAAAATTATGTATAATGTGTAGAACCATTGGTAAAATCTATTTGTGTATGGAATGGTAACGTTCTTGTCAATGTGACTCATTCAACTCCCCTTAGCTCCAAAACTGCAATAAATACCCAACCACACATATTGTAAAATGCTTGGTGTTAATTTAATGTTAATAGTATACAGTATATGAGCCTATGAAGCATGAGATGTCCATCAGAGCACAACTTTGTTATTTTGCTTTTTTATATTTCCTTAATTATTTTTGAATAGATTTGTTAGATTTGGAAAGGCAGATAAGGATTGTAATTACTGGTCAGTTTTCAGTATTATTTCCCTTACCCATTCCCCACTCTTTTCCTTTCACCTACATCCTGGTACGGTCTTACCCTAGACCAGGTCGTAACTGTCTGGATTCAAATAGGTTCAAGAATAGTAACCATTTTATTTTTGGTACATCATATTCAGGATATGTGTTAAAAAAGGGACCAATACATAAGGGGTTAACTACCTTAATAGCTATACCTTTGGATAGTAGAAATTATGCATTGTTAAGTAAATAATTGTATGCCGTCATATTTTGACTTTAACAAAGTTTAATAACCATAGTGATTGAATACTTACATTAAATAATTCTATTTTGTTTTCATATGGCACAGATTATTGTACAATGCAATATTACCATGGTTTGATTTTTTTTTTACATCATGCAATATGTTTACTTTCACTGCAATGTAAATTATGACGTACATACCACACCCATGTAATCCACTAGACTCGTTTTATATTTTTAATAGAAGATAATTTTGCCTTTGTTTTTCTTCCATTAGCATATACATAAATTCAGCAAAGGGCTTCCCAGTCTAGCATTTATTATTTACACAATATTAAATGCACATTAAAAAAAATGATGAACTACACATGTTTGCTCTATGTATTGCATATACATTGTAGTTCGGGACTTACCTAACAAAATATGAAATAAGAATTAAATGACTGAGTGAGTTTTATCTGTAGTATTGGACAAAATAAATTATATTTTTGAATACATGAGAGAGTCAAAATATGTATCTGCAAAGTCAGTAAAGTAGCCAAAGCTATTTTCATCAGTTGTGATGTGAAACACTGCCAAATGTGATATGTGGTACAACAAATGCTAGCTTGTGAAAATCTTGCCATATGAATGTTTGTGTAGATGGCTGTGCTTAAATTTAGCCATCATTCATTAAATAAAACACAAAATAGCACGACATTCCTCTGTGTTTTATTAACCCTGTTGTCATACTGCCTTTGCAATAAAAGTGACTATCTTGTGCTTTACATGTTGAAGTTCATTGGATTTAGTTTACAGTGTGCGGCTAATTCACTGAAGTGTCCAATCACTCATATCTTATTGCTTTTGATCATTTTAAATTCTATTTTTCTATTTTTTTTTTGTCTAGTTTATTCATTAAAAATAATTTAATTTAAAATTACAGTAATGCTTCCCCACTTTTGTCTCACAACCACACACCCACACACATACAGATGAATGGCAAAGGAAAAATCTGAATTTGGAGAAACATAGTGAGTGGAGAAACATAAGAATGATACAGTCAAGCAAAATAGAAACATAATGCAGATGCTTCCATACAGGTGTACTGCATGACACAGAAATTGACATCCTATCATGCTGTGTGGCATGTATAACAATTCTGAGCTGGCCCAGCTGACATCGGTTTTGGTTAAAGATGGCAAGAGAAAAATATGTAAGTGACTGAAAGAGGGTTCATTAGTGGGGCATGAATGGCAGAAGCTAGTGTTTCAAAAGGAATGATGACTAAATTGACATCTTCATTTAGATCGATGGGAAAGACATCAGTAAATAGGGTCAGAAATTATGGTTGAAAGCACACATTCGATGACCGTGATGCTCATGCATCAGTGCGATATGTAAAGAAAAACAGAAGAGCAACTCTTCCTCAGGTAACTGAGAATGCAATGCAAGATATGGTCAGACAGTGTCAGCAAGAACAGTCTGTTGACAACTACATAGAGAGGGATATTATAGTAGGATTGCAGTGCATAAACCCCTCATTACAAAAAATGCACATTTGAGAGTTCAGTGAGTTGAGTTCATAGACACTGGTCTACAGAGATGTGGAAAAAAGTAATATCCTCAGATGAGTCATCCTTCACCATATACTGTACTTGAGAGGTGGTCAAGTGCATGTGTGGCACACATGAAGAGAGCGGTACAGGCCTGAATGGTTGACCCCTACAATGAGGGGGTCCGGTGGCCCTGTTATGCTGTGGGGGGGCAATTGTCATGGTTTGCATCCATTTACAGGGACCGGTCGCTGCAAATCAATAGTTATTTTGAGTGATCACCTTTATCCTATGATGAAACATTTCTATCCTGATGGAAGTGGTCTCTTCCAGAATGACAATGCCCCCATCCACTGGGCACGAGGGGTCACTGAATGGTTTGATAAGTATGAAAATGATGTGAATCATATGCATATGCAGTCACCAGATCTCAACCCAATTGAACACCTATGGGAGATTTTGGACCAACATTTTAGACAGCGCTCTTCACCACCATCATCAAAAGACCAAATTAGGGAATATCTTTTGGAAGAATGGTGTTCTACCCCTCCAGTAGAGTTCCAGAGACTTGTAGAATCTATGCCAAAGTGCATTGAAGCTGTTCTGGTGGCTCATGGTGGCCCAACACCTTATTAAGACACTTTATGTTGGTGTTTATTTCATTTGTCACCTGCCTGTATATACACAGAGAGCTCCATGTTTAGGACAAAGACACATTTTTCTCTATGCTCCACAATTTTAAATTTGTAATCAAACAATTCACAC
This sequence comes from Anguilla anguilla, assembly GCF_013347855.1. Lineage (NCBI taxonomy): Eukaryota > Metazoa > Chordata > Actinopteri > Anguilliformes > Anguillidae > Anguilla > Anguilla anguilla. The sequence continues at coordinate 47,824,603 of NC_049203.1, read as the reverse complement.
TTGGTTAAGGGTTTTGTTTCAGGGCATTTTCTCAGCAATGCTTTCTTCCGTGCTGCTTTCCAATGCTGACTAATGATGTGCAGAGACTTTTATATAATATAAGTATGAGCTGATGTGGAATGCTGCAAATATTTCAAAGTCACCAGTGACTTCACATCTGCAGCCTCTTTAATTATTCCCTTGTTTTCTGTTCAGTTTGGAAGAGCAGCCTACTCTTAGAGTGTACTGGTTTGTATACAACACATCCCTTGTCTAAATGATGGATAGACAGAACGATAGTTTCTCAGGGTCTCAGTTACTCTGAAGGGTTATCGTAACCTTCCCCTTATCTGTGCTCCTGTACCCGTTATTTCAGAAGCCACCTTCATCTTTATGGTTGATTTGTTGTATCAGTTTGCCTTGTTTGAAATGCAAAAACCAAGCTAAATCCTACACAGACTGGTGCCTTTAGAGCCAATTTGACTGGATAGATTACACACAAACCAATGATATAGTCAGCTTTTAAACTTGAACTGATCTGGTGTTTCTACAGCAAGGTAGCTGAATATGTGTACATCTGAGAATCTGAATAATCTGTGACAATTTAACATATAAACATAATGAGATCTGGTTATTTTCACACAGAACACTTGTGCCTTTATACATTTGGAGCAGGTTGTATGATTTATAGGTATGAAGTTTTATTTTAAAGTGTAACAGTTACAAGCTTGATGAGCAACAACATGAATGTGTATGGAATTATAATGATTTGCTTAAAATACACAAAGCAGACTGAAAACAAATCTATCCCACAGTTATTATTGGAGAACATTTATGCAGTGCTACTTCACAAACAGATGCGATAATGTCTAATCTTTAATGACTACCTTCGTATTCACTAAATGCCATCCATAATCACAGTAGGCACTGAATCATATTATTTCAGCTACCTTTATAGAAGAGTACAAAATGTATTTCTTAGTCTGATGTGTAATAGCTCATTGTAAGCAATAATCAAATCTCAATAAGTGCTGTAGTGTTTTTTTTTTTCAAAATGCTTTGGAGGTGTGTCGAATTTCCAAGTCTTTAATCAAAATAAGCTCTTCTCATAGCATCTGTAGATAATCGTGTCCGTAACATGGTTCGCATATGAAACATCTAGAGCTTCTTGCATCTTGGCATCAGGGTATTACAACGTGTCGTTCAGTTGTAATCCAATACATGCCTGGACAATTGGGTTGAGCTTGAACACATAGCGTAATTAGCAGTGATTGAAATGAAGGAGCACAACACATATTTACTGAATGGATTAAACTAATGATACCCAAACATTGATACCCCCCCCCCCCCCCATTGATAATATGAATTTTGATAATAGGAAGACCTTCCTTCCCTCCCCCACAACTATCCTTCAATGTGCCTTTTTCCTTCAACCCTTACCATGTCCTCTCTGTTTCTCTGCTACCATCCCCCCTGCTCTCCACTTTGGGAGCCACTGCATTAGACTTTATATTTATGATGATGGAATGCCTACTCTAAACAAACAGCTGAGGTTATTTGTGAGAAAATGTATCTGTCTACACTGCCCAAGCTTCAGGTTTTCACAGCACAATGTCTATTTACACAAGATGGGATTAACCAAACCTCCATGCTTCACTGTGACATTTTCTGACAGCAAGCAGCATTTGAGTTCTCAGGAGTACTGCTTTGTATTTTTTCTTTAAGTTGTATAGGTGTCATACAACAGTTTCGAGGATGTTGATGTTAGTGTTTGCAATTTAATGGGAAATAGCTAGTCAAATTTCAAATTATTACATTACATTACATTACAGGCATTTGGCAGACGCTCTTATCCATAACCAGGAACAAGCATGACGAAACCCCTAGAGAGAAGTACCGGTCCAAGTGCAGGGAACAACCGCATAGTTCAACTTGGACCCTGAAGGTTAAACTGATTAACACTAAATTATATAGCACCTTCCATGCAAGATTTAAATACAAAGAACAAAAAAGATCCATTAAAAATACAATATACTAGAATACTAAAAAAAAAGGTAAAAAATGTAAAATTATGTAAATAGAAATAAAACAGACAAAAATAAAGGTGAAAGGTGAGAAACAATAAAAGTGAAATAACTATGTAAAAGCTAAGCTAAAATGGTATGGCTTGAGATTTCATTTAAAACTGGCAACAGATTCTGAAGCCTACAGGCTGTTCCAGAGGCAATGACCATAGACACTAGCTGGCAGTGGCCTTTCGTAGGTCCAACGAAAAGGCCACTGCCAGAGGACTGGAGGGATCTAAAGTGAGTATGCACACGTGTGGCAAATTAAAAGGAAAAACCAACGTAGCCCTCCCTCTATTGTGATCAGGAGGTTTACTGCTGACAACCAGTCTGGGAGCTGAATGCAGTTCTGAGCATACAGCAAGGTAAAACCAAATGGTTTGATTGTTTCTAAGTGAATTTAGTTTTTGTGATAATTAACAATTATGAACAAATTTTGTACATAGAAACTCTCAAAAGGACAGCATGTGACTGAAATACAGGACTTAGTCAAAAAGAGAGAATGGGTAAATAAAGAATATTTGTCTTGTAGGATTCCAGAGGGTAGGACCCTCGATGGAATTCATATCTGGAAGTGGAATATGGCTGGGAAAAAACGATATTCCAATTTGGGGAGGTTTTTGGAGATTTGGGTCCACATTTGGTAAAACTCATGTCAATTTTTTTCCGGGTGTTGTATACATCCTGGGGTACAGTTGGAAAAATAAATCTGGTTTTGTCCAGTATCAGAAGTACATATAATCACTACAGAATAAAGAAAATACAAATCGATATTTGGAGTTCTTTTTTGTTTTTCTGAATAAACATGCCCTATGATCAGGAGATTTGATAATTTTAGTACAAAAGTCAACTTTTGAACCATGTCTGTACTATATATAATGGGGTTTATTTAAGATAGGGGGATTCTTCCAAAATCCCTGGATTTTGAGTGGGGTTTAAGGGGTTAATTACACATTAAATGTGGTCTGATCTTCATCAGAAAAGACAAACACAATCTGCATAAACTGCGTAAAATCGAATAACAAACAAATAATTGTACTTCTTCTTTTCAATACCGAATGCATTATTTAAACATTCACAGTCGAGGCTGGAAAAAGTATGTGAACCTCTAGACTAATTAATTCTCCAAAAGGTAATTGAAGTCAGGTGTTCCAATCAATGAGATGAAATTGGAGATGTGAGTTGGAGGTGCCCTGCCCTATAAATCATTAGGGAACAACTAATTTTAAATTGTATCAAGAAATTTTACAGGGTAGCAGTCCATCATCTGAAACTTAATAGAAGTTGGGTGATGACAGAAGACAATGACCCAAAACACATAAATAAATCAACAACAGAATGGTTTAAACAGAAGAAAATTCATGTTTTGGAATGTCCAGACCTTATCCAAATTGAGATGTTGTTGCATTACCTAAAGAGGGCTGTTATTGCAAGAAACCTGAGAAATGTCAATGAATTGAAGCTATATTGTGTGAAGGAATGGTCTAAATTTCCTCCTAACCATTGTGCAAGTCTGATCCGCAGCTCTAGGAAACATTTGGCAGAGGTTATTTCTGCTAAAGAAGTGCAAGGTACGAATAGAGGTACAAATAGAAGGTTAATCATAATAATGAAATGGTTTGCTAGTGTTGATAAATTTGGACCTCAGAAACTGTAAGGTTTACATTTATGATTAAATTAAATCATGGTCAAAGCTTTAATTGGATCCTCTACCACAGATTGATGATGCTGGGTATAAACTTATCCATATGAAGATAAGCATCTTTCTTCATTAATAGGGTTGGCTATAATGGACAACAATTGTTTTGCTTTTCAGAACTTTGACATAGCAGTGCTGTTTTCTGGTGAAAATAATTTGACAAGTTTGGAAGAACAGTTCCTGTCAAACCCTGGAATCAAGTCCAGAGAGTTTTGTCAAGTCAACTGTGCAGATTTGCTTTGGGTCAAAAACCCTAATAGCTTCAAAGAATCTGTGTGCTGGTTGAAAGAAACACAATTTCTTTGTGAGTGCATCAGGACTGTAATATGCTGTCAGTTTCTCCGCGACTGTTCTGAATGTGTTGACCCATTGGCTATTTATTGTTTTGAGTGCACTTTGTGTCAGCTGGGCTAGTGTTTGAAATTTATTTCTAATTGTTCAATATTATTGTACATTTCATATATTCATATTTTCTCTAAGCACAAACCAGTGGATGATTTCAACAATGCTTTTGCTATGATCCGTGATTAATGTGAGCTGTGCCCCTGAAACCATTATCGCACAACAACTCCCTGAGCTGTGTCAGCATAGCAGTATTTGTTGAGATGATCATCTCCAGGTCCACAAATCTGGAATACAAATTGATGTACTCTGAATAGTTTTTTGAATGCAAACTGCCCCATCTTGTTTTGCATGGCTCAGCTATGGGTTTTATCCGCCAGTCTGAACCTTTCTTCATTCCTTGTTACGTTCCTAAGTAGTCATGCAATTTATCTTTGTGGGTAATTCCTTAAAAGATCTCATATCAGCTCCTGCCACCTGTCAACTTTGAGTAAGATGCTTGTCCAAATATTTGCAATTTGGGGTTTTGTGCCCTGCTGACTGATGATTCTCCCTTGCTGAGAGATCATAGTTTTTTTTTTTTCAAATTATGTAGAATATAGTGAACCTTTTTTGTGCTATGAAGCAGGCAAACACGTGGTTGTGGTTGCTCTAAGACTTTTTACATTCATGTATACTTCTTTCCACTCCATGTATTTGGAAAACAAATTATTTTTGACTGTCACAATTAACTACTAATTGTTTAATTTAGTCGGTTGATTATGCTAATCCAGTGCCTATGGTGATCCCACGAGGATATTGATTGTAATGCAATCTTAAATCCCTGTGGATTGTGAGCTTTTTTAAAAAAAGTGGTGACTCTACTCATGTGGTATAAAATTAGACATGTAACACAAAAATTATTGGTTGATTCAAGTCATATCTGAATTTAATCACTTTTTCAAGTATATTTTACTACAGTCATTTAATTAATTACAACCAACAGTATTCCTATCAGACAGCCTACAGGATTATTCCATCTCTTCAAAGCTTGCAGCTTCTTCGTTGTACTTATTTTTAATGGTGATGGACCCTCACATGCCTCCAACGGATTGACAGAAAAAGAGACTGGAAAGCCTTAGGAGATACTGTACCATAATTGATAGCTGATGTGGATACCCATAAGTGAAAAAAAAAAAATTGCATTTTCCTGAAAAGACAAACTGCTTCTCTGCTCTTATGCAACAGCTTGACTTTGAGTGAGGGATACACAAGTTGGAGAGGGGATATAGTAGGGTACCAATCAGCATACCACAGTTTTTGGATTACCGAGTTAGCTGGATAACTGCACTAAGCAATAACCAAAACACCTCTTTTTACTTAAGTCATGTTACACATTTGGGAGGGTTCCTAGGTTTTACTCATATACCAAATTATATATGAGTCTTTAAAGGTGTAAAATTGATTGTGGATGAATATCTGTTCTTGTCCTTCTTGACCTGCGTGCTGCCTTTGATACCATAGACCACCATATCCTCCTCCATAGGTTAGAAAAATCTTTTGGTGTCACAGGGCTAGCCCTTGTGTGGTTATATCCTATCTCACTGACAGATTTCAGGATGTTAAATGCCTTGAGTATTTCAGGGTAAACCTTGGAGTACCCCAAGGATCTGTGTTGGGTCCTTTGTTTTTTTTTCCTTGTACATGCTTCCTCTTGGGGGCATCATACGCATGGTGTTAACTACCACTGCTATGCAGATGGCATGCAACGTTACATATCTTTGAAACCAGGTGAAGTTGCACTAGCCAAGTTAGAGGCCTGTATTAAAGATGTAAAGACTTGGATAAATGAAAATTTCCTCATGTTAAACTCTGATAAAACTGAGGTGCTCGTAGTAGTTCTAAAATCTCTTAGAGATAATTTCCTCCATTGTTCCTTAAATATACATGGCTTCTCTGTCTCCTCAAAAGCAGTTGTTTAAACCTAACTTTTTGTTCAGATCTCTCTTTTCAGGTCCACATTTATAATATCATACGAGTGGCCTTCTTCCACCTAAAGAACATATCTAATTTAAAGAAGATGCTGTCCCCCCAGGATGCTGAACAAATGAATGTATACCCTCAGCTTTAATACTCTCAGTCTACACTTTAGCCTCATATTCAATATTTTATTTACAATCCAATGTGCTGAAGTACAGAGCCAAAGTAACAAAAATTATGTCACTACTCCAGTACATTTTCAATTAACTGCATAAGAAAATACCCAATAGTAGCAGAGGTGAAGGAAAATATATTTAATTATAATACACAAAATAAATAACAGTTTAATCACTTTAATATTAAATTCAGAGGTGTAACTGTTCTTTAACGTATTTATTCAATTTTGTTTTTAATAAGCGTTCATTCAGCCTTGGCTGTATGAGGTCAAAGCAGATATTCCGTGTCCCAAAGTCTTTTAAGGACTTTTAAGCAATCAGTTCAGTTCTCAGACACCTATTTTCCATTTCTAAAATGAGCTTAGTGGTAAATTAGTCCTTTATAAAGAGATTAAAATGTAATGGATTATTTGATAGACTGCTGGGTGAAATAATTACAGCAATTCAAGTGTTCACTTGTGTTCAAGTTTATGGAAAAAAGACAAACTTAATGAGCACATTTCAGTAACTTTAACTGATCATGAGATTAACTGGAATACAAATTCACTCATTATTTACTGAGTTTGCTCTGAATGTCCAAAATGTTTAAAAATGTATCTACCCAATTCTGGCAGAAAAATCTGAGAAACTTAGTAAACCAATTTTCTTTTTAAAGTAGTTATATATAAATAGATAAGATATGCTTGGGATAGCGTTATAAATAGTCTTTAAATAAATAAATAAACCCAATGACACTGGTCTAAAAATCTCTGCCAAAGATAGAATGAGTTAAAATATGTATTTAGCACAAGTGGAACATTAAAAGGATACATCTGTTTCAAGTGCTGTAATCAATTGAAGACAAGGCTGATATTTCAACCAGCTCTCTCCAACAGAGAAAATTAGATACAGCCATATTCCCTTGAGCCTCCTACATGGAGTCAATTACCTTCTGGGGTTAGGAGCAGCAGTACCCTTTGAAGGGCAATTGAAATTATGTGATGCCCTTATTTTCTATGATTGAATGGGGGTGACATGGCACAATCAGCAAATTATGTCATCATCATATCTCTCGTGTAACATTTGAAACTAATCGCAATCATTAGGAAGACACTTGAGTATATTCTTCCCATAAGCCACCTCATATTAACGGCCAATTTGAAGCCTCCTCTCACACTGCTTTCCATAGCAAGTTGGCACCAATAAATGGCTTGTTTCAGCAGTGGCACCTGCCTACTGGATGGCAGTCTTCTTGTTTTCAACAACCATAGATTTTCTTCAGTGTGGATGAATGCGCACTGGCCTGAACATAATTAGTCTTGTTAGTACCACATACTTTATGTACACTCTCTGTTTATTTGTCTCAATACTGCTGGTGTGCCAAGTTTCTATACATTGGAAACAACTAAAACATTTTTCATTTAGTGCCACAGAAAATCTAAAGCTTTGAAGAAAAATGGGTTAGCCTACTACAGAGGTATTTTCTCCAACTGTATACCATACCACCCAGTTTCACAAATTAATTTACACTCTTGGTCTAGAGAGTGAGCTCTCCCTTTACAAAAAAATTCATTAAGATAGATAGAAGATATAAATTCATTATGGGTGGGCAACTTCATTCCTGATGGACTGGTGCACATGCAGGATTTTGTTTCCACAAATTGCCTGGCTCAATTTATTTAACTGATTATCTATTTGCACAAACAGCAGTTCACTTGTAGATATTTTTATATTAGGACTGAGTGATATGTTTAAAAATATCACGATGTTGGCGCTTGCACCACCCCCCGACACTGCAACCATACATGGCCTACATCCTTCGGTACAATACAAAGGTGCACTAAGGGATCTTTTAGACCAAATATAGGTTGATACATACAAATTAATATAAATTTTATTAAATATGTTTTGAATGATATCCACTCATATGCATGAAGAATCTTTCTGCAGGCTAAGAAGGAGCTATTTTATTATACATAGAGCAATTCTCTGCATACTCAAGATATTCACTAGAGGGTCAAATCAGATAAATTTATGTTTCAGTTGTTCGCTATAAGAACTTCATACCATGCCACCGGCTGTTTTGGAAAGGAGCCATACTGTGCTCAATCACAAACAGGCAGAAATAGAATACTTTCATTTTCAATTAGCGGCTTATTTTTGAGGAACAGGCATCTGACAATGATATGTTGACAGAACATTGTGCAGATCAAGTATTTTTCTTGGATCAGTTTTTAGCACTCGAGGCCTGGAGTTGAGAATTGGGTAACTGAAATAACAGCAATAAACTTCACATACATTGCGTCCCATCATTTGTAACAGGTCACCATGTTTAAAAATGACATAACATTGGCGTTACAGTCAGAGTAGGTCTATAATACAGCAGGACAAAATTAACAATAGGCATTTGCCGATGTAAAAAACCGAGAAGGATAATTCCTTAAATATCTAATTCTCGAATTCAAATGGAAATATCTTAGGGTCTTATCAAACAATCAAATGTTTGATCACAGGGGCATACAACACCCTTTTATGAAAATAAAATAAAAAAATATGTTCAGCAATAAATGAGGCTAAATAGGTTTGGGTATGCCTTCTTTAGTCTCTGTGGAATATATTGGTAAAAGTTCTGTTGTAACATGGGAATATTTTGAAAGTTGGTACACAGTCTGATTTTATTTATTTATTTACTTACTTATCCATCCATCCATTTTCTAACTGTGAGTTTCGGGCAACAGGGCAAACAGAGCAGCCCACACCTCCCTCTCCCCAGCTCCTTCCCCCAACTCATCCCGGGGGAACCAAAGACGATTCCAGGCGAACCAGGAGATATAATCTCTCCAGCGTGTCATAGGTCTGCCCCTGGGTCTCATCCCAGCTGGATATACCCGGAACACCACCAAAGGAAGCAGCCCAGATATTTATTTATTTATAAAGTGATACAGAATGAAAACACCTTAACAACATGGGTTCAAGTTCTGTATCACTTTAAAATAAAACTGCTTTATCTGGATATCCTTATAAATCCAAAAATGTATAAATATAAATGTTCAAATTTATACGGTTTACCTTCTGCATTCAGAAGTTTTTTGGTTATAAAGAAAATTTTGTTATTTTGAGATCATCAGTTGTTTTTCTCTCTACATATCGATCACTAATCCTGGTGAAACCCTGGACAGCCCACTTTCACACTCTGGACACAAATTAATTTATTTACTCACTCACTCATTTACTTACTTACTTACTTACTGTATTTCCTTGGTTACTAATTTATCATGGTAGACTGATAAAGGATAAACCTTGTATACCCTGTATACACCATATATGATATACACTACATGGCCAAAATAATGTGGACACCTGGCATCCAACATAAAAATAAAAATGACGTTTTGGCCCTAAAGTGCTATAATAATAATAATAATAATAATAATAATAATAATAATAATGGCCCAGGGATAGCTGTGGTCCTGAAGAACTACAAAGAGTGTTGCCAGTGGATGGCTCAGTCTTGCCTCCAGCAAGACATTTTGGCCAAAAATATATCAATTAATCTATTATATTTTACTATCTGAAAGTAGCAATACATTTCTCCCATATATTATGAACAGTTATAATATCTGGTCTCCATAAAAGATTTTATTTTAGAATACGTCAGTATATTCCAATTCCGTGATAAGCTTCAGCTAGGTACGGCTGATAAGTTAAAGGATACATCAGTTTTGAGCAGCACTGTTCTGTGCATCTGCTTTTATACCACAACACAAGTAACCTTGACTGTTGCTTGGTAGAACACAGAAGTCATGACTGTACCAGAGCCAAGGTCATACAACAGACACTCAGATTATGAAGTACTGAGGAGAGGTGGAATACCAAATCAGTACAAATTGTTCTCCAGTGGTTTACTTTTGATCCCCAGAGAATGAATTTTTGACAAGTCAGACACCGGAGTCGAATTTCGACATGTTCAAAACCTGCAGAAGGACTGGAACTGAGTATTGATATTAGCCAAAAGAACAATGGTGCATTCAGAGGTTGATGGTAATGAGTTCAGGTTCAGTAACTATGCAAACAGAAAACCATAGCAGATGGGAGCCAACAGGCAGCAGATATAGAAGCAGCGCAGTGAAGAGAGTCTAGTCAGAAGAAGGAGACTTAAATAAAACTCATTTCCGTAACACCATCTTCCGAGACAGCCTACTCTTGGCCAGTGACACCACTGGGTGGAGGCTCAGAGGTATCGTGTACCCGCAAGGACACTTCACCTTAATTCTGTACATGAGTCATTGACCTTCTGGTTAAATAAAGACAGCTGCATGATTGTGCTTCCTCTACTGAGATTATTAAAGCTATCTTTGTCTGGGAAAATAAGGTGGTGTCTGGCCCTCTATAAATAAGAAATGTCAGCCGACAATTCACATTCCTACATTTCTTGTATTGGTATAGTACTGTGTTATAGGCTTAGTGATTGTGTAAGTCACTGCAACTAATACTGACTTGGATTTATTCATTATAAAACAATTCTAACTTAAATTTGTGACCTAACAGTACCCCATTCTCTCATGACAAAATTGGGAAGATTTTGCAAGCATTAATGTGCCTGATGACATTCTCATTAAGATGATACATATTAGCTTTCCCTTTCCTGTTTGTTTGCATCTCTACTGAACATGCCATTTTAGAATGCAATGTTAGCTGTGTGGTGTTTTGGAAAGGATAAGGACATTATTTAATACAAAATATAACAATATAGTCTGATCTTTTTTCTTCTTTTATTTTCTCTACCGAATAACATTTGCTAATTCAATGTTTGATTTATCCTGAAGCTGGTGAAAGTATAATGTCAATGTATTGGCAGAGTAGGGCTAAACCCAATGCCTATTTCAGAATTTCTAAATAATTGATGTTGGACTACCACAGTAATATGCTTTTCAACTTGTTTGTACACTGATGCATAATGCATAAATACATAAGCAACTGGCTGAGTAAAAACATCTTATTAAACAATGGAATAAAAAATGTGAGAGAGCAATGAAGGAATGCAAAATAAAGGGAAATCTGCAAAAGTTCTTAAAGGGTATCTGGTGAAGAATGCAGTGTTGTTGCACGATATATCTTGTGACAGCAGTTTCCCCACTGACTGTAAAAAGTTTGTGTAGTCCTTCAAAATGAAGAGATTTCATAGAGATTTGGACTAGGTAAAGCATATTTGTTTACAAGCATAATTATGGCCATTAATATTCACCTTGCGTTGTTCAGTCAAATCACACAATCATAATTTACTTCAGTAATCCTTTGTCAACAGTGTTGTTAAACGCACCAAAATCCTACATTAAAAGAATGCACTCATTTTCATAAGCAATTCGGCTACGGGTCCAGGCCCAGATGCTCTCCTGCCTAGATTATTGAAAAGCTTCTGGCAGACCTACATCACAGTGCTATTGGACCTCTCTAAATATTCCTGAACTTGGCAGTTGCACTTGGCACCCATGACATACCACCCCTTATTCAACATTTGGTTAAGCTAGTCTTCATACTTAGCGTATGTTGTGAAAATGTGCAGCACTTTGCATTTATCCATATGTGCATTATGCATTAGGCGGGTATTACTGTATAGATTTTTTTTAAAGAAAGCTTTTTTGGGCACTTGAATGTTTTTCCATCCTCAGTCGTTCTTTCAATTTGTGTTTAATAAAAAGTACTTTTTTTATCCGTAATCATTGCTTTTGCATTCTCCAAGTCTATTCAGCTCTGGAAATGTTATATACCTAATCATTATTTTTGTTCAGTTTTAATGATTTTATTCACAAAAATATATTTAATAAATTTAATGCTGGAGTTTGCATGTTCTCTTCGTGTCTCCGTGGGTTTCCTCCAGGTACTCCGGTTTCCTCCCACAGTCCAAAGACATGCAGCTAGGCTGATTGGAGAACCTAAATTGCCCATAGGTATGAGTGTGTGAGTGAATGGTGTGTGTGTGTGCCCTGCGATAGATTGGCGGCCTGTCCGGGGTGTATTCCTGCCTCTCGCCCAATGCACGCTGGGATAGGCTCCAGCAGCCCCCACAACCCTGCTCAGGATAAGTGGGTATAGATAATGAATGGATGGATGGGTGGAAATTTAATGCTGTGTTTGCCCTGCTATGGATTGGCAACATGTCCAAAGTGTATTCCTGCCTTGTGCCTAGTGCAGGCTGGGATAGGCACCAGCCACCCCACTCCCCCAACCCCCTATTGACCCTGACAAGGAAAAATGGTTTAGATAAAAAATGTATTTCATTATTAATCAAAGACTGATACGCACAACACTGATACACACAATATTGTATGTGTTTCACTGAATTACATACCTTCAAATATTTAATTCTTATTTTTGTTGCTGTTGTTGTTGTTATTGTTAGTATGCAGCTATCTGTTTACATACTGTGTATAGAATAAACAATATATTTAAATGCCTTTGTGCAGTAAACATGAAATACTGTATAACTGGTTCTAGGAGAACTTATCAGTGTAATTTACAGTTTTTGCTGGCTTGTGACTACATTTGTTCTACCGAAAGCTGGGTCATGCATAATTAACTTCACATTACAGCTGGCGTTTTATATGTACTGCATGCACAAGTAACATTTTTTCAACCAGCTCATATGCTGTACCTGGCAAGACAGAAAACTTCCCCAAGGTCTCATTTCCAACCCCCAATTAAATGCTGGTTGGGATGCCTGCCAACTCTATGAGCAGTATTCCTGACAGGGCAGATAGCACATGGCTGGCTGTGTATCGGTTGACATCAAAGAACCTCCACAGCACAGCAGCTGTGATGGTTATAATATAGCTTTCCTCACCATTGTCCATCACATGCCTATGATGAAGAAGGAAACTAAATGTGTGGATTGAATTTGGCATTGATTTCAACAGTACTTGATGTCTACTTACATTCACTTAAATAAAAGGTATTTATTTATTGAATTTTTCCTTAAATTCCCCTTAAAACAAATATGGACTCTGCAGGGTTCAATTGCAGTAGTAATTGCCAATCTTGAAACTCATTTCCATTTGTTAAGAACTGCCCTAACTTTTGGGGAAGAAGTTGATGAAAAAAAATTAATCATTGTAATTAAGAGCCTAATGATCAAATTTAAATGGAAATGTAATGTCTGTTTAGCTGCAGGCAGTGGACTGACCTATTGTTGAACTTAAAGGGCTCTTTTTTCTGATCGTCGCATGGTGTGTAGTGAGCTGTCACACTGGCAAAATTGAATTTTCGTCACGGATGCCAAAGTGGGAGGGCAGCCGCTGCTGGGGGTGTGTCAGTTAATATTTTATAACACTGTGCAATATTTTTTTTTTTTTTTTTTGCAGCTCATCAGAATTTTGGGTCAGTCAAGTCTTCCATTTGCATCTTTTGCTGCCCGCCTGCTCAAGTCTATGGCATAGGCCATTGTACAGCCGGGATTTCCCATGGAATGCATGCATGATCACAGCCAAAATTCAAAAGCCAATCAACAGTTTTCATGGATCATATGCTGTCCAATTTCAATATTTCAAACGTATAACAATGTTGTACCTGTTAAATGTTTTATGTGCATATTATTTAAACTAAAATGAACAAAAATAGTTTTTGACAATTTCCATTCATATTACTGAAATACAATTCACTTACAATGCATGTCTTTCTCTTTTGCCAACCGCAATGGAAAAGTATACATTGCAAGGAAATGAGACGAAGGGTCCATATTGGATCGCTCTGTTTTTGTGTAGATAACTTATGCACATGCCATGAATCATTGTATGGTGATTGGCAGTCTTTTCAAGGAGGCATTATCTTTTGGTTCCAATCACTAAATCTAGCCATTTATTTGGTTCCCATGCGGCTCATTATTCAGTTATACCTCTGGGATTAAAAAAAAAAAATGTGGTTTGATGTTGCACTTAGGTTCCATAAGACATTTCTATCATTCCATTTAGTGTAATGTGCAGGCCTATGTTTATTTAATGTGTTATATCAATTATTAATTACCCACAGTTTCATTAAATATGACTAGATCCACTTCACACTACAACTATGATATAGTAATGTAATAAGCCATAATACACATTTCCACTAGCAATATACCAATGATGAGTGCTGTTGGGTCGTAATAACATTTTACCAGAAAGGCTCAGATGCAACACCTGTCTTTATCAATGATGATCTTTTTAATCCAGTGGGAGTTCCGTATTGGAAGGAAATAAAACACCAGTAGGTCAAGGAATTCTGGGCAACTTATGTTCACCATAAAAATCAAAACATTCTCTGATAAATCTTCCCCGAATCCTCCTTTCCCTTTTATAAATCATGGATTCGAATGCTGGGAATGTTAAATGAACATAGTATTGGTCTGTTTATCTGCAGCAGGATGAGGCTATTTATGCCCCTGTTTAACAAGTTAATATATTTTTTTTAGTTCTGTTTTGTCTTGTTTCATCTCATAATACAATGTGTCTTAGTTGACCTCTTATTTTATCTCCCACTTCTTCATTCCCTTCACCATCTATGCATCAATCTTATAACATGTAAATAAGACAGAAAAAAAACAGAAGAAGGAACTGGGGTAATTTTACATGTTTGCCCATAAGACTGTCATTATAGGTTCACTGAAAATCTCCACCATACCTCAGTGCTGCATTGCTAAATCGTTGACTGGGCAGTTAGCTATGAAGACGCCTTGTATGTCTGTAAGCTTAACCTTACTTTTCCATACCACTTAGCCTCATTCACATGACTTACCTCCACACCACCATTTCTCCAGCTTTCACAGGGTTATGCCATACTTTATAGGTCTTTTAAAATGTTGTGCTGTTAGCAAATAAAGTGCTTATCTTCTAACTCTATTAATTAAGAGGCTAGTTTACTCAACTTGAAAATTACTGGAGTGGTTTTACAATTCATTCTGTACCTTTTTACAGTTCAGCATCAAATGTACTCACATGCACTAGAATTGCATTTAAATAACTTGCATTTCCTACTGAGAACTCTAATGTGGAGTTATGTGCACACTCAAGCTATGTACACTTAAAATCATTGTGTACATTTAAAGGGAGGATAAGACGTATGCAGCCAATGCACTGTGGGAAAATAACCATAACACCAAATGGATCTTGTGATTTGTGTGCAAGATCCTCTCTCTTTCCCTCCCTCACGTCTCAATGCAATATTCGACTTCTGGCATCACCACACGGAGATATAGATCTTGTCATTTCTTGCCTTGAAGGCAGATTTCAAACATGCAACATCGATATATATATATTTTTCCCCTCAAACACACTTTTATCACGTCCATAATTTTTAAATGAAAGGACTGCAATGAGAACAGGACACCAAACAAATAAAATCTGGGCAAGGATGAAAGCACTATATATTTAAACAGCAAAACAAAATCCAGACTCTCAGAGTATAATGTATATTTACGCTTGATAGAATTCATGTTGTCACAGCTGGACCCTGGGTTTATGATTTAGCATTGTATATGTTGCTATGTTTTTTGCAACTGTGTTTCCCATTTGTATATCTTTTTGTAGACACCTGAAATCAGTTATAAAATAAAATGTATTTCTGCTTCCGGAACCCCCACCCTTATTAGTAGAAGTATTATCAATGCTGACCCTATGAACTATAAATCTGGATACTAGCCTAGGTACAAAAGTTGCAATAGCTCATAGGCTTGTAGGGTAAATCTAATAAAAACTGTTAATGTAAACAAAATCTTAAATGGTTAATGTAATAACTTTTGCCAGTTTGTGTAATAACTTTGAAAAACAGATATTCTGTAGAATTATTTCACATTGTTCTGTATTAAACAGTTAAGCTGTAATAAAAAGTGGTAACACTTCAGTGTTTTCTATGTCCTCACAAAACTTATCTATAACTCTATACAAACATCCAAGCAATTCAAATTTGAAATCACAAAAGACATCACTCTACTCTATACGTACATACAGATAAAAGTATTGAGACATATTGAGGCCTATTGAATGAATATTGAATCTTACAAACCTGTCCACAAGGAGGTGTACAACAAATTACGGATCTTAAGGGTTTCTCAGCAGCAGTCAAATCCTGGCTGAAAATAGTAAAACTGTAGTCAATTATCTAACAAAAACAGTCTGTGGATCTTTCTCATTTGCTGATACCATGCTTTCTGTCATGTTGATTGAATCTTATTGATGGCAAAGATTTGCCTTGCAATTGTATTAATATTTTCTTTTGTTGTCTGGATTTTGTGATGTAATTGTTGATTATAATTTTTTGATGATTGTTGATGTCATTTTTCATGCCGAATAAGGGACTATTATCGAAAATTAAATTAAATTTAAAGCTCTGGCTTTAAACACACATTGGACATGTGGCAATGCTATTACAAATGTCATCTCTACTAGTCACTTTTAAATAAATAAAAATGAAAAGAAGCTCAAGTTTTTTTCACATGGATTGAACATGTTACCTTGGCTGTAGCTCCATAAGGTAAAATACTATACCTGTTGACATGTCCAGTGAAACACCATGTCCAGCAGGTGCACTTACAGGCAATCACAATTATTATCAACAAGCAAGTGCACATAATAGGCTTAAACAGCTTCACAAAATAATAACCTGTAGAAGCTAAAGCATGTACTAGTCAAGTGATATTTGTTAATGTCGCAAAATAATAGGCTTTACATATATAAGTATCACAGCAGATGCATACCATTACACCAGCAGCACTGCTGCTAGATCTAGCTGTATGACCTGAAACTTTATCTTGCTGGGTCTTTCATTTCTCCTTGCCTCTACTTCATCAATAGACCAGCTTAGTTGTGGTGTTGGCTTAGGTGATGACCGCAATGGCTTGGTCCTCCTCATCTTTGGGCTGAATTGCTGCTACAGCTCAGTAGGTTAGCTTTACCTTGACCGAGGTTACTAATGCTATCATCTATCATTTTTGGCGGAGTTGAGAAAAAAAAATGTGTGAGAGCCTGGCACATTTAGCTGCATCATCCTCAAGGCTTTTCTGTCTTTTATTTACCATATTAACTTGACCATGACCTTCCTGGTAACTTTCTGTTTTCAATTTTGATAGTCTCTTGGCCTGGGCCAACTTGCTTTGGAAAGGCCACTCCCCACCTTACACCATGCTCATCCTATATAACTGACCAATGAGTTTATACTTGTTCTTATCCCCAAACCCTCCCCCCATGCCCACTCAAAAGTCTCATGTGGGACTTGAAGGGTTAGCACTTAGTACTTACTGCCGTACTTACTACTGAACTACAGTAACTGTCCTTTGCTAATACCTTGGTTGCGACTTACTGCAGTAACTACTTGGTTTTTTTAAAATGTACGTGCCTTTAAGTACAGTTGGTCATGCATCCTTTTATTGTGAAATAAAATGTACTACAAACCATTTGGGTCATGTTTGAAGCCATATGCATGCTTTTAAGTCATATGCTCTTCAGTAATACGCCTGAGAATACATTTGAAGTAGTGATATAAAATTTCTACTCAAAATGTCTCCAGGTACACGCAATCACACAATAGAAATTTCAAATTTTAATGACAGGGTTTCTGCCAGCAATTTGTAGGCTTTGGATGACAGGTGCTTGTTAATCTGTCAGAAAAAAAATAATACTGCAGATCCTTGAACCAAAGACAAAGTGTTGTCATATGTCTAATAGGCCAACTGATGCTCACAATCCGGCGGGACACCATAAAATGATTATGGCTAAAATGTGGTCATTTAATTGTTCACATACAATGTTCTTTGGCTGATTCAGCTGACACTGTGTGTTTGAAGCAATACTTTCAACTTTCTTGTCTCTTCATCTTTTTCATCCTGAGTAAACAATTATTGAAATAACAGGATATTAGTTTTATGCATTGGCTGCATTGCTGTTTTCTGCAATGTGTTGTTTGGTTTAATTTATTTTTATCACCCTGGTAATTATTCAAGAATGCAAGATAAAACCCAACTTTATTTAATAAAGATAAGATGCTATTAAAAAAGTTACCTTCAGTATGCGATTCTGTATCCAAGATATGTTATTTTTAATTGACTGCAAACACATGCGTCCTGAAATGAGATTTCATAGCAGACCAATATACAGCTGATATTTTAAATGTATAAAAATTATATATTGGGTACACTTCAGTTCAGTACATTCAAGAGATTTCAGGAGGGGGATGCATTTCATGAATACTAAAAAAAAAAAAGGTAATAAAAATGAAGTAGAATTCTACTGCATACTTTAGCTATAACTTGTGTAAACAGTGTTTAACTGTAAACTGAAATAAATAGTGGAATAACGTTTATGCCAAGGCGCATTAAAGTTCTGTTTTTATGTTTGTTTTTCCTTTAATTTGTCACCTGCCTGTGTATATATCTCTCTCTCTTGCCTGTCCCCTTCCTGTTATGACCCTGCAATAAATGTCACTGCTTGATCAATTAAGGCACCCGTTTGAGGCAGGAACACCCCTTTTAGGAGGAAATGGGGAGCCTGACTTAACAGGCTTAATCATTTAAGCAGTAATCAATGGTTTACATACAGTATCAGTGTTTGATTGCCAACTTCAATACCATGAGGCAATCAAATTTAATAATCTAAAAAAAATAATCTAATAACCAGGTTCCAGGCAGCACACGTAGGGTCCTGTTGCATCAGTGACTTTGTGAGCATAAAAACCCACCAAAAACTTGCCAACTTTGCTCTGAGGGTAAAGACACGTGTCTACCTGACCCAACACACTAAGCACATTGATGGACTTTGCTGTGTCCCGACTAGCACCTGACAGTGAACATCGAGAAAGCCTGCTACTTTCCGCAAAACAAAGCCTGCTGGTTTATTTGCATTTGACAGCTGTTTTGAGGAACAAGCATCTCCAGACTTTTCCTCCAATATCTCAGTGGAATATCTGTGCACGTCCAAATTCATCTTGACTGGACTCCATTGTGTAGTAGTTTCTCAAGTCCACACACTCCTGCAGTGGCCTTGGACCAGCTGACGAGCTGACACATCACCTAACTGAGTTAAGGGCTGGCCTTTTATTGCCGTTAAGTATTGAAATACATTTTGTTTAATACTGACAGCAAACCATTGGGTAGCGTAAAACTTGCAATACCTGGTTAGGTCATTTTTCTGCTGTTTGTTATTGTACTTGTTTTGCTATACATATGTCGGTCTGCTGTTCCAAATTTCCTGACCTTGTTGTTTTACATTGATAAAGCTTCTTTTTATGAGAAATTAAACACATGGCCACATAATGTATAGTATTGTGTCGCTTACCCATAACACAAATTAACCTTTGTTATATGACAGTACTGTTAACCTCTATATCTAGCCGTCACAGAATTATAATTTCTTCTGCTTAAGAATAGTATATTATTCCTTATATTATGCTAATTATTGATTTCAATTAGTCTATTCACATATCCATTCAAAGATTTTGGAAGCCTATAGGATCATATTGGTTGCCTATAGGACACTATAGGCTTTTGCCCTGCTCTGAAATATATTGACATATGAGAAATCTTTACTAGTGCAACAGTTTATTGGAGCACAACTCATCTCTGCTGAAACACCTCAGAAGTAAAGTAACTGCTTTCAACATTCCCATTTGATTGTGATTCAGGCGAGACAGAACATTCTCCCTCATCAACCAGCATTTATCAGCAGTGATAATTGGTCTTCACAGCAAAAGGCTTCATATTCTTGTGAAACTACTGTATAATTTTTCAGAACTGTTACAGTAGATACCAAACATTTGATGTGTTTATGCCCATGTAAAACTAGCCTTTGGATCTTAACCTGAAGTAACAGGCTTTAATGTGTGGCAGCTGTATCCAATTCTGTGATTCACACCTGCAATCCTCTAGCCGCAAATCCAGTTCCCAAACCATTATGAACATGATATATCATCTTGACATGAAGTACAACTATTTATATTTACATTCAAACAGAAACTCCAAATTGAGATGCTTCTGTTCATGGGAATAAGCACTTGTGAGAAGAAGCTGGGGTGAAATACTGTGTCTGGCAGAGCTTTCATATATCCATTTATGAAGATGTCTGAGTACTGTCTCTTAGGAGTTGATTCTTCACATTGGGTTAACTAAGGATAAACTGAGTCGACTCAAAATTGTCAGCCTTAAAGTGACAATCTTGAAAATTTCAGTTTCGTTCTCTATGGCGGTGCCAATGGCGAGAAGCGGTAATTGCAGGTGTGTTTTTGGACCTCACTTCCCATAGATCTAACCGGATCCAACCAGTGTCGCCTGTGTGACGTCAGTCAGTTGGCACGCCAACTATAACACTTACTATTTACTGAATAAAAAACGGTTGTTATAAAAGTAACGTTATGTACATACTAATTCGTTGTCTAACATTAGGCTAACTCAAGATGTCTTTACACTGCCGAGCCGGGTTAAAATGCCGTAGCAAATCTGGGGTAGAATTAGTGATGATCAATTTCTGCAAATGTTCTTTATCCACCTTTTGCCCGGTATGAACATCTTTACACTGCAGAGAAGAATTTGCGGGATTCGCTGTAGCTCATGCAATTATGTATCTCGTGCACAATAAGCAGTCCTTTTCGTGAATGATTGTTGTGTGGTATTTTTGAAACAACTGCCTTGCTAAATGTTATCCCTGGTGTTTCTGGTCTTGCTAGCTAAACTGTTTGAGAATAAAGCTGAGCTGGGTGTTAAGTTAGCAATCAGAACAAGAAGAATAAAACAAAAACAAACGAGATTTCATCAAAAAGGGCATAAAGGCTGAAGGAACATATGAGGAAGCGTAATAAAATAATAACAATGCTAATCCATACTGCCGTATTCTTTTATTTAGTTTTCTCCTGCATGACGTCTTCAGAAATCAGACTGCTCCACATACCCCGGCTTTATTCCGATCATTATAATATATTGATGAACTCGATGGCAATGTAAATAACGGTAACGTTAAGGCCAGTTCAGATTTGCAACGAGGCGAAACGGTTTTAGAATGTTGTAGAGAAAATTGCAGCGGTGTGAACTGGCTAGTAGCAGAGCCGTTGCCTGCCCTGAGGTTTTAAAAGACCGTCCTTGTCAAATCGCCAAGTGCAGTTTTAGAACGTTTACAATCAGACGTCTTGAAATTTTGCAAGTTGCACCCAGTCTCGTTGCGAATCATTGATCTGAACTGGCCTTAAGTTAGCTACACTGCAACGTTGCAACAAGGTAGCATTGCATTCGAGAGACGGTTTGCGAGGTCGGTACCGGTCGGTAGCGTTAGCTAGCGTTTTTTTCTAATTGTTAGCCGACATTAGATTGTGTTAATTACATTAGCTAGCTAGCTAACGCAACGTTACCTGATATGAGAGATGGATACTGTCTTTCTTGACATGGTCCGGTAGCTAGTGTTAGCTGTGCAAATAGCTATGTAATTTAGTAAAGTTACATTGTCATTAAATGTAATACGAAAGCTACATCAACAAATAATATGATCTCTCATGTTACACAAAAACTTTTTAGGGTTCCATAACTCCCCCAACCCCCCCTTTCTGTTATTGTAACGCATGCAGACACCGGAAAAAACAGTACGCCGCTCACACACAAGTGAGTTGAAGAGCGAGCCTGTTGCGTTAGTTCCGCCTACCCTCTCTGTCGGACCAACCACTGATGGGTGATAGAAAACGCGTCACTAACTGTGCGCCGCTTGTGATTTTTTCCCGGGAATGTCGCCACAGACACCACGTTTTTTAATCATGAATTATGATAATAATAATAGTATAAATTAATATAAAAATAGGCTCAATCACCATTGTGTTACCCAATGCAGCGATAGATAGTGATTTAAAACAAATTTATTTTAATGAAAATCTTCAAGATTATTACTTTAAGCCTTAATTTATTATTATTATTATTATTATTATTATTATTATTATTATTATTATTATTGTTGTTGTTGTTTCACTTCTCATTGAAATCTGGTTTGTCTTTTGCTAT
Organism: Anguilla anguilla; assembly: GCF_013347855.1. Classification (NCBI taxonomy): domain Eukaryota; kingdom Metazoa; phylum Chordata; class Actinopteri; order Anguilliformes; family Anguillidae; genus Anguilla; species Anguilla anguilla. The sequence continues at coordinate 47,802,412 of NC_049203.1, read as the reverse complement.
GAATAAAATATTTAACCTTTAATTATATTTGTTTTTTCTTATTTGTCATACTATTGTTTTCAGTTCATCACTTCTTACATATAACTTCTTTGGAAATGAAGTGGTAGATATTATTTTAATTGACAAAATGGACTGCTCCTGCTTTTCCCCATGCCTTGTTACTGTTGAACACTATTGTCTTGTACAACATTATTTTCAGGCAACAGTTTGAATCATTCACCCCTGTCTTATACAACTTCTCTTTCAAATGTATATTGATTCCTCCACCCTCAATCAATAATAATTAGAAAAGAATTTAATGACTTCATGAACTCAACCTCAAGTATGACACACAGGCACAACAGGACATTTGAATATATTGAACAGAACCGAGAATATGCATATAAAAATAAAAGTGCCAGAGCTTGAAATATGTGCCTTTGTGCTTCTTTTCATTTCATCAAGTTTCAGCTTGGTGGGGCAGCATGCCCCATACCTATGCAGCACAGAGAGTTTTGCACTTTTCAGGGTTTCCTGCAGAAATAACCACAATGACCACAGACTCGCAGCTCTGAAAAACATGAAAAACTTCACATATAAAGAACTGTCTAGAAGTCATTACATCTCGCAAAATCTGCCAAGTCACAAAAAAACAATATTGGCTAAACAAGATCTATTCAAAACCAATTATTCACAATGTTTCCTAATTTATTTACTGTAACTGGACCCTATGTTTTTTCATCTTACCAACTTTTTTCACATCAAAGTGTCAAATAACAAAAATTACCTCATGGAAGAATACATCATTTAAATGTTGTTTTAAACAGCTGATGAAAACTTGCTACACAAATTAGATACTGTCGATAGATAAAATGATAAATAGAACACTTTGTTATCCTCATGGTGAAATTTATCTAGCAGCATCACACATTACTTACAAACAAATGATACAATCATTTACACTATAGAAATTGGGGGAGGGGGTAAATGAATAAATACAGATACAAAATAAAAATATTTAGACCTATTAAATAAATATTGAGTATTATAAAACCTATCCAGACTTATCTTTGCCCCATTATTGTATTGTATGTCTGTGGGTAAGATAAAGTTTTGCAAAATAAGTACACTAGCATAATTTATTTTACAATGTAAAATAAAATAAAAATGTAAAAAAATCTTATTTGTGATGACAAATTTATAAATAAAATAATGTCTATAATACATTTTATTCATGCTGTGCTTTTCAACTCCCAAAGCAGTGGACGCACAGAATTGTTCAAACATATAGTGTAGTTATTTTTAACACAGCTCAGTTGCAGATTATTTTCACTAAAAATGATTTGCATTTCACACTTTTATGTGACACATAAACTTTGAATGACCACATTTTCTTCAGATGATAAGATGGAAAAACACAGCAGCAAGTTGTGAAATAATAATTTAGGAAATACTGGATAGCAATGCTTTGGAATAGAGCTAGGTTGATTAGAGTGAGCTAAGACAGCCAATATTGTCTGTTGTAACTTGACCTCATTTTTTGATATCAACACTTTAAATAGCAGGCCTAGATTTAGCAAGGTTTAGTGACTTACAGACAGTGCTTTGTATGCACGATTACAATTCATGTTTTTGTTAAGATAAAAACAAACTGAACATAGCAGTTTGACAGAGGACACAGTGGTATAATAATAATGAACACAGAGGTGATACTATTTACTGTACACGTATGCAGAATAAAATAGTTTTAATAGTGTGAAATGTGAGACAACCTGCTGTACCCATTGATTGAGATTCAGACATCTGAAAATGATGTCTCAGTAAAAGGCGGCCATTTTGGATGATCATTTATTTCTCAAAAACTATTTGGTGTCTCTATCTCAAGCCTCAGTTTTAGTCTACAGATAGGTAAGGTATAAGATACACTAAAAATTAAGGGATTCTGAGGAACAGGTCTGAAATCTGGTCCATTTCTTGTGGAATGACAAACATTTAAACATTTTTGCAAGAAAGGTATCATTTAATGGAAAAAGGTGGACACCATAAGTTACAGTATCAGTAAAATTTTCTGTCAGTCTTTAGCATTATTTAACCAGGACTAGGCACTGACAAGTATTCTCCCTTCTGATGCAACAAACAAATTCAAATTACAAATGTGAAACAGTTACTAAGCATTTCTTTGTTTTTGAGTTATGAATAATCATTTTGCAAATCAACAGATATGACCTTCAATTTGATTGGACCTTTGGGAAATTTAAATCTCATTGGCACAGTTGCAGTTCCTGTTTTCACACTGTCTAATATTTAAATGGGATGAGCAAACTATAACCTTGTTAGTTTAATTGCGGTTTTCCATTATTTGTTTATTAGAGAGTTTTACTGCAATATGAGAAGGAGACATTTTCCCCCTTATTGGTCTAAGTAGTCACCTGTCTACAATGATTATTGTCACTGTACCTTATAAATTAATATACAGTAATTACTGACATTGTCGTGCATCTACATAATGTTTTAATCATTAACATACACGTCAAGAATCAATCTTGCTTAAGAAACCTGACACTTGCTAGACTAATAAGAGGGGTTTGATTTATTTTAAAGCCTTGTGATCTTATCAATCACTGTCTCTACATGGTCAGTGCTCCCCAAAATTATTTACACCCTGGTAAAATATGAGTAAATAACCAATACAAGTAATGAGCTATTGTTTGCTCAAACAATATTTTGCTTTGCAATTACAAAAAAGATCACAATCATTAACACCCCTAATAGCCTACTTCTTTCACTAGGGTACAAATAAGGTTACAAACATGTAAGTTCCATGTATCATCCATCTCCATGGAGAAAAATGATGAAAGGGACTCTATTTTTGCAGTGAAGGTATGACTGTCAAACTTTATGGGTAAAATTAAGGCATGTCCAATTCAATTTCAGTAATTCTGTGACTAGAGTCTGTAGCACACTTATAGTGCAGTTTTGAGAGGTTAATTACCTGTGGGTGGGATGGAGGCCATAGTTTTGTCACGTCTGATATATTTCTCTGGGAGATGCAGAATTGCCCCAAAACCATTTTTGGGACCTCAAAAAAGCTTTGTCTGGCAAATGATGTTTCAGGTTAGCTTGCCTACTGGACGAGTGGTATTAGTTAGCTTATCAGTTAGTGTATTTTTTCTTTAAGCTTGATATGACTGAAGTTTAGAGCCCTCTATTATTTGACATTGTATTGATTAGAAATGTATAGTAAATGTCTTGTTGAATTTATACCATATCAATATCAAGTGTTTAACCAGAATTAATCTCTTTCATTGACAAAAACTAAATATGATCAAAATTAGACAAAAGAGGTTTGTCGAAGCATCATTGCTATAGAGTACAATTAGAAGAAAAACAAATTTGTGGGATTAAATTTTTTTTACATGTAAGATTAAAGTGCAGACTGTCAGTTAATTGTGGGTATATACATCCATATGGGTGAACCATGTAGTAATGACTGTGTGAAGTCTGAAGTCCATAGACATGACCAAATGCTGGGGTATCTTCCCTGGTGATGCTCTGCCAGGCCTGTACAGCAGCCACGTTCAATTTCTGAAGCATTTTGCCTTCAGTCTTGTCTTCAGCAATTCTGCTTACACATTTTTCGCTTTTCTTCACTTTGGATGAACATGAACTAGTGATGCAACAACACACAGCTGGCTAAGAAACAGCTGATCAGCCAATTGTCCAATTACTTTTGGTGCCTAAAAATGAAAGAACTATGTGCAAAAAAAGGTTGGATGTACATTAAAGTTGACAGTCTGCACTTTAACCTCTTAGTCACTGTTTCAATTCTAATCCAATGTGCTGGAGGACAGAGCCAAAACAACAAAAATTGTGTCACTGTCCAAATACTTACAGACTACACTGTAAATAAAAAAACTGAAAGCAATTGAGACACACTAAATTAAATAATTTAATATTCTCAATAACCGTAAGTGTACTACTAATAAGGGTCCTAATAACGAAACAACGTGTTTCTTATATCTTATATCTTTGATAATTTTATGATTCAAAAGTTATATGATCATGTTTTTGGGATGGGGTAAACTACTACTACTAATATAATAATAGTACATAACTTCACTTCAATTGTCCCATATTTTCAAAACTCTTCCATCTAAGGTCCCATACAACTGCAAACTGGATAAAATGGATTAATTAACCAAAATGTTACAACCACCAAATCTGCTCACCAAGGTGGAATTAAGACTGTGATCCACTACAATAACTTAAACAAACCCAAATGACAGTACATACTTGCAAATGCAATTTATTAATTTGTAAAATTAGATAATTCAGGGAAGTTACAAGTGTGCTTTTACTGAATCAGTGTAAGACCAATCTTGGGAGTGGGCGCGAGTGTAAATGCAGTCCATACATCCATATATTAATGATGGAGCCAATGACACCATCCCCATATTTGCATAAAGAATGGTGAAATCTGATTGTTTGTTAATTTTGCACAGACTATATTCAAAGCATTGCTAAAATGATTATGATACCAGTAATAATAATAATAATAATAATAATAATAATAATAAGACCTTTATTTAACCTGGAGACTCAACTCATTTAGAATGACTTGCAGAGTCCCAAAACTATCTTTTGGACTATGGGAGGAAACCAGAATACCCACAGGAACCCCACTTGAACACAGGGAGAACATGCAAGGTCCATGTTGAGAGGATCTGTCTCAGCCAGGACTGAATCTAGACACTCCTTTGTGTGGGGCAACAGTGCTACCCGCTGCACCACTGTACCACTCAAGCCACCCTTATAAAGCTCTGGATGAGACAATTGGAATTGCTAGATACCCATTAATCATGGGGCTGACCCTGCAGAAAGACCTTCAGAAGAATGATTCCCCCAAGCCAGTGGTTTATAGCCTTGAATGACAGTGAGTGCAAGTACATCAACTTATCTCCACAGAGAGCCGACTGTTCCCCTCCCCCTCCAAAAAACATTTTAAAGACATTAATTACTTGAAATTATTTGATGAAACTGAAATTCAAACATTGCATAATAATCATGTATGGTAGTGCTGGCCTGTTTCACAGTGGGGATTCTAACTGTAACAGTCCTTGTTTGTTGCCTAGAGATAATTCCTTTTTTCTTAATGTGAAGATTAGAGAATAGTTATTGTGTGATGTACTGTGTACCAAAAACAATCAGTTATGTACTGTATGTACTCTAGCAGCCAAAAATAGTGTATCAGTAAGGACACTTTCAAATCAGCTGAGATGGATTTTCCTTGGAGAACAACAGATATACTTGCAATTGTATTGATCTATTCTGAATTTTACATTTTTTATTTTGATTATGCAAAGCAGTGCTTTGTGGCACATGGCTCTTTCAAAACTGTCTAGCTGATGGGATTCCCCCCCATTTATCACAAGCTTGTTCAATAAGTGCACTTTTTTTCCCTGTGTAATATTTGCACTTAAAGGTAAGAATACATCTGTTCAATCTTGATTGACATCTAGCCACTTCTCAAGGCTGTCTTTTCTCCTGATGACCACTGACTCCACTTTGGTGTTGATCTCAGCCCTTAATTGATGTTTGTTTAAATGATCTGTCTGTTGTTATCTTCATGTGATATTTATGGTCAAATTGAAAGTTGTGCAAAATAAATGAAATCTGTCTGTGTTCAGAATACCAGGCAGAAACTCTTGCTCAAAGACATGCTCTTCCTAGTGTGTGTGTGTGTGTGTGTGTGTGTTTGATATTCCATCCATGTTCACCTCTCTTCCTTTCGGTCCCTTAGTTCAACTAATTGTTTTTACAAAATAACAATTAGCTACCAAACTGTTCAATTAGTCACTCCGCTGTGCTGTTCAGATGCCAACAGGGACCCCTGGAGGATAACGATTCAAATCCCAGGGGCTCACGTGTTAAACAAACTGGTGGCCTTGCTCATAACTCAACAACTAAATACATAATACTGAGTCAATGAGGCATAAGGTGGCCTCTTGTTTGATGTATCAATAATGTAAATGTGAGTTCATTGTAAGCTGCAGATTCTGTCACTATATTGAAGTCTTAATTAATTCAAATGACTTCTTGCCAGATTGTTTATTTTTCAAAATCTTCTATTCGTGTTGCTATTTATTTTAGATGTATTTATTTTTAACATCATTAAATGTAGCAGTTAGTATTTTCTTGACAACTAAGAACTTGCCATAAAAGTAAGACAAAGAGGCAACATGTAAACAACAACATTTAAGGATTTAATTATGTGATCTAAATATATATATATATATGTCCCAAGCACCATAAACGCAAATGCATCTGCAAGCACAACATAAAATAACATTTTGTTTGGTTATTACTGTTATAAAACAAATCTGTCATGCACATGCTACATATTTCCTGTTTCAACTGTTTGGAAGGACTTAATTTAACGTTGCAAATTGACAAGGTTAGGCAGCCATAACCTGTCAAAATGAAATGACAATGCAGCATTATGTGAAATTATGAATTAGTGCAAAATTATCCTTGCCTATGCAAATGCATTTCTCCCCCTATCTTCAGTGAGCGAACCCTTGAAACCAAACAGATAATTTTGGTTTATACAGCTGAACTTGAGATCTTTTCAGAAAATCCAATTTCACTCCATCATGACTATATTACCAAACTAATGAAGAAATTTCAGCTCTTGATTCACCTCCCTTCAGCTCCAAATTACTTTGTGGAAAGTGGAAATGGAATAATTTTTAGATCAATGAAGTTGGCGCTTTTTAGGGAGTGAAGACCTCAAGTACAAAAAAATGAAAATAGCCTTACATTAAAGCAATTGCAAATTCAGGCCAAGTCATGGAAAAGCAAGGCACTTTTCCTCAGAAAGATATAGTACACTTAAAAGCCTTTATTCCAAGTAGAAATAAAGGCATGAATCAGTCAATTCTCTTCTTCATAAACCTGCTCTAAACTTTTGAAGCCATGTTGAATGCACCAATTTGTAGATATGCCTCCTTTTTTCTTCATCAAAATGCAAAACATTTTTTCTTTAATTTCAATTTGACCATACTAGGTGCTTTTTTGTGGATGTGCTCATACTCGGATAGCAATTAGTTTGTGGTCAGGTTTTGGTCTACATGCAGCATGAATTAGCCTAGTTACCACAGCAACCAAAGGAACAGATTTAGCCCAGATATGGCTCCTAGTTTCAAACCAAAATTGAGCTGGTAAGCAACTGGACCCTGGCCAGCACTTAGCCAATGCTGCCATCATTGGCCCAGAAATCAGCTGATACCGCAGGCTTACTTATCGGCAGATCGCTGTTTACCCTCCAGTGTTTGTGCATTGATGTCTTGTCTGTTATGATACAGCTAGAATGATCCTTGGCTTGCTGAGAAATCATACTGCAGTCTGTTTATCCTTCTACCTATCACTTTTCTTGGTCAATATTCCAAGCATAGAGCCAACATAAAGATGCAGATGACATTCTCAAAATGTAATCTATTTTTGACACATCCATCTCCAAAGTAGGAAATACAACTCTATGAGCTTTACTGGGATTCATATTTTATATATGACTCATAAGACTCCTTCTGGGAGACATTTTCAAGTCATCAATGGTGCCACGTCTGAAATTATATATAGTGGCTTGGTGTCTCAAAATTTTTAATTGATTCCTGAAACTGTCTGCCTTGTTACGGTATTCATATATTTAATTAAATTTAATTAATTTATCATTATGCTAGAGTGCAACAGTAATCATGATGGTAGAATTCCTTTGAGTTTTCTGGTATATTTAGCACACCTAGAACTACAGCCTATCAGCACTCCGGTGGTTTGATGTCTCATAATGAAACTCCACGCTGAGGCACCAGGGGTATATCCATGCCCAGGAACTTCAGGCAGTATGTCCTACGCTTTAGCAATCTTTGTTAAACAGGCAGGCAGGTATGAGACCGGGGAACAGAACATCACACATGGAAGATATCTCACTGTTACAAAACATCAAATCACAAAAGGGGAGATAAATTTAACTCCATTGGACATTTCCAATCTGAACAATATTCTGTAAATGTAGAGTTGTATAAGCAGGATTGCTTTGATGCTATGATCCAAATTGTGGTTTATAATTAAAACATGTTTTATATTAAAATATTTACGAAGCCCAAGCCTCGTATATTGCTTGCTATCCTCACATTGTGGTTTGTATTCTGGACTGAATGAATAACCTGCTAACACAGACAGCTTTTAGCAGTGGGACAGCACTGGCTTTACCCCAAGTTGCATTTACATTTTAGGCATTATCCCAATTGTTGCATTTACATTTTAGGCATTCAGAGGATGATTTTATTCAGAGTGACTTACAGAGCTTAAATTCTTCACATAGAATCCATTTATACAGCTGGATATTTTCTAGCACAACTCAGATTAATTACCTTGCGCCGAAGATGCAATGGCAGTGCCCCACCCGGGAACCTGCAACCCCCGCTCCACGAGCATTATGCTACACTGCCACTCCATGCAGTTCATCCCACATTTAATGACAGCCACGGTTATTCAAAAGACTGCTCATTTATGTAACTTCTTTAAATAATATTATAATTTTGAAAAAAAAAAAAAACTCTAAAGGAATCTTTGTGTGTGCATGCATGGACATGTGCCTGTGTCCTGTGTGTGTGTGTGTGTGTCTGTCGGTGTGTGTGTGTGTGTGTGTGTGTGTGTGTGTGTGCACACACGTGCGTGTGTGTGACGCTACCTAATGATGTTTTTAGCACTTACTTGTATTTGGAGTGATGGATATTGACAGGTGACAGTTAAAAAATTTAAGTAATCTCCCAAGGACTCATAAATTAAAGCCAAGACTTTTTTTTTCCTGAGAAACAGCACAGACATTCTTATGATGTGCAGACCTTGCATCTTGCCAACTGCCTATTTCTTTGGGCACAAAGGACATGATATTCTTCAAATCTATTTTCCCTTCAATTTTTAAAGCACACATATTGTTCTCTCTTCAAATGCCATGTATCTCTCTTCCTCTGTCAACAAGTCACCTTTAAATGGGTGCTGTCAATCAAGGAGAAACCAATAAAGATGTAAGTTATCAAATGCCACTTCAATTTAAAGCACAAAAAACAAGTCTAACTATTTGAAATGTGGAGCTGCATCAAAGTCCAACATGCACAAGCTTTGAATGCCTGCATCCTTTTTAGAATGTCACAGGCATGGGCAATCAAAATCACATGGCATTGCATGAGTCATTGCCATCCTCTGCCCCAAGGATGTCTGCAAAGAGAGCAAAGAGGAATGCTCTAATTCTGTTTGACACTGAAAATGACAAATAATGTTGAGATGTACTGGCCCTGCACTGCCTCTTGGGAAGGAATTTCAAGTAACCATTAATTGCATGGTGTATAGTAATTTGACTTTGGGTAATTGGGTGTAAGCCAAACCATTCAATTTACAGAAGCAGCACCACATGTTGCATGTATTTAAGGAGGACCAAAATGTTAATGAAATATATCAATATATTTGCACACATATTCCTGTGGACAGCAATGTGTGTTACAGTAAACTAAATTTTTTTGACCATAATTACAAACAATGTAACCTGCATTTTATGTTACAAACTGATTTGAGGTGTGGGCACCAAACATACTACAATACAATAATACAATGTTACAGCAATTTTCCTACTGCTATAACAGGTTGCAGTTTAGAATGCTATCACAAATTAATTATGATATAAGAGTATACATATTTTTCCAAACATTGAATTACCTTACAATGGAATGGAATGGAACACAATTGATAACTGGCCTGGTATTACAGTTTTAGATGATGGGTTTAGATGTTTTCAATTATACTATGCTCTCAATGCTATTTTTTATAAAAATGATCAATATTTTCAGTACCCTACAGAATTATTGTCACCCTCAATTAATATGAACCAAAAAAATATAAAAATATGCATAAAAGCTACTTTATTGCTTTTTCTATGCTCAGTAAATATAAGAAAAGTATGTCATGTTATTGATAGCACTGTTCAAAAAAACAAACAAACAAACAAAAAAACCAACAGTCCCATTGCCAAGATAACAACACTGAGTCTTCATCTAAAATGTTTGAAGAGGTGGGAGAACATAAAAAGACATCTGAGACCATTCCTTTACGCAGAAGCAAAAGAACCCAATTGCATCACATATACACAATCATATTTCACTGTGGGGATTAGGTTCTTTTCAGCAGGACCATCCCTCTTTTTGTTTGGTATTCATGTTTTGGTTGTTCAGTCTTATTGTTTAATGTATTATGCATTGTGATTTCCCAACTCTCAAACCAGAGGATCATTTCACTAAGGCTTTTGCCATGATCCGTGATTAACACAAGCTGCGTCTGTGCCCCTAAACCCTTGTCACACAATACATCCCTACGCTATGCCAGGCACAGCAGTATTTGGGGAGATGTCTTTCTCCAGGTCCACAAATCTGGAATCGACATTTAGGCGCTGGGAATGGCACTACACAGCAAAACACCAACTGCCCCATCTCATTTTATTTGCAGGTCTGTACGTTTCTGTTATTGCATTCCTCAGAAACACTGTGTAATGCAACTTTCTGCTTGTACAACATTTAAAAATGTTTATAAATCCCAGAAGTCTGTCAGCTTTGGGGAAACTGCTTGGGCAACTGTCACTTGTAAGCGCCATCGATGGGTAAATTGTGCCCTTGAGGCTTTCCTGGTATGCTTTCAACATGTAACTTGCTTTATCTGAAACAAATGCTGTTACATTGTTGATATCCACCTCAAAGTGCAACAGGCATTTCTTGATTCCAGCTGTGTTTTGCATGCTTTGTTTTGTGAGAAACATCAATTACATCACATTTTAACGTTGTCCTTGCCAACATAGTGTACCTCGCTGTAGTAAATTAGCGTTAAGTTGTGAATGGGGTATGGGATGGAAAACAGCGCCGAAACAAGAGCAACATTGTGCGAGATCTCTTGCTTGCTCTGCTGCTCCTTCTGTTTCTTTTTACCGTGCTTGTGACTGAAACCTATGCTGGTATTGTTGAATGTTGTGATGAAACTGTAGGGATTTCCTATGCTAATTTTGAACTGAAATGTAAAGTGGAGGCCTCCGGGTTCAACACCAAAGACACAGAGGAAAGAGAGGTCGTATACAAGTGAAACTCTGAAACCAACCTTTCAAACCCACACTTTCTACTTCACATCTGGCAAACATGCAATCCAAGCCAAATACAATGGATGGTTTGATAAGGCATATTCAGTTCCAACAACAGGCTAAGAACTGTTCAGTTTTTTTGCCTGACACTTGGCTCAACAACAGCTCGCTGGATTCTACTGTGCTTAAAATGCCGAGAAGGCCAAAGGAGGCTTTGTTATCAATCAAGACCAATGTTAAAATCATTTCTAAAAGATGCTTGGCCAATTTATAATCTGCAACTATAATTTATCTATGTTGTTTGATGAGACACACATTCAGACATTAACATGTTAAGATGCTTTGATAAGAGACATCTCACCTTTCCTTATTTAAGTACACACTTGATTTTTTTTTATACTATAGGATTTATTTTTTTAAATTTCTTTTCTCCTTTCTCTGCAGTTCTCACCTATTAAAGATATTCAGCTTGAAATGTCAAGCAGCACATTAAATGAGAGTTTGGAATTCTTCCCTTGCTATTTCTGGAACAGATGCTTCCGGACTTATATCCACTAAGTGCCTTGACCTTTTAACACAAGCAGAATGGACTTTGCAAAAATGGCACCTACAAATGGACCAAACTAACATGTGCTATGTTGTTGTGAACAGCAATCCAATGATGAAGTTGGCTCTTTAATTCAAGGGTGTAACCATACTACAAATTGGGATGTATCCGTATTCAGATGTGATCAAATCGCCCAACCCCAATATTTTTAGCTAATAATAACAACGACCATTCTTCTGGGAAGGCTTTATACTAGATGGTTGAGAATTGCTGCAGGGATTTGCTTGCATTTAGCCAGAAGAGCATTTGCAAGGTCGGGCACTGGTTTGGCGATTAGGCCTGGCTCACAGTTGGCTTTCCAATTGATCCCAAAGGTGGGGCTCTCTGCAGGCCAAGTTCTTCTGCACATGTTTGCCCAATTCTTGCCAAATGTTGTATGTGTGATCTACAACATGTCCCTCTGTTAACTTGCGAGGGAAATTTTGATATCTGAAAAGATGCCCACAGCTGTAATTTAAATTTAAACGGAGATGTCCAACCATGCCCAAAATATGCGTATGGCCACACATTTATGCTGATTGTGACTGGTTCAATTCGTTCAAATTAGTTCAAATACACAGATGGCATTCCTACTCTGTCAGTCCCCTCCCCCCAACCCTCCCCCCACCACTGTAAGTTGGACTAAATGCAGACTGCAGCTACAGTGCATGCAGAAGGACTGTAATCACGTCTATGCAGAATCCTGTACTAGTGACTCACTGTGAACACATTAAGTGGTCCATGTCGCGTAACCAACTTGTTTGACCCAGGTAATATATCAGTTATAATACATAGCCTATATTTTTAATTTTGGGGTAGCAGAACAGGCAGAAAAGCAAGAATGTGCAGCAGACAATTGGGGAAAAAATCAGCAACTCAAATGGGTCCTTCAGAGGGATAAATGGCCTGGTGCTCCACAAAAATGAGGACCACGTGTGTGCATGTGTCAGGCTGAGAAGAAGAAAAGACGGAACCTTTCACACTGCTTGTCTCCCTCTTCCATTGAAGCATGCAGTGAATCCCAGCAAAATAGCTGTGGTATGAAGGTAAGTAAATTGTTGCAGACTTCTCAGAAATGTACAAATTGCACTCACCCTTGGTGCTTGGCCCCCGACATTGTTGCTTGCAGCTATTATTATTATTATTATTATTATTGAAATGGAAGTTTGTCATCATACCACGCTAAGATTGGACTGACTGGTAATCAAGAAGAGACAACCAGGAGACCTCACAGAATTATTTTCCAAGGTATACCCATCTAGACTCATGCAATAATACTAATATCCAACACTCATTCTCTCTCTCTCTTTGCTCTTTAATTTATCATAACGTGTTACCCTTTCCAATCTAAACTGCAGTACAAATGCAGTAAAACTAGCACTGAAGGACTGGATTTGAGAAATGGTGAAATGTCCTTTGATCAGTTGTAAAATGTGGCTTTTTATGAGAAATCTGGAGGTCAGTAGACTATGAAGCAGCATATCTGAGAAAAATAAATAAATTCCTTCCACCAGTTATATCGGCTAGGATGTTGTATAGATGAATTGGCTTTGCATTAATTATCTCCCTCACTTTGTAAGACAATTATAGCTTGTCAAGAATCAAAGTGACCATATTCGCCTGCTATTGCCAGTGTTTGAGTACATTGTCCTATCGCCCAGCCCTAGTCACCTTCTTTAAGCAATTGTTTGCAAAATAGCAGAATAAGCTGGATGTGACCAGGGGTCTTTCATTCTTCATGACTACCATAGCTATTTCTGGAATAATGTGGTTTAAGAGGGTGAATAGTTCCTCAAAGCACCTGAAAAGCACCTAATTAAGAAAAATGAATGACTTGTTAAAATTCTGGGATTGCAGTTGTGGCTGGGAAAAAAACAGCATACACCGTGGTCCCCCAGGTTTGACTCTGGAAACCACTGGTCTCGATGATACTGCAAAGACTGATTTGACCAACAGCAGTCATCTCTACAAGTGGAGATGAGAGAAGTGTACTGGGAAATTATCGAGTTGCATATTTCTTCAGTGAATTCATTGAGAATGGCAAGAGCTTCATTATGCTGGACTACAAAAGGATCTGTGAACTGCTGTCAGAGAAATAAAGGCTAATGATGAGTTTGGGGAATATCATTTTTTATTATTTCTGAATGAAAACAGTCATTCTTGCTTCATATTGTTTTTAAATTTACATTATTGCAAGAGCTACAATACAGCCTTATATATTGTCAGTTTACACCATACTGTTAATCATAGCTCTTCAAGTTTTAATGTAACAATGTCTTTCCAAGACCCGGTGGGGAGGGAGTTTAAGTAGAGAGTTTATAACTTTGTTGTCATAATACTGTCTTGGATGACAAAAACAGTGAAAATATATATTTTTAAACTCATTATTTTTATTGAATGTCAATTGTAGTGGACATCAGATTATGTGGTTCTCGTGATTCAGTAAACCGAGGAAATATTGCTGGGTTTAGTATGTTATGGGATACACAAATCAAATGTTTAGGCTTTATGGAATAACACGACATTTCACTGCATTATATGATTTGAGCTGCTGAATCTTTATATGCTTTTTTGTACTGGCCATTCCATTTTCACACTTGTTTGGATCTATTTCAAAGTATCTCCTTGCTGCTCCATTCTGCTTTCTAAATACGTTGTTACTTGATAGAATCTCACTTAAATTTAATGTTAAATTATCTCCAGCCCTGCCACACTGGTAGCATCTATAACCTATCAAGCTGTGTAGCGTACATTAACTACACTGCAATGGGACATTGACAAACTGCTTCCTTGTTTATTACTGGAGATGGATGTTCATTTGCATTTTTATGTTTTTACTCTCGGCCATTAAAAGAGACCAGCACTTGTTAGAGACTTGACGTCTATCGCAAGTTTTACGGTATATAGTATGATCTATTGTATAATAAATTCTCACAGTATTTTCAATGTTTTGAGAATAATCGTCTTTGGACTTTCAATGAATCTAACAAGTAGACTCTTTAGGGTATGACTGCAGTAAACGTGCTTGCCTAAAAGATTAATTGCAAGATGCATTTTGTCCACACTGCTCATTTGATTTTGGTTGTGTTATGCAAGACTAATTGTGGTAGTATACAAGGTGATGCATACATGGATGTAATCAACAAATGTCTCAGTCTTTTGAAGACCTACACATATTGATCTGAATGAAAAGCCCAATGTGTGCAATTAAGAATCAATTCGATTTATTTATGTATCTCTATGAGGAAAGCATTCTATATTTAGCAAAGCTCATTAGATGATTTCTCCTCAGTGTTTCTCGTGTGCATCAAATCAATGATGTTCATTAGAACAAAATTTAGGGAAGTCAACATGCTGGGCATTTTGTGTGAAATGATGGATTACAAAGCAGCTGCAGTTGGCAGTATTCAGAACTTTGCCTGCTTAGATCATATCTTCCCTGTTGCAATGGACTTCTGCCAGATATTCATATAATGTCAAGTTCTATGGAGATGGTTTCTAATTATTTTTTCCCCTTTTAGGAGCTGAGGCTGAGGCACTGCTGACAGAAAACTGCAATGCAGGCTGTAAACCTGGCAGTTAGCATGGTGGGGAAAAATCATGAATCTTGCACAACCAAGAATGAGGCCCAGACTTAAACTGCAATGAATGACGTATACAATGAGTAAGGACTTGTAAGTATAGTTTTTTGTATGTAAAAAAAAAAAAAGAAAAGAAAATTAAAAATAAACAAATAAATTCCAGTTAATTTTCGATCTCTTGTATATGTATCACAAAAAAAAAGTGTTACACTTTCTCAAAATTATAATTTAAAAATAAACATAATTTTTGGATTGACCCTGAATCAATCTGAGTGCATTGTACTCTCTCTTTCAGTCGTGGATTTAATGAAGTTTAACATTGATTGAATTCCTGAGACTATGAACAAAATAAGAAGCATTTGAGTGAGGCTCAAATTTAAGATCAAAGCACTATTTTGAATCTGAATCTGGATGAAGGCAGCAATGCAGAATTTATTCTCAAAATATTATAATTCAAACTGAAAGGATGGGGGGAAATAAAAATAAATCCACACTAAACAACCTCCAATAGAAAAACAATCCTAACTGGATGAGATCTTTTTTTTTTTTTCCGGAACATTCGGAACAGTAGAGTATAGATGAAGCAAGTATTTGTAAAAACAGTGTTTGTTTTGCCTTTCTGACCAGTCCTCGACAGGGAAGTCATGCGCATGTACTGGCAGTACTTCTGTCTTTAAATGAGTGACACACTATGTGTGTGAGATTTGGCTTCCTAAGTGTTTATTTTGCTGGAGGAAACTTCTTGCTTTATGGACTGTATAAAATGTGGCAAAAGTAAAAAAAATAATAAAAAAAGATTGTTTCCCAATACACAGTTTAAAACACAAAACTATGATTGAGAAACCCTGTTCATTTTGCATAACATATAAAGCCTCAAAGCCCATACTGCCCTACTAGGTTGATGACCCACAGCATATTAATAAAAATTTTATGAGTTAATAAACCACCGCCACCATACAGTAAATTGTCTATGTGGTTAGAGACATTTCATTCAATAGCACTTCATAATATATATTATTTCCATTGAAAAGGTTATACCATACTCTCATAAATTCCAGGCTTTATTGTACATAGAATCACACTGTCAAATATTTTAACAACAAAAATCACTCAAACAGAACCATCTTGTATAGGGATGTAAGATTGATAATGATTGAATGGGGTCACAATTTTAATGTAGATGATGGGAGGTGATAAAAAATAATTATACACAGTAAATACAAATATGTTTAACCAGGATAATAATAGTGAATTGAAAGTGGTACAAAGAGATTTTTTTTTTCTTTATTTGGTGTCATACTCCACAATTTTAGATTTGTAATGAAACAATTCACATGTGGAGACTCTCAGCTTTTAATAAAATGTATATTTTGTTTTCCTGTGAGTCACTCCTATAACTACCACCCCCTTTCCTCAAATTCACACAACACATTTTACACATAATCTCTGGATTAATCTGTACTACTCTGCACCTTTGAATTTAAAGTCAGCCATATTGGATTATTTGTGAATGTTTTTTTTTTCAGGTTACCTAAATACACTTTATAACTATGAAATAGCTAGCTGGGAGCCCACTGGGCCAAGTTACTTGAAACAATTTAGGAAACATTGGGTGGCATCACTTTGAAATACAGCTTGTTGAGGTAGATAGCCAATATTGTTTCTTGTACAGTAACCTGGCGTAATTTCGCATTATTTGCAACTACATTATTATTATCTGCATAATAATGACGTGAAAACTAAGATGCTTTACAAATATGTACTACATCTTGTGTAAGAATTTTTTTTTTTTCCTTTCAAATACAGTAAGACATAAGGACTAGATTCATTTTTGAAAGTTTCCTGGTGATCTTCAGATGTTCTCAGATGCTATTTTGGTTTGAACTTCAGATTTGTGACATGCCGTGGCACACAGGAGAACATCATTGATGCTATCTGGACCACATTGCTATCACTCTGAGCCCACTGCAGGGCTCTGTGACCAACTTAGCAGAGAGGGTTGGCATCAACAAGGCTTGGGTAGTGGAGGCAGAAAATAAAATTAGTTCAATACATGTATCTCGAGCCCAAGAGACACAATTATCGTCCTTGAGAAGGAGAGTCGAGCAGCTGCAGTTTAAAATTCAGAGATCACACAAATCACAAAAAGGGCCTCTCAGAAAAAGCAGAGGGGTCTGTACCTCTAGCTAAATTCCTTCTGTCCAGAAGTGGTTGGGCCTTGCTTCCACTGGGAATATAGATGTAAAAGCTTGGCTCCCATTCCAAGTACCAACAACCCATTAAGAAATGTACTGGTGCACTTCTTCCACTGCCCTGACAAGAAAGGTATTCTATTGGCACCAATGAAATGCAATGTCAAGCACAACCATTGTTGCTGGCTGTTTTTCTACCATGATCTTTTGGTGGAGCTTTTGATAAAACTACACAGATGCAGTATGGTTCAGAAAACCCTTCCAGAACAGAATATATTCTGAAGATTTGCTAACACAGCCAAGCTGCACTAGATTGACTTTAAAGGGGGCAAACACTTCCAAAACCAATGAATTTGTAGCCTGGGAATGTTCACACTTGTAAAAGCTGAAGAGCTTTGCAGTGGTGTAGCTACAAAGTAAATAAGCAAGGTAGTTAGCCATGTTGTTTTTATTTTCATGATTTATGCTCAGACGACTGATTGTCTTTTTCAGAGGGAGAGAGAGAGAGAGAGAGAGAGAGAGAGAGAGAGAGAGAGAGAGAGAGAGAGAGAGAGAGGTTCCTACTCGTATGAATTTGGCCAAGATATGCTTTTGCTAAATAAATATATGTATGTATGGTAGAACCCCTTAGATATAGGTAATGAAGGATTTTTGGAACTCAGTAATTTAATCCAATTTAAATAATTCACATCCTTGCTATCATGCTATCCATTTATGACAAGTAGCAGCAGAGGTTGAAGAACATTCAGTGATAACTACCAGTCTCAAGAGAATGATATCAAGGATATATAATGTTCTACCTAGAAATTATACCTCATCATGTAGTCTTAAAAATGTTGACTATATATTTTATGATATATAGACCAGATCTAACTGCAGGCTGTTTTTAAAAGATATTCCCAAAATCACTTATCAACCCATGTTGGCAATGTGACAAAATCCAAATATTCTGGAAAAGCGCCCGCTCTGAAATGGAAAGAATCCTTGGGGTGCATTTTGAGATGTCAGCAGTATTAAATCTTTTATTTAGCAAAATGGAGGTTACTTTAGTCCAGGAATCATTTTTTATTCTTGTATATCGAGCAAAAAAGTATTCAGCTTTTGTGGTCCCCCTCTATTGTACTATCTGCTAAAATGTGGCTCTCTAAAGTAACCCAATTTTACCACTAGCATAGAACAGAGGAAGGAATTATTGGTCTCCTCTGTGGACCTAGATTGAGGGTCTATGTTGAGTTATTATTGTTGCTGCTTTATCTGTTAATGTACTACTTTCACTTATCCCTTATATCCCATCATCTCTTCCATGTGCCACACTATGTTTATTTATTCGTTCTTTCCGGAATATTTACAAGACCATCATTTTTTTTCATTGTGATGCTTGATGTGAAATGTGATTCTATGTTCGGGACAAAGATTTTCTTGATTTGACTCCATACTCCACAATTTGTAATCAAACAATTCACATGTGCTTCACACATTCTTAAAATGCTTTTGTGTGACATTTGGCTTAAATAAAAGCCATATGAATAAAAAATAAAATAACACACGACCCAATCTTCAATGAAGTGGCAAGCTACAGTCACGTAAGAGTATGGTTCTGACAACATTGTCGGACTTGAAATGGTACGGAGAGAGGTTTTTTCACTACATTCAAGTCGAGCTGTGACGGTTTTTGGCGCAACAGTACATCACACAGGAGTAGGCCTAATATGCAGGCTCAACAAATGCCAGTAGGCCCCAAAACCATTTGTCCTTTACCATGTTTATGGGGAACTTGTCTTTAGTTGCCAGTTTAGTAGTTAAATCTGTTGTGGTTTCAGCTAGACAGCTGTCACACTGATGAGGTCTGACCATGAAGTTGGGTGCTTGTTTGCTGTGAACCCTTAGCCTCGGTAGCCTTAGGTACTTAGGTGGGTTAACATCATTGATGTTTATGTGAGGCATGCGAACTTGGCAGCACATATTTTGCACTGTCTTTCAGTGTTTTCATTGAGCTTTTCAAAATCTTTCCACACGCTTCTCAAAAGAACTATTTTCAATTATTGAACATCTGACATGTGTGCTTGTGACTGGCAATCAACAAAACAACAAATTATATTTATATATGTATATATATATATATATATATATATATAGGTTAAAATGCACATTCTTTCACATTTCTTGCAATTCTTGCAATTTTTCATTTTTAATCAAACAATCTATTTGTGTTTAAAGTTGCTGGATTTGGCTGCTCCCTACAGTAAAATCAAGCCATAGAATATAGTATCCTGACAATGCCTGAGCTAACTGGGGTTGGAAGCTCTGAAGGGTGCCGCATAATCACTGTAGTTTCTCCCAGGGAGGGAGTCTTTGAGTCAGCGGGAGTATCCTCATATCATCTTGTACAAGTGACTTCTCTGATCCATCTTGCATTTTGTATGTTCCTGCTGTATGTGAAGGGAAAGGAAATAAACTATCTGGGTTGAAATATGTTAGAAAATACAAATGTTAAGTAAATAAGTTTGTTGTTAAATTAACAGCATGCTCTTCCCAGCTATTTGGAACAGAATTCTTAGGGGAGGTTATACCTGCCAATGAAAACTTTTTTTAAAGGTGTGAGAGCAACTGCCACAGCAGTGTATCTGTCTACCTACCTACCTACCTACCTATCTATCTATCTATCTATCTATCATTTCATAGTAGTTACATAAAGTTGATGATACGAGAGAAAATGAATAATATTTAATTGTCATATTTAATTCATAATTTTCACAATTTTGTTTTCCAAAATGATGATATTGCCTTGCACTGCACTATAATAATATAGTGCATGTGCATATTTGCCTGATACATAGTTATGTCAGCATTTTTGCAAGGTTGCAGTGCTGGGTCCCAAGGGCCTAAAATAATTAAAACTATTATCTCTCAGAACACGCTGCAAAATTAACCCTGGACCTATTAGAAATGTTTTGTGCAGAGTTTATATGTGCATCTAACACGTTGTGATAAATGAACGAGTGAACACTAAACAAATGGAAATCATTAATCATTGTCAGTAGACGGGTAATTGCGCATGTCAGTTAGGTGATCAGGTGATGAGATCAATGCCCATCAAAGTATTCTCACATGGTATTAGGACATGGTTCAATATAACAATATAAGAAGGCGTGTGTATGCGAAAACGTTAGACCACCATCACAATTAAAATGACTTTTCTTAGTAATTATCCATGTTTCACATGTGGCCATCCATTTCTGTAAATGAGGACACTGGATAACATGTAGGAGACTTCAAGTCACAGCAGTTAACATATATAAAAAGAATCAATCTGTGTCCAAAGACAAGTCCATTCTAACAAAATGATCAAAATATGGCACAACCCAGACACTACCAAGATCAGGTGTTCTAGAAAACTGAACAACCCTACAAGAAGGGCATTTGGCAGAGAAAAGCTAAAACTGATGAATTTGCAGATCTCATTGTCTGGAATGGGAATAACTGTCCAGGCATAAACAATCTCTTCAGCACTTCACAGATTTGAGAGTGGGTAGATGGAAACTCCTTCTGAGAACCGTCAACATTAAGTCAAACCTGGATTTTTCTAGAAGTCATATGACAGATCCTGAGGCTTTCTGGCAGTAGACTGACCTCTTTGACCTGAAGGCAAAGCGCTATGTTTGGCACAAACTAAACACGGCTCATTACCCAGGTAAGACCACCCATACTGTTAAGCATGGTGGCGGCAGCTGGGCTTAGTGGTGGGTTTGCTTCTCAGCAGGAAGGACAATGAATCTTGTAGCCACCAAGGGTAAGATGAATGGGGTCAAATACAGGCAAATCCTTCAGGGGAACTTGTTTCAGTCCGCAAGAGATCTGGTGAAGATTCATGTCCCAACTGGGACTCCAAGCACATGGTAAAGCTACAAAGGAATGGCTTAAAACAAGAAGATTAGCATTTGGGAATGGCCTAGCCAAAGCCCAGACTTTTTATTCACATTCGAAAATCTGCTATGACCTGCCAATTGCTGTCCACCAATGCACTACATCTAACTTGGCAGAGTCAGAGCAAAGTTGCATAGAGCAATTGGCAAACATTCCAAGATATAAATGTGCAAAGCTCATATCCAAGAAGACCCAAAACTGTAATTCCTGCCCAAGTTCTATCTATAAAGTATTGACTCTGGGATGGGTGGTGAATATGACAAGATGAGAAACTGTCTTTCTTTTTCATCATAAAATTATTGTATTTATTGTGTTGGTGAGGAGGGAAACATCCCAATGCATTAACGTTTTAAGCCGTAACAAAAAAAAAAATGTGACAAAGGTTTAAGGGGATTAAATACTTTCAAAAGGTACTGCATCAGATGTTACACATTGTACCATGTTACAGTATATTTATCGCTATCAGTTCATTTTAAAGAAAATAACATTGCAAGCTTTTCAATTATCCAATGGTATCGGCAGTGGTTACTCAAAATAGTGAACATGTTCGATTTTATGAAGGTGTTTTACATCATGTGCCATTGCATTAAAGGAGAGCTCCATCCAATTTCACAAAAAAATACTTTGGGTTCCAAAAAAGAAGATGTTCATAGTAAGTAAGGAAATCTTTGGATGCTGGAACCAAAGGACACTATAACATAAACTACATCTTGGACACATAACTCAAATACATCAGCCTCCCATTAGCATTCATCAGGACAAACAGCAGGATTTTTGTATTCTGAACACATCATTTAAATAATGATCCAATTGAATTGTGGAGGATTAATTAATTGCTTCAGCTCTGTTGGTGCAAAGATGGTTGCATGCTCTGCAACATGCCCTTAATTAAATAATTTTCCCTTCTCTGTGTTATTTTAAAAAGGTTTCTGTGTTTACTTACCACAAACACAGATTATGAGTTTAAATACGGCTAGTTTTGAATTTTTCATATCTTCATATTAATATATTCATATGTTTCTTTTCCAAATGCCTGAACTGTCACTGAGACTCGTCAAGGTATTTTAGAGAAGGGTATTTATTTATTTATTTTATTTTTTTAATTAAACAAGGGTCACTGAACTCTAACCATGGGTTTATATACCCATGACAGCAAACACATTTAGTGTTAAATAAATTAAATATCGACAATGTTCTGTTTGCACAGCTGGATTGATGTGAATCTGCAGTTTTGGCTTATCACCACAAGCCATACTTTATTGCCAAGCTTGCCTCATGTGAAGCAGTCCTGTGATATTTCCATTTTATGATGCATTCCCAGGAAATAGAATTGCCATTTACAGCTCCTACACATTCTAATGACTTGCTAGTCACATGTGAATGTGGCAGATTCGAGAGGCCATTTTCCCCCAAGATTTCTTTCTGCATTTATGGAACCATAAACACATTTTACACCCGGCATTAATGTTCAGAGTTCCACTGTGTATTGAAAATGCCACATTCAAATTCATTTTAGTCCATCTGCAACATTAAAAGAAAGTCTAAACAGCCCAAATCTGATAAATCCAGTCATACATGTATTTAAAGTAAAACAATATTGTTAAAAATGCAAAGACTTCAAATGGATTCATACTGTTAAGAATTTGGACATTTGCAGCAAAAACCTCAAAAGTTTTAATTAAGATAACATTCCAGGAGGGATGCGCTGAAGCTTAAACAGCAAGAACTGCAGGCAAAGATGGCACTGTCTCAACAGGACTCAAAAATCAAACAGCCAAATAAATATATAAATAAAGAAACCGGAGGCATATAGATTCTCACAGATGGAAGAGCAGCAGAGTTCTGGGAGTGAAGATCAGCCCACTCCTACCACCCTTCTCTTTACCCTTCTGCCTCAACTACTACCCCCTTCTTCCACAAACATATCTCTTCATCCTGTGCTCTACTCCCTTCCTACACACAAACACACAATATTTAGGCTAACAGTACAAGTAATCTATAGTACTGGCACAACTTATGGAAACACTGTGCATAAATAGGCTTCGTATTTTTAAAACCTTTTTCTTCCTGTGCCCTTTATTCTGTTGTTGTTTCTTAGAGCCCTTTTCGTCTTTAAAAACTTATTCAAAACTATTATCTGTTTGAGTGGTAATGACATGATGTGATCATAAGTATTGTTAAATAAATTGTACAAGCAAATTTTTCTAAAAAAAATAAAAGTAAATAAATAAAATTAAAAAAAAATACAGATGAAGATGGAAAAAAAGGATGGAGAATCAGAACACTGCAGAGAATGAGCATAATGAGCGTCATCAAGGTATCTTGGTTCTGAGTGGTTGAACTTCAAGAAATGCATTTGCCCCCATGTTCCAATTGCCCCTACATTTCTCTAAGGTGCAAGGTATAAAGCAGGGGAACATTATAATCAGTTGTGATTCAGTCAGTCCCTTGTTGATTTTTCCATGACCACAGATGTGCTGTCAGTTGATGTGATCAGTTTTAGATTTGATTTTATGCAAAGCGGTGTTCTGTGGCACACACTTATGTCTAAGCTGACGAGCTGATGGAATTGCCCTGTCATTACTGTGTGCATTACTGCTGTGCTGAAATAAAATACCTTGTGCATTTTAAAGTTATGTTTTATTCATTTTAATGATTACATACTACTTAATGTTTTATTGACTGAGGAAAAATACCAAATAGTAAGATTGCTGGGAGAACCTACACTATATGACCAAAAGTATCTTGACACCCCTTGGTCTGGGACTGTATTTCATGGCTAGGGCTAGGCCCCTTAGTTCCAATGAAGGCAAATGGCAATGATCCAGCATACAGTCACATTCTTGACAATTCTGTGCTTCCACAACAATTTGGGGAAGGCCCTTTCCTGTTTGGGCACACAGCGAGGTCCATATAGAAATGGTTTTGTCAAAAACAGAAGGAAGAACTTGGCTGGCCTGCACAGAGCCCTGACCTCAACCCCATCCAACACCTTTGGGATTAACTGGAAAACCAGCTGCAACCTCACTAATGCTCTTCTGGCTGAATGGAAACAAATCCCTTCAACAATGCTCCAACATCTAGCATAAAGCCTTCCCAGAAGAGTGGAAGTCCATATATTAATGCCCATAATTTTGGATGAGATGTTGGATGTCAAGTATCCACTTACTTTTGGCTATGTAGTGTAGTTATGCACATATACTATGTTCACCTGCATTTACATCCATAGACAAAATAGTCAACACCACAGACACATACCTCTGTAACCCATCCAGCATGCTTTGCAGAGAAATTCAGGGATAAAAAACAAATGGATGCAATCTCATCACATATATATTTATCCGACAACCCAACAACCCAATACATCTGACATCCAAGACATCACTATAAACAAGTTAAACTGTTAAGTATCATTTGTAATACAATTTGATATGATTTGACAAAGACATATTTGTTTTTGACTTGGATCTATACTCCAATTTTAGATTTGTAATCAAACAATTTGGATATGGCTAAAGTGCAATTTTTCAGATTTTATTAAAGAGTATATGAATTAGGCTCTTTGAGAGAAGGTTTATCTCTTAAGCCCAGTGGTGCGTACATGTTGTTTGAAGTACAGTAGACATATACAGGGCTGTATCAGTTGTCAAAGATCTGTGCTGATTGCAGAGTCTGAGGCAGTAAAGAGGCCATATTGTATTGATATATGTCTATCTGATATCTATATTGATAACCAACCATTTGGATGGAAAATATACATAACAAGAAAATATGGAGGGACAGAATCGCAAGCATTTTTTCACAAACAGGGTAGAGAACACTTATGAATACACTGCTTTCCAGACACAAATGTGAAATTTTGAGCCAATTTTATTTATTTTTTTAATGCAGCTGTGTGGTAGGAGATAGGTTTGTGAGCAACCGAGTCTTGATTTTCAGATGTGGCGCTGTTTATATAGCCAGAGGGGAGGCTTTCCAGAGACGTGATCATCAGAGATGTTTGGCTTGAATGTCCAGGCAGCATAGGAATGACTATTCATAAACCCCTGCCTGGGCTCCCAGTCCAAATAAGATTATATCTGTACTGCTGCACAGTAGATGAGATAGGCAATGATTTACAATATCACAAAGCTTAAACAGTGACTTTCGGAGAATGCGTGAAGGAGTCAAGGGAATATTGGACATCAAAGCCCCAAAGGCAGAGGAGGCGAATACACAAACTGTTTCCTGCATTAAAGAGAACAGTGACTTTATCTCCATCACAAAACAAATGCCTGTCCCTGTTTATCAAGTCTAAAGGCAGCAGTGTATTGATAAGACAAACTTGCCTAAAATCGAACCACAGCCAAACACAGCAATGTATGCAAATGTGGGTATACCCATTACAGATTTGAACAGTTTGTTTAGTGACACTCTGTAGTTGGTGGTGCAGATTCAGATTCTGAAGTTGTGGTAACCACACAAAACATGGAAGTGATAAAGTTTGCTGCACCAAACACAGAAAACAGTAATGGCTGCTGTGAAGGAGCAGAAACTTTGACAGATTCAGAAATAATGATTTTGAAGTCTCATTAGTTTAGTGCTGCAAAAAAAAAAAAAATAAAAATAAATACGAGAGGATGATGTTTTTCTGTTCAATCAGACATGGAAACAGGACAGAGAGTATGCCGCCTCCCGTACGATATTTGAGACTAACTGCAGGCAGTCTTTGCACTCACGTGAGTGTGCGTTTGGCCAGCAGGAATGCACACACAGCGATGGACGAACTCAATGTGAGGTTTTGTTTTCTCCCGAAATGCATCGTTTTACATAATTTACTTTGTACTAGCCAAGATTTAGCAAGTTTTAATTAATGACTTGTAGACAGTGCTTTGTACGCGTGAGTAACTTGGCATTTCCGTATGTTGAAAATTTATTTTTTTGCTGAGATTAAATAATCACTGGAGACACAATGAATGGGTATATTATTATTATTATTATTATTATTATTATTATTATTATCATTATCTATTCGAATGATTCATGTATGCAATTATTCCAATTGATATTAGAGGAGTACCTTTATTTAAAAGGAATATATCTAGCTTATGATTATCAGATGAAATGTGGGAGTTTTAGAATGACATTATCTATACACACATGCACACTAATATGCACAGAGATGCACACACACACACACACACACACACACACAAACACTCAATTAATTATGCAAACCAGCTGGGCTGTATCATAAAGAAAATTACAGTAGATTAACATGTTTAAGAGTCGATACACAACTGCTTAGCATTTATGTAAGGACTGCCAAAGGCAAATGTGATATTGAAGATTAATTTGCAAAAGAACTTGGCTTTTCTTTTGTGATGCAACATATGCAATATTAATATTTATATTAGTGCATAAAACAACTCCCAAAATTGAGAACTGTGTTATCTTATAAAATTACATAGAGCATTAGTAATCTTTGCGTTAGCATACGGCAACAATACCCAAGGTGTGGTTGTAGTGAAACAAGCATTTCTCAACATTACCTCTACAGCATAAGTTCTCATAAGCGATATTGAAGATTCATTTGGAACAGAACCTGGCTTTTCTCAGGAGTTAGGAGTCTGTTGTGATGGAACGCTCTCCTTGAAAAGAGGGGAGATAGCAGGAAGCAGAAGAAGGGAAGTGATAAGAAAAAGTATGTGTCTTTCCTCATCTTTCTGTGTCCTTGATCCCTAATCGGGTTGGTCTACCCTTGTGTACTTCACAGAAGATGAAGGTGTACTTCACCATTCACAATATGTCACATGGAGATGTTGGGAGGAAATGAACAACAGAGCAAGGCGTATGAGTGAGTTTGACTTTGAGGGGGACAGATTGCTCCCCAGCCCCTATCCCTGCCCATCCCCATCATAAATATTTTAGTTAGTGGAAAAGTTTGTTGGTTAAACCAGAGCCAGCTGTGGATATTAAATATGCAGGCACATATTAGCCTCATCCATTCTCACTTGCAAAACCTGGCTTTCTTGTTTCTTTATTGTTCTGTATGTATGTGAGATATCTCATAGTCAGTAATAGGCTAACAGCAGACACCTTCAAGAGGGCACAAGAATTAAAGTGTCATGTTTAATCAGCTTAATTAAACCGTATGTAACCCTCTGATATTGAAATGTGTGAATTAAATACACACAAACATTCTATTTTTTAGACACATTACCAAATGCATACATAATAAATGTGTCTTTCGCAGAATGTGAGGTGCAGATGAGCCATGCACACTGAACAAGGTGGAAGAACTACTCTACACCTAGACGTCACGTCCCCTCCCCCTCTTTACCCATCCACATCTCTACCCATCCAAATCTTCTACTGACACATATGGAATCTATCAAATATATCAAAAACGTATTCCTTCATTAATTTCCTGTTCTTATCTGATTGCCAGGCTGGCTAGACATGTGGAAGGCACGGCCTCAAAGGGCACAGGCCTAAAGAGAGTAAAGGCTGGCCTATAAAGGAAAGGGCAAAGAGACGCACTGCCTTTCCTAGGTTAGAACCATAATCAGCAGTTTATAACTCCCAGTAAACATGTTAGCTATATTGTAAGTAAGCTAAAGAAACTGATCCACCCCCGGGCCAGTTCAGTTTACTAACTATACATGTTGCTATCGTTCTGCAACTTAGCAACAAGTAAACACACACAGCCTATGTGCCTTCCTGCGACAGCAAGCTATCACAGCTTCCAGCTTCAGTTTCCCAAAAGGACAGCCATGAAAAAAAAGCCAAGAACCCACATTTTAAGTATTTTGTCTGCTTGTGCAAAAAGACCAAGACAATGAGGAGAAAAAAGTTGAGTGGAAATCCTAAAAACTCCAGAATCAAGCCACATCTAGTTTTGTAGTAAATTAGCCATTTTGTCCCCCGGTAAGAAGCTACTTATTAACATTCATTAGTTGTAGCTAAGAGGCTGTGCCATGACTAAACTTTGAGGGTCAAAAACATGATATAGTGGCACTCAGAATGTAATGGGATAATTTTTTGTATCATTAGGAATCTTACATTCTGTATATGAAACTCAAAATATGCTTTGGGGTCTCTGTGACTGATTTTGATAGAGCAGGTCACACGTGCACACACACACACACACACACACACACACACACACACACACACACACACACGCAAACACATCAGTGGCAGCTGGTGACTCAAAATTGTGAATGAGAAGAAAAAAACAACCCACCCACCATGTTTTTGAGCTTCAAAATTTAGTCAGAGATTTTAGTCACTGGTGAATTTGACCTGGGTCTCAGTAGCCAAACAAAGCTCCACAGCTACCTTGTCATCTTACATTTAAAAACTATTTTAAAACTGTATTTTTACTCTGAATTTGACATTAATACATAAAGTTCATGAAAGCAAAGTTCAGAAGAAAACCAGTACATTGGCTTATAGCCACAAAAGCAACTCACGTGATTATGTGACTGGTCACAAGCTGCCTAGCTTCAAAACGATGCAGAATCCTGGTGCTAACTTGCCATCTTATGTACATATTAAACCTTCAAATCTATATTTTATAATGAATTAAGACATGCAGATTATGAAAGCCAAGGTATTGTTCAACTAAAATAGTATGAAAGCAAAAAATTGCATTTTGATATAAACATTGATTTATGTTAAATTGGTCATAGCGACTTCTGACTCATGGTAGAACAGGTCACATAAATATCTAATACATAACACACTTTTTTTTTTTAATAATGTGTTTGTGGCAAAATGTTTTTGCCAATTGTTCCTATTGCACAAGAGTATTATGTTAAATAAATAAATAAGATGAGGAAATGGGCAGCACACAGACACTGTGGGGAGAAACCCTGTAGCCTGCATCACCTGACACATGTTGATAAATGAGTACACTCGAATCGTGTGCCAGTTCATCCCACTGGTACCCCAGTTATCAGTAATTGCGCTAACCGGAAAAACGGGGCTGCTCCTCAAGGTCACCTGGGTGTCCCATTTTGGCAAGCGTTTGCACTGCAGTGGAAAGGCTTCACATGCTAAAGGGATACAAAAATCAGTATGCCTTTTATTGCTCAGAATAATATATTATTTTCTTGGGACAAGATAAATGAGTGCACAAGGGCTCAATGGCATCACGCAATGCTGAAAAAAAACTTTCAGGAAGTTGACACGTGTATCCTTCTTGTGTAGCCTTTTGGTTCTTCCAGTGTTGTGTGATGTTATAGGCCATGGCATATACTCTGAAGTAGCACTGAAGGAATGGAC
Source organism: Anguilla anguilla (assembly GCF_013347855.1). Classification (NCBI taxonomy): domain Eukaryota; kingdom Metazoa; phylum Chordata; class Actinopteri; order Anguilliformes; family Anguillidae; genus Anguilla; species Anguilla anguilla. The sequence goes on along the minus strand of NC_049203.1, from coordinate 47,772,706 downwards.
ATGGATACATTATGTATAGCCTACAGAAGATATCTTTCCAATTTAATGTCATTGCTCAGTATTTCAAACTATATACTTCCCATAAACTTTATTAATAATTAACAGCAGGTAGTACATATTTAAGTAATATATTTAAGTGTATACAAGCAGGGCAGTCGAGAAGTATTTGGACCTTGATGCAATGTTTTTTTGTTTTGGCTCTGCACCCCAGCACATTGGATTTGAAATGAAATGAAAATGAGGTTAAAGTGCACTGTAGACTGTCAGCTTTAATGCAAGTTTTTGCATACATAACCAGTGATAAATGAATTCCAGCACTTTTTATATATAATCTTCCCATTTTATGATTGCTTTAATACAAATATATATATATATATATATATATATATATATATATAGTTATGTATGAGTAATGGAAGTAACATAATTATGATAAATACAAGATAACCTGAGATGTAATTATCTTAGTGGGGAGTTCAATTACAGCTGACAAAGACATATGTATGAAGTACTTTCCGATGCCTGGCCTGAATGACATGTCATAAAAAAGCAAATTGCTACCACCAGAAATGTGTTATTTGTATATAATTATTTGTTGTGTTTTTTTACATGCATGATAAAGCAATGAACAATAGATAATCAAAAGCGTACATGTAGATCATGAAAAGGCTGGATTAGAGAACCCCTGAGGCGGGATAAAGAATCCAAATGGCTAAGACGCTTATAAAATTAGCAGAGATATAGCCCAGCCAGAATATAGGCTCCGCATTAATCCATAATAGAGTTCCAAGAATGTGAGAATTGTGCACGTGTGTGTGTGTGAGTGTGTGTGTGTGTGTGTGTGTGTGAGAGAGAGAGAGAGAGAGAGAGAGAGATATACCTGATGTGTCTGCCGCTTTTTGGAGTCTCTATTACCTTGCAGCCTGGGTTGTTATGATGTTGGTCCCTGGGATGCCTTTAAGCCTGTTCAAGGGTCCCTGGATCAAAACCCATTGACAACCCCTGCATTTACAGCAGGAGGAGGAGGTTAGAAGTGAGATCCATAACCTCATCATTCCTGCTTTGAGAAGGCTTACCAGTGTCAGAATGGGCCAAACAGCCATTGAAGCCTTGTGTATTCCAATAACTGGTTTTAATCTAATAAACTTGACCATGTGGAAATATCAGCAGGAATGGCACCTGTCTGCCTATGCATGTGCGTGTGCAAGCATGTCTATCTCTCTAACTGGGGACCATGGGTATAGAGTGATAGTCCTCTCTTGGTAACATCAATGTATGTGTGTGGTGTGTGTGTGTAATGGAAAAGCCATAGAAATGCACCTGATGTATTACCAACACAGCTAGTAGAGAAATGTTACTGATGTTACTGTAGTGACAGCACTCATAGCAACTCATTGTCAGAAGACCCAAGGCCTCGTGGATCCTCAGTCAGACTTTAGAATCAGGATCGCACCTACGACCACATATACTAGCCGTGGACTTGGATTTGCTGTGAATCGTATGTACTGTCAGAACAGCCTGAAAACTTATTTTTGTGAAATGTACAATGCGGTGCAGTAAAAATAGCAAGATCATCAGATGTGATCTTATGTGGTTACATTTTATAGAAATAAAGTGCTCTTCTCCCTGTCTTCTGGGGAATGTGTATCAGCTTAAGAGCAGACTTCAATCCCCTTCAGCAAGAGAAAGAATCCTCATTTCAGCAGTGTGCAGAATGCTCCCACTGTTCTTCCTCAGACCACGTCCAAATAAACTGAAAGACCTCCTCAACATTTCCGGTGCAGGCAGCCATTTTCCTGCAAGCATTCATCTCCAAGGTATTGTGGGTTAGTCACCAGTCCAGAAGTAAGTACCTGTTGAGGAGGGCTATGGAAATGTAGGGATACTCCTTGAAATATTATTGTTATATTTCAATGGGGAGATAATTTGTCAATATTTTGAAGTTACTTGCTGATGGGGGAGTCATAGCAAAATAATCACATTGCAAAAACCAAAAAAAGGCAGCCTTATCAAGTATTTTAGTCTTATATTTAGATTTTAAATCTTATTTATATTACTTGTTTGCTAAATAAGATTAAAAAAGATAAGCCAATGAGGTGAGAGAGGTTTAGTCATTTCAAGATTTACCAATTGAGTAAGACCATTTTACTTTTACATTTAACTTATAACAAGCTAATATTTTCTACTTGAGAGGAAGTAAAATAAGATTCATGACTAAGTTTCATGAATAAAACAGTTTTTTAAGAGACATTTGTAAAGTGTAGGGAAGTGGTAGAATGGATAAGGTTTTACATGGATATGTTTTTAGAGCTAAATCAGAGGTTAAAATTTAGTTTGTCTGTATCCATTCATGAGTGTATGGTTTAAATACTATCATAATCAATATTATTCAAAATTATAGCTAACACCAGGAAAGGGATTACACAAATATAACAATTTTGTTCAAAATTTGAGGTTAGAGGGTGTATTCTAAGATGAAATGGAAAAATCTCCAACAAAATCTTTTAAGCGATTTAGCAAAAACACAACATAATATCTCCAAGAATATTTCCAAAATGATACCCCATTTTGTAGCTCTGTGTCTGTACTTTAATGTGAGATGAAATTGAAAAAGAAAAAACAAACCCAAAAAAAAAAAAAACTTTTGTGAAACATTTGTGACCAAACACAGACTTTGGATGCATAAAGAAGTACAAAAATAAACAAACAAACAACAACAACAAAACAACTTAAAGACGAAAGCAAGGCACACAGCAGTTATACTAAATCTGGTATATGGTTGTTTGACATTGCACAAGAACCTGGCATGGGAGCAATGAGGAACGTAACATAGCAATGTCAACTCTTAAATCAAATAAGACAGCCAGCACCCACTCTGGGTCAATGTTAATTCTGCAAATGAAATGACAAGTGACATGGCAACCGAAGTGCATCAACATGCCTTGGAGGGGAACAGAAGAGAGAACACCGTTTGCTGAGGGAAAGCTGTTAAGTGGTAACACGTTCACTGCCCCAGCTGTTGTCCCTTCAGTCCATTTGAGATTCTATGTGTAGATATGAAATTGATTCAAAAGGATTGTTCTGACACTGCTTCATATTGCGAGGGGGGGGGGGGGGGGGGGGTTAATGGAATTCTGAATATCAGGAACATAAACAATGATATTTAACAATAGAAACTTAAACTTAATTTAAAATGAAGATACCCTCTTGACATAGGCCTAAATACAGTACTGTATGCCATGTGACAGATGAGACCTACATATATGCCAAATAGGGGCAGGGGCGTCATCTAAACTGCTCAGATGACACAAATGATTCATCTCGGTAGTTTAATCAAAATGTGCATGCATAGCATATCACAGTGTAGGAGACATTCAGGTTTGCCGTCAATGGCAACAAAGAAACAAATCTAATCATCTTTCTGTTTTTAAAATTAAAAATTGTAACCGCAGAAGCTGTTTGGTTACATAAGGGATATATGACTAACAGTGTCCACAACCTACTATAATGCATTTTCTGAACATGATAACACAACAGGCTCACTGAGATAAATACATTAAAAAATGTCGTGGGAAATTATGATCAGAACTTGATCAGTGAACATTATGGGACTGAGGGGATAATTTACTGGAAGCACAAGAAACCACACAATTCTTTGAATCTTAAATTAAATTAGCTCTTTTTTGCATGCTAGCAGCATATTTACTAAATTAATAGCATAAAAAAGGCGGTGGAAAATAAATACTTATAAACTCCTTGAATATTTCCAGCTGATATTAACAGTTATCAACGGCTAGTTTTGCAGTGCGACTAGGTTCAGACGTTGTGAGGGGTTGGGGTCTTTAACAAAATTAACAATTACAGGCAAAGTGAACAAACATGTTTAGAGAATAATTGTAAAACCAAATTGCACTTTGCATGATTGTTTTTGCAGCTCAGTGTTTTTTGTCAGGACCACGTTACGCTTTTCATATTTCCATTTTCATATGCTTTGAAACACAATTTTAAAACACAATCTCACTACACTGCTTTGAAGATGCAAACTGATTGCTGACCCTTTCCTACACAAGAATATCTCCCCTGATCAATTGGGAACTAGCTATCTACTTGCAATAACTATGCATGAAGTGTACTCCTCTGACGTAGTGACTGTGTAGTTGATGGACAGCAGAGTGCAATGAAACAATGACTTGCAATGCATGCTTTGAGGGGTTTTCTACGGTGGCTCTGAAGTGCAAAACACAAAAACAAAACGCAAAAACAAAAACTTTCGGCCCTGAGGTGCAGATGCAACATACAAAAACAAAAAGGAGCAGTCCTGAGGTGCAGATGCAACATACAAAAACAAAAATGTGCAGCCCTGAAGTGCAAAACACAAATACAAAAAGAAAATGCAAAAACAAAAAGGAGCAGCCCTGAGGTGCAAAACACAAACATACAAAAACTAGCAGCCCTGAGGTGCAGAAGCAACATACAATAACAAAAACTAGTAGCCCCGAAGTGCAAAACAGAAACATACAATAACAAGCAGCCCTGAGGTGCAGATGCAACATACAAAAACAAAAACTAGTAGCCCCGAAGTGCAACAGTGCACTTTGCGGCTGCTAGTTTTTGTATGTTTGTGTTTTGCACCTCAGGGCTGCTCCTTTTTGTTTTTGTATTTTCTTTTTGTATTTGTGTTTTGCACCTCAGGACCACTCCTTTTTGTTTTGTATGTTGCATCTGCACCTCAGGGCTGAAAGTTTTTGTGTTTTGCACTTCAGAGTAGTTTTCTGTGCTCTCCAAATTGATGGAGGATGTTGCACTGATGAGAAAACAATGTAATGAGAATTATGAGCAGCCATTCAAAGTTACTGATACAAAGTAAGGAATAAAAAATGGTTCAGATGGAAAAAATAAAATGAAAGTTCCCCCCCTTAATCAGGGAAGTTATCAATGGAAGAAAAAAGTTATTGCTTTTATATCTTCCTTGAGTAGCCATTTTCTTATAATGTCTAGTCTAATGGGCCTGATCCTGGCTTGATATATGAGTGCTCAACTTAATTTTTTACACTAAGAAAGTTTTTTCTACATATATCCTGACTAGGGAGACTTAGCTGGGGATATGATCATTGTGTGTTTGGTGTAGTGAAAGGAGTAGCCTATATAAAACGTGTTTAAGCCACAATAAGGACCTGGCCCGATAATAATCAATATTTTCACATAACTGTTTTCTATTTACTGTTACTTTTTGATTATGCAACAAGTGACAAAAGCATAGTGATAATCAATGCTTCAGTGGACCTAGGACTGTTGATCTTTTTTTTTTCAATAATATGAAACCAAATTGATTCAGAGATTCAAACAATTTCGTAGTCATGATAAATGACAGAATGCATGCATACAGTTTTTTTTTATATCCATAAAATTGTTTTTCCCCTTTTGAAATGGTTTCAAACATTATATCTATAATGATGCATTGTAGAGGTCTCAAGCCCGATGGGACCCAATCAGAACCGTTGGGCCAGGCTAGGCTCCATTTTATGGACATGGAGAAGGGCCGTGCTCAAGCCCAGACTGCAGCATTATTTTTATTTTTTTGAATATCGGCCAATTCTAGCTGTGTGTTGTGTCCTCTCTTGTTGCAGCTGGGCTTAGCGTTGCAGTGCAGGAGCTGTCCTCTCCTTTGTGGTGAATGATTCTGAAACCATATTGTGTAAAAAACAGGGCTTGTAGCCACACCAAGAATTAAATGTGGCTTTGCCTTGATTACTTTTAAATGATTGCATATTAATCTAAATGATCAATCAGCAGCAACAAGAGGTGCACTGTGGGATTTGCGGTGCACTCCCGGGCTCCCGTATCATAGAACACGGCCCATTTCCAATGAAATAACATACACATTTACACTCACTAAAATACCCAGTTTATTTTAATACAAGGAATAATACTGACAACACATTGTTGGCTCAATATGGAAATGCAAGAGCAAGCAGGGAATTAGCTTTATTGCCGTCAGACCATGGAAACACCAAGGGTGTCAGTTTCCAGTCCTGTTAGGCTACAGTGTCTGTTGGTTTTTTTGGTGTCTTTCAGCAGTTAAGTGACTACACACCCTGTTTGCATGCACTAAACAGATTGCTAATTGAAAGGAAACCACAAAACCTGCAGATGCTATGGCTCTCTTGAGCTTGAAATCATGGCGTATAATTAATTTGGGCGTGATTTCTGGTTAACCAGAAACCAATATATTTTCATCAACCTTAATTAATTTTCAGGGTCGCTGACAATATATGAATTTGTGGGTTTTAGGATTGAGATCCACTTACAAATGTCAGTATCCATGTATGTGCTCCACAATGTTACCCCTCACCCCTCACACACATAAAACATCTGAAACCTATTAAGTTTTAACCGTGTGTTCATTTTTTCTTTAATTATACCCATTGTTTTACCAAGTAAAATATATATATATATATATATATATAACAAAACATTTCTATTAACATGAGGCCTGTTCCTCTTGATATGTTCATATATCTCCACCGAATTGCACTCCTGGCATGATTCCAGGTGGTGTGAGAAGGTGATCAGGGGGATCCAAATCACTGCTGCTGGGAAGGTTTTGCCCATCCTGAGCATTGACTGGAGCTGACTGGGGGCAGTCTCCTTTGGGTGCTGGTCCTTGTTGCTCCACAGCACATATACAACATAAAGAACCATCGGAACACCCGCACAGGCGTAGTGGTACACTTCCTCACTACTGAACTAGGAGCACTATGAATATTGGGCCTATAGACAAACACAAATCAGACACTAGAAGATGGATGCAGAGCAGAAAAACAATGAATAACAGGAATTACATCTCAGCGGACCAAAAACTTCCTATTAATCCAGTATACTGCATGCCCAGTACAAATGCCAAATGGAAAATTGGGAAAGGAAGATTTTTCCCTAATCTAACCCTAATTCTACCCATTACGCTATACGCTGCATGCTACATCCTATGTAATACAAAATATTAAATTAACTGTTTTATTATTGCATACGCACACTGCATCTGGGTAAACTTGTCTAGTTTCATATGAAAGAGCCGTAGCAATTAGCATTAGCAGTAGCATAAATAGTATTATGAATGTGCACTTCACAATCAATAACACATGACATTTGTACTCCCCATGTGCATGGTGTTTCCAGGTGCTATATCAGACCAGCTGAAATCATCCAGGTCCTTGTCAACCTGTTTATTGATGCAGAAATTTCTGGTAGATCAGTTTCCTGGCTTGCCCTGTGTCCTCCCTGCTGTTATAATCTGCTCTTCACAGCAGTCTCTTCCTCTCCACTCAACTGGTGTGCTGTTTATGAGTTTGTGGATTGGCCAGCTTACAGAGAACTTGATCAGCTTTAAGTGTGTATGTGATTTCTCAGTAAGCTCAGCAAAAAAATTATGTTGCTATTCTGCCGACAGGACCATAGACTCTGGTTGGCTTTGTCTGAAAGCCAAAGCATTTGATACAGTTTTTGTCTCTGCGAGTTATTAATAATCGGTCATTAACAATACCGAAAGTAACAGTGATGAAGTTATAGTGTATATAATTCTTAAAATAGATAAACGTGACAATCAGAGGTTCAGTATATACTATATATTTTTAGAAGAAAAAATAATTTAGAGGCATATTGGTATTTATCATTGTTTAAGGCAAGGGTGTCCGATCTTATCCAGAAAGAGCCAGTGTTGGTGCAGGTTTTTGTTTTAGCCCAAAACTATGACACGATGCAACAAATTAAGGGTTACCACAGGTGAAAGAAGGAAAAATCCTTTCCTCCAATCCAAATGAATTCTATATTTTGAATATGGACACAAATGCAAACATATATATATATATTTTTGTATGACTAATTATTTATTCATTTATTTTTAGGAACATATGCAAATTAGCTAATGAATCATTAAAAAGTACAAATTTGGAATTTTACCAGCAGTTAAGAAGTGTCATGTTATATTTGGAAGCTATATCTAAGTTGGATTTTTTATTTTTTTTAATGCAATGTAGAGAAATGTTTTTACATTATAAAATCATTTTGCCCTCTTGACAACCAGCTTTTTTAATCTGTGGAGCCTCCCCTTAAATAATCATGACCTTGATAACTGGCCCTTTCTCGATAAGACTGGACATCCTTGGTTTGAAGCTTTAATAAAAGCTCTGAATTTGTGTTTCAACCACATGTGAATCATTTGATTACAAATGTGGAGTACAGAGCCAAATCAAGAAAAAAAAAGTATTTGACCCAAACATTATGGAGCTCACTGTACATCCATTGTGGCAGGGCTTGATCTAGGAGTGGAAATCAGGGCAATCAGAGACTATGCCTACTGGTGAAGTGGGCACAGACACCAGGCTTGAGTTAGCCATCAACCCAACCCTTAAAAGTGTGCTTCTTTTCACAGTAGGTGACTGAGACCGGAATCCCACTGTTTGGCCCTGAAAAACTCCTTGTTTACTTCTGCAGTGTTTTTGTGGTCATTTTCCTGCTGCAAGGTGAAGCGCCGTCCAATCAGTTTTGAGGCATTTGGTTGGAACGGAGCTGATAATATTTCTGTACACTTCAGAATTCACCCTGGGGTCAGAAATCACATTGTGGCATTCGGTCCGGCAGTGAACCAGATTGGTCTCGGCTGCGCCGGCTGGTGGAGAGAGCACACGCGCCTGGGTTGCCTTAACTAATCAGCCCAGGTGCTTAAAGGTCTATTGCTCTCCACAGTTTTGGGCCGAGACTGAGAGCACAGACTGAGAGCACACAACGAGATTTTGAGTTTTGTTTCATTCTGTTTAGTTTGTCTGAGCACTACAAGACAGTGAAAGTAATCCACCGCTGAAAAGATGGAGGAGCTGGTCAGGTGAAAATCTGGCCAGCTACGAACGGTGAACTGAAAAGTTGCCACTCAGTTTCGATTTCTTTTGTCTTTGTTATTTTAGTCAATGGTTTTTGCCCTGAACTTGTGAGGGGGAAGGGTGAAGGTGATCATTTATTTAAATTTGTATAAACTCATATAATTCTGTATGTGAGAGAGAATGTGTTCATATGGATTATTTGTTCATAGTCCATTCAGTATTAAGTGTTACAAAATGTTACATAGTGGTTTGTTTTGAGTGACCTGAGCATCAGCTAATGTCTGTTTATCTTTCTAAATGAATGAATAAATAAATGCTGTTCTGGTTCTTACTATCACATCTGTATAGAAACTCCAAAACAATTGCCAATGACCACCATGGTGACAGCACAAGACAGGATCACCTTGCTACTTATGTTTTGACTGCTCTGGAACTGTTCAACTTTTTTTTTTTTTTAACTGTGAATTTCAGCTTAATACCAGATAAAGGTCATACCAGATAAAAGTGAAGGGATATCTGCAAGAATGGCTTTTCACATTAAATAAATACTCTAAATTATAGTATATACAAAACACATATATATATATATATATATAATTATTATTATTAAATAATGAGACTAATGCTGTAATTCAATTTTAATGAAGAAAACTTACATTTCAATTCCTTTCCCCTTCAATATATTCCCCTTCTGCAACTACGCACCGGTGCATTCTGGTCTTCCACTGATCAAAGCAGTGCAGTAGGTCTTCTTCCGTTAGTTGTCTCAGAAGCTCCGTTGTTTTCTTTTTCACTTCCGGAACAGACTCGAAACAGGTTCCCTTGAGTGCAGACTTGATTTTAGGGAAAAGTACTTTACCACCCTCCCTATTCACCTGATCTAGCGCCATGCGACTTTTTTCTTTTCCCTAAAATCAAGTCTGCACTCAAGGGAACCCGTGGAAGTGGAAGACCAGAATGCAGCGGTGCATAGTTGCAGAAGGGGAATATATTGAAGGGGAAAGGAATTGAAAGTTTTCTTCATTAAAATTGAATCACAGCATTAGTCTCATTATTTAATAGCCACACCTTGTATATACACTCACCGGCCACTTCACTAGATACACGTGTTCAACTGCAAACTGCACCCGTTAACGCAAATATCTAATCAGCCAATCACGTGGCAGCAACTCAATGCATTTAGGCATGTAGACATGGTCAAGACGATCTGCTGAAGTTCAAACCAAGCATTTGAATGGGGAAGAAAGGTGATTTTAGTGACTTTGAACGTGGCATGGTTGTTGGTGCCAGACGGGCTGGTTTGAGTGTTTCAGAAACTGCTGATCTACTGGGATTTTCACGCACAACCATCTCTAGGGTTTACAGAGAATGGTCCGAAAAAGAGAAAATATCCAGTGAGCGGCAGTTCTCTGGGCGAAAATGCCTTGTTGATGGCAGAGGTCAGAGGAGAATGGCCAGACTGGTTCCAGCTGATAGAAAGGCAACAGTAACTCAAATAACCACTCGTTACAACCGAGGTATGCAGAAGAGCATCTCTGAACACACACCACGTCAAACCTTGAAGCAGATGGGCTACAGCAGCAGAAGACCACACGGGTGCCACTCCTGTCATCTAATGAAGTGGCCGGTGAGTGTGTATATATATATATATATATATATATATATAATTAAATAATGAGACTAATGCTGTAATTCAATTTTAATGAAGAAAACTTTCATTTCAATTCCTTTCCCCTTCAATATATTCCCCTTCTGCAACTTCACACCGGTGCATTCTGGTCTTCCACTGATCAAAGCAGTGCAGTAGGTCTTCTTCCGTTAGTTGTCTCAGAAGCTCCGTCGTTTTCTTCTTCACTTCCGGAACAGATTCGAAACGGGTTCCCTTGAGTCCACTTGATTTTAGGGAAAAGTACTTGACCACCCTCCCTATTCACCTGATCTAGCGCCATGCGACTTTTTTCTTTTCCCTAAAAGTCTGCACTCAGAGGAACCCGTGGAAGTGGAAGACCAGAATGCAGCGGTGCACAGTTGCAGAAGGGGAATATATTGAAGGGGAAAGGAATTGAAAGTTTTCTTCATTAAAATTGAATCACAGCATTAGTCTCATTATTTAATAGCCACACCTCGTGTGTATATATATATATATTTTTTTTTGTATTATTGTATGTATTTTTATAAAAAGTAAGTCAGACCATGGAAAGGCTGGTCCTTGCCATAAATTAATCTGACCCCTTCAGTAGCATAACTTGATATCACCTTGATGTCAGGGGCAGTATCTTCGTCAAGTATTTATGAATGCCAAGGAACATGTTTGTTTTTATTTGTGCTTTCAAATAGAGGTATATGGAACTGGGGAAAATGTGTTTTACTCCATTTCTCCTGTAAAATGTGTTTTTCTCCATTTCTCCTTTCTTTGCTCACATTACACTGAAGGCGGAAACTGAATTATCCTCTGATCTGGTCTGGTTTATTGCTTGTTTTCCCTCTGCTGGTCATTTTCAATCCAATTTCTTGAAAAATGTGTAAAATGCCGGGAAGGTGCAAAATTAGTGTATAGCACAAAATGCTAGTAAATAATCAAAGGGTTGCCAGGTTTTCAAATTATTTTTACATACCGGTTGGTGTTTCCGATTGTACAATGTAATGTCCAGCCCGAGTAATTTATGGAAGAAATTTACCGGATTTCGCGTGTCAGTGAATCCCAGTTCTGAGGCGACAGGGTCTGACAGCTCCCAGCTTTGTTTGCAATTATGCTGTCAGCTGTGAATGTTGTGTTGTCCGGTTATGACAAATTCTAAATCTGGGTACCCAAGTGAGGCTGGATGCACTTACAGACCTCATGCCCATAGTCATGTGTGTCTTGGCCAATAAGATCTTCCCCCTCTAACCCTGACTCAAGGTTCCCTTTGAGAATTTGACTGCATTTTGCCTCTGATAAACACCATAAATCTTCATCTAATCAAACTGACACATCCTCTCAAGTATGTGATGAACTTTTCTTGCATGGCAGTTTTCTCAACCGATCACCAGGACAGTGTTGGCCTGCCGGATATACATTTTATTAAGGACAGTGAAACAAGTTAATTCACCATATTTTCATTTAACATCTCCCTTGCAGCCTAAAGCCAAGTAGAGATGCATCCTAATAACCCCAGATGGTAATATTTATGTTGGGACTGCCAGGAATGAGGAGTATTTATACTCTAACGTGGAACTCTGGGCCCTGTTTCATGAAGCAGAATTACTGATTTAGCAGGATAACTGCACTGAGTAAAACCCGGAACCCTTCCAAATCTGGAACATAGACTTAAGCAAAAAGATGTGTTCCGGGTTTTACTCAGCCCCGTTATCCAGCTAATTCAGTAATCCTGCTTTGTGAAATACCCCCCAGGATTGTAGCTATTTTGATTAGTTAGTTGCCTAATGCTAGCTAATTCTAGCTAGCGAGCATTATTTGAGCTTGTGGGAAACTTAAGTACTAAGTACTGTACCTTAGGAGGCTCATATTGAATAGGGTTAGCAAGCAAGCAAACTCAGTTAGTACTAGCTAGATATTAGCAAATACTAAAATAGTGCAATTCGTTTAGTTAATTAGCTAGCGAGCTGGTCAGGCATTTGTTTACTACCACGTAAATAAGTTAGCAAATTACCTATGTTAATGCCAGCGTTTCTAGATTGTTCAAACTATCTGGAATTTCTGGCATCACATATCTAAATAGATTCTACCTTGTAGAGCAGTAAACAATACATTTTACTAGCTAGCTAGCAGGAGTGTATGTGTCATCAGCCATCATTTCTATAACTACCACAGTTATTCATCCCCACCCTAAAGGCTTTATCCACTTCATCAAACGATTGCAGTCAAGGAATTTTGTGTGGGATGACATGCCTACTTTTAGTATATAACCTGAATACAAATAAATTTGTTGGTTGAACAAATGCAGATACAAATACAAACAGTGGCATCTCCCTCCACCCCTAATACATACACACCCACTTCATACATACATACATACACACATATTATATATTAGACATATAATATGTCTCATATAACATTTTGCCTAAAGATCTGAAACTATTCAGCATGACAAATATGCAATAAAAGTAATTGGAAGGGGGCAGATCTTTTTTTCATATATCTGTGTGTATAAATACACATTGTTATATATCACATATACTGCGTAAGACCTTTTGCACACCACTGTTGTAAACAGCTGTTATTTGAGCATGCGTGGCCTTTCTGTTAGCTTGAACACGTCTGCCCTTTGACCTCTCATTAACAAGGTGTTTTTGGCCACATCACTGCTGTTTACCGGATCTTTCTTGTTTATCGCAAACTCTAGAGACTGCAGTGCATGAAAATCCTAGGAGGGCAGATGTTTCTGAGGTCAGGCACGAAGAGTCATACCACGATTAAAGTCACTTAGATCATGCATCGTGCCCATTATAATATTTGGTCAAACAAAAAATGACACATCTTGACCATGTCTGCATGCTTTTTGTATTAAGTTGCAATCACATGATTGGCTGTTTCGAGGAACAGGCTATTTGCGTTAACGAGCAGGTGTACATAATGAAGTGGCCAGTGAGGACAGGGTTTCATTACCTGCCTGAGAGAACATAAAAATATAAGTCATAAGGAATAACATATGCAGCCATGCTATTAGATAGAAAGGTCATTAATGCATACATAGGTTATTGGCAAATATATATTTTTTTTCTCATAATTTAACAACAGTACAAGAAAACGCAGTTATAACAGCCATGTTACCCAGAAACATATTGGTTGACAGCCAGTTGCACCTACAGTATAATATCTCACAAATGGTCTTCACAATGGCTTTTAATGTTTATTGTTATGACAGTTTTTCCATTATGTGGCTTTATTTTCTAGTTTTGATGAAACACTAATGTCTAATTACTTTACGTAATTTGTCACATGTATTTCATGTATTATTTTCAGACAAAAAGACCAGACATTTGATTCAAACCTAGACTGAAAAATGTTATATATATATATATATATATATATATATATAATATATATATATATATATATGTTTTTTTTTCTTTTGAGGCAAGACTCCATAGACAGTGTGATTAAGTACCTGTCAATGAGAACATGGTCTGCGTTCCTAGATAATAAGGTGAACAATGCATCAGCTTATCACAAAACAGACTGAATCTATGGGTAAGAAAAACAAACACTATTACACTGCCAGACAGTAGTCTACATGATGATGTAGACTACTACACAAACCTAGATAATTATGGTTGTGTTTTACGTGGCTATAGAAAGCAATCCAATAATTATTTTTGATAAAATGCAATATTTTACTTTTAGATGAAGATTGCTTAGCAAAAGCATTTGTTCCACAGCTGTTTGTTCGTCCCAGCACTTTTGCAGTATGGGAAGTATGGGAGTATGGGAGCAAGCTCACTTCATAGGGTGATGGTTATATAGCTTCCCCTTTTTAATTAAGTTCTCCTGCTCACATAATGCTAGCTCCTTCTAAAACGTGGTCATTCTCATTTTTGCACAATGCAATGCCTCTAAACAGTATCTATTAATGCATGATAACTGTGATTCCTGTATTCTTTGAGAATAGAAGATGTCATCTTGCCTTTTTTGATTTTGTGTGAAGGTCATTAAAGTTAGGATGCTTTATTTAACACTATTTCCTTGTTCAAAATGAGTAGGCGTTCTCTATAGTGTGTTCTGGAAGTCCCCTTTGCACTGCGAAATAATAATTTATTTTCTGTGAAATTATTTCCTCAGGAAGAAGGTGAAGCATAATTATCCCAGTGAGCAAAAGCCAAAATCTAGAGGGGTGGAAATCCAAGATGACAGACATTTTGACATAAACAGTCTAGGTTAACCCCAATATGGCTCAGGTTTTAACCAGATGTAGCCTGGCTACATTTCTTGCTGGCTAGAAAACTTTAACTTTTCAACTAAATGTTGCTGGGTTTTCACTCGAATGCCTAGGTGGCATTTAACCAGAATTTCACAGATTTTCTTTTTTCTTTTCCACAACACAAATGTTAACTGGAGTAATGCAATTCAAACCAGATACTATGTTTGTTGGGAACTGTGGTACAAAGTGTAAAATGTTAAAAACTACAATAGGGCACCAATACAGTCACTCTGAAAGCTAGACATTTATTTCATTTCACATATTAATATTGCATTTGGAGGTAACAGGCATTTATGTGATGAGATTGCATCCATTTGTTTTTATTCCTACATTTCTCTGCAAGGCATGCTGGATGGATTACAGAGATATCTGCCTGTGCTTTTAAATATTTTGTCTATGGATGTATATGTGAACATTTCCCTATAAGATATGTGCATAAGTACATATGTGCATATGTACAATTTGTAATTTTTTACTGACTATTTAAATAAAATATACATATTCAATAAATTTGAAATATATGCAAAAAATCTGAATATTGAAATGCACTGCAGTCTTTTTTCAATAGCATTAAGTATTTCAATAGAGGCTCACATTTTTAGACGCATTATCATGACAGTGGCCACTCTGAATTCTCAGCACACACTTGAGTGTAATGCAGCTGGCTATCTTGCTGATCAGCACAGCTAATTCGAGTTGAAAAGGTCACGTGTAGGACAACACATCCATTAAGGAAGAATTTTGCATTAGGGTAAGGCAACTGTAGTGATATATGAGACAAACACCGGCTAATGCTTCTATTTCTCCTGCTGGCCAGGAGGCTACCACTCAGAGAGCCTTTTTAAAAATCATTTATCTATTTAGTTTCACCCAGTCAACCTATTGTTAATTCAGAAGCAAATATCATTGCTGATGTTCAGGACACAGACACTGTGGCATGCTAACACAACTCTAAAAATGTGCAACCCGAATGGAGAAAACAAGCAGATGAAACGGATGTCTGCCAGCATCCCACACTTAGATGGGTTTCTTGAGGAGTGGGTTTCTTGAGGAGTGTATCATTCAAGCTGGAGCAGAGATCTGAACTTTGGAAAAATTGGCTGTTGTGAAAAGGGGCAATTAGATGAAAAAGGACCAAAATCAATCTTTCCCTTTACTAAGATATCCTCTGGGAAATGCACTAAGCTCCTGTATCCTCTGAAGTACAATGTAGGCAGAATAATGACTGAGGTCTATCACAAACACTGATTCCTTCCAACATGATGAATCAGATGAGTATATTTTAGAGACATTTTATCCATTAAAGACAAGTACTTCAGGATTATGGAAGTGGAAATAATGTGTTTTCCAAGAAAAGAAGATTTAAACCAATGTCAAACAGAATTACAAAAGTATGAATAATACTCCTCTAATTTCAAGCCTGCCAATATCCTGGAACATCCTGCTGAATAAATTCTTGTCTTAACAGGCATTTATTGGTATATATTTGAATGATTCATTCATTGTGTATAACAAAACAAAATAGTCATCTTTACTTCAGATTACGCAAGGCATCATGTTTACCACTGAATATTCTCAAGTCATATTTACATGTAACAAAAATGTGCCTGTATTAAAAAAAATTTGATAGCTCACTACATTTGAATAAATATAATAATATAATGTTCAGTCCCAATGCCATTAAAATTAATTTGGTTTTCACTGATTCTGTCTCAATAAAGACTCAATTGGGATGTCCACATATGATCTGATACAGTCTATAAGTATTTGGACAGTGACACATTTTTTGTTGTTTTGGCTCTGCACTCCAGTACATTTGAGATGAAATAAATAATTGGAGGTTAAAGTACAGACTGTCATCTTGTCGATTTGATTTGTACGTCGCTTTGGATAAAAGCGTCTGCCAAATGAATGTAATGTAATGTAATGAGGGTATGTACATCCATATCGTGCAGGCATTGCACTCTTATTATGCATAGTCTCCTCATTTTAGGGTACCAAAAGTAATTGGACCAATACACATAATCTTAAATTTGACCTATTCAGCACTTGCTTGCAAATCTTTTGCATTCAATAACTGCCTGAAGTCTGCAATTTATAGACATCACCAGATTCACCAGTTGCTGAGTATCTTCCCTGGTGATGCTCTGACAGGCCTGTACTGCAGCTATCTTCAGCTCCTGTTTGCTTTGGGGGCCTCAGTCTCTTGCTGAAACTCATATTCTATTTTTCTGCCTGCCAGAAGGCTACCACTCAGAGTACGACTATTTTAATCATTGTTTCAGCTAGTGAAATGTATATTAAATTGGATTCAGGTCAATTGTTCTGCTGCAAGGTGAAGTATTGAGGCATTTGGTCGGACTGGGCAGATCATGTTTCCATACTCTCCACAACTCATCCTGTGGATGCCATCGGCAGTCACATCATTAATAAGACAACTGAGACAGTTCTAGGGACTTGTCCAAGCCATAACTACCTCCACCACGTCCATGTATAGATGAGGTGGTATGCTTTAGATCATGAGCTTTTCTTCCTTTATTTCACCACATTTTCCTCTTTCCATCACTTTGATACAGGATAACACTTGTCTCATCTCATCATAAGGCTTTTGTCTACAACTTTACAGTTTTTAAATGTACTTTTCAGCAAACTCTAATCTGGCAGTATGTTCATGAGGCCAATTAGTGGGTTGCATTTTGTGGTGAACCCTCTGAGGTTACGCTGGTATGGTCTTCTCTTTATAATAGTCTTTGCCACATCTATGCCTATATCCTGGAGAGTGTTCTAGATATGTTGGGCAGTTGAAAATGGGCTTTTCTTCACAGTTGACAATATTATTTAGTCATCCACTACAGTGGTCTTCTGTGGTCGACAAGGTTCTTTGCTATTGCTGCATTCTCCAGTGCAGTCTTGCTTCTTAAAAATGTACCATACAGTTGATTTTGACACAGCATATGCTTTGGTTATGTTTATGATTGATTGTGATTTTACGTCTTCATTATGGCCTGCTTTACTGACATTTACACTTCTTTGGTCCTCATATTGATCGACAACCCCAACAAATGCAAATGCCACACCTATAATCAACTGTAGACCTTTTGTTACCTTTTTTGTGCGTGAACTAATGATGCAATGACACACGAGTGGCCAAGAAACAGCTGCTAAGCTACGAGCTAAGTGTCCAGTTACCTTTGGTCGCCTAAAATTGGTAAACTTTAATTCCGACATAGTTCACCCGATACGGATCAAATTAAAATGGGTTGTCTGCATTTATCCTCATATTCATTGTTTCATTTCAAATCCAATTTACTGAGGTACAGCGCCAAGGCAACAAAACATGTTCCACTGTCCAAATAATTACGTACTGTACTGTATTTACTTAGAAATTTTGTAATGATGTGGAAAACAATTTTCTGCCTTTGTCTGCATGCATTCATACCCAGAGAAGGAGTCATCATTTAATGGTGCTGAGTGATGATTTTCAACCGATGTTACAGCACTTCTTTTCTGCAGAGACGGGTGATTTTCAAGATGATAGTGCTCAATGTTCACAAATCCAGCGGTCTGAAGAGCATAACACTAGCAATAATCATATTTTATAGCCTTTACTGTCACCACATCTGAATCCAATCAACTATTTATGGGATATTAAGGAACAAAGCCCTCAACAGGATTTTCAATTCTCCTTGAGGAATAGTACTGTATTCCTTTAGCTGCATTCTAGACACTGAGACACTCTACATCATGGTACATATAAATAAACGTACATACTGCTGGTACGTTTGATATAACATATTTTTAGGGTTGGTTTATACAGCTTACTTCAGGCATATGATCCAGTATATTATGGGAAAACATCTGCATGGCATTAATGCCGACAGTGTCAAACATGTTCAACCTTAATCAATAAGCACTGAAAATTGAACCTGCGTATCAACAATTCCTCTGTAGCTGCAGTGCCAGTGACCTCTAAATGCCATTTGATATACTGCAGATCCGCATTTGTCACAGAAACATAATAATTAGGCCAGGTGATTTGGCAGGTGGGGTGATTTGTCACTGTGGGTTACACACAACCTTCAGGTTTAATTTTGAAGACTTGTTATTTTAAGATGGCTGCAAATCTGGTGGTTCTTAATTAATTATTAGCCTTTCTTTTTTTTTAAATTTCACAAAAGCACAGAGGTGAATTTTAGATCCAGGTTTTAAGATGTATTAATGAAAAGGTTGTATAACATACTGTGCATAAAATAAAATTAAAATAAAGTGCATGTTCTGTCTTTCCCTCTTATAAGGATAGTATATATTTATTGATTTGTTTATTTAATCATTCATTCATTTAATTTCATTTTGCATCATTTTTCATTGTAGGGGACAGTTCAGTTCAACATTATTTCAAGTAAAAAAATACAAACAGTTGTGCTGCATCTAAGGTTTTCAGCAAAGGGAAATTTAAACCCCTGTCCCCCAGTCAGTCTTTCGTGTTAAAATTGAATATATTGATATAAATTACAATCATTTACCAACATATGTTCTGCAAAATAAAAAAATATATATATAAATAAATAACATGCGAGATTCATAACATGAGAGATTCAACTCACGGGTGAACATATGACTGAACACAGCAAACATTTGTGCAGTGATAACCAGAGAACTATACTTTAAAAGCATGATCTCAAAATAATTTAATAACTGAATGTACATGTTTTTATGTACATCCTGAAATCTACAGTAGCCTTTTAGATGTAGATTTTAGACTGTACATGATGCATAAAATGTATTTGAAGCCTTCAGACAATCAGACAATATACTGTAGGTCATCTCATTTCAACCAATATTCAAATTAATATAACAAGTTTCAAAGCCGCAATAAAGAATTGTGATGTATAGTGGAAGACATACTGTATATTGTAAATGTCTTCCACTGGAGCAGCAAGTCATGTTCTGCAAGATGTTTTTTTCTTGAAATAATAAATACTTCGAATAACTCATACTGGATTCCTGCAATCGTGTTCAACAAATATATATAAATAACAAATGCATGTTATTTATAGTTTAGAATAACAATTAATCCTCACATTCATCAAATACTAATATATATATATATATATATACACATTGTTGTTTTTTTACTTTTTTCACAGAGGTTTTTCTGATCTACATTAAGCCAACGTATATCTCAGCAAAACAGGAAATTAGTTTTCTCCCTCCTGCCATGGCTTTATCAACCCAATCATGTTATGCAAAAGCTGGCTCCTTTATGAAGTCTTGTTGCAAATTATTCTTGCTTTCTTGGTGTGCTGTTATAAGCAAACAAGAGATTCGGCAATGGGGAAAATGTATACCTTCTGCTTATAATTCGACAGAAAAGTGAACTCCAGTCAAAGCACTCATACGTTCAGAAACACAGAAATAAATAACACAGATATGAAAACTTAGTGCGTAATAAACCCCAAGGCAGCAATGACAAGGCAAAAGGCAATGGCAATGGACCACTGCAGCAGTAGTGAAGTAAGCTGTATTTTAACAGTTGTTCATTTAATAAAAGACAATTTCCATATAATCATTGTGAGTCTTGAATGAAATCGCAATGCCGTTTATGACTGACAGAACTGTCCTGGAAAATCTGTTTTGTGTGATGTGCTTCTCAAATCAAATAAAATCATAAGAATGAGACCTAGGTTTCCCCCTTGCAAACAGAAAAACATATTACACATCAGTAATACATCAAGGTGAATGTTGTAATGTAGATGTCTATTCACATATATTTGTGGTATGCACATTGCATATGTTCACAAGAATTCACAGTAATCAGTTTTCAGACTAATTCTGCTTTTCTTGAATACCCCTCCTGCAGTAGCAGCACAAAATATGTTTGCTCTCATTTAGAAAGGGGCGTGTTAACTACAGTGTGGTCATACAATCAAATTCCTGGACACCATCAAGGAAGCAATGCAGTGCATTGACCTGTTGTTATTTTATGGGCAGGCATCCAGAGGTAACGCTTGACAGTCAGTAACACAGCTGTAGCCATTATCAAACAACAGGGAAGCTGGATCAACAAAGAGCAGACACACTGAAATGATAATAAATGCATTAAGGCCTTCCAGTCAAAGTGAGTTCCCTTAATCCTTTCATATTTGTAAGATTCCAGTAACAGTTTGGCATTGATGTCCAAGCAACAGGGTGTCAACTATTCCTCCCCTGAAATGGAGCTCATCATGCAAACCATCCTTCTATATACAGTACAGTACATAAGTATTTGGACTGTGTCACAATTTTTGTATGTTTGTAAAAACAATAATTATGAGTTTAAAGTGCAGACCATTACCTTTAATTGGAGGGTAAATCCATATTGGGCGATTTGTGTTGGAATTACAGTCTTCCATGTACATAGTCAACCCCGTAATACCCCCCCACCCCAAATACAAGTTTTTTGTTTTTTTCTCTCATTTCCATATTGCATTACTGCCAAGAAAGCAGTATATCAACACTGGACTGCCAATTACTTGAATGTTGATTCAAGTTGAAAATTGACTGTAGTCTGTAGGCTATATTTGTAATGAGCGCAAGAAAATTTACGGAAAACCAGGCAATTTGGAATTTAATAAATTTAAAATTAATGAAACAAAAATAATTATTTAATCCTAATTTTAAAATTAGATTACCTGGAGGAAAGAAATTCAACTTGATGTAGCAAGAAAGTGGAGTATCTAATGAATCACAATAAGCACTGTCAGTCATTTCATGAAAACTCTGTTCTGTTCACTGGCAGGAACCTCTTACTTTATTGAGCTATGGCACCAGATGCATGTGGAGGGCTTTATTGAATTGCATACATTGAATTGTGCAATTGCATAAACAATCTAGGTATTTTTCAATGAATGTGACCCAAAATATTTTGTATATATTTATTCATATCTTGATAAGATGATGAAGACACATAACGACATTGGGCCTCATTCACGAAACATGCGTGCAATAATATTTGATCGTCAACTCTGTGTAAGAACATTTCCACAAACAATTTCGGCATTCATAATTTGTTTTTCTTATCTGTATTTGTTCATGGCTGTTTCCTTATGCTTATAACATGAATGGGATTGCACATACAATTTACAAACAGTCAGCACTGATCATCTCACACACCTAGGATATGCACAAAACAAAGGTCTGCACATGTCATAAATTCCATATTGATTTTTCATAAGAATATTTTTAAACACAAAGGTCAGAATTATTTAAGAAAAACTTTGTGAATGAGGCCCATTGTCCTTCTCAAGGGCAAACCCCTGATGAAGGAGACAAACTGTACTGACAGCATTGTCCTCCACAGGAAATTGCTAATTCATTGATTACTTTAAAGGTGCCAATTCTGGTCAGGTTTATTGCAATGCTGGAACAAAGATATTGAAGCCTACCTTAGGATACTGTATTAGGTAAATCTTCACAGGACCTTGTTTATTCAGTTTAGCTGTTCGGTTTGATTACTTAATTGAAATGTCAGCACATATGGATTTATGCTCAGACAAACATACACAATGTAACGGTTTGTAGATACATCAATGTCTATGATCATCATGTATCACCAACATAGACATTCATCAGTGTCCTTTCAACTGTCAATGGTTAACGTCCATTAATATTAATGTCCATACAAGTTTGGCAATGGAACTACAATACCAATAGTGTGTTACAGGATTGTGAAGCTTCATTGCTGCCTTCGAGATATGGTGACCTATTTCACTGTTAGTGTTAGCGTCATGATTATGATACAAACTGTGTCTTGTATTTATTGCATTCCACAAACAGGGCCATATAACACTTTTTCATCATGGGATACAAATGCTGGCTGTAGGTATGAAAAATGATTGAAAATATTTCATCAAAACTATCTGCGCACTCTGCTAAGTACATTAGCCTATGTAAACAGCTAGCAAAATAACAATCACAGTGGTCAGAAAATTTAGCATGGGTGGGTCACACTTACAAAATAAATATGTGACCCAATCATTGATTATTTTCACCGACTGACAGATCTTCTGTGTAGTTTTTGTGAGGAACAAAATCTAATTTCAAAAGCAGCTGTGAAGTATAATGGATCCGTTGCAAAAGCAATGCATTCTGGGCAGAGTGGTAGCTCTTTTCTGTGAGCTCCCTGACACTTGAACAAATGTGTAAAACTGACTTGCATATTTAAAATGACACAAATTCTGGAAACACAAACACAAAAGTCTCTCTGTCTCTGTTTCTTGCACATGCACACACACAAACATACACACACACACACGCACACACACATTTGTACGGTTGCTCTAATCCATTGTAGCTCAAATTTGCTATTGCTTACCTATAATAATACACACTTAAAGGTGTTTTGCACACTTAGGTTTCATCATGTACAACTACAGCACTTTTTATACATTCCCCACCACCTCCATTTCAGGGAACCATAATGTTTGGGACATATAAAAACTAAATTAGTGTAGTCATGTTTAGTGCTTTGTCACATATCATTTGCATGCAAAGTCTCTTCAGCAAATGAGACACATGTTTAATTGGATTCAGATCAGGTGAATGACTTAGCCAGCCAAAACTTCTTTGTTCCTTTCATAGTATGTTTGGGATTATTGCCTTGCTATAGGATGAAGCAACATCCAGTGAGATTTGGAGGCATTTGCAATTGAGTTTGAGCAGATCAGATGCTTTCTGTACACTTCAGAATTGTATGAGCATACTTCATCATCGATGAAGACAAGTGAGCCAGTACCTGTGGCAGTCATACATGGCCAAACCATAACACCCCCACCAGCATGTTTCACAAATGAGGGGGGGTGCTTTGGATCTTGGGCAGTTCATTTTTGCCTCCACACTTGCTCTTGCCATTACTCTATACAGTGTCATCTGTTCACAAGACCTTTTTCAAAAACTCCGCAGGCTCTTTTAGTTACTTTTTAGCAAACTGAAACCTGGCCATCCTGTTTTTACAGCTAACTAGTGGTTTACATCTTGCAGAATAGCCTCTGTAGTTCTATTGCTGAAGTCTTCAGAGTACAATAGTCACTGACACATCCGCACCTGCTTCCTGAAGAGTGTTTCTCATCTGTTGAACAGGTGTTTGGGGGGGTTTCTTCATTATGGTGAGAATTTGTCGGTCATCAACTGTCGAGTTCTTTCGTGACCTACCAGGCCCTTTGCAATTACTGAGCTCAGCAGTGCTCTCTTTCTTTTTAATGATGTTCCAAACAGTTGATGTTGGTAAGCCAAAGGTTTGGCATACATCTCTAACTGTTTTTTTTTCTTTTCTTATTCCTGAGCCTCATAATGAGCCTTGACTTCCATTGGCACAACTGTGGTCCTCAAGTTGATTAATGCCAATAACAGACTCACTCAAAATCAAAAGCCTAGCTTCAAGACCAAATATTGAAATTGCTCTTATATCTGCATTAAAGAAGCAATAGAACACAGCAGACTAATTAGAAACACTTGTGAAGCCATGTGTCCCAAACATTTTGGTGGCCTGAAATGGGGGATTATGTATAAAAAGTGCTGTAATTTCTACATTGTGAATGCAGCGAATCTGGACTTTAAGAAAATGCTAATTGCTTTAATACAAATGTAAAATTGTGGAATTCATAACGAAATCAAGGTAAAAATATGCATTTGTCCCAAACATATAGGCTATATAAGCAATAACAAATTTTAAACAATTTTTGGGAAATAATAACAACAATACTATAAAATAATAAAATACTATAAAATAATAAAATAATAACAACAATACTGTGTGCACGCACACGCACATTATATATATATATATATATATATATATATATATATATATATATATATCCCCTTTGTGATCATAGCTAATTATAAGCTTTTAATTATACAGTGTTGAATATAGCATAAAGCACTGGTTAAGCTAGATCATTCAATGGTCAAGTGTCTGAAAAGCAGACTTAACTGATTCAACCAAAATGAAGACAATACACATGCAAAACACATACCCTTCCATAGTAGACTCATGAAGCCAAAACAAGCAGACTGGTTTTAATATTATTAGTGTCATAAAATCCTTTTTTTGATACCGTGCATAAGCTTACTATCAGGCTAGATCTTACATTTTTCAATATGGCCCAACTTCTTCAGAATGGCTTGTGTCGATCAACCAACTTATTGACCTTTAAACCTTGAAATCAATTTTGAATTGTCTGCAGACTTGAAAAAAGACCATTACAGTGTTATCCCTGGGAGGATCCATGTTTCTTGTATTTATGATTGCACATAATATCCTTTCCACTCAAAAAAGGAGCATATTAATGATTGCAATCATCTTTCAACCACCATGTTGGTGCTGCATTACAGAACCTGATCTTGAGTAGGTTTAAATTTAAATGATGAATTCCAGACTATAGATGTAGAAATATTTGTAAATGACATTGTTTAATTGCATACAATTATTCATTTGAAAAAAGAGTTAGTAATCTAGTTAAAAATGTCAATTTTTATGTTCACTAAAACAAATTATAACTAAATCTGCGTTTTTTTTTAAATTTATTGGTGAGCTAAATCAGGTATGACTGTAGCCAAAGCATATAAAAAAAAAAAAAAAAAACATTTTTGTTCACCTATTGTGTTTAAAAACAATCAGTTATTGGACCACAGCACAGCCTGATAGATTAAAGAAAATGATCAGAACAAATGTCTGTGAACAGGCATTGATTGGAGAATTTGTCAATGAAACCTCTTAAATTCCTACTTATCCTGTGTCCCTACTAATACAGTAGCTGCCTCTGGGAAATGGTTGTAGTTAATATGTACATATATGAACCTGACATCATATTTATTGTTGACATTAACATGTTTTGGTCAATATAGTGCAATATGTGCAAAGCAATCAAACAAGTGAAAACCATAACAATAAGGGAAACAGAACTGTGAATACCTGTATAAAAATAGGTGTTACGTTAAAATATCAGTATTACACAACATTATTACTTTTGTTATTTATGAATTTTAAATACATATTAAAAATACATATTAAGAATGAATACACAAATTCATTTTTAATATATAATATTCCCCACATTATTATTTTATCATTTTTTTTCTGAGCGACTGTGAAGGCCTCAAGGCCAACCATTTTCAAAAAGTGCAGAAAGCATACAGAAACATTATTTTAATGATCAAAAGTCTCTTTCTGACTGGGGTGTGCCAACTTTAAAAAAGAAACCACCTTGATAATGCAAGTTACATAAATTATCTGAATCTACAAACATAAGCTTTAGAGGATTATGAAACATGAGCTTTATAGAGGATTGTGATCAATGAAGAGTCAAAAGCACATGGCAAGAAAGCATACCAATAAATAGATACATACAGACCAAAGCAACAAAAGAGGGAAAAAAACAAAATAAATTTGTCCAGTAAAACGCACTCTCATACAGTGTAGTAACACGGAGATGAATAATAAACATTTGCGATTCACAATATATGTATAATTATATTCCATAAAAGACTGTGGTAAAATTACATGTGCATGTGTATTGTTGTGTATTTCATCTTTAACATAAACAATATATTTGCATCAACAGTTACGCATCACAATGCTTATGTTCATTCATCCTTTATTTACTTCAAATGGCATTGAATTGTGATGATTTAAAAAAAAATATATATATAATATAGCACACCCCATTGACATGTCTTAAGGAAAGTTATTCTGTACCAAGGCATCCTCCAACTTGAAACTGTACTTGTAATGGAAAAAAATGCTTTATAGACAGATGTATGGTTCAAAATTGGCTGAATGTTGTCTGTTTCTCAAGAACTTCGAGGTAGTCCGGCTCAGCTTGAAGTTTAGCTTTCAGTTCTAAGTATTCATTTCTGTTGGGTTCAACATAAACAGTGCTTGGCACAGTACCATACAGCACAGTCTCTTGTATCCTCTCTGGGTGCAAATACTGGCGCCTGACATCATAGCTGGGTGTATAAGTATATGAGGGGGGAGCATTATACTTGTATTCATAATTGTTTCCAGAAGGAGGCTGCTTGCCTGGTTCAAGGACACCTCTGTAGAACTGATCTGTGTTTTGCACTGGGGCGGGAGCTTCACAAGGCTGTATGGTACTAACACTGTAAGGCTGATTTCTTAGGCTATTGTCTCTTTCTTCATCCACATTACTTCTGTACGTCACTTTCAACTCATGCAGGTCTCTGTAATCCTCAACTGCATTGCCTTCTCTAGATCTGTAAATGGGGTTTTTGCACATGTGACCCAGTGGATGTGGGATGTATTCATACACATGCCCAGCAGGAGATTTAACTTTAGGGATGGCTCTGTTACTGTAGAGACCGTACTGCAAGTTGAACGAGCTCACATCAGAGTTATTGCCACTAGCTCGGTCGTTTTGGGACTTTTTGCGTCTTTTCATCACAAGCACAAAAAGCCCTGCGGCCACAAAAACAGACATTATGAACACCAGGAGGAGGCTCAGAATAAGGACTGATAGGGGAACTGTGCTGGTGGGTGTGTTGTATTTCAGGGAGGTTTCTATGGTTGTGGAACTGCCAGGGAAAGGTTCTTCCGATGGAGAAAGCGTTGAAATTATTACATCCGAATAATCCGGGCAGAGAAGATCTGATTTAATGGATCGCATATCCTCCCCAGACAGCCTCTTGGGAGACCCACATCTGACGTCATTCACCACAGTGCCAATGTTGAGCTGCTCGAGCCAGATCTTCATCCCCACGACATCGCAGGAGCAATCCCATGGGTTTTCATGTAGATCTATCTGCACCAGTGACTTCAGCTGATCCAAAACCCCACTCACAGGAAGATTTTGGAAATGGTTACTGCGGAGATTAAGCCTGGTCAGACTCACTCCCGTGAATATGCCCCCGGGTAAGGTTTTTAGTAGATTGTTATTGAGAAAAAGAAGCTGAAGATTGGGCACATAATGGAAAGTTCCTGTCACAATTTCTCTGATCACGTTGTATTCTAAATACAAGTATTGCAGATTCTGCAGCCCATAAAACATATCTACTGTGAGGCGCTCAATTAAATTGCCATTCAAGTAGAGTCTCCGCAAGTTAGTTAAATCCCCAAAGGCTCTGTCTTGTATGACAGAGATGCGATTGTTGCCAAGGTGAAGCAAATCCAATCCAGTGGCCTCAACAAAATCAGATCTTTGTACCACAGGTATGTAATTCCCTGTAAGGTACATCTTTTTAGGATTGTATGGTTTTGGCTTTAAATCAGAGATGTTCTCAATCTTTCTCTCCTGGCAGTTAACATTCAGTCCAAGGTCAGAGATTTGTAAATTGCAAGTACAGGCAGTGGGACAGTCCAAAGGCACAGGAGATTTAGTCTGATATGCAATTATTGGACCGTAGTTGTATGGGTTATTGGAAGGGATCCGGGAGGTTGGTCTGGACTTGGATCTGTTTGATTGCCGCGTGCCCTTTGTTGGCCTTGACGAGGATCGTAAAACTGCGGATGAGGTGGCAGAGGCTGTCACGGCGACTGGAGTGGTTTGGAAATAACCCACCGTGCTCAATGGTGGCTGCGGTCGCATTTCATACTCAGAAATTGCTCTTCTGGGACACAGTTCCTGTTTGGAAACCTCGTCTAAATCTCTACCGTGCAGCCGGAAAGGTGTTTCACAGACCACCTCCCCAACTAAAGCTGTGTACAAGATGCTCTCCAGCCAAGCCTTCAGGGAAATTAGCTCACAAGAACAATTCCACGGATTCTCCTCAAGCTGTAATTCCACCACTTTGTCCATGTGTTCCAGAAGGCCAATGTAAGGGAACATTTTCAAACGGTTTCCCCTCAGGTCGAGGTGAGTTAAGGGGACATATCTGAAAATGTTGGTAGGTAGAGCAGACAACAGGTTGTCATTCAAAATCAGTACCTCCAGATGATGCAGCTTGCCAAAGGCATTGGGTTCTATGTTAGTTATATAATTGTAATCAATCTGTAGATATTCCAGGCTTTCAAGGCCAACAAAAGTATCATCCCTCAGGGCATCTATTTTGTTATTGTTGAGATGTAGTCTTTTTAATCCTTGAAGCCCATTAAATGTTCCTGCTTCAACTTCTGATATGTCATTGTTGCCTAAATTCAAAATAGTAACCCCCGTGTAATTGACAAAATCATCCAGAGACAGTTTTTTCAAGAGATTCCCTGTCAGTAAAAGGTGATATGTTGAAAAATGGACAGGGCTAATTTCTGACAGTCTAACAATGCCTCTGTTCTCACAGCTCACAGTTAGTATTGCATCCTTCTCCTCACAGATACATAGATTTAAACAAATCTCTCCATAATTGTCATACATCTCTACAAAGCTTAGAGATATAGCAACCAAAATGATTATTTTCAATATCCAGATACTCATTTTCATGGAAAAGGATGGCCCAATTCACTGTTGTGCAGTAGCAGTATGCAGTGTCATCTAGAAAAAAAGAAACAAAACAAATGCATGTACTTCCGTTTCAATCAACACAGCTCATTCAGGCATAAATAAACAAGACAAATACGAAGTAACTATTAATGAAACATGTAGATGCCATTTTTAAGACAATTATTTTAGATGACTGGAGCAACCTTGAAGATGAATTCTATAGAGTAATGCTGAAAATGCACTGACAATATTAAAGCAATTCCAAGTTAATATTTCAAATCAAGGGTATATATTCAATTTCAACAAGAAATTGCATTCCTCACTCTTTATATAACCAATCCAAATGCATCATTTCCACCTACAATAATCGGCAGGTGCCAACTTCAAAAGCAATACTACCATATACAGTATACATGCACATAAAGCATATGATGTGAAAACACTACCGATTGCAAAACCACATCCTCATGACAAATCTTATGCAAAATAATAAGATATAGTGTCACACGGAAAAAAAAAAAACAATGTCATGGTTTCCTTGAAAATATAATGCACGCAACCACGACGATTAAACCGAAGTACATTGTCGACCAGTTAAGAGCTGCACAGTCATTCAACACCAAGTGATATTTCACACGACACAGACGAACGCCTTTTATTCTAAGCATTACACATTGGCACGGATATATGTTCATTACAATATGTGTTGATTCAAACATTGAATACACAAGCAGTATCTATGCAAAAAACATTAAAGTAGATACCTTCCCGAAAACAACTGTCTTGAATAATACCCTGCTGTTCCCCAGTGCAAGCTCCAAGAACAAACCAGATTCGGTAGTTTAAATACACCTATTGAGAAAACGCATTCATTAATTCTTAAAGCAACCCAAATATATATGTTTACTCACCCTGCATATCCGACGACTTAAAAATAGTATTGAAACTCTTGACTAACAAATCATTTCCTCTCAAATATTGTAAATCTGACCAATTACATGATCGTAAATCTGTGTATTTATCATTGAAAATGTTCATCGCCAGACTTGCCAGCTGTGTAACAGCAGCGTCAGTCACAGTCCCTCATCCTACAGGCATAAAAAAACGAGTTGATTAAAAGCACCAACCGATGAGCTACGTCATTGACTTAACCAAATTTAATCTAGATTTGCGAATTACTACATCTTTTTTCCGACCTTTGTTGAAGGATCTTGATTTACACGCAAATTCCCTTTCTCTCTATCCCTCGCACACACACACATCGAGGGGAGAGAGAGAGAGCGAGAGAGAGAGAGGGAGAGGGAGAGAGCGATAGAGAGAGAGAGGGAGAGAGAGAGAGAGACGCATACATATTTATTTTCGGACTGATTTTTTTTTTTAGTCGCAGTAGCAAAAAAATGTCTGTCTCATGTCTGGCAAGATTTCCCTTGTAGTCTCAATGGTACATACTGCGCACCTTAATTCAGACGATGGAGATAATCCTCATGCAAAGCTTATTTTCCTTTTTTTACCCGAAGAAAGCACTTCCAATCGAGTTATTACCAAATATAAACTTATATTGTACTCTAATTTGCACCTAAGGGCAACATGACTATTCGTTATGTCCTAGTTTATTTAACGAATTCATGAAACCGACAACATCAATTCTTTTTTTCTTCATGCAGAAGCAACTGAAGATTATGTAGCATCGCGCTATACACGAATACTTAACATGCACAAGCGTTCAACGTATCCTGCCAGCTGGTAGCGGAAAAAAAAGAGTTCCACTGCGACGTCAGGTATTTTATTCATCTGTAGATCTAGACTTAAAATTCAACATCGACATTGCAATGGTTAAGTGAGAATGAATTTGTCTTTCCATAATTTAGGACACCCACTCAATACCCGCACCCATGTAACCGAAAGAGTTCAGGACCATAGACCATAGAGAATTTCATGATTCCATCAAGCCTACCGAGAACAGAGAATATGGAGCACTTTGGTTTCTTACCGGGTTAGCTTTACAGAATGGCAAAGCATATTCGGTAGTGGTTTCTTCCCTTTCTGTTCTGTTCTGTTTCTTTTCTTTTTTCCTGTGCTGGTGCTGGTTTCGTTAGGACCGTAAAATCCTTATACAGCGTTCTAGGTTTTAGCTCTCCTTGCCCACTACTGAATTGTACAAGCTGCCTCAATCACGCTGGCAACGTGACGGTCAGCCTGGCAAAGCAGGTTACAGTGTTTCTCAGAAAACATAAAGGCTCCACTGCGATTATTTGTCTAGAAAAACGGAAATGCATTATTTTATAACTGGAAAAGGGAGCAGTATCATTTCTGAATTTGTCACTACAAAATATACCTATCTCAACGCCTGATTTTTCTCTTTAAAAGGACTGCGAACTGGGAAGGTAAAAGTATGCATCCCTCGGTATCTTGCGAGTGGTATGGCTTGTATCGCGTTGTACTCAGATCTGCTTAAGCCCTTTTTTGTCTCTCCGGTTGACCACATCAGTGTAACCAGGTATCTATCCATATTTTCAGCATGTTTTATATTTCGACATTATGAAACTACAGTATATGATGTACTTTGAACACTGCATGGTTAAAATACATTTATTTATTTCAAAATGTATTTATTATCCGTCAGAGACGCTCAGGTATGCTGGTTAAACGTAGACTTACTGAATCAATATCCATATATTGCATCATTGAATACATTGCAAGCTGAATTCACCAAGGTAAGAATGTTTATAAGGTGACCCAGTCGGATTTGTAACACAGATCAAATACAGAGAGAGAGAGAGAGAGAGGGAGAGAGAGAGAGAGAGAGAGAGAGAGAGGATACCTGTAGAGGGCAGTGTGATACGATAAAAAAAATATATATATATATTTCTGCAGGTCACCATTTGCTCTCCTGTCGTTATTGTTTCTGAAAAGGTGAAGAGGTGTAAGGGGGAATTCCAATAATTCTTGATTCCTTTTTAACCGTACATGCATGAACTCGGATGAAAACTCTGTGCGTAACATGTTCTGTGTTGGATCATTTAATAGGATACATTTGTATTACTCAATACGAAAAAATCGTGTTCAAAAACCACGCGAAGAGTATGCATGTAAACTGTAGAAATACAACCACTCATAAAATGAGAGCAGGGTTTAGCTAACCTATGCTATATCAAGCCACGTGTTTTTTATTTTTATTTTTTATTTACTTATCTACTTACATTTAATATAAATACCTTTACGAGGCACAACTTTGGGGGCTGAAGTGAGATGGCTTGTTTAACTGTAGTTTTGAAAACAGCTGTTGAAATGAACTGTGGAAACAAAAAGAAGACCTTTGTTTGGAGGTGCTATTCCACATTTTCACACTGAAGCACTGTTGAGGTGGTGTGTGGTTGAGCTTCCTTTCTGTGCCCTGCTGACTCTAGATGTTGTTGTCACATTTAGTAATTTTATTTCACTAGCTATTACATACCTAATAATAATATTAAGTCCTAAATCCAAATAATTATAATCCAAATGGCTTTAATCAAATGGTTGTAAAACATTTAAATATGATATTCCCTGAAAAGTAACGGTACTTGCATGAAAAAGTGATAAAGCGACCTACACTAAAATAAAAATAAAAGTTGATAAAATATAAAAGGTTTGAAAAGTGGAAATAATCTTCATGGTCAGAACTCACTGAGGCTTTATGTTCCTGGACTTTTCGCTTACAGGTGATGTATTTTCCTTCAAGCCAACTGACCCCGACTAGAAACAACTCTGACTCATGTTTTTATGCACCTCATATACAGACGGGTGACAAATGAAAGGATAAACCTGAATAAATGAGTGGATAAACAACAAATGCATATGCTTACATACAGGTGTACTGCATGATACAATTAAGCAATTAACAGCCTATCATGCTCTGTGGCATGTATAAAAATATAAAATATAAAAATACTGAGCTGGCCCAGTTGACCTCGATTATGGATCAAGATGGCAAGAGAAAAGATCTATTTGACAGACAGAGGGTTCATTATTGGGGCACGGATGGCAGGAGCTTCAGTCACAAAGAATGCTCAACTGGCTAGTTTTTCAATACGAAGAGTGATGTCTGCATTTAGATGTATGAGAAAGACATCAGTAAATAGGTTCAGAAATTGTGATCAAAAGCTCACATTTGATGACTGTGATGCTCGTGCATTAGTGCAATATGTAAGGAAAAACAAAAGAGCAACTCTTCCTCAGGTGACTGAGAATGTCAAAGCAGGATGTGATCAGACTGTGTCAGCAAGAACAGTCCGTTGACTACATAGAGGGATATTATAGTAGGGATGCAGTGCATAAAGCCCTCATTTCAAAGACAAATGCATACTTGATATTTCAGTGATGCAAAACCCATAGGCACTGGTCTACAGAAATGTAGAAAAAAGTGATATGGTCAGATGAGTCATCCTTCACCATATTCTCCTCAAGTGGGTGAGTGCATGTGTGGCGTACACCAAGAGAACGGTACAGGCCTGAATGCTTGACCCCTACATTGATAGGGTCTGGTAGCTCTGTTATGCAGTGGAGGGCATTTTCCTGGCATGGTTTGGGTCCACTTGTTCGCTTAGAGGGAAGGGTCACTGCAAATCAGTACAAAGTCATTCCAGGTGATCACCATACGCTATGGCCTTTGCGGTCTCCGGATCCCAACCCAATTTAACACCGATGGGAGATTTTGTACCAATGTGTTAGACAGCGCTCTTCACTACTGTCATCAAAACACCAAATGAGGAAATATATTTTGGAAGAATGGTGTTACATTCCTCCAGTAGAGTTCCAGAGACTTGTAGAATCTCTGCCAAGGGGCATTGAAGCTGTTCTGGCAGCTTGTGGTGGCACAACACCTTAACTAAATCACTTTATGTTGTTTTTTCCATTAAAATGTCACCCATCTGTATGTTACTGTATAATAATGTTATATCATACATAGAGAATGCATATTTTATTTTAAAATAGCATGCATTCCATTACAAAGCATATGCATTCAATAGTTTTCCAACCAAATGTTTCCCTCTTGTTGCAAAGGAAAGAAAAAAAAGAATGAGCTCAGCAGATTCCACAGTGACCAGCTCGGTCAGTGATCCGTTTTTGCAGACCTACCGGGATCCCGGCAGTGAATCCCCCCCCCTTCTTTCTCACACTCTGCAGAAGCTGGTGAAGCTAAATTAATAGGTAGTCAGTTATAACCCTGCTGGTATTGGGAGTCCACATTGCACGACTCGTCGCTCTTTGCAAATGATGGGACGCAAGAGGAGGCCTTTTAACTCTGAGCTCGATTAAAAGGTGATCTATTATAACCCTGCTGCTACTGGGCATCTACCTTGGATGCTTCTTCACCCCTTATCCTCTTTCAAGCTCCGAATCTGGGATCCCTCTTTGTCAGTACTGTGCAGGCAGCTGACTCATGTTGCTGCTGCAGCTGGAAAGAGGTGTTTACAAAAACCTGGCTGACAAAGAGACTGGCACAGTCATCTCTGGGTGGTCGCTTCGTAAGGGAGTCGAGGGCTCTTACACTGACTGAGACAAATTGTTGTGGGGGCCCTCGACCAGCTCTTTTGATTCTCCAGGTGGGGCTGGCATGTGGGACTTGCAAGGAGAAGAAGGTAGATTGGGTGCCAAATGGTTGTGGCATAAAGTGTTGATTTTGCACCTAATCTCTAATTTCTTTTGAACCTCACAGAGCATATCGGCAGACATTTATTTGAAATTATTTCTATTCTTGCTCTGTTGACTGCTTTGGTTGCTAGTTATCTAGACACTGGGCTGCCTAGATCTCGGTGGGGAAGTCTCTTTTTGTTGTTGGGCTTTCTTGCAGTTGTTGCTATTGTTATGGCAATCTTGTAGTTATTGAGTTCAGAGTTTTGTGATTTACTTCACCTGCTTGCTGGCCTTGTGGCCGGGTGGTTGTACAACAGGCTAGCGATTCTCCGACTTATTGTTCAGCGTCAGTGCATGAGGCACCACTGGTTTTCACAGCTGGGTGGGTAAATTATTATTTACTTTTTCTGGTTTGTGTTGGCATGTCTGCTCAATTTAGGGTATTAAAAAGTATTGAAATTCATTTGCTATGCACTGTATTGTTTGCAGTTTTTTCAGTTATAATTAAGTGGTTTGATTTCTGAGAAAACACATAAGAAATGTGGATACATCCAAAAAAAAGTCTTCTGAAAATTCCATAAATGCACCATAGCATGGTATTCATAGAATATTGGCGAGGAAGTAGCAAAGTAGCAAAAAGGTTTTTTTTAGAAATGTTAATGTTGATGTGTCAGTAAAGAGGCAAATCAATCCTACGGAAATGTGACTAAAAGGTCTGAGCATGCAGCTCTCTGAGCACTTTACTTAAAGACAATCAAATAGGACACAAACATTAGGGGCTGGATGTGCGTATGTGTACTTTGTGCATGGTGAACATTTTGTCGTCCTGAAATGTTCTCATTCTCGCCGCAGAAAAGATTATTTGGGTCACTCTGATTTGCAGGCCTTGCACAACCCTGCTGCATGAGCACAGATGAAAAAGCAATGCTCATTTTTTTCCTGTAGTATGCATGGCTACTGCATTATTTCTCCCCCAGGGCTCAGCACGTGGCAGCCCAGCACCAATTAAACCTTAAGATCCATTTATAAAGCTCCTCATGAATGCATTAAAATCCAAGCTTACGTGTCGTGTCATACCTAATCTCTTCTTTAGTCTAACTGTATGATCATTTAAAATTCAACCTTGCACAAGAACACTCTGGCATTTTAGTATTTTGCACTGAATACTAATATAACTAATGATACATTTGTGTGATTAATATAGTCAAAATGAACAATGGAGACACACTGACTAGGTCTCTGACTGGATAATCACATTAACATTACACATTTCCTATTGTGCAGGGAATATACCACAACATGTAAGTTCTTGGAATCCCTTATCCCGATTCTTCCAAAGGAATACACTATTCACAATAACTGAGATTCCTTTGGACAAATCATGAAATAAGTGATTTACTTGGTTATGTGGTTGGTGGATAAGATTTACTGTGTTCATTGGATATCTTATTAAAAATGTTTTTGTTGCTGTTTGTTTAAAAAAAAAAAAAACATCAAATACCCAAATATTATATGCTCTACCCCCATTCTGTTACACTGACTGCTTATGTAACAGCTTTGATTTTGGTCATGTGAAGCACACTATGCTGGGGTTGATGGATAGACGAATCTTATTCTCTGTCAGTTCTTAACTGTCATTTCATCAGAAACTAATATGACTCAAATGACCTGGAGTGGGAAGTCAGGAGGTCCTGGATAAAGAATATGCCACAATTTGTAAGCAGTGTCTTACTAAATAAGAGCCAAGTTAAAAATAGAATCAGGGTTCCACCAAAACAAGCGCAGATCCGCAATAGCTGCAACCGGACATGCGCATCCACACACACCCTCACACAAACACGTGACCTCTTCTTTGGCTCATGACCAACCTTTCCACAAAATCTTGTGCAAATCTGAGAATCCATTTGGGAATTATGCGCCTTTTTGTGAGAAGCCACGCCCATCACCACGCCCCCTCTTGGTCAATCGGCCTTGAAAGTTACTCAGCTTGACCTTCGGTCATGACCAACATCCATGCCAAATTTCAGCCTCCTGGGGTGAAAACTGTGTGAAAGTACAGCACGTTTTATTGATTTTTTAAGGTTTTTTTTTTTAAACCACTTTTGGCCTGTACTGCGTGTATATATCAGAGTTCATATATGGGACTCATGTCAGTTAAAAGATTGGCTAAACTGGCTAGGAGTCTCTAAAAGCCCACAACAAAAACCAATGAACTTCTATTCTCAGTACTGACTTTTACCACTGTCTGAGAAAACTTGTGAGAACTTGAATTTGAAGTTTTCATGGATCCTGTAAAAATAAAACATATTTAGAGCAGCCTTGATTGAGATATTAAAAAAAAAAAAAAACTTACAAATTTGAACAGGCTTGATTGCAAACATGCCACTAAATGATTGCTTTATTGGCAAAGTGGGACTCCCCACAGTGATTTAGCCTACATGGACATGTTTCATCCAAGCTACTTTCAATTTACCTCAGACAGACTGAAAGGCATTTCTAAATGTCTTTAGTCAGATATGTCCATAATGCACAATAATAATTTTTTAAAAATAAGAGAAATAACCTTTTTTTTTGCTCAGCCTTTTGTTCTGCTTGTCAGGGCACATTGATCTGAAGGTTATCATCAAAATCTACAATGTTAAACCTTAGTATACATCACAGCTACTTTGCTGTCAATTCCACACAAGGATTCACACTGATGGTGGAGGAGATTGCCTCCATGACACACGAGATTGATTGCCAAACCAAGAGTTGGGAGCAGAGGCTACATTTAGTTTTTTTTCTAGGTTGTCAGCTGGGCAGGCACAGGAAGCAATTTAAAGATACAGAATCGGTAATATGCAAGCCAGCTGGAGGCAATATCTGAACGTCTTGCTGACGATGGGATAAAAAGCAGGCTCTGTATGTATGAATGAATGTGCTATATTTTGTTTAGTTAAAACAATATAGAGCAAAATAATAAAAAAAAATGATTCCCCTGCTTCTACCACTATTGATAACAGGGACACAATAAAATAACGAAAAAAGTTGGAAAACACCTGAGCATAATTCTTTTTACAATATCCTGATGATACTTTCTGGATATGTGGGCATCATTTGTGAGCCATTCTTTTCTCAGTTTTACCTACAGATAGTGCCGGTGGTTATAAATGCATATTCCAATTGTCCTCCAACTTATCCGTGATAAGCTACACAGCAGCCCTGTCAAAAAAAAAAAAAAAGAAGGTTTTTCATTATCTCTGTATTTGGAAAATGTAATCTCAATTGTAAGCCAACTTCATCACTACAATAATTTATCTGTCAATTTAACTTACAGACTACTAGACATGCCCTCATAAACGCTTGCAGCCAGCTGCTGTCTATTTTTCCTCTGCAGTCTTTCAATAAATGCACTGCTATTGTGCTGGAGGGTTGTGCCTTTAATGTAGCTGGCACAGGCAGACTCTAAGCATCTGATTGGCCGAAGGAATAATAACTGCATGAGAAGACAGAGAACGCCCCTTGCAAAATGAAACCAACTGCTTGACATAACAGCCAGTTACATTAAGTTACACATAAGCCACGGCGTGACCCTATGGGACTCATAATGAGAGGGCAGAACTGCTGCTCCTCATGTGTCATGGAGTGACATGTTTTGGTGCCACCTGTATGATCTGCTCCACCTACCTGACTAATAGCTAACGTGTTTTTAGTGATCAGCTATGTAGCACTGTAGCCATCCTATCATGTTTGCCTTTTTCATGCTGACTCGTGAGAACATTTAGTGGGAATATTGCTAAGCCATTCCATTGGATGCTCACCGTGACTTTAATCAATTTGAATATCATATCAGCAGTAAATAAATAATGAGAAAATGGCCAGGGTTCCTTTGATATAATGATTTTACTAGCATGCGGTTTGTATAGCTTTGAACTGTTAGGTAAGAATTACTATTGATGAGCTAACACATCAATGAGAGAATATTTAAACCTTGATTTCAATCATCAGGTTTAGAATTGCACAGTGGGGAACATTTCATTTAGACAATTTTCTAATCTAAATGGATTCAGTTAGAGCATTGCACTTCATATTGCCAAAAGCTAAATATTTAGAGATGACTTCCGTTTCACTGTTTCTTTCCCTACTAAATGCTACACTATGCAGAATCACAGGGGCCCAGGCTGTAATATATATGAATTTCATACTTCTTTTTGTTTTTTCTTTTTTTCTATCAATTATTTTAAATATGTTGATCAATCAATGTTAAATTTGATGTTATAAAGTGGAAGGCTTATACAATACTTTACCAGTGGTAATGCATTTGCAAATTGCGTGATGTGTGCATTCACCACAGTTATTAAAGTAAACTTGTGATATGTATTATTATTATTATTAGGCTGTCACAGTCACTCAAACAATTATTATTATTCTTTTTTTTTTTTACACAAAAAAACAATGTAACTTAATCTAGTCCAACCAAAGAGGATATGGAAACTAAGATTATTCACTTGCTTTGGACAATCTTTCCAGAAGAAGATAGGGAATTTAAAGGGGGGTTATGTTGGGAACATCTTCATGTAACTTATCATCTTTGGTTTAATACGGAAAAGTCAGCTGGAAGCGCAAAACAATATTACTGTCAAATTGTTTTCTACTTTTGCAGAGTATTTAGTCAATTGTTTTGACCACTGGTGGGTTTACCCATGATGTGATATGTTGTAAATTGTAATAGCTATTACATTGTTATTAGATGTTCTGTTTTCTGTCAGCTTGTAGTTAGCTCATTTTTGGCAGCTGGGTTAGCAGTCTAATGCTAACTGTACAGCCAAGCTATAGCCTAGCTAGTATATTTTTACCAGTGTTAAACTGTTGCAGCTTCTGAGCAAGTGTGATCATCTGCACAAACAAATAAATGCCTCCCATGAAGGACATACCAGTGTTGTAAATAATTTATTTGGTGAAATGTTTCTGTGAAAACTACGAGCATTCATTTCTAGAAAGAACAAAGTTGAACCCAAACAAACACTTATTGTTGCGTCATTCATAAATAGACGTTCAAATCTTGTGTACTAATCCCAACAATATGATCGTATGCTTCAGGGGACACTCTAGTGCTGTAACATCAGTGACCATATGCGCCAAAGGGTTAATTTGCTCAGGTCTGCCCATTCTCCCCTGACCTAAGGCATCAATACTAGAAAGGCCGTGTGTTTTTATTTCATTATACCAGCAATACTGATGCCCAGCACAGCTCTGAGGCCACTACCCTGCATAAACCATGGCGTACCAACAAAAAGCAAAATTATAATCAAACATTTGTTTCAAAATATGCAATTCCAAGGCAATAGAAATCTTGTGGAAACAAAAAAAGAATTCTTGTCACTGCTTAATGGAATGCAAAAATGAATACTTTATTGAAACTCAATACCACTACAAAGGAAGCCTGAATGATCTTTCTTTCCACTCACATCCAAGAATTGCGGTGACTCAGGGATCTTTATACAAAATAATACTAAAATACCAGAATAAAATTGTCATTTCATATGCTAACGCAAATCTAAATTCATCCCAGCAAGAAAGGTCATTTTATATTTCCATTAGTACAACACTAACAACATCAGTTGTCAGAAATCATATTTCTCTTTCTCTAATTATTTTCAACTTTTTTCTCTGTGCAAGTATTCAAGAACTTAAAGCATTTGACCTTATACGAGTTGATAAATTGTCTGAAAATTGAAGATGAAATCCCCTTCCTGTTCCCTTGATGTCATTTTTACTTGGCTATGCTGTATATAAAGCTGATGTGCTGATCTCAACTCTATTGCACCAACAATGGGGGCATTACCTTATTGCAGGGATACTTAAATCTAACCTTCAAGACCAGTACTACTGCTGTTTTTATTATTTTCCTCTTAACAGGCACTGATTTAAACCTGGGGCACCAGATGAGATAAGTGTCTCACCAATGGCATTCATCAATCCATTAACTAACAGGTTGAACAGAAATCCAGCAATACTACTGGCCTCAAGGGCCAGACTTAAGTATCCCTGCCTTAAAGCCCTATTTACGAAGGATTTGTGGGGCTTTTATAGATGCTAACGAGACAAATAGCTGCTGTTTCGTTAGCATCTAGGTTCACACGGGTAAAATGAGAGAAAAGCAGCATCCTTAAAATTTTGGGTAAATGCATATGTATTTTAGGGATTCTGGACCGTTAAAAATATGGGAGGGGAGAATGGAAGTGTTTGGATATGTCCAGCTCAAGCTCATTTATCATGGCTTATTTAACATCTGGGAAAAGCGGGTGTTCACTTTCGTTCTGGCAGAAGATTGGCATGACAGCATTTGCCATTCTTAGGAGGTGACATCAGCAGCATG
Organism: Anguilla anguilla; assembly: GCF_013347855.1. Lineage (NCBI taxonomy): Eukaryota > Metazoa > Chordata > Actinopteri > Anguilliformes > Anguillidae > Anguilla > Anguilla anguilla. The sequence goes on along the minus strand of NC_049203.1, from coordinate 47,731,530 downwards.
GTAGAGTAGAGGAGGGTCGCCATTAAAAGCACTATCAGTGCGCTTAAGAGACACAGACCTCTTTTTAAAGGATTTTTGAACTAATTCTAGATTCTTTTTTTCTTAAAACTTTAAATGCAGGTCCAAAACATTGCAGTGTTCATTTGAGAACCTCATCCAAACTGTAAAACAGTTTTCCCATGGGATTTGATAATAACAGCATATTATGAAGACTTAGAAGTGATTCCTGCATTTATTAATCTAGACTGGTTTGCTACAATGTTGTTTGAGTGTATGTGAATGTACATTGGCAGAATTGGTATCAGCACCAGCTGGTTCAAAATTCTGTTGCTAGGTTTCTTAATAAAGCAAAAGCAGGTCACAGTACTTGTTTCCTTACATTGGCTTGAAGTGGTACATAGAATGGATTTTATTAATCTTTTGATAACTTTTAAAGCACTACGTTGGTTACAAAATTAAACCGTGTACAGCATGAAAGGAAAATTTTAGCCTAATTGGTTTTTCTAGGATAAAAATAAAAATCTAATAATAAATAAATGAATACACTGTGGGCCCAGATCATCTCTTGTATTCTAATAAAATAAATCTTTGGAAGAATAGTTTATGTTCAATGGTCTCAAATAAGCATCGCTGTCGCTTGTTGTAATAAAAATGGATTGGGTGAAATGTACAACGGTGTGACATGATGAATGGATTCATTACTGTATTATCACAACTAGTTAGATGATTCACTTCTACAGCTTTATGTGCTCTGCTTACCATCTCATTTGATCATTCATTTTTGCTTATACCTCATTTAAAACCATGGGTGGGCTGCAGAGCAAGAAAGAGTACATAAATCTGGTGTAAGCAGGCATCAGTCCAGATATAGCTAAATTACCGTTCAACATATTAAGGCTCATAAGCAAAATAAACTATGCAGTTAGTGGATTCTCTGGTTGAAACAGACTCATTTGATCATTTCAGTTTGAATTCAACAAAGACTATTTTTGAAGAAAAAAAAAATTAAAACAATTTAGGGATCAATGGGAAATCATTTCTCCAAAAGTGTTTCCACCCTTGATAATTATGAGCAAAAAAAGACAAAAGCTGTACAGCAGAGGTAATAACATACTGTATGTAACTAGATGTGGTGTAAGGACTTAGATTGTGTGGCAAGGAGGGAAACACCTTTAAGACCTTTTTTTCAGTAAGAATGGGAAAGGAGGTATAGAAACATGATACTGTATGTCCTGTGATAACTTGATGTGCATGATTTTGTGCTAGGTAGCATACCTGCATCTTGCAGTCTGTGCCTGGCACCACATTAGCTAGATAGGTAACGTTAGAACTATCATAATAATGTTAGATATTAGAATTTAAGCTAAATTTTTGTAGTTAAAAGCAAATGATTTAACATAGTCGTGTAGCACCTGTATACACTCATATATATTTCAGTTGAGAAAAACTTTGTTTGAGCTTACTTTGTTAACATGCTGAGTAATTCTGACTCATGGAAAAGAAGTTCCCCAGGGTTACCATTCAGAAGAGACTAGGATTAGTTACCATTTTATTTTGGGTTTGCCATTCTCCAGTTTGTCTTTAAAAAAAGGGGAACAATACATTAAGGGTTAAACTCACCTTGCCCTGATTGTGATATTGATTGGGTTTACAGAAAAGATGTAACTGACAAACACTTTTTCAGGGCCTGAAGGAGGATTTCCATTCATTGGCTGGCATACTATCTTTTTGTGCATAGGCAGTAGAAAAAATGTGAGTTGTTCATTGTAAAATAATCTTCACTGACTAAAAAACACTCTTGAACTGACCATTCCATTACTTTAAGTAATTTAAAGATTGATTGTTGCTCATGCATTAACAGAGAGAATTAAGCAGAAGGAAAACTGAAAGAATTAATCCCTAGTCTGAAAAAACAGTCTCAATAGACATGAAAAAAAAATGTGTTTAATTGAACTCTAATTAGTCACTTTTAAATAGAAATTGTCAGTTGGAGAAAGAAAATTCTGCTATTATGTCTATGTAAATTGGCTATTCAGTTGAATATTAGCTTCATTTTGTACGGTCAACAGCAAGACACTGTGATACACATCCGTAACTGTTATTGTGGTTTTATGCCGTTATAGTACAACATTCATCATCATCCAAGTATTCACCACTATCTCTTCAAACAGGGAACAGACAAGGCAGGTAAATTTGAAACTAGTTTGAACCATAATGAGCAGTATTTGTCAAAACATGATAGCATGGGTGCGCTTAAGCAGTAAAACTACCGGTATGAAAGTTGCACCAGTATTTGTTCCAAAACTCTAAAGCAATATCTTGCTAGCTATGTCGATAAGACATAGTGCCTAAAATACAGTATCACCGTTCAATGTGTGTCTCCTTTAGGACAATATGCCGCACAACTCAGGTCATCTTTCAAGCCACTAGGCCAAGTATGGAATAACCATTGTGATTTACAATCATATTTGCACTGCTTGGCTTGCCAGTCAGTCATACTTTCACATTGCATCTTATATTTTACAACTTAGTTTTGGATGCTCTTATGTTTTCTGGTGCAAAGGCCAGAAAAAAAGGGTAAACCAGTCCTATGGTTTAAGATATTTTTTTCCCATTTTGTCCGTTCAAATAATAATAAATACATTTAAAAAAAAATTTTTTTTTAAACTGCAATACCTACAGTGATATTTAGGACATATCTATTTTTTGATTTGGCTCAGTAATCCACAGTTTTAGAATTGTATTCAAACAATTTTAGGGTTCATCCATTTTGGTTTTTTGCTGCACTGTTTGGTTTTTACTACACTGCAAGATGCAAACCACTAGTTAGCCACACAAAAAGATGGCCAGGTTACAGTTTACTCAGTACCTACAAGAACCTCCAGAGTTCTTTTAGACAGATGAGATCAAGACTCTCTTGTTTCACAGTGATGGCAAGAGCAAAAGTATGGAGGCCAAATGGAACTGCCCAAGATCCAAAGCAAACAAACCCAACCACCCCACCCCGTCTTCAAGCAGTCATTGCATGCAAAGGATATGTGACAACGTACTAAACATGACAACTTTCATTTGCATAACATTGATGTCCCAAACATTATGGTTCCCAGAAAATTACTTCTTATATTATTTATAAAAAGTGCTGCAATTTCTACCGAAATGTGTAAAAATACCCAGAAATAAATTCTGAGTGTGCACTCTAACCACAGGTGATTTATTTGATAACAAATCTAAAATAGTGGAATACGGAGCCAAATCAGGATAAAAATATGTCTTTGACCCAGACATTATGGAGCTCACTGTATGTATAGACAAATTATATATCATTGATACATATTTTTTCTATGGGAGGAGGGAATCCATGAAAAAACAAATAAAGGTCAAAAGAGTCAGCAATCTGTGAATTTCATTGTTGGAGGAGACGGGGAACTGAAAAGAGAGACAAAATCAGAAAATGCCCTTAAACTGTTCACCGACATTCCTCACAGTTATGAAGCCATTGTAGCAAAAAAGTTCATATATTCATTATAACTCAGTATCAGTCTCCCCAGTCAACCTTCACAGAGGCCCTATTTTCACTGTGCCTGATGTCCATGTTTGGACAAACTCCAATTCCCTCTTCTGTCTAGTGAAATAATTAAAGAAATGCTATGGCTAAATCTGGACTGTTCCATTGCTGACTGCGGCTGGCACTCAGGTGGGTCGATATATAATTGGCCATACTACCACTTGGGGGGGTGGGGGGGGTGGGGGGGGGTGGAGGTTTCGCTTAGCAAGGTACTCCCACCTCATCACTCACTTGGGACTCCTCTGGTCCCTGTGAGCTCATCTAAAAACAAAGAGTGCTTTGTTTTTTTCTGTGCAGCTCCCCAAAATATAGAATGCTCTGCCTGAACATATTAGGGCCGCACAGACTGACTCCAGATTTAAGTCGATTTTAAACAGTATTATAGTATCTGATTGATATTTACTTATATTATTGACTTAGTTAAGTCATTGATACATATTTGTTTTTATTGCTACCTGCCTTTCTTATATAGTATTACTTTAAGTATTCAAATATGATTGCATTACTTTACTATTGTCCTATGTTGTATTGTGCTGTTGTAATGCAATTTGAACCTGCAGCCTTAAGCCTCTCAGAAGAAAGGTACAAAAAGTGCCTTAAAAGGTACAGATGTTTGTCGTTACCCTATATGTACATAAATTATACCCCTAGCCAACAATACATAATTCATTAGTACCTTTTCGTCTTGTAAAAGGTCATTATTAGCACCAATAGAGAGCATTTCTATATTTTCAGGCTACATTTGGGAAATGTGTTTGTTAAAGAACAATAATGTACCTCCATCACTTGAGTGTGAACAGTGCTCTCTGTGGTGCCATGCAGGATGAAGAATAGGTCCAGCAGTAGGAGGACTAGCTGTATAGTACAGTATCTCAGTTTAGGCCAAGTTGAGCTTTAGTCATTGATGATTTTAATAAAATCCCCCCAAATGTCAGGAGCGAATGTCAAGGCAGGAAGCAAACCAGTTGCAAGCTGAGCCACTGATTCCCAAGGCAGTCTGGGAAGACACAATGATGTGGTGGTCAACCTTGTCAAAAGCAGAAAGGAAATCAAAGAGTATAAGAATGGAGGAGAGAGAAACTGCCTTTGCTGGGGGCTATCTCAGAGAGTGGTTAGCCCTGCGGCTGGTGAGGTATGCTACGTACTTCCAGAATACAAAGCTTTTGGCTCTCAAAAAGAGAAAAGGAGACAGTCGGTTAAACACAACACGTTCAAGAGTTTTCGAGAGGAAGGGAAGAAGGGAGACAATAATACTTCTGATTATTATTATTATTATTCAGCACAACAAATGCATAGCTCAGCAAGTGGACTATAGAAGGAAAAGAAGCAATGTTTAATCGCACAGTTAAGAGTGTGCATGTGCTATCCCAGATGACAAGTAATGTCGCAGCAATGGGATGGGCCTTTGAATGAGCTCTGCCTTTCCAAATCAGGAGAAGCTTTAAAATGAGGGAAATTAGAGATACAATTGGCTAATGGTCTCCGAAAGCACTGTTAAGTGGAAAACAGTCGGGGGCTTGTGGGCGAGAGTATCTGAGGAGTTAATGCGCTTCAGCTGTTGGGATCCTTGTGTGGGTGCACGTGGCACAGTGGTGACTCAGGAGGCAGAAATGGCAATTTAAAAAAAAAAAATGTTTAGAAAGATAGCAATTCACTGCATACAGATGGAAGTGATGTGTCATTTTATATCAACTGCTAATCAACGTTTTTACCTCTGACCCAGAAAATGCTTTATGAGCTGCATTGATACACTGCTAATTCAGCCTGAATAATTAGCCTTCATCCCTTCAGTTTAAATGTGCTGAAAAGATAACCTTGATATTCATGAAGAGAAATGGCTGGCCCCAGATATGTGTTTAAGAATTAAACCTTGCTGCTTTCAATAGTGTTCTTTTATTGTAGTTGCTCCATTCACTTTGCCAGTAAAATAAACTCTGGATTTTTGGTTTCACAAGGCGTTTACAATTTAGCCAGACTTGTTGCTGGGGCAACAGAGTCTTAAGCTCAAACCTGAAAAAAACCTCAGGTTAATGCTTAAGTTAGCTGAATGACATGAACGTAGCCTATATGCCACATAGTGCAATCACACACACCAACAGCAAAATGAATGTGAGGTTCTTGTCATATATAAGAAGAGCATTTGGAAGTGAATGTGTTTTTAGAGACCAACAAGATCCTTTAAGGCAGTGATTCCCCAAATCTTCTAGTCTGTGGTCTAGCAGTTCCGATTCTCAAAGTCTCAGGGACCGCCACACATTGTATGGTCAACAACATCATGCATTTCATTATGACTGTAATTGCAGGGGACTAAGAACCATAGCTTTAAGGGCTTTGTACGATTATCTTTGAGTGCTACTGATTGAAATCATTAAAGCTATTATTAAAGCCAAAGAAAATATCAGTAAAGTCACAGTATAGCCAACCGAGCAATCAAGACAGTGTACCTTGCACATAAGTGAGTTTATCATATTTCCTGGGCATGCGAAGGTGACACTATGTAGGAAGGTTTCTATGCAGGTAAAGATAATAGCATTTCCAAATGTCCTGTGAGGTTAACCAATAACTTGCACATTACCCAGTTGAAAATGTAGAATTCCAATAAAGATGCTATATTTGCAGTGTAATGGCGGAAGCTGGGGGGGGGGGGGGGGGGGGTGGTGGTTTATTCACACACTATTACACATGACCTTTAGGTAGCATTCATTACTCACCCATTCCCCTCCTCCTGTAGGTGGTCCTCAGAGAAAGAAACACTGTCGTTTATTTGCTGTGCAGTGTCATGAATCATCAGCACATTATCAGTGTCAAAGGCAGCCCCTTTTTCAACCTCGATTCATCTGTCAGGAATTGAAAATGCAGAAGGCCTATAATCATGAGCATGGCGGCTTGGAATGGCTGCCAATTCATTAATGAAAGAAACAAGACAAAACAATAAATACTGTAGAAGATTAAAAAAGTAACATATACACATTTTGGCTTCACTGATTTCAGCAGCATTACAAAGGGCTAGCTCGGGGTAGCTCAAAGCTGTCAAGCTTATTTTTTTCTATAATTTGTTGCTTTGCCATTGTCTAGTTCTTGTCTGTATAGGATTCTAAAATAAGAAATACTCTCAACAGAGATAATTAATCACAGTGGGAGCTGAAGACATGTAATTATTTAGGCTACCCCTGAACACATAGAGCACAGTGCTTTGTTTCTGCAAGTATCATTTCTTGAATGTCACAAAGCTATTTTAATCTATTAACTCAGACATTGTCATCTGATTTTGTTTTGCTTTTGTTATGTTATCTACTAAGGCAGTTATAAAGCCTGCAAATTATAGTATTCTAAACTGTGCATTTCCATTATTTGTTTATAATCCTGAATCCTTAGAATCTCCCTAGCCATTTAAACTTCTAAAAATGTAATTTTTAATAGTTATTAGTGCTTCAAATGTTTTCTTTCAACACTTTCTTTATTTCACAGATCAACCCGACTAGCTCTCCTTACTTATACTGTTTCAGTTCATATCAGTCTTGAGGTTTGATGAAGGAAGCACATTTTGCCACCTCACACAATACTAAATCATTTTTGTTAGAAATATACTGGATGTGTTCAATGCGGGCATACAACTGTTACAAAAAGCTGCATGGGAAACATTCCATGTGAAACTACTTTGACTGGTAATTAACAAACAGATAAAATGAATAAATGAATGAATGAATGAATGTGCCATAAAAAAGATAGGGTGATCGGGAATGTGATTAGTGGGACTGTGACATGTTTTAACTTTCTCTAAGGCAGTGTTGTTAGTGAGATTTCGCTTTGCAGCACATGAAATATGTGGCTTCTTCGATTCATCTGCTGTTCATGCACCATTTCACTCAAATCTGCATCAGAATCTTATCTCATTGACAGAGTAATCTACAGATTACTATGTCAAGCTAAAATGTTATATCCATCACTTCCCACTCACCTCACAGTTCATAGTATTTCAGACTGCTTTTCAATTTAAAAGACTGATTGCAACATAATTACTGACAAGTAGGTGCATCCATGCATTTGTGAAATTAAACTTCAATTGATTCATATGTATTAAAAAGATGTTAAATAAGGAAAAATTTTTGAAATATCAGTGGATACTGATGAGGATTATTTAAATAAATAATAAATTGGTTTCCAAGACAAACATCTGAACTATAAGAACAAAATTTCAGTAAATACATTATAACTGTACAACAACAAGACATTTATAAGGCATGCATAATTAGTACATTTGTGTATTTTATCCAATATAGCAATTAGCTGAATTCCACATGTTCAAATGTGAATGCATTTATTAATTAATTTATTTATTTTCGTGTTCAGTCATGCTCAGTATGACCCATTCCATAAGGGGCTATTTGGACAAATTATTCATATAATTCCATTTATCAGTGTATTATTATTATTATTATTATCTTACACTGGCAAAGTCAAGCAGGGATTTTCTTGTCAACGGCCCCAGTAATGGGAATTGGATTGAAGCCATTATTTTCCAAAGAGATCAAAAATTTCTTTCAACAAGTTGGGCATATGTTTGGTGGTTCATTGAAATACTATTTGTTATTAATTTTATGCTATTCGGGCTTCCCCCCTTTCTCTCTCTAGTTTGGAATGTATGTATATTTCAAAGCTCATTGCTGTAACATGCATGACTGAGTCAGGAGAGTGTGGACAGAATGTCCCCTCCTCTGAAGGCTGCGCTGCTAAGCACTGCTTTCATATTACACTGCATGCCATGAGTTCAGCTCGCAGAGACCTTAATGGTGAACACACTTCATACGCAGCTGAGCAGGATGGCTTGGTACCTAATCGACCGGCAGGTGAGGGGTGCTGGCCACAGCCAGCGCTGTCCAGATCCAGATTCGACGCAAGACCATGGGGCCCATCCATGCTCTAGTACAGTGCATTAGCAGGATGCCCCACAGAGTTACCCCTGATCACTGAATTATTTGGCAATAAAAAATTTAGTCAATCAGGAAAAATACATTTGTTTGTTTCTGTGTCCTGTTGGCAGATACACACCTGCCACAAGCTTGACAAAACTAGGTTTTTTTGAGAGCCAAAAGCTTTTTCATTCTGGAGGTATGTGGCATAACAATCCAATTTTTTATTAAGTTATTTTTTTAATATTAAGAAGGGTTTTAGTTACTTAGAAATGTTATGTCAGAGCCTTACAAATCAGAAGAGGTTTTTAAGAGACATGATTTGATTGTTATCCAAGTAAGCCTAATTAATTTTATTGAATGGTCAGGTGCTGCCAACAACACGCAGTACAAGATGAAGCATAGTGGGATTTTCATGTAAAACAGTTTCTTGCCAATTATGATGTTGTATACTTGATGAACTGTGTATATACAGCTCAATAACATTTGGTACGAAGATATTTTTAAAATTATTTTAAATTTTTTTATTTGGCTCTGTACTCCACAATTTTACTTTTGTAATCAAATTCACATGTGGTTAAAGAACCATTCACAAATTCTCACTTATTTTTATACACTTTGGTTTCACCATGTGGAAATGAATGTTATGTAAATGAAAGTAGTCATGTTTAATACTTTGTTGAATATCCTTTGCAAGCAATGACTGACTTGAAATCTGTGACATATAGGCCTAGATATCAATAGGTACTGAGTATCTTCTCTGGCAATGCTCTGCCAGGCCTGTACTGCAGCCATCTTCAGCTCCTGCTTGCCAGTTGCCTTAACGTTTCTTTTCAGTATATGAAACGCATGTTCAAATGGATTGAGATCAGGTGAATGGCTTGGCGTCAAGAATTTTCTAGTTTTTGGCTTTGAAAAACTCCTTTTTTTGCTTTAGCAGTAAGGGAGAGCGGGGCAAAACCTGACCTGGGGTAAAATGTAACACATACTTTTTAGGTAGGCATCGATCTTGAAAAAAGTATTTCAGGTTAAACACGCAGAATTATCATATCTTTGTCTCCAACGAATGGCGGGAGATAAATATTTCGGTGATATTTCCAAAAGTGTATTTTGGCTATATGCAAGTTATTTTTTTATCGTGTTTTTTCAGCTACTGTATTTTAAAGAATGTCAAAGAATCCAAATGTATGTGATTGTCTTTTAGTGACTTACAGATCACATAGTTTTGATATTGCGTGCTAGCTTTCTTGGATTACTAGCCAGGCATAAGTGCAGACACACGCCCAGTGGATTTAAACCGAACAAGGTTGTTAGCCAGGTGTCAGCAGGTTATTAATTAACCAATTGATTGGATTTGTTCAACTCATACCAGATCTTCGTAAATGTATTTAACTAAACTTTAGCTATGTGGTGACATGTGACATGGACTGATTGGATAGAACAGACTTAGGCGGGAACCGGAGAATAATGTAGTCTTGTGATAGATTTTAATGGATATAGGTTTCCCATGAAAAACATATAGGCTAAATGTAATCAAAAATTAAATTAAAGACTGTTTGTATCATATAACATGGAATTATAATAATAGATCAATGACAATACATGTTATGACACATATTAGAGCACATTATTGGATACATATATAATAATACAAGATGTTGCACACTGCTATTTGGAATAGGCAGGAATTACCTACCCACTCACATGAAAGTATACGCAGGCTAGATGCTGTAGCATTAGTACTGCTAGAAAGCACTATAAAATATGCATATGCTTTTTTATTATACGTATTCTCTGCTGGGATTTCAGTAAACAGCAGCAGTCTCTGTGAAAGGTTTGTCCTTGTGGGCTCGTAGTGATCCTCCATGTCCTTGTAAGTGTTTTCCAGGAGAAGTTCCATTAGGGTTACAGGATTGAATTCCATTAGCGTACTGCTATATTGACCGGTAAATGTGTCTGAGAGCATCTCCAAAGCCAATTAGGATTTAATTATGTCCTTCTTCCCTGTTCACTGCTGCTCTTGGCTTTAAAGGGGTTCCTTGTGAATGACTTATTTTCTCTTGAGCACTTGACAGAATTAATCAAAGGGGATGGGGGTGGGAGTCTGGGCAGGGGGGTCCTTCTATGTTTCAGCTGTTTACTCTTCCTGCCTAACTAACTGCTTCTAATAGTGTGGAAACTATTCTTGGAGTTCTGAGCAGAGACCCTTGTTTTTGTCTTTTCACACGTGAAAATCACAATTTCATGTGGGAATTAAACATTAGCCTAAATATTTCACGTCCATGAAAGTTACCGTATGCAAAAACAAAACATTTGACAAGCTATCATGTGGAGTTCAACATTTTCACTTGAATGTGAACTACAATTTTTTCTCCCGCCAGCTGATTCCACCTTGCCTGTGCCCTGGTGTATTTTGGTCCATTCATTGGCATCAATGCATGCAGTTCACCAACCCGCCTTCAGAAGTTCTGTAATGTGTCCTCATTTACGTCCGAGACATCCAGGATTTTTGGCAATGTTATGCAGCACACAAGACGCCACAAGGTATATTCACACCTCCTGAGGGCTGTTTTGGAATCTTCCATCTGACTTACGCAAACATCTGAAGCATGTTTTCAGTACTTCAGACATCCTGTCTGTGAGAGTATGTCTAATACAGTCTGTGTTTTACTCAGTTTTTGATTGATTGACTATTCACACACTATGTACGTGCCATCAGCCATATCTTTAACGGATAGCCATTGACCATATCAGCCACCCCTCCACTGCAATTATCTAATTCGGATCAATATTATGACCATCTATTGTGATGTTTTTTTTATTGTTTTTTTTTATTGTGTTTTTTGGATACACATGATGATAATAGTTCACGTTATGCAAGTTTGTGCATGTCATACCCCTGTGTGACAGGAGGCTGTACGCGTGTTGCAAATCTGCCTACGCAGGTGCACATTTATATCTTAAAATAACTGTTTTAAGGGCAAACACCCAAAGAATGAAAGAAACGTTTTTTTATATTGCTTCTGCATGGGAATTTCTGAACAGGCAAAATCTGGGGTCTTCCTGACTAAAACAGAGAGTGTAGATTTATTTTCTTGAGCAGCTCAGGTGAGATCTTATATTTACTGAACATTTCCAACATGGCCTGATGGAAATGAATATTACTTCCCCGTTCATTAATTATGTGAGAGATAGAGTGCCAGTTCTGCGGCTTTGAATTGCTGGTCTACTCTGCCCTTTTTGTCTCTTTGTGTGTGCACCACCATAGGTTTTCATTGTTTTTCTGCCTATGTTTAGGATGCATCTAAAGTAAGCACCGACATTTTGTTCTTTAATCCTTTTCTTCCTGGATTTATTTTTGTCGGCAGAAGGGGGTGTCAAATCCCAAAGGGTGAGCACCAGGGGGTGCAGGGTTAATGGGATAATAAGGATGAATTAGTGAGTAGGAAGTGCACATTTTCTCTTTTTCTCTGTGTGCGTGGGTGTGCGATTGCTGATGCCAGCGGATTTGGTGACGCATGGGAGTCTTGCACTCATAACCGCACCAGGTGCTGTCATTCAGAAAAAGAATGGCCGCTGAAAGAAGATTGCAAGCCACGAGACTGGTCGATTTAAAGGGTTTTCCCCATTACGAATGGGGAGGGCTGTGTGTGAGGTAGGAGTGGGAAGCGTGGGCTTTGTGAATGCCAGGCAGAACAGGAAGTTGATGACGACAAGGTTGCTCACAGAAGGAGCTGCCGTGGCATCTTAACTACAGAGTAGAAAGCAAAGAGTCATCGGAGCATAGCAATTTAAGAAGGGTCCCTGCAAAACACGGTCATTCTAATGAATGAGCTGTGCACTGTGCATGCAATTGTGTTATTGTGTAACACAGTGTCCTTGAATACTGTTGTTTGTACAGATTTCTGTGTTAATGGCAATGGGGCTAGCCATAAAACCAGTGCAAAATTGTGCATTCACAGTTTAGCAGAAAGACAGCTGATGTTTCTGCACCGCTACATATTATCTGTATTCAAAATGTCCAGTATATATTCTGGGTGTGGCTTATGCTTTAGAGGGGGAAGAAAATGCCAATTGCCATCTTATGATTGGATTATTACATTAGAAGGCTACATTTTTATGGAAGTGGAGAAATGAGAGCACTCATTTTATTTATTTTTTTAAATTTTTTTTATGTTTTCTGTGTGATGGTATTTTTCACATAAGAATAAATGCACTCAGTCAGAAAATTTCCAGGCTTAAAACTACCAATTAATTGATATGAATTTATCTTTTGTATCTTTTGTATAATAGATTCATCTACATAAAGGCAAGAGCCAAGTTGTGCTAGCAGATTGATTGACAATGTCACTCATTCATTCAATATTGATAATTCCATGTGCTGGGCAGTTGCCAGAGTAATCACAGCTCTTTGCAAGTCACTGAAAAACAACTTGACATCAATTATCAATAATTAATTGATTAAAAACTATGCAGCGTGCATTGAAATATGTGTCATTGTCATCAGAATTTAAATGAAAGGAACGTCCCTTTGCAATTCCAAACAACAAATGTCAGAGTTTATGCTGTTGGTATCTAACTCTTAGATTATGACCTTTGAGAAACAGACAATATAATTTAACATGGCAAACCTACGTGCTCTGTGTGATCATAGGAATGTACCTGTTTTCTCTCTACCCTCTCTCTGCTTCACAGATCTCAAAGTAAAGATCCTTTGGCCAGTATGGTTACCCCAGGGGTTTTCTAACTGTCCTGGAGAGTTTTCTCTCCTTTAAAAGTTTTATGCCTTCTGGAGGAAACTTAAACACTCAGAGACAAGACTGTGTTTGCACAGTATTCAAAGATTCAAAGTGCAAATACGGCCATGTTTGACAAACCTATCCAAATGGAAACAGGCATGTGCATTTTAACCTCATTGAAAAGAATACCATCAACATTGTTCCCTTTTAATAAAATGAAGTCAAAAGGCTTTATCTCCGATGCAATTTAGAAGTAAAAGAAGTAGACTACTAAACTGATGGGCATATTGGCAGGTTATGCACATGACAAACAGCTGAATAAAGCTCAACTGATTTGGCATGCACTGCCATATCAGAAATTAGTTGTCCACCATGCATTATGGGACCTGAACATTGGACAGTGGGGCCTTGGTCTGATGAAAAATGAAACCTCTGTTCTAAACAAATTAGATTTTCAGTGAGACTCATTAGCTTTGAACTTTGTTACAACAAGTACACTAGCACATTTAAGATGCTCGCCAGCTTTAAATTACATAAAATGTGAAGTGTGTTTTATGTGAATCAGGAAATGCTCCCAGATATCCAAAGCTCCCAATATGTGTCAACCCAGTGTTTGTTTGCTACGAGGCAGTTTTTATAACATACATTTTTTATAACATGCATTTTATCTCTACTGGGGTGTCCATTTTTGAGACAGCAATTGAGATTGCCCAGATGGTGAAGGTCATAAATGAAATGGCTTTCTGTCAAGTCAGAATTGTTAGGCTATTGACATTATGTGATCAGACGTGAGTTTTTTTTTTTTTTTTTTTTTTTACATTTTAACCATTTGACATACTTTTACAAATACTTTTAATATGTATTTTGCTTCCTACTAATATTTATCCAAGTAATGTTTAACATAGATAAAATCTGGAAATATGATTTGATGTGGAAAAAAATAAAACAATATAAAGTAGAGGAATCGTCAGTGACCGCCTGCTGAAAGCTCTTTGGCAAGTGTGAACATCCGTTTAAGATGCAGAATTCACATTGAGTTTGTGAGCTTGCTGAAACTGTCAGCACCCGCAAACAGATAAAGACCAAATCAAATCTGTGAGAAAGCCTATACTGCAAGCTCCTCTGCATTTTCTTCACAAGATGAATGATACACATGGGTGAGGCTTTTATAGGAAAATAGTTCCATTATCTTTGGTAAAAGGAAGATATCAATAGGAAGATAAGAGATAGCAAATGATCACATATGAGGCTTTCTTCTATTTTTAGAGTTAGCCTACTGGTGTAAGACATTCAGAGGAGAGTGCCCAATGAGTGTTAGTATTCTTGAGGAGCTACATTGGAGTGGCTCAAGAATAAAAATACAAATGTGCTTGAGTAGCCTGAGAGATATTTGTTTTCTCTCTCTGGATCTTCCCGGTCTTCTCCTGTTAACATTACTTCCCATCAGCTGGAACCTTCTGAGTGTGTACTGAAAACTGCACATGGGAATCTTAAGTGTCTTTGCAATTTCTCACTGGGAATAACCTTTTTGCCACAGTGTTTACTTGGCCCCACAACATCTAAGCATAACCCCACCTTCTTTTCCATATTATCTGCAACTTTAGTGACTATTTTTCTTGCACTATAGGCTAACTCAATTTAAAATGTCCAGTTCACATGTGACATTTTATTTTCCCATTTAAAATATTTTAATTCTCATGTGAAAATTTTAAAGACAAATTTCACGTGTTTTTGCTTAAGGCAGAGCACCACCTCTCAAATGACCTATGCAATTACGTTCCAACATTAACTGATATTTAAAGCAATCATTTACCATATATGGCTCCATTCCAGATAAAACATACCCTGTGCAATAGGTTAGTGAGTAGAGTTTCCTGAGGGTTCACTCAAATGGGCTAAAAATTATTCAGTTTAAATAGTGACTTTTATTACAGCAAGTAATAAAACTAGTCTATCTAGGAAACAGTCTCTGTCAGTTCAGTTCATGAATAATAATCGTAAAGTATTATTAGTGCACAGAAGAGAGAGGAGACTGCAGAAAGCCTCAAGGAAACAAAGGCTCAAAGTCATGATCCTCACATTCCATAAGTGCGCTGTTGTGCCTTAGCTAGTGGCTCACTGAGAAATCCATAGTTCCTGCCTGTTCACCTGCAGTTGCAACCAGCTGACCAGACAGCAGCTGCACAGTCAGGGGCAGCCTAAGTGCTGAACTGCCTCATTACACAGTTGTGGCATTGTGCCATTCTTGCAGCAAGTTTTAGAAAGGGTATAGCAGCCAAGAGTTCGTTCCCAGTGACAGATTTGGATATATACTCTCTTTGTATCTACCATTGTGCCACAAACACAAAAAGTGTGATGTTTTGGCTTGATACACAATATAATTAATCTGAGTCTGTTTTTTTCCACCCTTGATTTCAACATTTTCCCCCAGTCTCTCTAATTTGGAACGAACAATTACGCATCTTATCTAGCACTGTCCTGCCCATACCCCAAACATGGACAACTGCACCTGAAACGTCTATGCTCCTCAGTAAGGGCCCCTGGATACAAATCCTTCAGACTACATTTCTTTTGCAGTCCTATTAAACATCTATTACTGTCTTCAAAACCTGTCTCACACCAGTGATATGGGCCATTCGGTTTTGTAGTCGGACCAATGCCATCATAAGCACGGGTCACATGATGAATGTGGTTGCCATGAAAACCGTGACAATACAATGAAAAGCTTGAAGCAGAGCTTCAAGCACTGTTTTGCCATTATGTATCAGGGAGTTATTGTTAATGTTCAAATCCATTTTCGGTTAGGTGGCAAAATGCATCTTGTTGGGATAAGTGGGAATTAGTATTTATCTTTTTTTATTAAAGTTAAGATCAAAGAAAAATGTGTGCTGCATTCTGAAAAGCAGGTATATTGATCACGAGATTCAATATAGTTCAGAGATGTCTCTTGTGATGCAGCACCAGTCTACCACAACAGCAACAATATATGTGGCAGTGTGAATGTTCATATCAAGTTACACACTTTTTGGTTTTGGTTACGAGTGTGTAAACAAAACAAGTGCATCTATCAGATGTCAGAAAAATACATGGTCAAGGGCAGGGGGGATGTGGTTTTGTGTGCTGGGGCAGAAAATGCCTGTAGGAGAGATAATAGCTACCTCATAGAATTCTTCGCAAGCTAGCCAACTTATGGCTTTGGAGTGTACAAAATATAGGTTGTTGAAACACTAACATCATGTTAATTTTACACTAATGTAAAGAAACGCATGCTGCCCTCACCCATTCTTTACAATGTCTAGTTAATATTAGCAAGATAGGCCATGGCAGCTACCTGAAGTAGCAGTTGTATATTATTTACCTTATAAAGACTAAAAAAAAACATGCATGAAAAATGCATGCAATTCGACAACTGAAATGAAATTGTAGGTAAATATAAAACTATGGAAAGGCAAAATTGCAAGTAAGACATCAGTACAGCCCGGATCACAAATCAGCAGTGTATAATTTCTCATAAAAACTCACAGCCCCTTCCCGCATTTCACTCACCACTGAAGTGACCCACCCATCAGCCAAATGCAAGCAATGCATTTGTCTGTCTTTCCCCCGCCTTCTCTCCTGGCCAAAGAAAAATGAGGTAGGTGAATCTATTTCATGTAACATAGAAAATCTAGCTCTTACAAGAGCCCCTTTTGCTTGTTACTGGACAGCTAGACCCAAGTATCACTTTAAACCCTCTAATTTATTCATATTAATAGCTTTATTGCATTCAATAAGCTGCTTCTCAGGTTCTTCTATGCTGCTCTCCTACCTTTGCATCACTCTCCTAGCCTGTGTAGTTGTGTAAGCGGGATACTGCTGGCAAAAATGCCTTTTGGCATTTTCCCACATCCCACCATAAACTCAAGGAGCCAAAATTCTCCTTCCTCTCTCTCCACTCCAACCAAAACTGTTCAAACCAAAAGCAAAAAGAGGCATCTTGTAAAAGGTTCACATTAAACTTCCAGTATGGTGACTGCCGAGGGGCAGAGAAGATGGATATATGACAGTACGCTGCATGATGATCAGCGAGACTTACTGGAGACATGTAGGCCTTCACTAGCCTGTTATTATGTCAGCTACAAATATAAAACCTGTCCAGGCAGGCTCCACTGACCCCGTCAGGTCCTGCCTTCATCCATGAAAAGAACTTTTCATCTGGATGTCTGAATCTCCAGGCATCCTCTAGATCAGTGGTCTCCAACCCTAGTCCTGGAGAGCCACAGGGTCTGCTGGTTTTTGTTTTCACCTTAATATCAGCAGCCAATTGAGACCAAGACACCAGGTGAGTTAACTGTGTAATCAACTGTTCTAACTGATTCATGAAGTGCAGAGTCATTATGAAAACCAGCAGACCCTGTAGCTCTCCAGGACCAGGGTTGGAGACCACTGCTATAGATCATACCTTGCTACCATATCTCTCAGTACCCCTGCTGAACTGGGATGGGGCTCCACCCCCCTCCGATCCATATGGGGATCAATTGTGCAGTTAGAATCCCCTCCCAACACTAAAATGTCATCCTGCCCCAGCAGAGCTAGCTCATGCCTCAATGCCCCAAATAGCACAGCCCTCTCTCTACACATGCTATGAGAATAAATGTTTAGGAATAAAAACTCTTGGCCCTTGATGTCTGCTCTAACTTTCAGCAGTTCGCCTTTACATATCTCCATCTGAGATATTATGATGACTGCAGATTTGGTGACTGTCCTTGTAACATGGTTTGTTCATTGCCAGACTGAAACTCCCCACATAGTACCTCACAAATAGTCCATTAATAACCAAACGGGAACAGTCCAGTCTTTCTCTGGTCCTCCGATAAATGTGTGGCCTGTTCAGCATACTCTAGCTTTTTGCTCATACTCCTGGCTATTTGCCTACTTGCGTTTTGCTGTTTGATATAAAGGATTCCGCTGTTTTTTTGGGTCTTTTGTATTTCTTTTTTGGATTATATTGAGAGACCCAAGCTGCAGCTTAACATGTTCTCTTATTAATTTCTGTTATAACAATAGCTTCTTCAATATCCATGTCTGTACCATTCACTGTTTGATAAGGTAGTTGTGATTAGACATAGGATATGTTGGCTGATAATTGAATTAGCTTTTTAATTTCAATATGGTTGTGAGTTGTACATACTGTATTGATTAATGTTATTCCACCAGGTTGTTCTGCCTATCAACATATTTGGGAATTTAATCAAAATTTTGGAGTCTGATCATTTTAATTTTACATGTTGTATACATTGAATAAGAAGAGTTTAGAGTTTTAGACTAATAAACATTGATGACACTTGCTTTTGGCATGCATGCACTGAAGATTAAACAAGGGCATTAACACTAAAAACCACATGATTCAGGAACCACAGTTTAATTGACATCTGTGCTCAAAGCCGTGACGACCTAAGAAAAATCTGATAGAAACAATGAAAAAATTGTGGTCATTCCAGGTGATTGATATATGTGCTTTTGACACATTGGATACAGATCTGCTATACTGCTTGAGGGATAAACAGCAAAGGGTTTCATGAAATCTGATCTGACGTTGCACAACCAAGTTCATTTTTCAATGTCACTTCTTGTTGCCAAGAATTTCATTGCACAGGTGAATGACATAGCCAGTAGCCTATACACAGAGAAAACAACAGTCAGCAGGGTGATGCTGAAATGCTTACAATAAGGCATCCTTCCATATAAAAACCTGGGATGAAGATGTGTGGTTATCTGAGGTTCTGGCATCAATGCCAGAGTAGAATAAAAAATATGAAGGCCAAATTCAAATGTTTGTGTTTCACCAAGTTTAAAGGTAGATAACCACCAGCTAAGAGAGTAGTTATTTATACAAGGCAAAATTCCTTTGAGAGATACAGGAAACAAGGCCTCCTGTCATACACAACAGTCAAACATCCAGTGTTACATCAACTCTGATGTGACATGTAAGATCCCTCTTGCTTTTTTATAACCTCTGATAAGGATTCAATTAACATTGAGAATTTTACTGAGCGACATCAATATTACGAAGCCATGCCATGCACATTGCTAAGACATCCTTAAAGTTGAGGAAAGATTGAAATTAAGAGAATGGATAAGAGAGATATGGAGCTCATTTGAAGCTGATGAAGAGTGAAATGGCATTTTCCCCTTGAAAATCTGACCTGCTCAAAGGACTATCAATGCAATGTACTGTCACACTTAGGTGCCTAAAGGGATAAACTTCTAAAGAAATTATTTCATGGCGGTACTGCCATTCATTACATATAGGGCATGAATCACACACAAAACTCATGATACAGCCAATGATTGGTCATGTTACTGGATTCACATGTGCTAAAAGGTAAGGAAAGGTAAAAGGTAAATTGTAAGTTTTCCAGCTTGTAGCTTGTTGTAAAGTTCTCAAGGAGTATCAGGTTTATTATATTGAAAATATAAAGGGTATCTATTATTTCCAGCTGCTAGTATTTCTTTTACACCAGTAAAGCTCTATCTCAGTCCTCCCCTAAGCTGAAAAGTTGATTCAGTTGCTAGTTTGACAAAATGCCACACTGTTTTTTTTTACTTAGTCATCCATAGCTAGCATTTCAGTTCGAATTAAATGTGTTCAGGCATATTTAATGATACTGCAGTTAGAGAGAAGCAGGGTGCCAGCACTTCATTCTAAAACGTGACTCAAATGTAAAATTAATCAGGAACTAGAGAACCACATTGAATTGGGTTTTTGACTGCCAGTGTGTTTCATACAAAGTCATCATTTGATTTTCAGACTCCATTTTGAATGGGTAAAAGCCACAAACTGTTAACAAACTACTCCCGTGGTGGCAATTAGTAATTGTTCACACAGCTGGATGTTTATCACCCCACTGCTTGCCAAGGCCTGTAGGCTAAGAAATTCCATCACAAATTAAACAATGTTCAGTGTTCGCTGGTATTGACTCCACAGAGTGTGATTGTATTTATTTATTTATATACTCATTTAACCTAGCCTAATATATATATATATATATATATATAACCTGCATTCATAACGTGAATAAAATTAACATTTCAAACATCCCTAAGTGTGTGTAAGCCATCAGTCCAGCAAATGTCAAAGCCATTTTACCATTTGACATTTTTCATGTCACAGAAAAAGTGGGAAGCCCATATATGCCTGTCAAACCTTCCTTCCATCCATCCATTTGCAAAAATAGAGGCCCCCTTTAGAGTCAGACTGACAAAGCAGCAAATCAGCTAGCATCATTTGGATGTAATTAGATATGATATGCAAGCATTTATCAAATCAAATGTACTGACTGGATTGTTTTTTTTCCAATCAATCAATAATAAATAAATAAATCAATAAATAAAATTTACTTTAGATTGCACACTCAAAAAAGAAGAAAGCGAGACTTTGTGTCATTAATGACTGAGTTAGGATACGAACGACTGTTGCTGTCACTATCACATTTGCTCCTTGTAGTATAGAACGCCTGAAATGCCGTACATATACATGTGAACATAGGTGGATAATATCAGTCAGTTTACAAGCGGTCAAATCAGTTTTGGTTTCAGATATTTTGCACCTTACAGCTGGAACAATCTGCAAAAGAATTTTAAACTTGATAAATTAATTTCAATTCTGGACTTTAAACACGCAATTCATGACTCGGTGACCAAAGTATGCTCCTGCTTTTAACCTCTTTTAACCTCTTCTCTACTTTCAATTATTGTTACACCTCTGTCTCATTCCACATTTGATGTTTGTACATTTTGTTAGGTGTAAGTCTTGTTGGGCAACTTTGTGTTTCATGTCAGGTCCCCCTTGCAAAAGAGATTTCAATCTCAATGGGGTTTTCCTGGTTAAATAAAAAAATAAATAAAAAAATAAAAAATTATCATAGTAGTCATTTTACTATCAATCAATTACATATGCCAATCATTGTAATCAGTCAATGAGAAACCAATCAATCAAGTCTACAACATAATGCCACTAGGACACACATACCACTTGGCGATCTGACATTCCGGGGATTTTGACATCCACACTTAACCAAGTGTCCTTATTTTCTTTGATCTTGTTTGATTTGTATTTTGCCGGACCAGCATCTTGTGATAACATGCTGTGCACAAGGCTCTCTTTCCTTTTTTTACTTTAGATTTTCTGTAGTCAGAGCACAAGGATGTTTTAATTATTACTATTTTTCATCAACAAAGATCAGTGGAGTGCTTTCATTTTCCTGGGATTTTTAGTGCGTCTGGCACAAGTCAGTGTTGTGCATGATACTCCAGTGTAAGTGCCCCCTAGCTGCATTTTTGGCACAGCCAGGTTACTAATTTCTTACCAGTGAGAAATGAGCCATTTGGCAGTAGCTCACCTGTGGTACATGATGTGGCTTGTACAGCAGAGAGCAATCACTAGCATGTAAATAAAGGGATTCTCTCTCTCTCTCTCTCTCTCATACACACATAAACAAATACATTCACATAGGTGTGTGTGTGTGTGTGTGTGTGTGTGCGTGTGCATTTTTGTCAAAACTGCTGTGTCAGTTATATGCAATAAACTATATAAAAATAAAGTGCTTTGTGGAATAAACCAAATACTTTTATTGAAGCTAATAAGACAAATTCCATTCTTCCATATTCACTACGGTGCTGCACCTTAGTAAAGTGCACTGGGAAAATAAGAGAAATCCCTAAAACTTGCGTGTTTGTGTTAATGCATATGTATTTTAGTACATTCTGATGTTAGACCACAGTAAATATGGGAGGAGGAGAGAATGGAAATGTATGAGTTATCATGGCTGGTAGCCATGATAAATCATAGTTAATTGTGTTTGTTTTCTACCATCTGCAAAAAGCAGGTGTTAACTTTTAAGATCAGCATTGCCATCCGTAAAAGGAGAGTGTTAGAGTTGGGGAGAGTCACCCTAAATAACAGTTTTCAGATTTTGCTTTTATTCAGAACACATTTAGCCTACTATTAAATTTTACTTCAAACAGTTTTGACGTCAGTAGTCATTAGCCATTTCAGTTAGCCTACATTCATATTGTCGGATAATGAAGTATTTACTAATGAGATGTGTTAACATTTAAAGGTGACATTGTCTATCCACTGCATCCATGTATCCTGAAACCTGTCCAAAACCCGACTCCACCAGAGATGGAGTAATACATCAATAATGCTTTCCTGCCATGTACAAGACAAATCAAAAATGTCGGCAGTGAATTTAAATGAATTCGCTAAATTTAAATTAATTTAAATGTGTCTGTGCTCATTTACATAGCCAGTCTCAGAAAATACCATAATAAATTGAAAACATGCAGCGATGCACAATTTGGCAATTTGCAGAAAGATTGGCAGAGAGTATGTAATCATAGCTTCCCCCGTAACTTAGCTTTTTATCAAATCAAATCAAATCAAAAATGTATTTATATAGCACATTTCACAAACCATTGTCACAATACGCCTCACAGACAACCCTGACCTAAACCCCCACAGGAGCAAGCCTAAGGCAACAGTGGCAAGGAAAACCTCCCTGGTTTTTGTATTAACTTCCTGGGGGAATTCGTATTAATTATATTAATTTTCGAAATTACAGCATAATGGGAGGGTCACGTTCTCCCTCTTTGATCACATACACTCCATCCATGGTACATCCCTGTTGTATTGCATAAACTAATTGCAGTCATAAAGGTCACAATTGATCACTAATTTTATAATCACTCATAATTATGACAATCCAGTGCTTACACTGACCCCACAGGGATTTAGATGGTAATGCAAGTTTAATTTTTGGTTATATTTTATGCTCGAAAGATGGGAACAATGTATGTTTTTATGCAAATAAAATTGTTCAGAGAAAAATACTGTTTTCATCAGAATTTTATTTTCCAAAAATATGGGTAACTAAATAAGGCACCACATTTTCAGTACTCTATGTACTGCCCTTTCATAACTACTAAAACTACTGTGTTGTCTTCCATAGTGTTTTATCGGATTAGTGATTACATTACATCACACATTACACTAATTGTAACATTACATTCCATTTATGACGCTTTCATCCAAAGCAACGTACAGTAAGTGCATACCGGAGGTCATTGGATCAACTACAAAACACAGGTCCGATAAGGTACAATACTCATTTTGTAACAGTTATTCATAGCCATGTTCCAGTCCAGTTCCCACAGTAAACATTACTCTGACCTAACCTATGGTAAGTCAAACTAGGAGGCATGACAAGCTACAACATCAAGATAATGATCCAAAGTACAATAAGTGCTGGATGGAGGTACATGTAACATGAAAGTGGCACAGGAGGTGCATGTGTAACATGAAATAAGATAAAAATGATCTCAGATTGGGAGTGTCCCGCAGAGTGGTGATAGTTAGTCCAGGTATAGTCTGAAGAGTTGAGTCTTCAGACCATGGAGGAAGATGGGCCATGAGGGAGTGGTTCATGTGATCATTTTCGGGGTTGGTGTCTTTGACCCATCACCCTCTGAATTGAAAAAAATCTGAGTTTATATGCAGTATTGGTTTATATTCAGTAATTTGAAGAAAACACATTATTTTAAAATATTGACATTGTGTATATATATATATATATATATATATATATATACAATTTCATATTTTATATTACTGTAGTTGTCCAATAAGTCATAGAAATAAACAATCTGTATTAGAAATGCATGAAACTAGCAATCCTGCAATTATATTAATTTATGCATTTAGAAATTAAAATCATCTTAAATTCTTAATCTTAAACTATTACTGCATTCATGAACAGTACAATATTAAACATTCAACTATAACCATGTTTTTACCTACTTGTATTAATAAGTTTTTAAAATGCACAGTGGAGATTATTTAAATAATAGATACTTGGAAAATGGCTACCTATTTATTACATTTTCTCTCCTTCAGGCCAAACAGTTTCTACTGCTAATACCACTTCAGTCAAGGAGGCTTGTTCTGCATCCCTTGTAGCATGATTTGATCAAACATTTCTTACAGACTGTTGAGAGAATGGGAGACTATGAAAAATATGTACTCAAACAGCTGCCCATGGGGGTATTTATCAAGAGAAATAATTATCTGTGGTGAAAACCCATTAATAAGCACTTATACAAAATAGCATGAGTATCATCCTGTGGATGCACTTACAAATTGAAAAACTGAACATCAAGTTTAATTTCAAATATAATTGTAGACACATATACACTGCAAAAGAAGCACAATACGATTCCTGATCACTTTTTATCATAGTCTCCACACATAGACCAGGAATATCTGAGAAATATATATTTTTTAAAAGTTTGATATTCTGCCGACTGACTAGATGTTGAAACCTTATTTACTGCATTTTTTTTCCATCACTGACACCCCAATTGCCTGTGATAATGTTTTATCCATTGAGCCTCAAATAAAAAAGTGAAATAATAGAATAGTGTTCACAGCTCAAAATATATCAGTCAACATTCAAATCAGTGTAATGGCAGATGGAAAATAAATGCACAACTGCAAAATCCAGTTTATACAAATCCATGCTCTGAGAACATTATGCAAAATATTATGACCAATAATCTGAAATCTCTGGGCTGCAGGAAGATCTTCCAAACCGTGAACAGGAATTTGTGGCTTTAATTATAACACGCCTCCCACTAGATGGGCGATATTTGTTTTTGTCGTGCTGTCTCACACAGTTTGATAAACAGGCCTTAACGAGCTTCCTGATCTCAGCTGGCGGTGTTGAAGAAAGCTGACCAAGGAACAGTACAATTTCAGTTCAGATAATAATAACAGCAACAACAACTATTATTATTATTATTATTATTATTTGTAGTAGAAGTACTAGTATCTAGTAACAACAACAACAATAATAATAATAATAATAAACTGGAATTAAACTGGCAACAAGTCCTATATGTTTACCTCGTGTACAGTACTGAAGCTGATGGTGAATGTGGCCATTTTTTCTTCAATAGAGCACAGGGGACATAGTTAATGGTGCCCATTTCAAAATAATCACTGCAGGGTTTTGATATAATTATGTTGTAGAAGCAAAAAGCTAAAAGCCCCCCATTTTAGTTTTTGGTTAAAGAGGGGTGAATAGCATTTTGGCACCCAGGGATATGCTTTTATTTATCAGGGCATTTTTATTTATAAGGGCATGAAGTGATTAACACTGGGTATGTAAGCCCTTCTGAGAGGCTGTGAGGTCATCAATTTACAATTACAGTGTTTACTTCACTGAAATAAACATGTGCGCTCACAAAAGCTTTTGTGAATTTAATTCATAAAAACACTCCAGCACCATACCTATCCAAAGGACGGAAATGAAAATAGTTTGCTACAGAGGACTAAAGGTGCCAACATTATGTAAATAATGATATGAATAAATTGAAAAAATCTATACATTTATGCATAAATAAATATATGGGTAAATAATGAAATGATTATATAACTCCCACCTTGTGGCTGTTTTTTTTTTTTTTTTTTCCACAATAACGTGATCCTACTTTAATTTTGATTTCATAAATAACATGTTGCATTTCTGAATGGCTTTCTTCATTTCAGGAAGGAATTACTTTTCCGAATGGAATTTTTATATCTGAACTTCCTTTCTCAATTCATAATGAGCCTTTTCAAAGACCTCCTATCAATTGTATGAAACTGTTTGTATTCCGGGAATGGTCGAGAATGTTGTGTAGCATGCATTTCTTTTCCGACTGCGCATCAAAGGAAGGTATTGATTCATGTCTGATTCAATCCTTTATACTGCACACACAGTATGCTTCACTGTGTGGATCTTTTGTTGAGTTTGCTGTTCTTTTGTGCTGTGTATTGTGCAGAAAGTTTCATTGCAAACACTGACAAACACTGCAATTTTGTGTTGCATGTTTGCTTTTATTTATGTGTACTACTCCCCTGTAATGATTTCTTTTTGTGTCATTATCTGGATCGTCACAGCCGCCATCATTAATTGCAGCCTTGCGTGGGGAATAAGAATGTGGTCGTGTCAGGATAGGTAAGAAGGAATCTGCCTGAGTTATACAAGGGAGAGTGAGAGGTTAGTTGGGGTTGGTTCTGAGCACTCTGCACACACACTGCTTGATTTTTATCAGAAGAAATGGAAGAACAGAAACTTGGAATTTGAGTCAGAAAACTTGCATTTTTTTTTAGAGATGGTACAAACCAAGTTTCGGAATAACCAAGTTATTTACTCAATTGCTCTCAGTTTAGTATTACTGTTCAGAGCACTCAACCACTTGCTACATTGCCATCTGCTGGTCATTTCATGGTGAGAATTTATTTCTGAATCAGTTTTTTTTTTTACAGTTTATGTCATTGAGACGGAAATGATGCATCTGTTAGATCAATTTGGGATCAGTTCCAAAAAGGTTTCGGTGATGAGATAAATAAATAAAATCTTTCACAGTGTGGTGCCTGTGCCTTGTTTTTTTTTTTTTGTTTGTTTTTCTTTGCATTATATTTGTGTCATTTGCTTCATATCCAATTCAAAGGAAGAAGAAGAAAAAAACAACATTGCACGGTAAAATTTGACCAATTCAGTCACTGAAAAAAAAAAAACAACCTGATTTTAACTTCGCTTTAACATGCATTAGTGTTACCTGAGATTTTACCTAAACTTAAACACCGTAGCTTACTCTGCAGTCCCAAGTGAATCTTTAATAAGAAGCAACTTCTGAAGTGGTTTATAATAGGTGATGGTGAAAGCTTGGTGAAATACCATCTTGGCATTCAAGTCAAAACCTGGCTACATTCGGTTGAAAAGTGAAAGTTTTATAGCTGACTAGGATGTTTCCTGGCTAAATTCAGGTAAAATGTGAGCTATATTGGGTTAAACTAGTCCATTTATATACAGTATAAAGGTCTTTTGCTGAGCTTCAATGGAAGTGTTTTTAGCCTTTAATATAACCTTGCCAACAATGCTGAGGTTCTGTGAATTAGGTGACATCGCCAATGATTCCGCATTGGGTGCCTCAATGCTGAAGTGGTTAAACTGTTAAATGGCAGTTTGTGTGGTGTATTTCTGTGTCTTAAATTGTAGCTGGCATCAGTTTCTGTAGTAGAATTGGGTGCCAGTCCAGTTGTGTCCGTGCTTATAGGGAGGGCAGCTCTAGAGAAATCAGCTGTCCCAGAGTAGCGTAGCTTTTTTTTTGGGGGGTGGGGGTGATTTTGTTTAGTGCTTTGAAGCATTTAGCTGGCATGTATTTGTGATCTTCAAGAGGGTAATGACCTGTGGGCATTTGCTTGGTACCCAGGTTGGGTAACTAGGGGAGCTACAGTGACATCTGCAACGTTTTTAAAATGTAAAGCAATCATTCTTACAAGTAAAATGTCCAAAGTTTATTTTACTTTATCAGAGTACATATGAGTCCAACAGGGATCATATTTACTCTGTAAGACTGATTTAATATGGAACATTTTACTTTGTATGTATGCATAACTTTCATATGCCATCCCAACCTGGTCTCATGACCCATTCATATCTAATCAACAAATTTCCAGCACCATAAAATTTGTATTTATCCAATGAATGATGGAAAGCCACCATCATTGCTAAATTTCAAATGTACATTCATAGAAAACCCTGTTTCATGTAGGCGCATAACAATCCTGGATAATTTGATGCTTATCTTATCAAATTATCTCATTAAATTCAGCCTTACTCTGTTTACCGAAGGTGAATTAGGATTTGATAAATGAATCAAGGATAGAATCATCTCAGATAACTGCGTGCCTGTTCTGCTATAAAGAGTAGATGAATCACTTGCCAAAAAAACAGGATCATACTCCTTATTATACTCAGTATGTGAATATTGTTCTGTTCCAGTTCAGCTCCATATACTGGCATTGTGCATTGTTCCCCCTGGTTATGACACGTTTCCTGTCATGTGGCATCTATCAGGTAGTAAAATAAGTTAGTTTCCAGCCTCGTGGCTTTCAGTTTGTTTGCATGAGGTCTTCCCTGTTAAAATGTGCTTCCATCTGCTTCATCTTATGCCTTTGGTTGCATCGTCTGTATTGTATATTTATTTACTTATTTTGTATTTGCGCCTGTATTTCTACATGGATATTTAGTAGAATCTGATTCATTAAATAAGTTTATAATACTATAATTGCACTTTATGGTAGCTTCTTATAATGCTAGCTACTTCTTATGTTATCTTATTTACATAGATTCAGGTTAATTAATCTGAAACCAACCGTATTTGTGTAATTTTATGTATGTACACCACGCATTAACAAGATGATGTTAGTTTACAGGTCAGGCATTTGTTAGCCTATTGTCAAATATAAAGCAACTGTGTATGCTCTGTTGATTTTCAGTTTCACACTTTCCAAACTAATAAACTTGTGGGCAAACCGATACACTGTCTATGGAGTCTGCTGACGCACTTTTATTATTATTATAATTTTTTTTTTTACAGATTCATTTATTTTTAAAATGAAATGACAAACTACCAGTATTGGTGGTGGCAATAATTACACCTGTGCAGGCTTATGCACCTTATGCCACAAAGCACTATATATATAATATCTTTATTTATTAACATTTTTTCCTTGATTTTATTACATTTTTCCCAACTCTGAACTGAACCAAACTAGATTTCCCACCAGCAACCCTTCCTGCCCACTTGTCAAGCATGTGCAGCCTCCGATTCACCTGGTGCCTATTCTTGCGATTTCCCACACTGCCAACACACCACTGCCAATGCATCATATATTATCCATGTTGTCGAAGAATAATGCATATTCTTTGTTCATGTGTCAGCAGGTGCCTGATCTGACCAGATGTGGGCGCTAGAGAGTGGTGAGCCCAAAGGAATTAGCCGGCTATCATTCCCCAGCGTAGGCTGAGCCAGCTGTTGCCTTGCCGGGGAACCATAGCCTTGTCAATGCGGACCTCCGGCTTTAATTCATTACTCTACATGTTTCTGCTCAAACCTAACTTGTGCTTATATTATATTATTTCATATCAGGTTATATGCAAGTGAATTAAAAAAAAAAAAAAAATTCAAAGTGAAAATCAAAGCACATATTTCCTTGACAGCTCACTAAACCTTGCTGGTTTTTAGATGGCAATGTGCATCTCATGAGATATGCTATGCAAGGACCCCATGTCATGCAAACTGGCCTTTAAAACAACTGTCCCCAGAATACCCCAAATAATCCCCTGGGCCTGTCATTTCCAGTCACAGAGCATGTTAGTCTGCACATCCTCCAAAAAGTGTGCCGCCAGCTGCTGCTTTTCTCAACTGCAGTCTAGTGTAAGCTATCCCATTATTGTTATTGGACCATATGCATTTTCTGCAGCTGAAGCAGGAAGATTGCTGCAGATACCCACTGACCAGTGGAATCACTGCTGCATGATGACATGAAGCTCTGCCCACCTGGTCAACACTACAGCCAGCCATGCATTGCCCCATGCATTGACTTGACGTTAAATATTTGGGATTTGATCTGGACTGCAAAAAAGGGAAAAGGGGCTCTTCATGAAATATCAAACCAGAACATTAACGCTATGGGCCAAAATATCCAGGAGGGAAATTAAATGAACGATGGCACATGGTCGCCAAGACTGTGGCAGTACAATGGTGCTTGAATGTGCAAACGTGAATGGCAGAAAAAGGTTTGGCTGCAAAGCCACAGCACAATAATACTGGGAGTGTGTTCTCAAGGACAACCAAAGGACACGCTGGGAGAAATTAATGAAATGCAAGTGGGATGAAAAGAAGGATTTTAAATGGGCACAGGAACTTGGGTGACTAGAGAAATATGTGTAAGTCGGAAGTGCAATTTAAATGACTTGTGAAATGTAAGTGATGCATGATTTATATGATATTGCTGTGCTGTGACAGGCTGCTCTACACAGACCTTTGGAATCCAGTAAACGGTGTTTTTATTGTAATGTGTTGAAATTTAGGAGCGCGCTACTCTTCGTGCAGGGACAGTAAATGCTCAATTCAGCCTCTAGTCATTGCCAAAGCAATTCCAGATTGACTCACATTTTATTTGGTTTTTGGCTGAATAACTTTGCAAAAGATAAACGATCTTCAATCATTTGAACGGCCGGCTCTGAAACTTCTTCCCCCTAGTCAAACAACAAATGCTGTCTTTGGACAACCAGAACGTTCCATGATGGCTGGGGACTTCTGCGCCAAACCCAGAAGGTTTAACCACCCCCTCTTTGTGAATCAGCGTTTCTCATGAGCATCTGTTTCATAGGTGGTTCTCAAAATATACAGTTTCTTTTGCCAAATTAGTATTATTTATTTTGCTAAAACAAAAATTTAAAATAAAGGTGTAAACTCAGAGCATGACATATAGTTTAGTACTCTCACTACTGTACATACGTAGTTGTTTCTGGGATTTTCTTCTTTCTATGTTAAAATAAATAAAATAATTCTGGCAAAACTCTTGAATACATTATAATTATTGTACTTTTTATTACATTGCTTTTCCTTAGACAGAGTTGTTACCTTAAAAACTATGCTGCACACGTTACTCCAATGTCATTGTATGGCTGAGTAAATTGAGCAATGTGTATGCCATTGGGCTATTTAAAAAACAAACAAAAAAAAAAAAAAACTAGGGAACACACACACACACACACACACGCCTGGAGGCATACTCTTGCTGTACAAGCTACGTTAGACCACAAACCCCTAAGTGTCACTATGCCAGGTATTGTAAATCTGGCAGGTCATTAGAAACATCATCTAAAATATCTAAATATCTAAAATATCTTTCATAAAAAAGCACTAAAGTATAAATACAATTTTCAACCCACAAAGTCAAATATTACTCAAAGTCCACATATTGACAGCTAGCTTGCTATGTATATAAACAGGCAGAAAAAAAAGATTCTATTCTTGCCAATGTTGAATGTTTACAACAAGAAAACATTACATGCACTGATTAGCCTTGCTCATTTCTGCCTGGCCAGCCTGTGTTATCAGCAGTAGATGTTGCTAGGAAACGGCTGGAGACCCTTCTGCCTGTTTATTAGAGTGATGCAGTGTTTAGGAGAAATTGTCAAACAAAATGTTACTGAGCTAACTTGAACTGAGGAAAAAGGCTAAAATGAATGCAAGTCAACGTGTGCAAGATTGCCAAATTAGTAAAATGCGCAGTACCTACAATTTCAATTTCACAAAAAGGACCTGGACAGTAACAGCCAAGTTTCATGTATTATCTCAAACTTCTTAAAATGGAGACAATTTTTTGATTGTAACTTTACAATTAGATAATGGATTTTTGTCAAACTTTGGAGAAGAAAATCCTTGGCACACAGACAGGATGCAAAATTTCATTATGTTTGACCCAGGCACTGCTGAGAAAACTTAACCTCCAAATCACATTTAGCACAAATTGTTTAGCAGTCATTGGCTCTCAATGTAAGGGCCTTACATCATTCTGTATTTTGATTCCATGCAACATTCTAGGTGGTGTTCTTCGTCTACCAATGACTTCATGATTTTTTATCATTATTGTGGCTAGAAGAAAAAAAAGAAACAATGCATTCTGAATGTGTTTTATTGTGGAAAATCCTACAGTGTATGATGTATCACCCCTTTAACCTTCAGCCTACCTGTCTATGAAGTATCATCTTGTCATATTGCTCATGTAGGCAAGATGAACATATATGTCCTGCCATACAGTGATCAAATTAAATTCAAATCAGACAAACCAGCAGTAGCTTTCAGTAAGTTGCAGATGGAGGCTTCCTGCACTGTTTTCAGTATGTCCCCCACTGCGTGACATACCTAAAATCTGAATCATTCATGACCCAAAGGCAAGGAAAAGCATGTCATATTTATAGCACATTTCAGGCATGTTCTTTTGGTCTCGGTCTGATCTAATAACCCAGGAGGCCTTCCGAGACATTGAACATGTATATGCTGTTCACAAATGGGAACATGGTGATACTCTGATTCAGGCTCAGACGCAAATGATTGCAATGCCCTCGATAGGAGGCTATAAATATACATATGAACTCAGAATTGCAAAGCGAGGAAAGTGCAACCTTCATGATCGCTTGCCAAATCATGTGCACTTTGAAGCAGATTCACAGAGGTTTAAACACATGCATATGGCTTCTGCACACACACAGTATGTTAATTATTACCAAATTTTAATTAATTGAGTACAGCAATTGGATGTGTTCCTTTAATGTATTCATACTGTAAATGGTTCTTATATTTTAAAAAAGTGAGACAGTATTTCTTGAGAAAGTATGATCCAATTGTATTCATTATAATAATAATAATAATAATAATAATAATAATAATAATAATAATAATAATAATAATAATAATAATAATAATAATGTTTGTAAATGCAGACTGGAAAAAAAATGTTAAAAGTAACATTTAAAAATATATATAAAATCTTATAGACCCTTACAGAGAGAGACCCTTACAAGTAATATTTTATTTCATTATTTCCTAATGCCCCCTTGCAGTACACTGTGGTATGACACTTTGTAAACAATGTTCACACAAAAATAATTATAAGGTTTTTTTAATTATTTTTTTATTTTTTTAGTAGGCAGTGGGCAAATGACCTCTCTCCATAAAACACTCATGTAGTTTACAGGCTTGAAATTACCTAAAAAATAAAACAACTTCAAAAACGACATGAACACAACATTTCAATTTTAACAGATTATTCAAAATATGATATTTTTCAATTCCATAGCAAACAATACACACCAGCAGTGACTGTCATAATTTGGAGTTTAATTAATAATTTTTCCTATTTGCTAAAATTGGTCTCTAAAGAATGATAAAGCGGTGTTTCACAAGAGATAGATGGTACCCAACAGTTTCTAATGCCATCAATGCTGAATACAGGGTGGTACACAAAAAAAAAAAAAAAAAAAAAAACAACAGAGGCACATGAGTTCCATTACTAGGTGGGGGTATCTGTTAAGTGAACTGAAATTGAGTGGTAAAACATTATAGTTGGAGGCTGTGAAACTAACGTAAAGCCAAAATTCTCGTTACTTGTCAAAGCAGGGATCCTGCCTTACAGAATATGTTAATGAAAATTGGCGTAGGAATTAAGGTCTGGTTAATACTCACAGTCATCAATATGCAAAAAAAGTGAAATATACATTTGATTTTGGTTATTTGTCCATCCATCCATTATCTATACCCACTTATCCTGGGCAGGGTCGCGGGAGGTGCTGGAGCCTATCCCAGCGTACATTGAGCGAGAGGCAGGATAACACCCTGGACAGGTTACCAACCTATTGCAGGGCACACACACCATTCACTCACACCCATACCTAAGGGAAATTTAGAGGCTCCAATTAGCCTACCTGCATGTCTTTGGACTGTGAGGGGAAACCGGAGTACTCGGAGGAAACCCGCGCGGACACATGGAGAACATGCAACTCCACACAGAAAGGCTCAAGCCAAGATTCAAACCCACAACCTTCTTCCTGCAAGGTGACAGTGCTACCCACCCGTGCCGCCCTTGGTTATCCGCCAAGAATTTTTAGAAATAATAGCCTAAATCTTTATTAGTATAAAAAATTCAAAATCGGTGAAAATATGATGTGTGTGTACTAAGGAGCCAAGAAGCCAAACGCTTCCATTTGTAATATATAGCAATGCAAACAAACATGTGCATGTAGGTTTACTGCAGAAATGTTGCTCCGGTAGGGTAGATTCCAGATGACTCACACCATGCTTTGTACAGCCTGATGCCCATCCAAATGATTCGATCCACTCTATGGATCAGTGAGTTTCCAGGTGGCACAGTCACTTCCTAGCAAGTAAGCACCTATCGAACCACCATCAATGCCAGCTGTTGGTTCGCCAGTGTTCCCCAAATTGCTATATTCCCAGCCTCCTAGAAAGTTGCAGGATCATTCAGGAGCCATCCTGCATTCTGTTGCACCTCTGGTGATCCTCAGCCCAACTCTCTGCTAGCCAACCACTGCATGCTTACTTGGTACCTTATATAATTGTCAAATCAATTCATGATCATTATTGTATAATAATGTAAGACTGTATCTGAGAAGCAGCAATCGGAAGTGAGCAGAACACCAACATTCTCACAGGTGTACAGCTCTGAGGAAAATAAAATGAAAATGCTATTTTACACACCGATGGCAATGTAGTCATTTATCTCTGATTGGTGAACTGATTCTTTCAAATAACTTCTGTGAGTCTACAAGTGAGTTAAAGAGGGTGCAGTTATCATGCTAGAAAACTGCACCAATAACCAGTTGCAGTGAATAAATATGATCTCGCATACAATTGTTGTAATTCACTTTTGATTTACACAATCTATTGTAAAGAGATTTGTAATCTCTTCCTGGTGCAGGCACCCATGGTACATTTACTGCCACTTTAAAAGATAAAGGATTTTTTTGTACATGTAATCTTAAAAGCCAATTGTTTGCTTTATTTAACAATGGAGCATTTAAATAATATTTCACAGTAAGTGTACTGGTGTGTGCTAATACAAATACACACTAAGCATGTAGTTTGAAAAGTGTTGAAGAAGTCTCACAGCTTTCATAATATTTTACAATGTAATTTTAACATTAATGACTTACAGGTCCTTAGGTGTCATTAGAAACATACTTTTCCCAGTGATTCTTTTATTACTGCAATTAATTTTATGGTGGTTAAGTGGCAGCATTTCTGCCAACTATCTTGCAGCTTATCTCAGCTTCTTATGTGAAATAAATTATATATATGTATAGCCTATACTGTATATATATTTATATAACACTGAGTGCAGCGTATGTTTGCGTTGGTCAGCTCTTCTATGTAGAACAGCGATTTATGAACCTAGATATGTCATTTCAGAACCAATCTCGATGCCATTTCGCAGGTGGACTACAATCGCTATGGACTCGCCAAAAACCCATTTTGGTATAGCTTCATTATGGCATTACTGTGTTGTCTATGCCCCTAATAAATTACATAATGCTCTTGTTTGAAGTACAGAAGACATATACAGGGCTGTAGCAGTTGCCAAAGGTCTGTGCAGACACATCTTGATGGAGAGCAGCCTAATGTTAGCATTAGAGCTGATCAGTTTAATTTCCTATCTTTCCGCAAATGCAAACATTTCACAAACGCAACTTTGAATGACCATAATCTCTTCAGATGGTAAAATGAAAAAACACAGTGCCAAGTTACTTGAAATTATTTAGGAAACATTGGGTAGCATTACTTTGAAAAATAACTTTTTTAAATTTGTGTGAGCTAGGATAGCCAATATTGTTTCTTGTAACTCCCGTTTCAGCATGAAAGTGCCCCTGGGCACACAATGAGGTCCACATACAAATTATTTTGTCGAAATTGGTGTGGAAGAACTTGACTGGTTTGCACAGAGCCCTGACCTCAACCCCATCCAACACCTTTTGGATCAGTCTCCATTTAGTTTATTCCAAGTCTCGATATCAGAGAAAATCTGAAAATATGTTGGCGGCGTGACCTTCACGGAGTTGTAAGCCTACAATTTCTATAACTGCAGCGTCCACAGTTATTCATCCCCACCCTAAATGCTTTATCAGCTTTATTACGTGATTGCAGGGAAATAATTGAGTGATTATATGTGCAAATTTTGTTTCAATAATGCCTCTTTGGGAAATTCACATCAAATCCCCAGTCAATCAGCTGAATAGACAGCCCAAGTAGACAGCAACACATTCGCACCTTGGTAAAAGCACCTGTTGTCTGTTGTCAGGCAGGGGATTTTGTAAAGAAAATGACTGAGTTGATTTTTTCCCAAAATTTAAAAATGCTGTTATTTTAAGCCCAAACATTTAGGAAAGTCGTGGAAAGAGGATGATAAAGCATTTATGGCGGCGGAGTAATTTCAATTTTAAGGTCCCCAAAGCTGGATGGCGTCGCTCTGGCCTACCTAGTTTTAAGAGAAACGATCTCTTCCTGTCTCTCTGCAGGTGTGTATGTGTGTGCCTAATTAACAAACATGGTGCTGATGTCTGAGTGAATCATTAAAGAGGTGGGAAGAAAAGATCCGAATTTGAATAATATGGGCCAAATTCAGGAGGAGAAAATTTTAGGAGAGAACACATATATTAAAACATTTTCGTCGTCTTTGATTTTACGTAGTTCACTACACATGGTTTGGAATTTGATGATTTAGTCCGTTTTAGACCTGAATTAAAATATATTCTGAAATGGCTTAATTTTCTTTTGTTTAACTTATTCACTCAATTAAATGCAAGTGTTTTTTTTTTTTTTCTCCCTAGTTTGAGAAGTTCATTCTAGTAAGTCCTGAACTACTCAAAAAGTTTTCTGTAAAACTAAGAAGTATTCACAGCTCACAAGTATTCCCAAGGTTACTCCTTAATTGGCAGCTGCTCTCATTATTGGGAAATGCAGTCAACTTGACAGGGATTCTGCATTCTGCCTGCATTCCGTCTGCATCAGGAGGAATGGAACAGCCCAAAAATGTGTTTAGGCATTGCAAACCAGTAAAACTAAAATTACAGTCTATTTAAACAAGCGTTACTCCTTTCAGCGCTTTGAATGCTCCAATAATCGATGGCATATGTTCCTCAAAATCAGTGTGTGCGAGCTTTTTTTGTCCTAGGAGGAGTAAAAAATACTGACAATTTCTCTTCTAGCAACAATTACATGGGCAATGTCAAGGCATTCAAACCTGAACCTAGGTGGCTATAGTAGCGAGAGCTTCTTATGTGTGCTGAGACATTAATATTTATCAACTTGTTCTAATTTTAATGAGAAGTTATTTTCAGATTCAAACCGTTTGGTCAGTTTTAAATGTACTGTGCAGATATCATACATCAACTTCCCAATAGGGGTACAAACCTGTATTTCATATGTTATCCTCCAGAGGTCACTGTAGGAGCTCTAACAGTACGGTCAAATAGGTAACTATACAGGAGAGCGGCATCTTGTGACATTTATAAATAAGAATAATTTTTTAATGTATTTTTTATAGAGAGAATGAGTACAAGAGCAGCCTCCCTGGTACAGAAATAGACAAATTAAATGTACTTTTTTCACAGCTTGCAACAGTTTAACCTTGGCTGTGTTATGTTACGCAAACTTTTCCGTAAGAAAACATATCACGTACTGTTGACATATTTTGTCATCGCTGCATTCCAAACCACAAATGTCATCCCTTCTGTACTGTCATTTCAATTCACTTCATTCCAAGAGCACTAAATATAGCAACCATCATTTACCTTAGTAACCACCAGGAAATCCATGAAGAAATTTGTTTGACAATGGCAACTATAAGGGAAGTAAATTATAATTTGCATTTCAATATTGATTTGCAATTAGCTATTTGACTTGGTAGCTGCAACTGATCAACTACAAATACAGCCTCAGACACAATAATTATCTTTCTCTGCAGTCCTTGATGATCATACATTGTTATTCTCAGTCTGTCCAGTTGGTGGCTGAAGAATGGGTTGAGCCACTGCAGGAGTGGTGTCCCCTGTCCTGCACAGAACAGCTGGTCACATGACTGGGTGAAGTCCTTTGGATGCATGGTAACAGTGAGGGTTTGTCCTTCATCATGGCAAAGGCCTGCTGGTTTAGGTTTTTCACTGAAGCCAATGAACCTTAGGCTCATGCACAATCTTTCATTGTGAGTAATGGAGAGCAGATAAGCTTGCCTTGTTACAAAGATGAGTCCCGGCCTTCTAGATTAAGTCTCTGATGATGCAGGGTTAGGGTTAGGGTTAGAAATGTTTCTTCATTTGTCTTGCCTTTCACTGCCATTGCAGTCAGGGACTGTTATGAATTGCGCTGTCTGGTATCCACTTTCCAGGCATGTCTGATAACCCTACTATTGGTAGACCTATTTCATGTGTTGGGGTGGGGTTATTGACACCAACAAAGTTCAAATGTGTAATTAACAATAGTTTGTGCGAAATTATCAACTACATCATCATTTACTATATATTTACTTCATATGTATTCACATCTGCTCATTTACAAGAGTTTTGCCGATGCCCACATATATACTGTACTGAACATAAATCAAATCAACTGCATTTATGGACCTGTGAATAAGAAATTCCCTGGTATTTATTTTTCCATAGTTCCACCTTGGTGACAACAAATCCAAGGGGATCTCAAAACAGATTTGATAGGTGGACAGACCTAATTGGACAGCCGTACAGAGTGTAAATTAGACTGCAAGGTGACTGATGATGAGCAGCACACAAAATACATGCTTCCAGTAGATTATTAGGTTTAGACAACATATATTTGTTATTTTAGCTGTGTTATAGGTCTACAATATGTTTTGATGCCATTAAAGTCTGGAAAATCTGGACAGATAATACCCGCATGGCTAACTTATTAGATAAGGAGTATGCAACACACTTTTGCCAAAAACTGCCCTATGGTACATTTATCAGTGTCACATAAATCTAATTTAAAATGCATTTTAGTAGAATGGTTTGTCATCAGATGATATACAATTAGTTCAGAGAGAGAGAGACAGAGTGTGAGATTTTTTCACGCAGATTAATTGTTCAGCTCCAAGATCTGTGAGTGATCTCATGGAAAACGTGACCTCGATGAAAACTTCAACTGAAATCATGGGCTCTTCATTCATGTCCACTGACAGTGAATGCATAAGTCACTATTTTATGTACTGAGCAATATGGGTTTTATTTATTTCCTGACAGGTCTTAAACTTCATAAGAAAATCTGAATATTTATTGGAGTGCACTTCACACTTTAACACTTCTAGACATTTTAATGCATGCCTTCCTGTGTCTCGATATTTCACGTGTGTTTCCTTTTTTCCTCTCCTGTCAAAATCAGGAAAAACCATTCCCTTTACATTGGAAATGCAACAGTGCCCTCTTGTGCTTCCATAGATTCAAAACACAATGGCACAATACATGTTAAGCGCGACAAAGACCAAAAGAATCAAGAGAGAATCAATTACTGTATGATGATACTGTAGCTTCCTAAATACTCTACCTCAGCATTTAGCTCTTCCTGAGTATCAAAACCTAGCAAGGACATGACCTTGTGGGTGAATGCATTCTGTAGTGCTTGCAATTTATCAAATGTCAATCACGTACTGTAATCACAAACTGGTCACACATTATAAGTCACTTGCCTCATCAGCTCCTGTTGTTGATTCCGCACATTTGATTTGGTTTCTGATAGAGCAGCCACATCACAATGTAAACCTCTATGGTAAATTGACTTGAACATGCATCGTCAATAATTAAATGGACAAATCTGGCATTCTCAGGATGTAGCCTACCAAAACTGCTGTCAAGCATCATGCAAGTTGGTTGATTGGACAATTTAGAGTTAAAAAACTGTGTCTGCTGTCATTTTACTCCAGCCAGTGATTAAAGGTGAGTTCAGCAGGTTCATTTCTTTAAATTATTTATCTAATCATATTTGCTCTGTGATCAGAGTCTGGGATTCTGGATGTCCTCTCCTCAACTTATCTTCTAAGGTAATGTATGTGGTATTTATAAAAATGTAGTGTCCTTTCATCCAACTAACAAGAACAAATAAGTATTGCAGTAATTTCAAGAAATAAAAAAAACTTCTTTCAATTGTGCAGAATTATAAAGTAATTACTACATTTTCTTTTATTTTAAAGCAAATCAATTTCACACACACAGTTCAGAAAGTTCCATACCATGCTGTATAATCACACTCTGATTTACTCTTTTGGTATCACACAGAAATGTTTCATTGACCAAAAATTAACATCCAGATTAATAACTCAGCTTAGTTTGATTAGATTCATTCATTTATCAATTTTATTAGTTTTTTATTGGTTGTATTAGATTTATCAGATTAACATCCTGATTAATGACTCAACTTGGTTTTAGTCAATAATTTCAAGGGGTAAATCCATGGGGGATATTTCAGGTCTAACAACTAGTAGTTCAGTATTGTATAAAGCCATTCACAGAGCCATCAGAAGCCATTATGAGGATTTATTTTGAAGGGATCAGAAAAGACAGCTCAAGAGTGACAGTATTACCTAAAGCAAAAACACATTAACATTCCCCAAGGAAAGCCTGCAGATGTGGGTAATTGCTAATGCATGTGCACTCCTCATGCAGACCTTGCTCTTGTACTGATGGTAACTGAAACATAAGGCAAACAGGCACTAACTGGCATGCCATCTTTGGAAGAAATGAAA
The DNA here is from genome assembly GCF_013347855.1 of Anguilla anguilla. Classification (NCBI taxonomy): domain Eukaryota; kingdom Metazoa; phylum Chordata; class Actinopteri; order Anguilliformes; family Anguillidae; genus Anguilla; species Anguilla anguilla. Next base: position 47,691,111 of record NC_049203.1, on the reverse strand, counting down.
ACATCCATTTAGAGTGCAGTATACCTATATGGTTTAGGTTGTGGGCTTAGGCATGGCATTTCTGCTTCTTGTGACCAGATCTTGACGTAGACACATTAATTTCTCTCTGGCTTTTGGAAACCATAGGTTTTGACAAGGGGCATGTTTTATTTGACAAGGGGTGTAGACTAACCTGAAATATTGGGTTAGTTTACATATTTATAGGTTAATGGCACATATGAGGTGTTGAATACTTGTTGACATAAATGTGGGTTCAGTGTTTTCTCTTACAAGAAGTGCAGAGGTTTTTTCTCCATTTTTACCCATTAAATTAAGGGTGCAAACTTTTATCTGGTTAGCTTCCAAGCAGCAATATTTCTGTTGATAGCCAGCAGCAGTGATGACTAATTTGTGATTCACCGTAGTACCATTGAACCATGTAGTACCAGCAAGCATTCTATTTCTTTTGTATTTTCCTATTCTAGAATAGAAAACAGGCTATTCGAGGACATCAATGATCATCATCCTATTTCAGACTTTGTGTATGCATACCAGAGGTTAAGCAGCATTCTGTCCTGTTCTGTACTGTACTTGATAGATAGATAGACAAACAGACATACAGACAAATAGACACTGACAGACAGACAGACAGACAGACAGACAGATATGATGTACGGTATATTCCTACATAATTTTCACCACATGCAGTACCATATATTTCCAATGGAGGGTAGAAGGGTGAAACTGATGTAGGAATAAATCTCATGCATTTTGAAATATGGTGGACGGTCTTTATTTTAAATAATAAAAATTCTACAGGTCCTGGAGCACCTGTTAAGACAGACGTCATCATGAACACCAGTACGTACCAAAATATTAAAATAACAAAACAATGCACGCCCCCCTCCCAATGAGCTTACAAGATTTCCATTTTCATTTAAAAATTAAACTTTGGAATGCAATTCACTTATGATTATCTGTACAGATATAATATAATGTAATATTACGTGTTTATAGATAAGTTTATACAGTTTAAAGCATTTTTAATCATGCAAAAACTGGTTTAAGCAGGTGTCAAAACTTTTGACTGGTACTATATGTACTGTGAATAGCACTGAAAATATGTAGCTACAATCTGAGGGGCTATACATTCAGCAGTCTGACACTGACACGGTTAATACCAGCTGAGAAGAGGGCAGGTGGAAAATTCTTCTTTCCACCATCAGTCAGAAACACTACTGCAGGAAATTGTTGTCATATTTATCTCTCACTGGGGCTGTAAAAAGGTCACTGTTCCATGGAAGCACATAGCTTTTATAAGAGGAGGCTAGAACAGGCTGTGGCTCCACCTCAGTCACAAGGACTTGAAACAGAAAAAGTATTGTAACTGAAGTATTGTCACCTGTCAGCTTCTTTTAATCTATGAAGGACACATGCAAAAGCCTTTAAATCATTTAAATAGGCTTGGCATGAAACCATTAAACACACAACAGGACAGACATTAGCGCACATGCCCACTTCTCATACTTAATTGCAGGGGCAGTTATGCAACCACTAAACACATTATGCTATAACGAGACAATTACAATGAGCAAGAGTCAAATCTGACAGGTAGAAGCCATAAGGTGGGTCAGCACCCTTAAAAGGCATGCACGCAAATGTAAGCCTTCTGCTGTGTTTTGATATTATTCATACTGCGCATGCAAAATTCTTGCACTGCTAATACTTTGTTGGATCAGCTGAAGTTCTCAAGCCATCCGAAACATATGCAAATATGAAATACGGAGTGAGTAGGTAAAGCTCAAAATAGCAGCTGTTTTTTGACAAATTAAATCCATTTGACAGATTTGGTATTTGAATTTGGTTTTTAAAATTAAATAATGGAGATATTAAGACTGTTACTTCAGTGACTTGTGTTGATTGCTGTGTGGCATATAACATGATCTATTTATGTATTTATTTAAATTTGACAGTGCTTGATCAACCAAGGGTGGTGCAAGGCCTGTAGACTGAAACTCTCCCTCCCTGGACAAAGCTGACAGGAGAGCATGCCTACACATAGCCAGAAATTGTGTACAATGGTTTATTGAAGATTAGCCTGAATCATACACGCTATTAATATTTACAAAAAGAGCGATAAACTTATTTTCACACAGTACAATGATCTTGGGAAACAGTATATTATCCAATTCAACAGGAGAGGGTGTGATTTCCCTAGGGAAATAACATGGCCAATGAATCCATAAATCAATATAGTTTTCCACCAGGGAAGAAAAGATAAAACCTTAAGCGAGTGAAACCGTGTAAGTGAAAATACCCAGCTGATCAATTCACAAATCATTAGCGCCAGATTTACTGAGAATTTTCTGTTGGCCAAATACACGCTGAATCATCATCACAAAAAAATATATATATATAGAATGGAGCACTGGCTGAATTTTTACAAAACTGATGCTGAAAAGGCATAAAAGCAGGTTTTGGCTTTCATGCGTATATTATTTCAGAGTTCAATGGGATACCGCAAAAACTGCCACAATAGTACACAAATAGACATATGGGATGAGGATCAAGATTACCTTTAACCACAGTCACACACTTTCTATTTCAGCAGAACAAAAGACTCTCACCACAATCCTGTATCACCACACAACTATATCCTCATTCTTTCTGGTAAGCCGACACTATTTTTATTTTATTTTTTTTCAAAACTGCTCACACATCTGATTTTAGCTTGGTATTAGTTATTCTGAAATGAAAGACAAGGTGATGTAAGGGACTACTCATGCAGGGCACTATTTCATGCAGGACATATGGTTATACTGTACCATCTTTATACAAATGGTGGCATACTTTAAGTATAATAAATCAGTCCCATTAAGGAAACATACTAACTATAAACAGGAAATTTCAATTAATAATTAAATAAAATATTAAAATTACACATCAATAGTTGACCTTAACCAAATCATACTATACATTCAGATGATACCGAATTAATATGATTCGGCTAAAAGGTGAAGGTATTGGGAGACCTTTTGATCAGCAGTGGCTGACTTAATTCAACACAAAAGGAATATTAATGGAGGCATCCTTGGACAATATTATATAGGTTATTGAACAGAAAGCAAGGCACTGAAAAAGGCAAAGCACAATTCATTATAATGTACAACAAACTGTGTGTGTTCGTGTGTGTATTAGCATTGGGTGTGCGTGCGTGCAAGACATGCGAGGATTGTGTCTGCATGGAGAACAATGAAAATAAAATGAAGGGAGCTTTGAAACTAGCTGAAGCTAATGGTTACACAACGGTGCATGAAGCATGCCAAACAGATAAAAGAACATGTGGTTATCGGTGACCGTTTGTTGAGATCAGTTATGACCGGCTAGTAGGCTATATCTGAAAGATTGCATGCGAGATCTTTTCTATTCATGACGTACTAAAAATAAAGCAGCGCGGTGGATGACTTGGAGCCAGCCAAAAGAAAATGTTAAAAGACGAAAGGTTTATAATAATCTTTTAACACATGAACCATTATCACAGTTATATATATATTCACTCATAGACGTTACTGTTGCTAAAGTATGCTATATGCCAAGAGTTACAGCCTTATTTTGGTCCTTTGAATTACTGTCGTCAGAACGAGTTCTGGTTTCCAGGGCGACATCCGTAGGAGTTGGTGTGAAAAAAAGGGGAAGGTGCATGCCCTTTTATCCAGTTCACAGTCATACAGCTTGATTCTTGTTGCAGGCCGCGTGTGGGATTTACGGGAGTTGTTCTGCAGGATTGGTGCTTGGCAATTTGCGGAACACCGATATCCTCGTAGCCGCCCGATATATCGTCTGCCCACTTCTGCGGCCGACAGCCTAGGGTGGACCTATATGCGACCTTGCATTGAGCAGGCCTAGTAAACTCTTCACAGCATGTGTTACACGTGAGAGGAAGAGAGAGGGTCGGCTAGTTTTATTGGTAGCTTCCCATTTCCGTTGCGCAGTACTAAATTACAGCACTGCTGGGACCGTGTCCTAGTCACTTGACGTGTGGTTAAAGAGTTTCCTGAGGAACGTATGGAATAGTTGTAGCCTACACTATTGTCCCTACAGTGAGCTTAATTACATAATTCATATTAATAAAATATCTTTTTTTTTCTTTGTACATTTTCATATTTGCTTTTTTTGTAGATGCACAGATAAATCATGAACAAAGGAAATAAAGTTTTTTTTTTTACTTTCACATGCATTTTATTTGCATCTTTACATGAAAATAATCTACCCATATTTACTCTAAATCCATATTCAGAGTGGCTACTAAGCTAATGGAAAAGAAGTGTCACCAGCAGATGTCACCACTGCACATAAGGTTTGAGGAGTTACAAAATCATTTTAAAAACTCACATATTTACAATAAATCAGTGAAATCAGTTGATTCCAAGCGGTTGTTTTCCTCAGAAATACATTCAGCCAGTGTTCCCCCACTTTTCATGTACAAAGGTGGATATTATGGACACAACCCTGTGACTTGATTGCAGGGGGCTGATAAATTGTTGTGGTTGGGGGCACACACAGTCTGTGAGACATGTTTACATAGATTAACACTAAGATCAACATTAATACTTTACTGAGCTATACAACAGAAAGGCTGCATGACCCTGCCACAGCCATGATATAACCCCTGTCAATACCAGCCACAAGAGCATACTGCAGCCCACGGCAACAGTCACTTCCATAATGTGTGCAGAAAATAATTCAAAGTCGCATACGTGGCAGCATGGATTATGCCAGTGTAATTACATTTATCACAAACAGTAAAATGCTATCTTGACTGATTATTACAAATTTTGTGCTGCTGCAAGATGTTGCCTTCATAGGACAGTGTCACCAAAATTTCTAAATCACTGTGACTTTCCTGGCTTGCCCTAACATACCGACTATAGAAACGTGCAAACATGATATTGGCTAAAAAAGCATGCACAACATATTGTCTACGGTCAGTCGCTAGAATATTGAGTGGAGAGTAGATGGCAGGCTGGTTCTCATTTCTCATTATTTTCATTGACTGACCTAACTCCCAATTATGTGATAAGTGCATGATTATCCCACCACTGGCAGTCACTCACATCCAAAGGCTAGCATACCTTACAAATCATTAAAATGGCTCATAATGCCATTACTTTATAAGGCAGTTTGTCTGATTTTTGATTTATTTATCTGCATTGACTGAAGGTGCAGACTTCCAACCTTTCAACAGCTATTTAACAACCATATACTCATGAAGCTTTGAGGAACCACTGGAGTAGCAAAACAGCAGACGATATTTGTGTTGGGTACTTCATGCAATAGGAGTACTTAATTCAAAATAATCTTTTGAGTGATTATTTTGGGTGGTCTCTGTTTTAATTTTTAGAATTGTGCTGATCTACGATACTGAAGGATTTTTATAATTAATAAACCAAAAAGTGACAATTCTTGGTCAAACATTGCCACCAGCAAGCTGCTAATATGTTAAAAGCTGATAGATCACATGCACCAGTTATGCAACTGCTCCTAAAAAGGTTGGACAGGCAGATTCTAACAAGCATAAGCCTCAGATCAATTTACATTTCTGCCATTCTAGGGAATCGTTCAGGCGTGCATCAACCTCCTAATTGTTCAAACTAGGTGGGTCAAAAACATGCATAATAACTGCATAATAATGTCAATCACAATTCTTAACTGAACTGAAAACAAAGAGTTACCAAGAAAATCGTTGCACAGCACTACCCAGGTTGGGCTAGCATGCACCTTTGTGGTATGTACAATATGTAAGGTATCAGATAATGCTGCTTTAACATTCAAGTCTGTGCCAGAATTATTTAAGCAATCCTCCCATTCACGTGCTTGTTTCAATTTACTCCACAAACCATTGTGATGTATTTTCCATTGACCAATCAAACAGGATTATATATGTTTATTCATATTTCATCTGTACATATCTCTTCCTACATTTTTTGAGATAGACAACTTCTCTATCATAAACTTCCATACACATTCTCTTTTACCAATTTATTTTTAGGCTTTGGCTACAAACATAAGTGAGTATTTTTTTTTTTTTTTTAACTTTCTCTTCTGACTTAACATTGATGGAACTCTGTACTTCAGAATGCCAATAATAATAATAATGTGTTCATATAAAGTGTGATGAACATTTGAGACTGCGCCATGACAGGTCACAAAAATGTGTGAGAAAAATCACAGGGTGCCTCCAGGTGAAATCTGAGAACAGGTTTGCTGCAGTATTCTTCAGCCAATTTACTGTGATGTTGTGAAATGTGAAAACAAGAATCATGCATAAACCAAGTTTAAGAAATAGCTTTCCAAAAGTAAATATAACAGAAAAAAAGACTGACTGTTTTATACTGTAGCTAGCTAATAAACTGTGGTCAAGAGATTTTGATATCAGTTTGCATGAAGAGGATACTCAATACAGTCTGAGCCTCGACAAGCACAAGTCAAGTCGGACTGAATCAGCTTCAGCATCTCGTAGACAAGTAAAATCTAGTAGACTGCACTTACAGTAATCAGGCTGTGAACATGCATAAGGTCTCATCTCACTTAGCAGAAACAAACAAGAGACTGCTGCAGAAACTGACCCAAAGGTAAGTATTTTTTGACACATAGAAGTAGAACACCTTCACCACAGTGCATTATAAAAAGGCATACTACTTAATTACATAGTAATATTATCGTAAAAAATAAATTGCTTGAATTCAGATTTGAATTAACAAGCCTTCTAAGCCTATTCATATAGGCTACACTGTTACACTTGAAAGCTAAATTTCAGTCACCTGCCTTAAATCTGATACAACTACACAGGAATAAGGCTCTACTCAGTCATAAACTGTACCGAGACCCTGCCCGACAAAGACACACATACTTTTTTGTAGTCTTAGCTTTGCAGTTGGCAATTTGGTTTTGGATCAATGAATAGCTGGTCTCTATTCAAAATACTTGGCCCATAAATTATTGTACAGCTACTGTACAACTGATGCATAAAAGGGAATACACAAAAGCATTTAACACATTGTAATGTACACTAATGTTTTCATACTATTGTGATATAGTCACAATTATTGTATCGTTTTAGGTTGGAGATCTTTTGATAAGTCTTGGAAGTCAACATGCATTCCTCTTGTTGCCCTTGACATTGCTGAGGGTGTGGTACATGAAAGGTGTTGTTACACCAACTTGTTCAACAGAATTGAAAGCCTCAGAATAGAAGAAAATGGTGCCAAAAGGGCACTTCTCAGATGATGCCATTCCTGAAAGCACATTCACTGCCGGTTCGTTTCAATGATGTCTTAGGTCATATCAGTATACTCACACACAAACACACACACGCACACACACACATAGACACATGGCCTTAGTCTGTAGCCTTCAGTGTCACTTACATATTTCATGCTTTTAAACCTGCAATTTGTAAGGCAGGTTACGTGCAAAGGCCAAACCACAATTATCTTGTCTTTCTTGAACCTCTTCGTGATTTGTTAAGACCAAATCTTTTCCACATATGAGACAGCACTAGAACCTATCATTTCAGATTCAGTGTATGTACTAAGACGAAACACAGGCACAACCTCCTATTGTTCAGACATACATCATCAATATGAGTGCAGATCTGCATTGCCAGCTCATGGAATAAAATGTATGCTTAAATAGAAATGTGTGATGCAAACAGTCATCACATGCAGCACACTATTATATTACAATGAAGTATTGGAGGGTGTGTTACCTTTATTAAATTACAACTGGCATCCAGTTTGTAGCCTCCTGCAGTAAGCTTGTTGTTTAGCTTATCTCTCAGTTTTACACTGAACTTGCCCCACAGGTTTTGTTGGCATGCAAGATTTTAACCAAGGAAATTACAAAGTTGAAACCTGGATCTTGTTTTTACTGTAAGTCGCTCATATTGTTTTGAGTTAGGGTAGAACAGTTGTCCATTTACAGTTGATCGTTATATTTAGATGACAGACTGTTAGAAGAAGAAAAAAATGTGGTTTCAATTTTGTAAAGAGCACAACACACTGCCATAGGTTGCGCATTAGAGAATAGTAATGTATATTTCTATTTCTATTAGATGTTAGACATTATCCAGAGCAATTTACACAGCTTAATTTATTTTAGATGCCGTACATTTAGCCAGTTGGGTATTTTACCAAAACAATTCATGTTAAGGACCCTTCCCAAATGTACAATTGCAGTGCTCAACCTGGAAATCAAACCATGGCATTGCAAGCTCATTTTCCTCACGATTATACTTCACTACATTAAAATGTAGTATTTAGTTTATTTCTGCAGGTGATATTCTGACAACGACAAGTACATATACACACACACACAAGGTAATACCGTAGTATATCTGAATTCTTAGTGTGAACATGTATGTTTTACGATACTGATATTTAAAAAAAATAAAATAAAATACAGACATGCCTACTCGTGCGTAGGTAGTTATGAAGCGTCACCACTGCTATCTTTGAGAACTACGTTGCTGTCCTCATAAATAGCAGTGCCTTGGTAAAGAGGAGCTGAACAGCTCATCGGTACTCTCGTTTTCATGAATGCATAGATAGAGCACTGCTCATAGGCTGATGAGCCAGAAGCCAAGTCAACGTAACTATTCACGCCCACGTATAGCCGCCGGCAATCTCGGTAATCTCAATAAAGTAAATGGAGTTAAAAAGAAGGCGGTTTCCAAGTGTGAGCCCTGAAAAAATCTATAGAACAGCACAAATTCATTTCATTCAACCACGGAAATGCTGTATCAGATAAAGGACTAAGAGAACTTCTGCTTTCCTTAGCAAGAGTATCAATGGATTAAGAGTTCACTTTCTTTCATCCGTCTGTGTGTTTATGGGGTAAGTGAGCTCTTCTGAAGAATATCACTTCGCATTTAGGCTATAAAGCCGTCTATATATTTAGGACAAACAGCATGGTTCATGTTCGCTCTGAATTGTGATGCGATCTATGATAACTGTGGAAATAAGTATTTAATAAAAGAGTGCAGTGTGACAAATCTTATATCAGATGTGATTCAATGGCCTTATGCAATTCGTGAAGGTATCCTATTTATGACACAGTAAAACAAGAATACGAAAACTGTAGGGTACTTAACATTTTTCCAAAACTGGTTGCAATTTTTAAGTTTGTATTTAAAAACGCACCAATACTAATAGCAACTAAACTCCTTATCTTTTGCGTCGATATCCGTGAGAAACTACGAAGCATATTTGGCTTCTTGATAACAGGAGGGAAAGGGGCGAAGTTATTAGTAAGTTCATAAACAACGGAGCGACTGAACGCAACACATAGGCTACATGCTATAGCGCAATGAGCAATGTCTGTGTGACCAATATGTTCAGTATATCAGTGTAGAAAGTCAATATGGAAGCAGTGAATACCTGGGGTAGCTATTAATGAGGGCTAATAGTCACTGTCAGGAAGGAGGACAGCATTTAAAATGTGCCGATCCCGTTTAAGAGAAAACGTGTGACATGTGGCACGTTTAATGAACTGTTTCCCACCATATTCATCCCCTCTCTGCCTCCGGTCAGTGCTGAATGAAAACTATTCCTACATCTGTGACGCGTGTGCCATGTCATGCTGTGCCAGAGACAAAACGTGGAATTTTATCTCAATTATTAAATAGGCTCAGATAATGTTGCCAATGTCTTCATAACTTAGCCTACATACGTTTAACGCCCTTACTTGTTCTGCTTTGATAGTAAGCAATTAATTTGCGGTGCGACTCTCGAACAACAACGAAAGTCACGCTTAATCACCGCATAGTTGGCTAAGGTGGATCCTTAGAGAAACTATCACGCTATTCACAGCTGTTTCCCCAAATCGTGATGACTACTGTATGTCACAAATCGGCGCCATTGTAGTTCACGCCACAATAGCTCGAACAACGTGATGACATGTAGCCTTGCGTTTTTACAAAGATTTACTTGTGCAGATGGAAGGTTCGTGAACTGTCATGAACGAAGACAAATATTCTAATGGAATTTGTGAAGAGGTTTCTGAAATCATTGCGTTAATTTAGGATAATACATTTTGTAGGGTAAAACAACCCTATAAATTGGATAAAACAACTACTTAAGTTTTATCAATGGCTCAATATTCAAAAATACACTTTGATAAATGATGCTACATCCTCAAAACTGTACCTTAATGATTATTTCATTTTCTTACCAAATATGTAAATGTAAATTACTGAGTTGGTCTAAGGAAATGGGTTCAAAGGAAAGGTGCTCTGGTGGCTCAGTAGGCTATGTTGAGGTGCATGTTGCAATTAGGTCTTGCTGTGCCGTGGGATCAAATCCAGTCCAATGTCTTTATTCTCTTTTTATTCTCAACTGCACGCTAGCCTATTAAATAAAGCCACCTTAAAATTATTTTGAAGGGGTATGAATTCTAAAACACATTTTTAGATGTTAACAGATAAACACCTGTTGCTGATGATAGAATATGTTAACATGTCAGTTTCTTCTTATGTTCATGCATGTGTAGATTGCTGTTCTTTTAGGTGCTAAATCGGGTGATTTTCCTTGAACTGGGTTGGGAAAAAAATGGACAAATGTCACACGCTAGGCGGCAGGCTCTCCCACTCATTGAGTAGGCTATTAAAGTAAATGTTGCCTTTTAATTGAGCCCCTGATATAATGATTCCTGTGCCTGAGGTTGAGGAGATAACCCGTGATCTTCATATTTAGTCTGTTTGCTAGCTAGTCATTTTCCATTTTGTTTCAGGGTTGATGAAGGTCGGTTACGTATGATTATATTGGTAAAATGCCAAATTAACTTTAGTATAGGGACGTGAAGCGGACGTTTCAGGAATGATACTTCCCATATACTCCTCCCTATTAAATAGAACGACGAAAGCTAAACATAAGCAAACTATGTAGTGTTTAAGTCTGGGTTCAAAGGACATGATTCAGAGACTCTGACCAGGAATAAGGGGGTATAGATAATGGATGGTTGGATGGATGAATGAATATGAGGTTTTAGTCTAAAATGGCATCTCCCATAATGTTTCCATTTTCATATCAACAAGATTTCCACAATTGGACTGTTGTCATCTCAAACTGCCCAATAAAATAGCACTTACAATTTCCCAAATAAACTCTTTCCTTGACAGAAAGTCTGTAATCCTAGTCTGTAGCCTATTAAAGGACAACCTGAAGCCAATGTCATCAGCAGTTACATCACAAATTAAGACAAGTGAGGCAGTACCTGTGGCAGCCATATGCCAAACCATAACACCATGCTTCACAGATGGGGGCGTGGGGGGTGATGGGCATGCTTTGGATCTTAGGCAGTTGCTTTTGGCCTGCACATTTTCCTCTTGCCACAAGTGATACAAGTGAACCTTGGTCTCATCTGTCCACAATACCCGTTTCCAGAACTCGGCAGTCTCTTTTAGGTAGGAGAGAGCAGGGAAATAACAGTTTTTGTATTTGGATCAATTCTGAAAACATTGCTAGAGCTAGATTAATAATTTTAAATACAAACAACTTACATCCCTTGGTTATGAGTACATACCATAATGAATATGCTGGGACATACCATTCACTAGCAAGCTGACCGAAAGCAATCACTGAGAATAAAGTCTTCAGTTACTTATACCAGAGTGACGCTCAGTCACCCACTTTAAAGAAGAGAAGTTTATCCAGTAAGTGTCCATCAGGTTTGATAGATTTACAATGGCTAGAAATGTCATTCAGGAACTCTTTGGTTAACATGAGTGGTGTTCACTTTTATTTTTTATTTATTCAGCACTGTTTTATACTTGACTGTGCTATCTGCGTGACAAAAAAGTAAAAGGGCTACTATTACTCTTATTTGTACTTTTATATTACCATACCAATAAATAGCATTATTTGCTCTCACTGTTGTTCACCACATAGGCATACACATTCAATTCGGTGCTGAATGTTGACTAGCTTAATAGTTACTAGTTAGCTGACATTAACTGCAATTGCCTTGTAATCATTCAGTTTTAGGTATTAAAAACAAACTGCATTGTCTAAACAGTATGAAACCCTTGGTGGAAAAGGACTGAGATACATATGAAATATCAACCCAATTTTTCCTCTGACCCCTAGTTATAGGATAGATCTGCAATTACAACTAGATATTCCAAACTGGAGAAGGCAAAAACACATTTTTAAACTATGTGTTACTGATGTGTGCAGTATTTTATACATTGCATTAAAAGACAACATAAATACGTTGACAACAGAGAAGAGGGAAGCAGGTTAAAACTGTGTGTGAGTGTGTCATTTAAGTTGTCTCATGTCATGATTCTTCTCAAATTAATTATTTTCTTAAAATTCATCATGCAATTTAAATGTTTGCTTTGGCAGTCCTGATATGCTGTCATGCATGTGAAGGAACATCCCCCTTTACTTTTTAGGGTATGGAATAACCCTTAGTTCTGAATGAGTAAACATGATTAGTTGCTTTACTGGATGTTTTAGTAGCTTCACTAGGAGCAATTCAGTAAAATTCGCTATGTGGTAGGTTGGTACTGTTTCACTACAGTTGGCCTGTGTGTGCTTTAGACAGTCAGAAAATGTATATTTCCATTAATTGTCTTGTATTATTTTTAGTATTATTCTTAAGGCTTAAGTTTATAACTGAGATGGGGGGAAAGTTTGTTCTGTATTACTGTATAAAATTATGCTTTACTTTTTTTCCCATCTTTGTAGCATATACATATATTGAACTGAGGCTACTGTTTAGTAATATGCAGAGATTAAAATATTTTACATTTTAATTATAGCTTCATAGCTAACAATCCATCATGGCCTCGTTTATGGTTGCAATTTTAGTGCAGGTCGGGGTCTGTAAAATGATCTTGGGGGATTTACTGTTCGTGAGAAACTTTCCCTTAAGTGTTTGACAATTTTGCCTATATTCACCATCTGTCTAGGCTCCCTTTGCAGGCTTCCAGCTCTTTGCTCTCAGCCTGCTGCACAGATATACTCTAAACAAGATAAAACTGGCCATATATTTTGGGAGGGAGATTGCAGATCCACAAAATAGCTGACATTATTCAAGAATTACAGGAGGATAGGTGGCATCTCAAATTAGAAAATGCAGTTGGTGTTCATCTAAACAAAAACAAAACGTTTTACACACCCAGCCAATGGCTATAAATGCTAGTCTCAGTTTCAACATAGTCGTTTCAAACAAATGCGACATTTACATTTACATGCACTCTTTAATATGATTATTGGAAATATTGTGGTCAAGACAACAGTGTGATTAAGCCCTTTACATCTCCCTGAAAAATAATTGCATTGAATACTTCTGCTTACATGCAAAGAATGATTAATCCAATAAGCCTTTTCCTGTAGGCATACACTTGTCCCCCTTGACTTTTCTGAAAACTTCAGTCATGCTTCTGTGGTGGGCTTCAGAGAGTTATACTGGTGAAACATTTTGTACAACTGGCTGCACCAGATGTCATCCATTACTGCATTAATTAGCGGGGAATCAATCCCTCTATCCTGAGCAAACTGACTGTTGCCAGAGCAACCCACTAGCAATTGTGCCAATTAAACTAGTAGCAACATCAGTAGACGGCAGCAACAACACTGCTCAGAAATGTGCAGATTTATCACACGCTGATGAGTCCGATTAAGGGCTTTTCACACTGGAGTTAACCCTGGGCTAAATGCACTCTATAACTGTTTTAACCCTGGGTTAAGAGACATTTCACCCTAGGGTTAGCCTTGGCCTTGCTCTGGAGCAGGGTTATCCCTGAATTTGTAAAAACAGGGGTTAACAGTTGTCAGTGTGAATCGAGGAATAATAAAAAAAATCAGTGCGTCACCATATTTCTGTACTGAAAACACAGCCCTTCACCACATATTTATGGTTGTTTCGGTACAGCCAGAATCAGCCGAGACCGTGGGGCTTATCCATGCAACAAGCATAATGCCTTAACCGATGGCGCCACCCAGCAGCCTTTGTAATGATACTTGTGAATGGAGCACTGAAATATATGAATATGAATAAATAAAGTGCACCTGTGCTACACTGCCCCATAATACCACCAAACTCACCTACTACCAGCAGTTCCTCACGTACAAATGCCCTCCCTAAGGAAACCATTGTATTTCTCTATCCCATTACACTGTCCCCTGCCTTCCACCAGCTGCCAGCTCTTTGGGCTGATAAAATATATATGAATACCTCATTATACTGGCAGCAAAAAAAAACGGGACATGGTGGCTCATAAACGCACACAACAGACACCAGCATAAAAGATATTATATTCTTTGTTGTATCTAACATTATGAAAACCTGTGAAGAAGAGATGGAGTCTGAGATATAACTGGCTTTACTTCCTGATTATCATATTGTATGTATGAACCAGGGAATATTGCAGTTAAGTAATCACACACTGTTGTTTTTGTCATATTCAGTGTCCAGCTGTCAGTCTTGCTAGTTCTTTATTTTGGAATCCCTAGAGGCGTACATTAAAAATAAGCCTTAGGGCTTTGTTTGCATTTTATCCTTTATGGATTTATGGATGTCATGTCTATACAGGCTTGCTCCTGTGGGGTTTAGGCCAGGGATGTCAGTGAAGTGTATTGTGACTATTGTTTGTGAAATGCACTATATACGTAAATAAATTTTATTTGATTTGAACTTCAGTTACAACAGCTGTATATTATTTATCTATTTAAAGGACCAGGAAACTGAAATCTGTTTTTTTTTTTGTTTTTTTTTTCTTGATGTGTTGTTTTAATACTTTTTTGCATTCACTAACAGCCAAAATGATAAATGATTCTTGCAAAAAAGAAAAAGAAAAAAAAAACTGTGCCAAAATTGGCTTGCTTGCTTTCCCCCTTGGCTAAAAACAAGGTTTTAAGTGGGCGGGGTTAACTGAGTGTTAGTTATGTTAGAAAAGATTTTTCTCTGAACTTAAGGTTTTTCTATGTGTAATATGTATATTACGCTCTTGCTACTGCCATGTGGGTAAGGCAAGCAGAGTTTAAAATGCCGAAGCATTGCCCCTTTTATAGATGCAGAGAAAACAATACACATTTTTTTCACAAAAATGAAGGGACTTACAAGAAATTGGTTTTATTTCTGGAGCCCACGGGTACTGCAACATTACAATATTTTCAGTGCCCATTTTTGCCTGGAACTTTTCGCGAAACTTTTTCTCCAGTTGTTAATGGTAATAATTGAAATGTAAACCCTCTCAATTGTTTGATGCATATGATGATATGTGGTGCTCTTGGCAGGTGTATATTTTGTACTTTGTTTAACCTTCATTCATTTCATAGAGAAATGTCATGCAAATATACATATTGGTAGTCTTATCAAAGCATATCATTAAGTCTCCAGTGATGCACAGAGACCAATTTTGCAGCACTCTCTGTAAGAGAGTTATTGTGAGATGAAAGGTGGAATTAAATGTGTTTAAAAAGTTTGTGTGCTGATAAATGCAAAATGACATAGTGCCTTCCCAAGGGGAAAGAACCATAATTTTTTTTTTATGGTTCCTTACGAGCTGAATAAATTCTTGTGGAAGAGTTAGCCCCACTTACATGCGTGAACAGGCAATTTCAGACCACTGACATAACATGGAGCCACAGTCTCTTTGCTTCAATCTACTCATTCGTTTTTGAAAACAGTACTGATTTTTACTGAAATGCATTGTGAAATGCAACTGATGATTTGCCACATTTTTTGTGTTCTCCCTGATTAAAATATTTACACACATTCCCTATGCATGTTTATGACAAAGCTGTCTACATGCAAAGACAGTCACAGTTATAATCTGACCTAGATTCTCTTCTGATGTGAAGTGACAAATCAGTTGGACAGGATTTTTATTTTTTTTTTTCAATCTCCACCACTGAAGTCACGTTACCAAAGGGGTTCTCACTCTATATTTCATGACTCAATTCTCGTTTACAGTATTGAGAAATATTTTATATTTTTAATTTGTTCATTCACTTTTCACATTTTCATTTTTTGTTCTTCATTGATAGAGTACTGTACATGCTTTTGGATGAGAGCACACTGAAGTATTTCTACTGATTACCTTAATGTACGTGCTAATACACATGCGTAGTATAATTGTAGTTTATGTTTTGATATTCCTGTTCAGTACATGAAAAATAGAAATGAGTATTAGTAGTGGTTAAAAAGTGGTTTGTTACAGGTGAGGGGAATGCACCTAGACTTTTATAAATAGCTAAGAGTGCCAACAATTGCTTACATATTTCATTTAGCCAAATAAACTAATTAATAAAAAAAATTATAATAATTAAGCAAGCATTGGGGAAGCACCACACGTGTCCAAATATGCAAATGAAAATGCACATAATAATAATAATAATAATAATCGTATTAAAAGTTATACCCAAGTAACCAAAGTAACCTCTCTATATCAAATAGATTTTTTTTCTTTTTCAAATGATATATTTACCAGTCTATTCTAGGGGTGCGACTTATAAACTTTCAATCACTAAATGTTAACAAAACTGCTAAAAGATGATCAAGTGATAACGTCTGCTTGCTCACACGCCAAAATCATACTGACATTCCTCATAATTCTTTGCAAAGTACAGAAGAGAAAAAGTGGGTTGGTCTCAGTTTGAGCACATTTTCATCAAAAGTGGAATTAGAGTCACTTAGCTAGCATACTCGAACAGTGCTGGAACGATGCTAAATCATATAGGATATAAACTCTCGACCGTGTCTGTGAGCGATGAGCCGGGTAGCAACCGTGCTTGTCAGCTTGCCTGACCGCATCATGTCTCAATGAGGGCTTTCATTTTAAAAATGTGCAACAAAACTCTGCAAGAAAATGTGACCAGCGGTGTTCTTGTTCTTATTCAAGGAAAGATGTCATGACTTTTTAAATACTTTTTAATACATTTTTTTTTCTAAAATACTTTTTAAATGCCTTACGTGTAGTGCATATCATATCACATCCTCTTTTGTCTTGCTTTTTTGTTGATGGTTTGGATTGCATCATATTTATACTGTAATAATGAATGTTTTTATTTCATGAATGCCTGTAAACTTAAAAAAAAAAAAGTTGTTACTTTTTCTTTTGAGTAATCAGTCATACTACAGTGCTTTGTTTCATACCCAGTCTGCCTGTCACTGAGAAGACTTTTAATCTGATTAATAGAATATATTTTTGGGTGAAATGATGGCACAACAAATATTTCTCTTTCTCTTCACAGACATACATGAGAGAAAATGTTGGCCTGCATAATTTTATTTTCTTCACTCATTGTTGCTACGGGGACTCAGACCATCCAGCCCCTACAGTCATCACCCAAGGGATCCTGTGAGAAACTTTGTACTTGCAAAGAAAAAGACGGCATCTTGCACATGAACTGCGAGGATAGAAATATAACCAAAATAACAGAAATACAGTTGCCTTCAGCCTTACCTTTCCATCTTAATCTGTACAAAAATGATTTAGTGGAGTTGCAAGCAGAGGAGCTGAAAAGTTTCAGGAATGCTGTCTCTCTTCATCTAGGATCTAACAGTATACAACAGCTTGAACCTGGAGTTTTCAGTGCACTTAGCTCTCTTAAGAGGCTGCACATTAACAGCAATTTTCTAGTGACCTTAAAAGAGGACACTTTTCAAGGCTTGGTGAACCTGGAGTACCTACAAGCAGACACAAACTTCATCCACATTGTTGAACCCGGGGCATTCAGCAAGCTAATTCGCCTCAAAGTGTTGATACTGAATGACAACTCCATTGAATTCCTTCCCACCAACATTTTCCGGTTTGTGCCGCTGACCCACTTGGATCTGCGTGGAAATCAGTTGCAGTCACTGCCTTACATGGGCTTTCTTGAGCACCTTGGACGGATCAAGGAGTTTTTGCTGGAGGACAATGACTGGGTGTGCGATTGTGAAATATTACCTCTGAAAATCTGGATGGAGAACATGAGTGGACAATCTTCTATTAGCGAGGTTGTTTGCAGCAGTCCTCCCCACCTCAAAGACAGTCTGCTAAGCAAAGTGAAGCGGGAAGTGCTTTGCCCCTCTTACTCAGAGGCAGATTTAGAGGGGCCTTCAAAGTCACTGCTGGAAACTATGTCTTCTAAACCTGGACAAGTTCCAAAAGTAACGGATGCCAACGATGATGCAAAGATCCCAGGTCTGGACCATAAGCCAGGAGTTGCCTTCTGCAGTGACCGATGCTCCTGTCACATTCATCCAACTGCAGGTTTCTTAATCCACTGTCAAGACAGAGCGATCAGAAAAATATCAGATCTTGGATTGCTCCAGCAAAGCCCCACAAAGCTCGTACTGACTGGAAACATGGTTCAGAGACTTTTTCAGTTCGACTTTGTTGCATTTGAAGGTTTGGAATTGCTGAATTTGGCAAATAACCAAATTGATTACATTGATGATGACACTTTCCTTAGTTTAGGCCAGTTGAAAAAGCTTCATCTGAATGGCAATAGACTGGAAAAGATTTCCCCGGGCATGTTTGTTGGACTCCACAGCGTTGAGTATCTGTATTTGGAATATAATGTCATCAAAGATATTCAGCCCGGAACATTTGACACCATGCCAAATCTCAAACTCCTGTGTTTAAATAACAATCTTCTTCAAACTTTACCATCACAGGTATTTCGCAATGTGCCACTGGCCAGGTTGAATCTGAGGAATAATTTATTCATGCACCTCCCTGTGAGCAGTGTTCTAGACCAGCTGCATTCTCTGGAGCAGATCCATTTGGAAGACAATCCTTGGGACTGCAGTTGTGACTTGGTTGCTCTTAAACAATGGGTTGAGAAACTTGGGAAAGATACTGTTGTGGGTACGGTTTTATGTCAGACACCCAGAAATATTGCCAAAGTGGAACTTAGAACATTGAGACTTGATATAATGTGCTCTGGGTTAGCAATGTTGCTTCCCCTTCCGACAAAAGAGGGAGTCGAAGGTACGGCAACCACGGCTACTACTGAGAGAAGCCCAGAGGGCTTCTTCCAGTTACTCACCAACACAGTCCCTCTTTCGGTTCTGATCCTCAGCCTGCTGATCATTTTCATCGTCACCATTTTCTGCGCTGCGGGAACGGCTGTCTTCATCCTGCACCGCCGGCGGGGGTCCGTCAAAAAACAGGCTGACAATCAGCCAAGGGAGAACGGCAACATCCACCTGCAGTACAGCGTTTACGGCCAGAAGACCACGCATCATGTGGCTCAGAGGCCCAATGCAAGCGCGTGCGGTGAACCTGTGCAGAGTCAGGTGACTCAGGTGTGCAGGAGCCCCACCTACTGCACTCGCTATAAAGAGCACGAGCTGGACGAGCTGGACGAGCTGAGCCTCGATGAAATGAAGCACGTGTGCCGTAGCCTCCTGGAGCTGGAGAATGACTTGCCCCCTGCGGAGCCCAATCTGAAACTCAGGGCCGTCACAGAGGGCCCGTCAGACTTGGGGACCATCACTCTTGGGGACACGGGTTCCCTATACCGAAATATCCTTAGTCGGGAAAGGGAGCTTCAGCAGCTGGGCATCACAGACTACCTCAGAAAGAACATTGCCCAGCTTCAGCCCCCTGTTGAGATCCATGGTGAAGGAACATTAATGGAGGCAATTATGTACGCCAGGTCACGGAAGGTCCTGGTTGAACAGCCCAAAAATGAGTATTTTGAACTTAAATCCAATGTACGCACAGAGCCAGACTACCTTGAGGTAATAGAGCATCAGACTTCGGTAACCTAACTAAAAGCACATTTTCTTGGTTTGCACCTAACACACAAAGTGCCTTTGCACATATATATATATAGGTGTCCATAAATATAAGGTACAGACCCATTTCTTTTGCTGCTTGTAAATAAAAACAATTAATTACCAAATTACGAATATTGAATTGGCTCTGGTTGACTTTATTTGCCATTAAACAACAGAGCTGGAGAGCAGACTGGACAATGACTGGGCAAAGGACAGCATAAAACATACTACATCATAATTTGTTAATTACTGTCCATTTTAACTGATAAAACCAATTTGTTTCATTGGTTTTAAAATGTCATAGGTCTGGGAATATTCATTCATCTATAAATATTGCAATTCGGTTACATTATGCTTCTGAATGTTAGTAACCATATGTCTATTTATAAAAAAAGCACTTTGTTAAACTTATACTTAAATCTTTATGTTGTATTTGTAAATGTTTATGACATTTTTCAAAAAATGGCGCATGGCAATCAAAACACTCCTATTGTTTTATTTTGAAAAGCAATAGCGAATATAGTCTATATATATATAGATGTAAATATTATAAATTATTTTGTTTGAAATGCAAATGATATGGTCACGATAGCTAGCCTATATTTTATATCCTGATGTGTGTAGCCTATTTATTATGTAGAGATGTGTACTTCATTTATATTTGTATGTGTGCCTTTAATGCTTTATATTTATGCAAAAAATAATAATAATCTTTAAAAAAAAACCTTTCATGAATTATAAATTATGGTTTTATACACAATTAGGGATGGTATTTATCCATTCTAAAACTATTTAGGGCAGTACAAAATATTTTTAAGGACTATATTACTATGCTTAGCTGTGTATGTTACAAGTAATATGCAGTTAAATGTTGAGAACTGTTCATAAATATAATGGGAAGTAATATTGTAGGAAAAATAGCAAATGCAAATACGACAGTCACATGATACCTTATGTTATTTATCCTGGTTTTATATATTGTAGTACCTGCTTATTTATACTTGTGTCCCATTTATTTTGTGCTTCCATTTAAAAGTACATTAAAGGGAAATTTTATATATGTTGTTATTTGTCCATTGTAATATGAAAGCAATGATATCTACACATATTTGCAGATATTATAATGATTTAATAATTTCCCCTGCACCACCTGTTCAATTTACAGGAACTATACTTCCCATGATGCATTTCATTCTCTTTCCACCTTTACTCAATAGAACCAACTCAACAACTGACTCAATGGAAATGTATAAAACAGAATAAAAATGCATTTATCATTGTATTTTATCTCCCTTGACAGGTTTTCTTTTATTGTGAAGTTCAACAAAACATACATAAAATGTGGGTATAGGTGGCCTATAAAAATACAATTTATTAGTAACTAATATTCGTGTGTCATATTGGATTACCTTTTTATTCTAAGAAATCATTTAGAAGTTTCATTTTAGAAAAAAATAGAAGTAATTGTATTTGTCGTGTGTGCACTTTTTAAATTTTATTTGGTGCATTGTATTGTACTCTTGTCCTTGATGTGCAGTGCCAATGAAATGACAATGACAACTATTAAAGAACAGAAAATGCACAAATATGAGAAATAAGAAATTACATTTCAGTCATCATCATCATCACCCTTGTCATCATCATCATCATCATCACCAGCATGATCACGCATCCTTTTACAAATTAAGTCACAAGGTTAAAATCCTCATATCACTGTTGGAATGAGGCATAAAATTCATGGCCATGAAATCAGACACTGGTGTCTAAAAACAGCATTCTGTTAAATTATTGCTTTTACTGGTCACCGATTCAAGGTATAGCAGTATAACCTGTATGCAGTTTTAAACCTTAGACTCTTCACACTTTGGTGCAAAAAATGTGATGCGATCGGTAAAACCACCAGAGCTAACAATAAAAGAAAATAACAAGACAGTCCCCTTCCTCAAAAGACAGCTGAAATTGATGCCCCAGGTTGATGATTATGGTATTTTATGTATAATCCAATAACTGTTCGCAACAAGTCAACAACTGCTAATGATACAGTGATGGTTTTGACTTTGCCAAAATCCCCCTCTGAGCCATAAGCAATCAAGCTTCTATTCGTACTCAGGCTGGCAATGGTCATTATTTATTATGCATTATTTCCATTGTGCTAAAAGCATTTTCAAGAGCACTTTAAAATGAGCATGTTTGTGTACACACATAGAATTCCCAAAGAAAAATGAATGACCTAAATAAGATATTCCAGTGCATAGTAAATTACCTAAAAGCAACCTACTACCTGAACAAAATGCTACCCTGTCTATAATGTACCCATCATGACTTTTGCCCCTGCTTGGAAATCCCTTATAAGTTACAGTAACCTTACAGCCTTGTCTTTTTGAAGCTCATCTACATAGCTGTGAACTATTTCAAAAGCTTTCTTCTCACTGAAATTATGGTTTAGCTATTCTGCTGCGTACCCAGTTACTTTCAGTTTGCGTGAATACAAATAAATAAATCAGGTTTCATTTTGACTTAAATGATTTGACTATAATGGTTTATTGAATTATTGGAGAGCAAACATCACAGTCCACTGTAACAAGGCTAACTATGGTCAGCATAGTTAATAATTTGTTGAACACGTTTGTCCAATTGACAAAAGTACTGTAACAGAATATGTATGATGACACCAAGCTGTTGAAACGTGCTCTGTACATGTACAATTGTGATAAAACTGGTTTATAATGTTATTAAGCATTATAAAGTAGCCTAAACACACTTTTCTTTTTACTGAGCCACTATGATCAGCACAAAACAAAGAATTTGGGATGACATATATTGAAATATATTTGCATTTTCTGCCTGTAGTTCAATAATTATTAACTCAAAACGGTTCAACTGAGGTTCAACTTTAGGCGTCCACTAAATCTGAAACATTGGATTTTCTGCACTCTTTCACATTTTGCAGACATCTGTCCACTGATGTCATTGACCTTAATGGAAAAGGAAAAAAAAAAAACATCCAGTTCCTGGTTTCATCTGCCACGGTTGCTGTAAACAGTGCAATCTGTGAGTATTTGGACAGTGTTCCCCTAAAATGGGGGGGCTTCATATAAAAAGAGCAGCAATTCCTACATGATTTAGATGTCAATACCCATCTGCCCTTTAACCATATATTAATTGTTTAATTTAAAATCCAATGTCCTATAGTACAGAGCCAAACCATACAATAATTGTCTCACGGTCCAAATACCTACGCACTACCCTGTATATAAAAAATATGTTTAAATAATAAAGTAATAAACACATTAGACTAAAAGGTTCTTCCCAGGAGGTTTTTGCCACAAGGGTAGAGGCCACCCAGAACACAGGGAAGAAGGGAAGTGGCTTCAGGTCAAGGCTGCCCAGCCCTTTCCCTGGAGATCTACCATCCTTCAACAGCTAGAGATCTCACTGAGCTGCTAATTAGTAGAACCATGTGAAAAATGAGGGTTGAAATGAAAACCTACAGGATTTGTTTATTATATATTCCTTCTATTTGTTTATGGTTTACTTGTACTGTGTTTATTTTTGTTCTTTGTGTTTTAATATTGCCTTTTTCATCTTCTTTTTCATCTATATTCTATATTGCTATTTTCTTTGCTTCTTCCCATTTATGCTGCTCTTATTGTACCCTGTGTTGTAATTTTTTTTTGTTTTACCTTATTTTTATCTGCTTGGAAAGCACTTTGTGCTCTATGCTTGAAAGTTGCTATATAAATAAAATGTATTATTATTATTATTAGTATTATTATTATTATTATTACTGCAGGGACAGGGTTGGGCAGCCCCTTTTTGCAAACAATGCACATGAGTGCAGGGAATAAAATACCATACATACATAAAATAGATCACAGAAATAAAAACTAGTATCATTGGTCAAATCTTATTTTTAAAAATTACTCTAGCACTGAATCATCCTGCATTTATTTTTGTTGTGGATCTCCCCAGGAGAATAAGGAAATTCAAATGTGGCAAACATAATTTAACTAAAAATAGCCTAAGGTTTGGGGTAAACCATAACTGTTCCTTGTGATACCACCAGATCAGGTTGAACGCCTTCGTATGATGAGCAGTAGCGTTAGAAAAATCCGGGAAGTTTTAGAGACAGTCTCCTTCATGCATGATGGGCTTGTCCTTCTCCCTCTCGGCTTGAACGATTGCATTCTTATCAATAAACATCACCAACTTGAGTAAGATCTTTGAGTAAACTTGGCTTACTGGATATGGGTTTCATATAAATCCTTTGGGCCCTCTCAATTTTCACGGCCCAGTTAGCCAATACAGGGAACCATGTTGAGGAAGCTCAACAACATTTGTCTCAGCTTTCGCATCAGTAATTTTTGGACTAGTGGGTCCCATCTTACTTTGGGATTTATTGATTTATGAGGTGCAACATCTTGTTGGTCTCAATATGTTGAATAATATCCAACAAGTGCTCTAGCTAGGCCTTGAGTCACATGCAGGCAAGTTTAAGATGTCTGACAGAGACTTTTTATTTATTTTTATTAACGGGTGGAGGCATATTTGCGGCCAATATTTTCATTACCCTTATGAATGCTCTCAATATGTAACAGTGCAGCTTAACTGACCGTTTTTTGTTCACTGGATGACGGTCTAAATTGGTATTTTGGCTAAACTGGCTAAATTGCTAATATGGTATTTACACCTTGGTGGGGCAGCTTGCCCCATACCTACACAGCACCACGAGTTTGGCACTTTTCAGGGTTTCCTACAGAAATAACCACAATGACCACAGACTCTCAGCCCTTAAAAACATTCATTTCTGTACCTCCTGCCATCATGTCAACAGACAGAATTCATAAACAACTTCACATGTCCACACAATAAAGCTCCATACATAGAGGCTCTTCTTCTTCTTCTTAACCATTAGCCTATATCATTACAAATGGCCCCGGCTCGCAAACAATAGGTCTCCTCATTAGACATTTAGCTACAACCATCAATCAAAACATCACATACACATGCAAAATAGACATATATATTTTTAACCAAAGAAAATCTGTTCCCGTTGCGGCTACTTTGCTGATGGCCTACCTATGGGACCTTCGACCTTGGATCAAATCCCACCTAAGGCAATCTACGATGCCACCTTTAAACTATGCATTTAGGTCCCTTTGTTGGCTGTGCCTCCTCTTCCATTGTGTCAGCCCTCATTCATTTTTAGCTCTGTCCGAACCTGCTTGCCCATCTCTACCTGGCACCAAACCTCCTGCTCTTATTTGAACTGCAGCAGGTCAGAAATTACCAGTGCTCAGAGGAAAATAATAGAAGAGTAAACACTGCAATGCCCAATGTTGTTGCTTTTCTCTTCCTCCTTGTCCTAAAATGTAGCTGGTTCTTCTCCTATGTAGTGATGCACCTCATTTCAACTCTGGGAGAGGTTTGATCTCTGCTATGAAATTGCAATAACATACTCAGGACTGCAATACAGTACTATAGCTTCAGATAAGTGCTGCCCTTTCAATAAATCTCACCACCAATATTTACTAAGACATGGCACCCAGCAATAAAAAAGACATGCTTTATGTCACATTGTTAAAACGGTCTAGTGCATGGATACTCAAATCTTGACCTCAAATCCAAATTTTCAGGTTTTCTTTTCCCACAGGTAATTAACTGAACAGTTTGAGCTACTGACTGGGCAGACTGTATTCACACCTGATTCCCAGGTAAAGGGAGTTCTTGGACCCTGAGGGTCATGATTTGATTAACAGCGACCAAGTGCTATCTACAATCATCAACAGAATTGCAACTAGATGCATTTTACAACAGGGAAGAAAGTATAATTACATCATTGCTTTAGCTACAACGCAAACACATGTCTACATGCATTGACCTACAATAACATTTAGACTAGTGGTGCCCAATCATGTGCCATGGAGGGCTGAGAGTATGCAAGTTTTCATTCCAACCAATCACTACAGCTGTAGTCACTTCATCAATTAACACACCTTCAACCTGACAGAAGTGTATGTGTTGGAATGAAAACCTGCATACTCTGCCCTCCACACAAGATTGGGCACCACTGATTTAGACCATAGTGAGGACAAGAACCCTTTCTTTGACAACAGGCCATGAAGAATTTTAACACATCTTTCAGTCATTGATGACACTCAACATGGCATCTATTTTAAGTTCATTATTTGAATATTATGTTACTGAATGTACTTTTATATTCATCGCAAAGCTGACCACTGTACACAAAGACATGCCAGGCAGTATAGTTTCTGTAATCATGGGACTATGAGGGGAAACTATAAAAATGCACCAATGGATGGTATTTAAAATGTCAGGCTTCTTTCAATCTTGCCTTTCTTAATATAAATTGACATAAGAGTTTATATTTGCTCTGCTGGATATTAGAGCCACAGGAACAAACATATACCGAGATTACTTTACAAGTGCCGTGTCTACCTGGCAGGAAAATCTAAATACAGTAAAATGAGTTATTTTAAAAGTTTAAAGTTAAATAAAATAATAAAATAAAAGCAGATCGAGTTTAAAAATTATTCTGTGCAATGTTATGAATGTGTTGACAGTAACGGAAGCAGGGCGTTTTTATAGACTGCTTTTGAGCACATCTGGTAAGTCTGAATGAAAATTTTAAAAAGTGGAATAAAAGTTAATCTGTATTTGACAAGCATTAAATATGCAGCACTGAAAGCACAGTCCTTGCAGCTCAGCAGTGCTGCAAAATTGATAAACACGTGGTAAATAGGCTGTGGAACAATTATCTTCTAACATGATTAATTTGCGGACTGGTCTGTCCTAGCAGTAGCATTTGTAATATGCATGGGGAAAATGAATACCTCCAATTACTCAATAATTTGTGGAATATGGGACAGTGTTCTCTGTGTATTTTTAGATGCTTTGAACTGTGTGTAGCTGTCACTAACACTTTAATTTATGGTTTCTCAGACACTTTTGCCTTTAACATATCACTTTTACACTATTAACAGGATGTTTCCAGAGAGATGTGATTTCACTGTTGAATTAGCCATAATTGTATGATGAATATAGATATGTGCTTAGGTTTTAAACTAACTAGGAAGTAAAACACTGTTTATTGCAGTGTATGAACAATTGCTTTTTGATGATTATTTTGTAAATATAACAAATAGGGTGTGTGTGCATGCAGCTATCAAGGTCATTAGCATTTTTGGATTTGAAAGTAAAAATCTGTTTAGTTTGATTAGTTTAATTTATCAACCAATTTGTGAATTTCACAGTCATATCCATGCCAGTTTATATTCTAAGCTGATCACATTTATCATTATTGAATTAAGGATAGGTATGTGTACAAACCTGGCAGGTATTTTGAAAGTGGTACAAATAACCCTTAATTATCACGCATTTTCTTAAGTTTTCTTTGCTGTTTGTTTATCAAAGAGATTAATGTTTTGATAGTTGTATATGACATCAAATTGCACATAAATAAATGATTTATCTGGCCGTGACTCAAAATGAGGAGAAAGTTCAAGGCATGTAAACTTCCTATAAGCCTGAGGTGGGCTATAAGGTGGGCTGATTTGGAACACCTGTGGGCTTAACTGGTATGTGGAGTGTCTAAGCCCAGCCCATAACATGTCTTCATCTCAAATGTTAAAAACTAGAAATACCGCCTCACGGTTGTATGCCTCCGCCAACCAAGGCAAAAATGTGTTTTGTGAGGTCACAGTGACCTTTGACCACCAAAATCTAATCAGTTCATCCTTGAGTCCAAGTGGACGTTTGTGCCAAATTTGAAGAAATTCCCCCAAGGCGTTCAAGTTCAGATTAGAGATTTATCTTTCATTCAAGTTTGTTTTTTACTCAAGTTTGTCTGCAAGAAAAATAGTATAGGTGAAAATAAAATAAAAAAAAGTTTAAACTTAGATTTGTGTTGGTTTGATTGGTATGCTTAGTACTTTGATATTTCTCATCCAGATGAATATGAATCAGTATGACTTTCTGAATGGAGCGATCATTGGGTAAAACTTATCAGATTGATCTTGATTATGAAATCACGTACGCATTTTTGGGTTTTTATGTTCACAATGTCTGGTGTTGATTGTTGTTATCATTTTACTGCAATCAGATGGTTGCATGTGTTCACTGATAATGCAATTCAAAATGCCCCACAGCACATCTGTAAAAGGTGGAGCACGTCTGCTGTATGTCATCCCAGTGGGGTCAAAACATGAAGAACATGAATTATAAATAAATTATAAAGACGCTTTAAGGGAAATAAATAATTTACATCATGGTGTGAGTCATAAATATGCACCCCCTCTTATATGTGTTACTCATACACTCTGTACAAACCTGCCAGCTCTTCGGTGTTACACACCCCCCCTCCCCCCACCCACAAGACAAAGAGAGTTGCATTCCACTGATAAGACTGAGAAGAATACAAATACCTGTCAGGACATGATCTCACATGCAATGAGACAGCTTTGAAGTGGATATAAGTTTGTGAACTGAAACATTAAGCACACACTTGCTTTTCCTGCTTCCTTGATTATGCATGCACATCTAACTGTACGAATGACATATATATATATATATATATATACACACACACACACACACACACACACACACACAGTACAGGCCAAAAGTATTAGGCCACTTATGTTTACAAAAAAAAAAAAAAAAAGATAAGAATTCAGTTCATATATTCACATTTATAGAATAACAAACTAAAGTGTTATAGTTGCTCTCAAGCCCCCGCAAACATAACGAAGCCAAAACCAAGGCTTCCCAAAAACAACCAATAACTTTACTCAACTACCCATAAGAGATACTAAAATAGACGCAAAACACAAGATAAAATCAAGACCCGGCCGTGGTCGAAAGGTGAGGAGAAAAAGCCCCCATCTCTTGAGAAGCCGACTCCAGGCTTCTTAAAAGGGCACCGCCACAGGTGCTCTCAATTAACTGTAACAAGACACACGCATGTGTCCAAACGGCCAGCGCCCCCACCTGAGGCGGAGGGACGTAACACAAAGTATAAACCTTTTTTTTTTTTTTTTTTTACCTACAACACAAAAAGATGTGTTCTTAAAAATAATCTTAGACATAACTTTCCTCAAAATAGCTATCCAAACATTTTGCAAATGGGGCATGGGAGGGAGGTGAAGGGGTAGTTAAATTGACTGAAATCTTTTTTTTTTTTTTTAACCACTGGTAGCCTAATACCATTGGCCTATAGTGTAAGCACTAAATAGGCACTAAAGCTGCAATAAATATGGCAAAGAAGGTGATAGGCTTAGAAAATAATCAGCCACATTGTCTTACGACAACCTTGCAACTCTACCACTCAAGACTTCCTCGTATTAACAAATATATTATCTTCTTAACAAAATAAGGCGCTCTTTACGGGTCTGAGCAATTTTATGTCAAGCCAAAAGGACCTATAAATGGTATTTACAGATTAAGCCATTAGTTTTCATTGTGTAAATACTGGAGAGAAAGCAAATCCCCTGATATTCACAAAGTGACCAGTTCATCTAAACTGAGACGTAACTCTGGTTCAGAAAAAAATAATAAATACAGGTGCCGTTCAGACATGATTAAACACAAACCTTGTATTTATAACGAAATGTCAACCCCACCAGATGGATACTGTCTTTCTTTTTTAAACAAAGCCACGTCACTTATCTTTCCATAGTTCTTACAATATGGAACACATGTACTTACTGTTTATGTAGATGGCACAGTACATTTTTTTGTACAATGCGTTGATATGCAGAAAATGACAAGGAATTTGCTCTTGCTGTGGAACACATTTTTATTTATTAATTTTTATTTTTTATGCATAGGGACAGTATTTTGTGTCGACAATTTTATATAAAATAATTGGTTTGAACAAAGTATAAATTTTAGAAGAGAATATGAACATACCAGGGAAGGCACACAAATCAATCACATACAGTACTGTATAAAGGGTTATAAATCACCTTAATTCATCAGCTTAATGGCTTAGCTGACAATGACTGGCAGCCTGACACGACAGCACATCATTGGCCAAGGAGCCCACTGACATCTTTTTCCAAAAACAAAGCTCATGGGAAAGGCGGTTTAAAAATAAAAAAAATAAAAAATGAAAATCCACATAGGACAACCCCTACCACAGCCTCAAATAATCCAGACTCAACAAATCCCCTTTTCAGAGATTAGTGAGCAGGTAATGTGCCTGTTGTACTGGGCCATTTGCCTGAAATCAGATGCTACCCCATAAACAACCCCATAACCATCAGAGTGGGAGCCTAATGGCTATAGTTCACCAGTTTAAAAACAGGATTTAAGTTTAAGTAATTAGACTCCGTTTATAGTCTCCTTTATACATTCTACACAGAACAGTTGCCTTCATATGCCCATATAAGGCAGTTGTTTTTTTTGTTTGTTTTTTTCTTAGTAAGTGCACTTGAGTTTGTGAGTGCACTTACCACTGCATGGCAAAAGGTGCACGTTAGGTGGTTACAGTTCATCCAATCAAGGGGGACAGCAGGGCACCCTGCAAAAAGTGTGCAGTCCCTGTTTATCGACAAAGGTAATGGCTGGCATTTTGCCGAGCCTAACAAGGAGGCCTGTCAAGAGCTTCAGGGAGATGCTGTCTATGGTATATTCACGGAGTGTAACGGACACGTCTGCTCTAATTATTCAACCTCTTGCATGTGTCACATAGTTTGTGTTTTTACTCGATGCTTTTAACTTATACATACCACCACTGAACTGATATAAATTGAGTTAGACAATATTGGTTATTCCCCAAAGGCACATATGTATCATTCTAAACGGCACAGCTTTCACCAGAGTTATAGCAGAAAGGTATAGGAGTAAGATATAAAACTGCTTTGGTAACCAGCTCACTTTGCATCTGATAACTCTATAATGATATCTCCCCATTGTCCCAATTCAAACCTGATATAGTTATGTGCAAAGTGTCTTCCACATCTCTGCAATTTGTAGTTGGAATGGAAAATGTGTCGGTTTAAAATTTGGTAAGTTATGTTCATTTTTTTCAGTTATCACACTTTAAGCTGACAAGCTGATAATCGTTTGTGGCCCATTTCATCCGACAGTTTCATTATTTAAACAATCAATGTGCCCCTCATTTCAACACACAAGCCTTCTATGGGGAGAGTGAGAAGAATATATCTGGATCTTATTGGTCAAACAGAGAGAAAACATGGGTATATATTCATACTTAAACATAGTATGAAGGTGGCTGCATCTTGTTTAAACGGATTGTAAAGGTAAACCTGTGAATGGCTACATTGTATGGGGTTATTATGGTATGTATTGAGCATCAGCAACAGTGAGAAAAATCCATTGCATTACAATATCAACTTATATCAGTCTATTCGTATGGGAGGATTAAATGAGTGGAGTTCTGTTCACCTCCAGGCCATGTCCCATTGGTTCCTGCTCCATGAAATCACAAAGGACCAATAAATGTTTTAGTCTCATTGCATCTCCTCTCATAGTGTGGGGCAAACAAAATTCTGTCCCACTACAACAGCCTTTTGAGTCGGAGCAAAACACTCCTTTGCCATAGGGAATCATTGTCTGAATCAGCAAGACATTTGTAATAGTTATCTGTAGATATTCTTGGCCTTCTTAAGAATTAGAGCTGCCCTCATGTTTACTACGTTTAGTCTAAGGCCCACAAAGTGTGCCAGTGCTGCTGTCTTTGGAATTTACCTTTAAATCAGTGTCAGCATCTGACTGCACAACTGCTTCAGTCCAGGAAGTGAAAAGTGGGTATATAAACATGGGGCCTCCAGAAGAAAACCATGAGCACACCGTTTCATTTACTGACAGAGAAATATAAACCCAGCAACAAACTGGGCCAGCCACGTGTGTTTTAGGACAGAGAATGTTAGAGACCAAGCGACCATCTGACCAAAGTCTATTTGGTCAGATGGTTTATCAAATGGTGTGCAGTATTCAAAGCACACACTATTGCTCACAATATAAAAGTGCAAGAAAAGAAAAGGGATATTTCTAGGAAGGTGCAATGGTGAAGATCTGCACATTGCTGGAAGGTCATTTGATTCAGTTCAGTCTAGGCTGCAAGCCCTATAACCTCATGTAATGTGAATGATACCCCAAATTGACTTGGCACCATCACTTATCATTACGGGTTGCAATATGAAAGGTGTAATGGCACTGACCCATGTAAAAAGCCTACCAGCATGATAAGACACTGAAAGGACACCAGGACATAACAGGAGATGACAAAGTGCAAATTCAAGTGGCGCATTTTACAGTTCTTGCATAATTCCCTGGACATGCAATGAATTTGGGCTTTGCTTTCAGTGTCAGTGTCATCTAAAATGCGATGCCCGCAGCTGAATTAAACCTGGCAATGTTATATTGTTGAAAGCCCTTCAAGGGCCTCAGGCATTTTTTTTCCTTGTTCCAGTTGATCTGTCCAAGAGGAAATAATAACTTTTTTTATTATTTCTTTTGAGATGTATCTTAATGGTTGGTTTTCCCTCCTACAAAACATGAGGCTTACAAATATATATTTCATCTTGTTCTGCAGCAATGACAATGTGACACAAAGAAACATTTCTCTATCCATAATATAGCATTAATTAAAGGGAAGCACAAATACAATTAAATCACATAAAATTGTTCATGCTGACTGAAGGAATTTTATGGGAGACACATCATGAATAATAATGACCCAATTCCATCGCCAAACAAGATAGGAGATTAGTCTGTATTGTAGGTTGTGTAAGACAGACTTTAGACAACATACTGAATGATCAGAAACATGATCAGCAGCAAGTTCACATATTCTCACATACTAATAGTAGTCATGGCAGTTTATTAAAAGGATAATGTATTTACCTATATTATAAAGAGCATTCCCATAATATATCTCTATGTAGTGAACAACAAATAAAAACATAACATTATTCTAACAGTGAGGGGCTCCAGTGGTTCCAAAATAGTTTAGGACACATTTTCTGCACTTCTACCCTTAGAAAGCAAGGCCTTAATGGTACTGACTGATGCTCCTCATCCCATAAAACAATTAAAGCAATTATTTCCTGCAGACAGGAAGGTCTTTCAAGTAGACAGCTCTCTCCAACCATACAACAGTCAGGAAGATTACTTTATCCATCTGTCATGGCAAGGGCCAGAGGTTGATGTGCTGTAATTTAAATATGTATTCTGGCTGTTATCCTCCAGGGGCAAGAATACTGCCAGTACTATTTAGTTGATTTATTTTTATTTTATTTTATTTTTAAGTTAAATGTCATATAACTGCTATGATTTTAAATGTATGTTCAACAGCTTCAAATAAAAAGCAACTCCTGTACATTTCAAAATACTGACTGCGGTCCCAACTGAATTTAACATTTGAGTGTTACTTATAAATTGGGCCAGAAATTTGTTTTTTTGCATAGTGCTTCAGTCCTCCGCCTGCTAGAGGTCACAATAGCCTCTTTGTCAAGCACCTTCTCAAATAATTATTCCATTTGCACCACCTTTGCAATCTAAGTTGATACAGTAATTGCCACTAATTAAACACAGATGATGATTGACACTGAAGTTTGCAAGAGACATACATGTTGCAGCATTTTTAAATGTTGTACAGAGGCATGGAGTGAGGACTACGGTCTCAATGACATGGTTTTCATAGAATTTAAATTTTCATCCAAGTTCAGTTTTTTAAACAAGGACCGGTTATAATTACGGGCCCGACACTGTATATGTTATGTGATATGGTCCATATTTATCTAGGACATTCAGAACGTTTTATGTGCCATACATTTACACCAGCACATACTGATAAATGCTGTTATGAGTTAATATCCAAAGCCTACTGGAGTTACTACTGTGGATACAACCATGGTTGACATAACGCCACTATAAAACCCATACACGAAATCAAGTGAATAAAGTCCAAGTGTAACTGAAGAGAATTTCCATTACACAAATAGCAAAAAGAAACATTACAGCAAAATATAGTTAGCATCCAAATAAATGCAGGTTGTAGGATGTGGGACTGGACATGCAAGTGGGCAAGTCAGAGTAGGGCCTGCAGACCCTATTCACTGAAGCAATAGATAACTGTGCTCTTGAGAAAGAAACACTTGATTAATATAACATAAGGATTCCCGGTTGACCCTGCAGGATCATGAGCTACACTCCCAAAACAACTGAGCACACTTTAGCATGTGTTCCAGGCATCCGTACTCTCCATCACATGTGTTTATCTAGGATAGGTTGGGTAGAACCTTTGTGAACATTTGTAGCATGAAAGTACACTAGGTATTCTGAGAACTTGGGAGTGTTCACTAATATCTTCCCTGCCATTAGCCAATGACCTGTGACCATTTCCTTCAGCAGAGGAAAGTTTGTGGTGCTAAGCAGCATAGCTTCCAATTGCATTTGCTGATATGTGTTTACAAAAGTTAGTACATTTATAGATGGGCCCTGTAAATGATCAATGAGCATTTTTTGATGATCACAACTCCTGCCTAGTTCACTGAAATCAATGACGATCCACACAAAAACCGAATGTGTCTCAAGCACATACAATGGTAATCAGTTAATCATATTATATTTTCAGACATTTTGAATTTGAGAATCATGCAAGCCATGATTTCCTCCTAGACAACCATTGCCAATTTAGTGAACCTCCTATGCAACAATCAACATCCAGATATTAGGATCTTTCCATTTTAATGGTGGTCTGTGTAAATGTGCCTAATACAGAACACAGTTCCCTCCTCAACAAACTTCAGCTGTGTTTAGGTTGCATCGGTTTTAATAAACTTGCACACACACGCGCGCACGCACACTCACACGCACACTCACACAGTGTTTTTTATTCCCAAGTTTCCTGACCCTTATTTGCACTTCCTCAATACGTAAATATTTTCATGGTTGAGTTCCCCCCTTCTGGTCTGATGCCTCATTGTAAATACATATAAAAATGTGTTTTCAACATTTTAAACAAGTTTTCATATGGTTTCAATTTGACACAGTGATCGGTATTGCAATTTGTCCAATAAACATTTCAGCCGAGGTTAGTGTCCATGATTTATGCACCTGGTTCTTGGAGTTCAGTGTGTGTACAAACTCTTTGGAGAAAAGTGGGAGGTCTCTTGTTTACAACATACATAGCATTTCAGTGTTCCAGTTTATCCACATTACAAAATGCTCATGCACATGCGGTAAATGTGTTGGTCCTTGCAAATGCCAGGACAGAACAGGTTGCACTGAGTACCTTGAAGTGCTATCTCTCTTTCCTTCATTCGTTTTGGAAAGCATTGCACATTCTGCCCTTACTTTCAATATCTCAATATCATGTTGTATTCAACAATAGCAAAAACTACTGTGAATAAGGATTCAACAATAGATGACAGAGTGAAAATGTTTTAATATTGATTCCACATCCAAAGTAAATGGTTCCAAAGTTTCTGGTAAACATGCCAGAGGCTAGAATTATAGGAGTTTGGATTTACTGATTTGTTTGCAACCATAAATGTAGCACAGTGATAACAAGGAGCAGAACATATACAATAAATCAAGGAGACCAAACAAATGATGTTTTATTTATTAGATGACGAGATAAGAGTTGCCTAGCTGGAATGTGATATAGCTTTGATGCGACATACATAACAATGATAAGATGACAAAATCTAGGAATCATATATAGTCAATATGAAAATATGAATGTTATATTAATATTATTTTCTTCCGCAGTTTTGCAAGCCTGTTATCAGATTTTTTTTTCACTTTCACCACTACTATGTAGAAATACCACCCAGAATAAAAGCAGCTTTTCATGTGTTATATTTCAAGACTCTCTCAAACAATTATTTAATAAACTGTCTTTATAGCCTCCTTGAAACACTTAGCAACACTCCCAGTGGCCTCGATGAAGAATGGACTTTCGCATGTTTTTAAAATGCCTTTTTTATTGATTTATTTTATCCTTTGGCTGGTTCTTTTGGAAATTACATAATTGTATTTTGTATTGATATTCCCAATAAAATGTTCATGAGTGGATTTATAAATTAAATTCATTAACAGTCCTTTGCTATCAGTAAAATGTACATAGGATGGGTGAGCACCAAATACATTATTTAATTAAAGGCTTATTTCCATTAAGAACACTGTACACTTTATTAAACATATCCTGTGTGGGACATATACGCACATTTATTTCCTGAAGTTATTGTATTCCATTCTATTTGTTACAAGAGTGCTCTGTTAGCACAGACAGTTTTCAAAATTACATATTTGTCCCACGGCGCACAGGAACTGGCGCCGTGGGCTATGCATGCCAAATTGTGGTCACTCACTCACTCACACACGGACAACCTTTCAGGGACGTTTTGTGGGACGCATGCGCAGGTGGTACGGCACGAGGTGAGGACGTACCATAGCTAGCTAGCTATATAGTTTGCCAAGTTGCGCCATACGTCTGGACGGTTTCGTGGAATTGCTATAGGAGCAAGAACCAAAACAAGTTTTTAGAAAAGTCTGTTGCTATGCAAATAAAATGCACTGACTTTCATTCCTAACACACCTCAAAATTAAAAGGGAAGTATTTGAAGTATTTCTAGAACAGACCGCAGTTAAGCTAAATATATGAGGTGTCATTCTGTCAATTTACCAAACCCATTTTTACTCTGAGCACCTCATGGAGAATATTAGTCTCAAGATCTGCTATAAACACACAAAAAAAATCATCAAAATAAACTGTTGTTCACCGCTTTTGAACCAGATCATGGCATCATAACACTGGCCATATACTTGCATCATTGGGTTCTGCCCAGCACACTCTATAATTATACAATTAGGGTCAAGCATGGTCAAACATTGTTCATGAACATTTTTAAAAAGTGAACAGCGACTGGCTGGTACCTCAGCCTCTTAACCAGTGTTTATACAGGACGGAACGATTTATAGGCTCACGCGCATCACTGTTTGAAAGCCTTAGTGAAGTATCCTGAATGTTGTCATTACACGCTACAGTCACACAGACATGACTGAACCTGCAAAGCTTCAGCTTCTTGTTGCTTAAAGGTCTTTGCTCAAACCATGCACAATTTGTGTTTCATGTGCATTGTGTGATTACCAATCTAAAATTGTGGAGTACAGAGCCAAATCAAGAAAAATGTGTTGGTCTTATGGAGTTCACTGTATATTATATATTATAAAATACAATTTTAACCATGCTTTGTTATTGAAAAATACAGACCACAATTCATTTTATAAGATGTCCAAATTGATGTTACAAATGTAATGACCAAACCCATTTTATATCCATTCCTGAAATGGAATGCCATGAATTGCATATCAATGAAATCAGAGTACATTAGATATACAACCGATCCACATGGCCTATTCTGACAGTGCCACCCTTTTGAAAACATCTGCTATATGAAATAAAAGAGAAATGTGAAAAAGACTTGCCATATCTTATTTAATGTTTCATGTACAATAACATCCCTGACCAAGATGAACAAACAGTAGGCCACTCAAAAAGGAAAAAAAAAAAGAGAGATCAACAGTAGGCCCTCACATATTCATTCAAGTTGAACTCACATAGGCTACATTATTATATGTAGGAACTACGTGTACAGGTTCATCTTCAGAAGGCGTACCTATACCATCTTGCTACTGCAATTATACTTTAAGTATAGGTTCTTCAGACATTCCTTTTTTTGACTGTAAACATTATTGTCCTTTACTAGTAAGAAAAATTACTAGCAATTAAAGCCCAAAAACAAAGGTAGCTTTCAGGCTGTCTCGACAGCACTGTGAAAATGATCAAAGCAAAAAGAAGAAATGACTGACTCAAGTTGCAAAAAGAGAAAGAAGTTTTAAAAAAAAAAAAAAAAAAAAAAAAAAAAAAAACTGTACATATAGTATGAAACTGAGACAAATGTGAAAAGATGACACTTTTAAAAGGCTGGTGCTTATCATCGCTAGTAAATATAATGTGCCTTTGCTCACCATTAATTCTAAACTGTACAGAGATTACAGAGATCATCTGCATTGCCCCCGTGTTCCCTGTAAGAATAGGCAAAGGTGTACTGACTCAAATGTATCAAATATTTCACAGGCACTGCTCAGAGAAATGGTATTATCATATAGGCTACCATTTGAAGAAAGGCACAATGAATGGCTCTAAAATGACTAATACATACCAAGGGTAGTATTTCCTTTCTTGTGTGCCATTGTTGAGGTGTAGCTAATATGCCAAAGGGCAATGCGAGTAATTGTATAGTGCCATTTATAATGATGATAAAGACTTTTGAGATATTATTCACAGTCTGAAGCTCCACATTAAAGGAACACCAAAACTCATTACTCATCACAGAGGAGAACAAAGATTGACACGAGACACTACTATTTGCAATACTTAGACCGGAGGTGAGTATGTATGCATGTATGTTTGCTACACCACAATTTGTAATACATATTTCAGATAAAATTCATATTTGATGTAGAACACAATTTACAAACAATTACATCCTAACTTCACTGATAAAGGTCACTTCACCTGACTGAGGGGAAACAAAAGATAACTTTGAGATATTACATTTAATGAATGAAAACTGAATGGTACAAGCTCATCAATATGATAAGAATATCCACTTCTCGCACATATCCTAGGTCTTAACTGATATCTAGTGGATAGTGTAAAAGGATACACTATGATAATGTACTGTATCAAATCAATTAGAATGGGAAGCATCATAAGCCAAACTATTTCTACAAATCTCATAGCGCTGCCAAAAGTATCAGTAACTATTCAGTAACAGCAGGGCAAAAATAATAATAGAAATAAATTATGAAACCACAATCCCTTGACAGACCTGCCTAGAGGTGAATACATGATGTTTGAAGTGAACCCACATGCAGGCCCATTAAAAGTAAGGTGAATGTTGTGAATGTCTGGAGTGCACATTAAAAATAACTCCGTTATTTCTTTAGTAACTACTTCTCTGTGAATGTGGCTGTCAGCCAGGCAATATATTCTCTGAAAAAAATGACTTTTTTATTTTATGTCTCCACTTCCCACGTGAAAAATGACAGGAGCCACATGCCACACTTGAAGTTTCTTTCTTTTTAAAAAATAAATAAATAATGCCCATTTCGGCATTGAAGTGTGGGCAGAAATTATCCAAATGTGCAAATAAAATCTGGTCAGGAACTGGATTGAAACACTTCCTCTTTTTAAACAGTGAGAGGATATCAAACCCATATGTTGTATTGTCTACATAAAAGGAATGTCTCATCTGGCTTGCATTTTTATGACTGGAGACCATTTCATCTAAATATAGAAGATGGGTAACTAAAACCTGAGAGATGTTCTCTAAGTGATAAGCAAATGAGGAAGCATTTTAGAGCTGCATATTGCCAACAAATCACTTACTATAACAAAAATCTAAATAGCCAAAGTATTGTTACTTCAAAATTACTCAATGCAAAATTAAGTTTGATAAATTAAACCAGTTCACAACTGCGTGCTTCCCAAGTTTACAATATGTTACAAAATAGTTGAGCATGCTAGCAACTTCACCTGCACCCCAAAAAGTGTGCGGCTCTGCATGTTATAGAAGTGGTTACACGAACCAGTCCTAATTGTCTCGTATGGCAGGAATGTGACGAGGTACAATGGGATCCAGTTCTCAACGGTGTACAACAACCAGAGTCGCAGTGGAGGGTAAATGCATGTAAACACCATTTATCCACCAATTAAAAATGAGGCATAGCATTTACTTGCCCATTGTCCATTTAAGAGCACTGAGTACCATTCACGTTAGGGATTTGAATTTTGTGCAATTCTTTTGTTCAATTGTCGGTGCCAATTAATTGATTAATAATGATTAACTGATAAGCTTAAAATCTACTATATGGTCTATAAAAACAATGACTCATAAAAGGCATACCAATTAATGAGCTGCATATATCAGAGAGGTTTTATTAAGACATGCAGAAACAATCATTAAAACAGTGTACTGTGTATTATGGCCATAACTGCAAGAAACTAAATTATGCACACAGGGATTCACAGACTGAGAAATTAGCAGGAGAGGAGGGAACACTGACATTTATATTGGCCTACAGGCTGGCTGAACTGCCACTGCAATGGTGACAAAAGATGTTGCTTATTAATGCTGCTTATTAATGCTCAACTTCATAATTAACAAATTAACTGTGATTATTTATAGAATTAGGAAAAAATGGGTAGCATTGCTTTAGAACAGAGCTTGCTTAATTTACGTGAGCTAAGAGAGCCAATATTGTTTGTTGTAACTTTGCCTTATTTTGATATCAATGCTTTTAATGGCAGGCCTAGATTTAGCCAGTTTAATGACTGAGACAGTGCTTTGTATGTGTGGATAACTTGCCATTTTGTGTGTTCAAACATGTTTTTTGTTGAGATGTTTTTCACCTTGCATATAGTTTGCCTTTCCCTCTCCAGTGACCGATGGTTTGAGGCTTAATTTCATAACCTTTTCAAAGACACATTTGCAGCTACACGTAACCCTTTTGCCCAAGGTCAGCTATTGTTATTGCAAAATGCAGCCTGTTTATCTTGAATGAAATTACTGCAATCCTTTTCCATTTTGGAAAGATTAAATCACTAGGTTAGAACATTGTAGGGGAACGATGCTATTTCTGGAAGTAATGAGAATTTGCTGAGTGGAAAGGCCATTAAGACTGTAAGAAGAGGAGGTGATTCCAGGTCAAGCTAATGAAAAGATGACAACGCACTGGGTGCCAGGGCTGAAACAGCCAGATCAAAGGTTTTATTTTTCACAGGCCATTTTTAACTAACTCTTTGAGATATTACCCACAACAACCTTACCATACACAATAATATATTCCACCCAAAATCAATGACAAAAAAGATAAACAATATAGTACTGCCCAAAAGTATTAGGTCATCTGTTTAAAAGAAGAAAAAAAATTAGAGAAGTATTAAGTTAATATAGTTAAAGCTTAAACATGTGGAATCAAAGCATTTCTTTATTTGGGTGTATCTGGAGTTTGAGACTGCTATAGGCTCTAATTATAGTGTACAGTAGCTCAGTGTTGCAATATTATTACGCATTGAATGATCTTCAGGAGGACAAGTCTATCTTGTTTCTAGCTAGAGTGATACAAAGGCATGACAAAATGTTGCCACTGGAACTAAATACGCTCTGAGGGAGGACAACAAGCCGACAGGGCTCTTTCAAAACCAGTCAACCTTGAAGCTGCTTTTCATTGATGGCGACAGCTATCGAAAAATGGAGATAAGAACGGTATGAAAACAAAAAATAAAATGGTGATGAGTGGGTGGAACTGAGGATGGAGGAGGTTATTATTGAAAACACAGGACCACAGCAAACTAAAAATGCTGAATAGAATGCATTTAAATCAAACTTTGAATTTGAAACTGTATAGGCTATACCTTTCTAACATATCAATCTAAAATCTCCCATAGGTGTTCAATTTGGTTGAGATCTGGTGACTACAAAGGCCATAGCATGTGA
This sequence comes from Anguilla anguilla, assembly GCF_013347855.1. Taxonomy (NCBI): domain Eukaryota; kingdom Metazoa; phylum Chordata; class Actinopteri; order Anguilliformes; family Anguillidae; genus Anguilla; species Anguilla anguilla. The sequence continues at coordinate 47,649,790 of NC_049203.1, read as the reverse complement.
TTCACATCACTTCCATCCTCATCAAACCATTCAGGGACCCCTTGTGCCTTGTGGATAGGGGCAGTGTCATCCTGGAAGAGACCACTTTCATCAGGAAAGAAATGTTTCATCATAGGATGAAGGTGAGCACTCAGAATAACTTTGCATTGATTTGCACTGACATTTCCCTTTAACGGGACAAGTGGACCCAAACCATGCCATTAAAATGCCCCCCACCGTATAACAGAGCTACCTAGCCCCTCACTGTAGGGGTCAAGCATTCGGGCCTGCACCATTCTCTTGATGTATACCAAACGGGCGAAGAATGACTGATCTGACCATATCACTATTTTACACATCTCTGTAGACCAGTGCCTATGGTTTCTGCACCACTGCTCTCTCAAATGTGCATTTCTCTTTGTAATCAAGGTCACCTGGGCCTGCTCAGCATTTTCTAGATGTTGGAGCATTGCTGGAAGGATTTACTTAAATTTAACCAAAAGAGCATTCGTGAAGTCAAGCACTGACTGGGCGATTAGGTCTGGTTCACAGTTGGCTTCCCAACTGATACCAAGGTTGTTGGATGGAGTTGAGGTCAGGGCTTTGTGCTGGCCTGTCAAGTTTTTTCACACTGTATCTCGACAAAACCATTTCTATATGACCTCGCTGTGGGACTGGGATCATTGTCATGCTGAAACAGGAAAGGGCCTTCCCCAATATGTTGCCACAAAGTTGGAAGTTGGAAGCACAGAACCATTTAGAATGCCATGGCATTAAGATTTGCCTTCACTGGAACAAAGGGGCCTAGCCCAAACCATGAAAAACAGACCCGGACCAAGGGGTCTTCACATACTTTTAGTTATATAGTGTGTGTATATCTCAATTGGAACAGGCATATATTTGGTCATCCCACTGGGTCTATATTAAGACAAAGTCAGTGCTATCCAAATACATTTTTAATTGGATTGAAACTGAAAATTGTATTATAATTTATCCTTCAAGCCTGATAAATCTGATAATTTGTCAGTTTTATATTATTAAATGCCATTAAGAATTGGATAGTAAGCTTTTTTTTTTTTTTTGCAGCTGAATGCGGACAAAACTGAGGTTCTTATTACCGCACAGACAGTATAGCTTTAAAGGTTCAACAACATTCCCTGTCCTTATTTGTTAGCTCTAGCCTTAAAAACTTAAGTGTAATTTGTATGGTTATGAACTTATCAGGTTGTTGACTTTTTTTTTTTTTTTTCCCAATTGAGAAACACTGCCAAACTTAGAACTGTTGTGTCTCTTGCCTCAGCAAGTCACCCCTGGACCATCTACAACTGGTCCAGAATGCTGCAGCCAGGCTTCTAACCAGATCCAACAGAAGGTCTCACTTCACACAATCTTGGTTTCCTGCCACTGGCTTCCTGTCAGAAATGAATTTACAATTCCTGTGATAACGTTCTGCATGGTCAGGAAGCCTGCCAATATTAGTGAGTTACTCTATCCTTACAACACATGTAGGTCTCTTAGTTCTTCTGACCAAGGACTGCTGGCAGTACCTTGGTTTAAACTAAAAGCAAAAGGTGACCTCACCTTTCAAAACAGTGCCCCCAAACTCTGGAACTCCCTCACTTGTGTACATATGGTCTGTGGATACTGTTGACACCTTTAAAACGCCTCTAAAGACCCATCTGTTCAGACTGCCCATTGTCTAGTTCTTGTTTCCTTGTGTTGTGCCTGTAACTGTGTTTGTTTTTGGGTTACATTGTTTTTATTTATTGCTTTGTGATTATGCACTAGAATGGTGCTTTAAAAATAAACGTCACTGGCTTTGCATGTGTAGTTTTTAACTACATTTTTCATTATGACTGAAGCTGTTCAACATTCCCATTTTTCAAAAAAATCAGTCTACTGTATTTGTATGCATCCGCTGTACACATTTAATAAAAGCTCTGAAAATATGTACATTGCCTCCAAAATCAAAATCAAGAGCCTTAAGGAGAGTAACACAACCAAATATGGTAGCTGCAGACTGGCTCAATAACTCTCTCTGCATTGTGCATTTATTTATGTATTTGTTCATTTATTTATTTTCATCTGTTGTTTTTCCAGTATTATCCTTAGTAGTGCCAGACAGTTATGAATTAATACAGATGACATGCATAAAATGGCCTAGAGGATAAATCCACTGCTGCAGAGAAGAAGAAGTAAAAAAGATATGAAAAGTTCTAAAATGTATGAGTAATGCTCATAATGATCATCACCAAAGAGCAGGTATATTACCCTTTGGTAATGGACTGAAGCAAACAAAAAGAAGGCGACAAAAGAAGCCTCAATGCCAAGAGGTCAGCAGATTGTGTCCCTTGGGAGATGACAGAGCAGGTTTATTTACTTAACCTGTGAGTCATGTGACTCAATGTTAGCACATAGAACGTGAAACACATCCTTGTTGAAATGTTACATGTCCAAATTTATTGACTTTGTGGCTGGGTAGTTTTCACAATTTGCATTTTAAATGCACCATTTGCTACATGTCTTGACTGCAAGTAGTGTATGATTCCATAAAGCATCTTCTCTTTTGTGAAACTGCTAAAACATGCTAACACATTTCTGAATGTTTTGCAGAAGGATTAATCTCTATTTGTTCCAAGATAACATTTTCTTATTAAAAGAGATATATCCCAGTGCAATGGAAGTTTAAACCAGCCCAATACTACAAAACATAATGCTTGAAATAATGGCTTGTCACTTGACCAGCTGGAATGTAATTTCACCCAAAGGACAAAACTTCCTCTGGGGCCAGGTTAAACAGCCATGGCAGAGAGTGAGTGATTGAGATCAAACATATCCAAAAGTAGTGTTAAAGAAACCCAGCAGGCATTTTGAATAGCTGAGCAACTTTGATGATGGTAATGTAGAAGAAGCAGGTATGGTATGTAGAGAAGGAGTTACCTGATACGTATTGAACCATGTACAAGTGCCTTTGCTGATGGGTTGACACTGCTCATGAACTTGGAAACACAACTGATGCACCACAGCCAAATGGGAAGTCTCAAAGAAAGTGGGGCCAGTAAATGGTCCACATGCACCTATTAGCCTAACCATCAGGAAGCAAAACATCATATAGCCTATCACATGTAAAATAATAAACAATAAAAAAGTATGAGTTTTGTTCTTTAATTCATTGAGTTAATTTGGTTGACCTTTGTACTAGGCTATATGCAGAAATTACACTGAACCTTAACTGCGCTTAATGGAAAGGAAAAATATAGATGGATTTTACTCAACAGATAGAAATACTATGAGATGCTTACTTGTGAAAAGACAGAATGATGTCCCTTGTGTGTTGTATACTTGCTTTGCTTTTTTAACTTTTATTTTAATTTGGCTAATTATGAATTGAATTAATAAACTGTAATCACATTCACATAGATATGAGATTTAATTTGATACTGATGTCTACGCTGAAAACTTTATATGTGGGCAACTTGCACCATCTTGTGTTTAAAAATAGTTAAAGCACTCATAATAATCTTACAACTGCCAAATATTTTATTTCAAGGATCATAAAATTAGTAAACTGTTCTATATTTTTATTTTGTCAATATAATTGGTTAGACTGAACAGAGTTGATCACAGATAAGACGGAATAGCCTATATGAATAGCCTACATGAGAGCATTATGTGGAAACACTTACGGCTACAACATACGCCAAGTAAAAGAAGTGCTACATTTGATGAAACTACAACCTCTACTGGTAAATGGTAATAACTACACATCATTGACAAAGAGGGCAATCTGGAGTCCGTTATGCATCTTATGAAATATAACAATGATAGAAAAAATAATTATTGACTTAGAAATAATAAGTATAATTTTGTTTTAAATGATAAATATTGGTATGGTATGTTGTCCACCATGTTATGACTTGGCTGAGCATACTCCATATAGCCTATACAGCACTGAGATGTTGGCACTTCCCAGATAAATAAATGTAACGATCACAAGGCTCTCATGAACTGATCAGTTCTTAAAAACATTAACTTCTGTACACTCGGACCTCATACATGCCTAATTCAGATGCAACTTCATGTAAATACACAGAAGCCCCAAACTGATTGGCCTGGGTTTATTCCACACTTTCTTTTTGTACAACCAATTCTAATACCAAAAGAAAGTTAATGCTTTTTCACTCACCATAGTGTAGGAACTGGAACGGGAGTGAGGCATCCGGAACCATAATCTACTGCACATTCCAAGTTCGATAGTGCCCATGGATTGAATCATGCCAGACGCCATTCTGAAATGAAAACAAGACCGAGGTAGGACATTGCACATGTGTTTGAGCATAGCAGCTAGACAACCAGTTTTTCGGTTTTGGCTACATTTCTTTGCTAACTGGTTTGCCAGGTCAGGTCAACATGAGAAGTTTCCATTACTTTTTATTTTCGTAATTACCATGTGTTAGCTAGTTAGCTATCAATACCTTGGTGAGATGATCTGGTTGATGTTGCGTCATAATAGTAGCCGATGCTCATTGAGAGGAACGATCAACACAACATGTTTGAATCAAAGAGATATAACTTCAGTGTAGGCATGGCATCAACAAATTCAGCTAAAAGTGAGAGGCACACCATAGTGAACTTCAGCCATTAATAACAACCCTACCTTGTTCAAACTAGAATTGTTGTCAGTTTAAGGCATCCGTGTTTTCCAAGATGGAAATGGTTCATCATTCCGTCAAACAAAATGGACGTTTTCCACATGCATCTACACGAGTACAAAAACATTGATCTACTCCCTTTTTATATAAGAAAACTTGAAACAAGACTGGTTGGAACATGCTCCTCCTGTTAGTGATTGACCTAAGATCTCTGTCAAGGTCACATAAAATGTCATGCCTGGGAAATCTATATTATTTGATGAACTCATTATCGTTTTATTTTCGGCAGCCTGCATCCGTCTATTCACACAGGAAACACGATTGTGATAGGAAAAAATAGGTTGCGCGAGAGGCCTGTTTTCGTCGCACTTTTAGTGTCAATTTGCAAGCAGTGATCTTTTTCTTTTTGTGCCATTCATTTTGACAAGATATTGTCATCTGCAAAATAAAAAAATAAATTAAAAAAACAACCCGCAAATCGCTTTTGTGAAACGAGCACTAGACCGCTAGGCCAAGCACTGGGCTTTGAACTCGACAAACTAACGTGCAAAAGGTTACCCCATCAGTGAGTAGGTCCAGCCCCACTTTAGCTGATTGGCAGGTCTTACCATTTCGAATAATCTCATGATGTCATGAGTTTGGGAATAAAAACGCCATTTGAAAAAGTAATGTGTCTCATGAAATTAAAAAGGCCATTCGGAAATGTAACATGTTATTCTCAAATCAAGTAAAATTAAGTTGGATCATGCTATTGTGAAAAGGGCAGTCATGAGAAGTGAATTATGTAAGCATTTAAAAATAAGTCGTATTTATTTGTTTGTTGTATAATTCCATTTTCATTAGGCCTAGATCATAATTTTTATTTTTGGCATGTTTACTCCTCCACAACTAGCTAGATATGTAGGCTAATTATTAATTGTTCATGCCTGAAGCTTAGCTTTGTACTTAGCCAGGTGTTTTAGCTGGCAAACTATATTAACTGCATCATATTACTTAGATTGTCAGCTGAAGTGTAGCTAAGTAAGTTAGCCAACTGGAACTTTGAAATAATGTTTGTCAACAGTTTCTATTAATATTCTTAGATACTACATATGGAAAGTCATGTTCTATGCCTGTGCTAGATCAATGTATGCATGTAAACTCCTACAGAAGACACAAAATGCACTTTCTATGTAGCTAATTGTAAGAACATTCTGAAAAGCCTAAAACATTTTGTTACCTGGCACAGGCGGGCACACGACTGTCCTTCAAATTATGTTCATGTTCACACGCTGATGTGTGGCTGCTCTGCTCTACATGCAACGGCCACAAGAAGGAGGGGGAAGGCTGGCTTGCACAGCAAAATGACAGACATATGAAAGAAAAAATAATGAATACAAAAGTTTTATGTAGGCTATTGCTTATAGAAACAAGCAGCTAAATACCAAATAGGCCTATATACAGTATATGTATTTCTGGGTGGGCCACCCAAATAAAATCATTGTATGGGAAACACTGCGAGTAATATTTTGACAGTAACTTACATGTGGGCAGAGGTGGGTAACCCGGCTTCAAAGAGTAAAAAGACTGACCATGTATTTGCTCCACCACCATGCACTAAACCAGCTGATTCTAATTAGCATAACTCTTCAGCATGATAGGAGAACTAATTATTGTAATCAGCTGGTTTAGTGCATGGTGGTGGAGCAAATACATGGTCAGTCTTTTTACTCTTTGAAGCCGGGTTACCCACCTCTGCATGTGGGTAGGTAATGTGTATGTAGCAGATATTGCATAGTGGTAGAAATTTGTAATATTATTTTTAACTTGATTATGGAGCATACCTCCAAACCCCCCATACCCTCAATAGATGGGTCCCCCCAGTAAATTCTGGCTGCTGACACCACTAATTACAGGGGGTACAGGTTGACAGTACCTATTGTGACATATTTCAGTTGTGTAACATTCGCAAAACTAACAGTAAACTAACATTAGCCATCTTGAGGCTCTTTGATCAAAATGTGGAATCAAACAAGTTGAAGCTAGCTAGCTAGTTAGAAATATAATTAACAAAAGCATGTGGTTGAACTTATGTTTGTATTTCCATGCATCTAGCAGTCCTAAGCATGTTACTGTACTTAATTGCATATTATTTAGCTTGTAAGCTAAAACAGTGGCAAGGTAAGCTAGTCCAAGCTATCAGCCACCACTCTGAAATAATATTTTCTTCCAACCTGTTATATGGTTCAGACAGTGCTTTCTCAAAGGTTTCAAGTTTCATATAGCCTATGTGCTGTACAAGATTCTCTCCTTGGTTGTATAAAACAACTTAAGCTTCAAACTTGAGCTTGTCCCCTATGCAAAATGTTTGCCTATTGGAGAACTATCTTTATCAGCAATGCATAAAGCCTCTTTAATGTTCCATAGCCTAAGGGTTCAGGGTAAGGCTTTCACAGTATAGCCTAGTAGTTTCTGTCCTAAGACTGCAGTTATTTACTCAGGCTACCATGGTTACATATAAACAATAGAAAAATGTCTGCACTAACATAATACATATTACATTCTTTAGTCGATAATTGCACAGCAGCAAAAAAAAAAAAACAAGCACACACACATATAGTGTGGTATTACATTTGAAAAATAGAAATATGATAATACCAAAACGAAAAGAAAACTTAAATGGACGGAGGACAAGTATGTTATTCTCTTAGAGGAGTATGGTAAACACAAAATATTCTGCAAAGTTAATTCAATTCTGCTGTCACCAACAAACAGAAAGAGAAGATGTGGCAAAAAAAATAATAATAATAAAATCAGCGCAAAAAAACGTACTGTAAAACACTCAATGGACAAAATTATTAAAATTATGAAACTATTACAGTTAAATATTACAAAAATATGAAATATGGCAAGTTCTTCCATTTTAAGTGGTTAATATACAGTAGGTACAAAGAAACAAGGAAGCAATTAAGCTGATTATATAGGCTACTACATTTTGTTCTGATTTATGCAACCAGGCACTGGCCCTGAGCAAGCCAGCCTTGTAAAATTAGGATTTCTGATGGGTATAATGTGAGAGAATCAGAAGTGATTGGTGTATATACAAACATTGTAAACATATAGGCTATTTATATTGGCACAGAAACACCTGAGGAGCATACATTTCTCATTGTAGTTATGTATCCCTCATATAGCATGAAGGTCAGAATGTCAGTCTGTGCCACAAATGCATCTATGCCATTATAGTTTCTCATAAATGGCCATTATGACCCTGAAATAGATTTGCCTTTGTTAGTATCCCACATTTATGCAAATTTGGTCAAAAAATGTAATGTGGATGTGATAAGATCTCCATTTGGACAGGGAATTTTTGCCTATTCTGACTATTATACACATATTACCAATCACACGTGAGTATCAGAAAAGGATGTTTCAGAGGTTTCATTAAGAAATGATAATGTTCTTAAACTTGAGTGCTAATGAACCTCTCCTTCTCCAACCTCTGATCTTGTGAAGATCTAAAAATACTAGTAGGCATTACCAAGGCAGAGATCTAGACAAAACGCTGATCCAAGTTCACAATTGCCAAACCTCTCATTGAGTTAACCTGTTGAGCTATGAAGACAATTCAGACACCGAATGGTAAATGGATTAGACTGGCAATGGAGAAACCATAAAGGAGCATAGAGATAGGCACCAGTAAGTTGTGATGCTGCCGGTCTCTTCCAAGCCTTTGGTTTTACAGAACATTTATTTATCATAAGGAGTGTGTTGGTCACTAGCAGACTCGCCCTGCCCTTCTTTAGGACCCACTGGATACCCCAGTGGGGCCACACCACGACCCACAATAAACTAGACCAGGTTAGTGTCTCTGCCCCTTTGTTCAATGCACAACATCATCTGTACCCCAACTGGACCTGTCAGGAGAGGCAGCACAACGAAGTGCAGAACTACACTGTAGTTCTAACTAATTGACTGTAGGATCAATTTGTAATACTGGCTGCCTGCACTGAATCTTAGATTTCACCAGCTGTGTCCCTTTCACAGGAACAGCCAGGACCCAGTTCTACCCCAAGTCTCTGGAACTCCTCACAAAGTACAGGCAGCAAAATAACTCCCTTCATACAAATCCCCACTTTTCTCTTGCTTGTATCCTTGCACAACCTTAGAAACCCAAAAGCCCCATTTCCCCTTGCGGCGAGTATTAAAAGTCTTGCAAATGAAAGAATTCACAGCGTCCGCTCGCCTTGCAGCTCATTTGGTGCCGCATGTGGGAAACTATTTATTTATTAAGCCCAGTGGTGTGTTAGTGTCCCACCTAGAATCCCTGCTGCAGGAAAGAAAATGATTAATGAGGCAGTCCCCGGCAGTCCACCTCGGCCATGCAAAGGGAACCCTCAAATCACCAGATGAGTGAGACACACGCCACATGAAAAACAAGACTTGGGGAAATGCAGCGGAAACTTGATGGTTTCTGCGCTGCAGCAGAGCGCACATGAAGGAAAAAGTGACAAATCAATTAAATGGCACACAGTGCTAAAGTGAAAGAAAACCGAACTCAGGCACACAGCAAACAGCACAAAAAAAAATAATAATAATAATAAAAAAACAATCTTTACCTATGCTGCAAGTATTGGTTACTTGCTTACACTGTCCTAATAGTCTGTCCCAATAATCACTTAATTGCAGTGCTTTGTGAAGCGGCCTGGATACATTATGAAGAGACTGCATCTCACACATTATGTTAAGATAAAGAATGGCGAAAGTCAATGTTGAGAGGCATAATCATTCTTGGGAAAAAAGGTTGCATTAATTGTGTGGATTTAAGAGTTTTGAATGAAATTCAAATAATAATCTGCTCTCCACACCTGTTCTATCATTCTGTTAAAATAATATTTACGTCATGTCTGGGTGAATACTCAATTCTAATTGGCTGGAAGGTGACAAAAATGCTTAGCGTTACATTGTGCAAGACATGGCAGTACATGTAAAAAAAAAAAAAAAAATAATAATGAATTAGTCCCATATTTAGACATGCTGTATGTTAGGCAGTGTTTTAAGACTGGGTGGGTCACAGAAAATGCATATATTCCTAAAGGACTCACAAAGTGTTGAAGGCACCATTGTACTTTATTTTACCTGAGTGTTATGAACTGAAAATAAGTTTGGGTTTTTCCACATTTGTTCCACTTTTTTAGACAGGCTGATGACCCTGCATATGATATAAATCATAAAGGGAACTGAAGAACACGCTGTCAGTAATTTGAGAGTTCAGAGTGGCATGTACGCAGTGATGTAGGAAATAGCTCAGACGTGGGTGAAGTTCACTGTGAATACAAAACAACCACTCGAAAGAGAGAGAAAGAGAAAGACAAAAGTAGTGGAGCTCTGCTGCCATGGTTAGGCTGCTGTGGCCCACTGCATGACATTGAACAGTTGCTGATACTCTGTTATCATTATCAATGGAAATTAAAGACCCTCCCACCCTGTCCTGTTTCATGGGTGAATACAAAATGTTCAGAATCCTGAGTGATCATGTTCCTGAGTATAATATGACTAAGTGTTAACATGTGGTAACGGGTACACAACATGTACCTAATTTTCATTTTCTGCTGTGATTTAGGCTTCTCCCCTCATTAATGTTGTCGATAAAGAAGGACACATTTCATGTGTCACTGCTTAGCTCCAGCGCTTTTTCACGATTGCATTTCTGATGGGATGGCATATCAGTTGTGTGGGTCTGAAGGATGCCAGTGCTCTCAAATTGCTTGGGATCCAGTTCACGTTTAGGGAACACAACAGAGTGCTGTAAGGCTGCCAGACAGCACATGAATGCCATCAAGTCAGCTGAAAAAAAATATAATAAAATAAATGAAGAGTGCGAGAAAGAAAGCTCCAGGCTTTGGAGCATTTAACAGCATTTGGAAGTTCCTCAGATGAGAATAATGTTCCTCATGCATAAATATTTCCTAATTGCACAATATGACTTTGGAGAAAAACTGTTAGACATAGATTATTTAACTCAATATAATAAATATTTAACACAATATATTTACAATATAATATAAATAGTGCAATTTCACCAAAATAATATCCTTTCTGTATTCTTACTCCTATGCACAGAGCACATCATGGGTTATACACACACAGATTTATTTTATCTGAATAAGTAACACATTTATGAAAATGTATTGTCAGAGCTGGAGAAAGTGGCCTCTATGAATTGCATACAATTAATTTGATTCATAAAGTACGTGGCCATGTCATTTCCCTTAAAATATTGTCTGTAAAACATTGTCCTCAATAATACATGCCATGTACAAAGTCCAATGTCTATACTGCATGTCTGTGTATGTCAGGGTATATAATGTCTTTTGACACAAGGCAGGGTGGATACTTGGCTTCATGCTGTTTACACCAATTCCTCACCCTACCATCTGTATGTTATTACAGCAAAAACCGAGACTTCAGTTGTCCAGTTTTGATGAGAACTTGCCCGCTGTAGCCTCGTCTTCCTGTCATTAGCTGACAGGAGTGGAGCCCTGCTTGGTCTCCTGCTAAAGCCCATCCGTTTCAAGGTTCAACGCAATGTGAATATCATTGCAAGGAGAGTTTATTTTCTGAGTGTACATCGTGCAAATATCTGTAACACAGATATCACTTGTACCATATTTTGTGTGTTTACCAGAGCAGTGAGTATTGAACAATTTAAAATTATTGCTCTCAATATAAAAGTATTGAAAAATATAAAATTATTATTATTATTATTGTTATTATTATTATTATTAGTATTATTATTATTATTATTAATAAACATTTTTTAAAATTTCATACAGTTTAATACAGAAAGTATTGTAAATTTGGATTAACATTAGATGAATAAGTGAATGGAATTTGATTCAAGCATGTTGGGTGTTCCCAGATATTACCATGACAAAAAAATAAATAAATTTGATTGCTCATGGCTGCCATTTGGCATTAATCACACGCTCTTATCCAGATAAACTTATTCCATCGTTATTCATGACTACTTTGGTCCTTTGAAGATGTGTCAAGATGTAATTAATCATATTGATTTCCAACATATTCAGTAGAAATCCACAGGAACATCTGTCTTCACTAAAATGTATGTTGTGATAGTGCTTAAGTCAGTTGGGCATCTTGAAAAATATCAGTTGTGGTTTAAGGGAAAACCTCAAGGTGGCACTGTTGAATCAAACTAAGTTCAATAATGGCAGTGGAAACATGATTCCCCCCATGTTAATTATTAGCAGCATTACTGTCATTATTTTTGTTGTCTTGTGTGTTTCTAGGTCATCAGTGTATTTTCTGCATGAAATGGGCCAATATTAAATGAATTCTGGGTAAATTACTCATTACACGAAAAAATAAACTTCAAAGAGAATGGGAGGCAAACACTGTGGAACCCTGAAAACTCCACACTTAAAGGTGATAAAAAACAGTTTACAGAGCTATGAAATATGTAAATCAGTGCTTCTTCTTCTGCAACGAATCATGGAAATAAATCCTCCATGGAACTGATTTTAATTGTTCTATTGCCTGTTTGGCTTCTTTTAAATAGGGGGTGCAAATGTCTGAACATAAATATACTGCCACATCTGATTCATGTGACAAAATTTTAGCAATTCAATTCCAAAGAAAGAAAACATTCCCTTAATTTCAGTGAATTATAATTATTCACAATTAGCCAGTTATGTTTTATAACTATTTATCTTAAATGTGTTGAGACCCAATCAGACTGGTGGCTTTGATGTTAACACTTACTGCACATATGAAAAACAGTGAATCAAAAGAAAAAAGTGAATCAATGCAGCTTGGATTATAGTTAGTGTGTGCACCACATTTACATACGCCTGTGTGATCAATGCTTCTAAACACATAATAAATAAAAAAATTAAATAAATAAATAAATAAATATAATACATATTTATATAATATAAATTGCATTTGTCAATTTACATACACAGCGTATGCCTTTACTGAGAAAACTATTATTATATATATTTAGCTGGTTCTAAGCCACCATGTAACAAACCACAACTTTCTAAGTTCTCTGAAGAATTATTTATCTGACTGCTGCAGACAGACACTATAACCACCATCTGGAGCAGAGGAAGACTTTTTGAACAGTGACAAAATTATGGCTACACGGCCCAAACTAAAAATAGGTCAAATAAAATTTACTAGAGGACAGAACTTCCTATGTCATAATATTTCTGTAGTTCTATGAAGTATGACAGAGGCTTTTTCTCAAAAATAAATTGTCCCTTAATCTCAAAAATAAATCCAAAATTTATTTTTAAGAATTTTTTTTTACTCTTAGGGAAAATGGTGTATCACAATTCTGAGCTATTGATTCCTTGAACTCCACTGCATGAGTCTTTATCAGCTGAAAAGCAAGGTAATTTTGATTAATTTGACCGAATAATCATAATTGTGAGTAACAGTCCCCAAAATGTTTACTGACTGATTATACAATTTTAACAATAATACACGCAATAAAAGCCTATAGTGAGGCCACCAGAGTGTCTGTCTCTCACAAGTAGTTCACCCCTCTATCAACAAGGGGTTGATAGCCCTTTTTTAAAGCCACACGTCAAACATTAAAAATGATAGCTTATGAGGTTACCCAGTTTTTCCACTGACATTTCAGCCATCCTTCAACATGAGGCCAGTATAGCCTTTGATTGCATGCATTAGGCACTTATCATATTACATCTCCTCAGTCACACTGATAAGTCAATTGGCACTTAACAATGATGGTCAGAAATGTTCCAATGCTGTCACATGCTGCATTCAGTGTGTTTATTTGAACCATAGGCATATGTGGGAAGTTGCCTAGACAGACAGATTAAAAAGTACAGTTACATAACCAGAAAACCGTAATTAAAATACATTATATTTAGAAGGCTACTAATAGTAATGGAATTATTTTCAGCAGGAGTAGGGTAATACAAATTAAATGGATTAAAAACACATGATCTAAGATTAAGTGCTAATGTAAGGTTTGAACTTTGTGATTTATTTTGTGGTTGCTTTTAGTTGTGAGTCTATTGTTTTCTTCATTGCAAGTTTTCTTGTAAAACTCCAAGTTGTAAAAAAATATATGAAATCTGCCTTTGTGAAGTATACCATGCAGACACTGATGCACTTGTCCACTCACAGACATGCTTTTCATAGTGCATGCATTTGATGTTCCATCCATGTTCACTTTTCTTCCTTTCACTCTCCCTGGGTCTGCTAGTAATCAAAGTTTTTTAAAAACATATATATATATATATATATATATATATATATATACCTCTCAATCAGCCTTTAAATTGTATAATTAGTCACTCAACGGTGCAAATGTAAGCCATGTGATAGATACAAACAATACCAATAACCACTTGATGTACACATATGTATTTAAGATGATGCGCACAGTTTTCACAGAATAAAGTAATTCCAAATCCCAATGACAATGCATGGTCACAAAACCCAAATATAATACACAGAAATTGTTCTACTGCCACTCACTCACTCTGTGAACGATGTTTTATTATTCACACTTCAGCTTTACATTGTAGAACTGTCATAAAGCTCATTTTGGGATGTCAATGTATCAGCAGAGCAATGAAAATATAAATACGTCAATGAAAGGAAATCATGAATTTTGCAAGAAGGAACAATGCCTATTGCATTTTCCACAGTTGTGTCATTTGGAACATTTAATATAATTAAATGGAAGACCACTATTTTAATCCACCTTTTTGGTAAAAATGCAGAAACCTAAATATTTGGTCACAGGCTTGCCACAGAAAATCAAATTCTATATATATATTTATCCAAATGGGACACTCTTGCCCGCTATTTACAGATATGTGCATGTACACACACAGAAGAAAATATTTGATTTGTTTGCTAAGCATTATTTGGTCTCTCATGGGCTTTGACTGTCAAGGTCCATTAGCCAAAAGCAGAAAGTATGGTTGGCAACTGTGAGCAACACTGAATCACTTTGGAGCAGTCATTACTTTTTTGATACTTTCCCCTCCTCCCGAAACCATTTGAGACAACTTTAACAGAGCTTGTGTTAACCAGAATCGACGTTGGCTGTCTGGAAACTAAAGTCTAGTGCCACACACTTCCTGCCCAGTCTCATAATTAGCTAAACACCCTTGTCCTATAGGGACCATAGCTTCTCTACAGGTGATGAGTTGGATTAATTTTGAGCACCCACAGCCATGCCTCAGCAAACCCAAGTTAGGGCCCCATCACTCCTGTAAGCCAAACTGACAATCACACTCCAAAACCTCAGTCCCTGCGCCCAATTAACTGCAGTGTTTACTGGTGACAATGGAGTAAGCGACCTTGCGCCAAAGCCTGAGCTCTCAAAAATGGTTGTAGAATTTTTTTTTGTGTAATGTAATTCATTTTGATTGTTATGCCTTTTAGGCATTTGTGACATGCTCTATTAAATACAGTTAGACATAATTTTTTTTAATTTTTTTATTTTTTACCCTGCACAATTTATTTATTTATATATTTATTTATTGAAATGCAGTTAAAAGAAACTGAATGCGTTAGATGAGATTGCGTGAAAAGGACCGATTATAGAAAATAATTTGTAATTAGAAGCCTGGTCAACCATAATACATCTAGTATGGCATTTGCTGTAGGAATGTGATCACTGAGGGAAGATATTTCTTTATTCTAGTGTACAGACCTGTCTGCCTGGAAGGCAGCAAAGAAAGTTCTTTTTTTTCCCCCGCTCTTTCTCCCCTCACGGTTGAAATATTAACGCGTACTCCAGAAATTAGCATGCTCTGCACATGCTCCAGTCCTGAGGGTTTTTTTATTTTATTTTAAAGGGTAACGCACACTAGGCTGTCAAGTGCTGTTTTCGGCAAACCGCCACCAGCCATGAATTAAAAAGCTGAGTCTTGTCGACACGCGTTAAGACAGCGTGAACACGTATAACAGCCATTCCACACCACCCTGACCACCTTTGACCCTTTTG
Organism: Anguilla anguilla; assembly: GCF_013347855.1. Classification (NCBI taxonomy): domain Eukaryota; kingdom Metazoa; phylum Chordata; class Actinopteri; order Anguilliformes; family Anguillidae; genus Anguilla; species Anguilla anguilla. The sequence continues at coordinate 47,634,157 of NC_049203.1, read as the reverse complement.
CGTCTCAGACAGTGTATCCCTGATGCAAAGGCCTGCTTGTGATGTCAGGTTGGTGTACAACTATATTTACAATGACCTGAGGAAACTTGGTTGAAATAATATAATATTCAATACCAATCTCAATATCACATTTTATTCCGGTGTGTTCCAACAGTAATACCAGGCCCATTCATTTATTATAAACATATCACAATAAATGTCATACTGACTTTGAACATTACAGAGCACATTCATCAAACTGTGACAGTTCTACTTTTACCAAGTAAATCCGGAATGGAATTAAGTAGTCACTGCACTTCAGGGAATACTCCATGATAATCAGGGTTAACATTAGCAACACAGAAGTGTATTTGAGGTCTCATTTTCCTTAGTGTGCTTTCTGTCACTTCTCTTCACTTCACTTTCATTCCTCTGAGTTTCCTCTGTTTTTTGGCTGGACTGCAAATCAACCCTTCTCTTTTATTATAAGTGGACTATTAACTAAACTAATTACAACTTCAAAATAAAATGGCAAAGACTTGTGATACAAATGCATAGGAACTGGAAACATTTGAAATCAGAACAATTTTCATACACTTGATGTAGCTACTGTTTTAGACAAATAGTTCAGTTTCATGACATCATTCAGCAGTAATTCAGAAATAGCTAGAAAGTGAAGTATTGGTTAGCATTCTGGGATGCACAGACATCACCAGGCGCTGAGTATATTCTGTGGTTGTGCTCTGCAAGACCTGTACTGCTGCCATCTTCAGCTAACCTGTTTGTTTTGGTGGCTAATTGTGTTAAGTATTCTGTGCAGCATAAGAAATGCATGTTCAGTTGGATTCGGTTCAGGTGAAGGCCATTGGGAGTAAAGACTTTTCCAGTCTTTGGCTTAGAAAACCTCCTTTATTGCTTTTTTAGCCCCTTATAAGGTACAAAAACTGTAACCTGGCCATGTTTTTGCAGCTAACTAGTGGTTTGCATCTTAAAGTGTAGCCCCTGTAATTCTGTTTATGAAGTCCTTTGCAGACAGTAGTCACTGACACATCCACGCCTGCCTACGGAAGAGTGTTTCTGATCTCAGTAATTTGGCCTACCAGGCCCTTTGTGATTACTGAGTTCACCAGTTCTCTCTTTGTTCTTAATGATGTTCCAAAGAGTTGATGTTGGTAAGCCTAAGGTTTAGCCTATGTCTCTGACTGTTTTTTGTTATGCCTCAGTCTTATAATGGCTTCCTTCACTTTCATGGGCACAACCCCTTTTGTTCACAAATGGCAGAAACAGACTCCAAAGGCAATAATAAGCCTATAATCAAGACACTGACACAATATACTGACAGCTATCTCATGGCTGCACTAAGGAGGCAACTGAACACATCTGACTCATAGAAACACCTGTGGAGCCATTTGTCCTAAAGATTATGGTGCCCTGCCCTCACTTTTTTTTCAACATCAGAAAATGGAAATAATTTGTGTCCACCTGCATATTCTGAATTGGTGCTGCATTGTATTTGAAATATGTGGACTGCTTTGAAATTCCATGCATATATTTCATAACAATGTGTTTTAAAAAAGATGTATTACAATATCAGAAAGTGCCAATTTACATATTTGCCTATGTATTTCTTTGCAGCACATTGCAGCATATTTCATTTCTGTGATGATACTGAAAGCTCATGGTGATGCTCACTGAATTCAATAAACATACACTACCCTAAACCTGAAATGGCAGCTTTGCTTTTTATGGGAAAAAAGGAATGATGTTTAGGAGAGGAGAGAGCTTGAACCAAATGCAATATTTATGGTTTTCAGGTTGCATTGAAGGTAATTGCTGTCATTTTTCAGCTCTCTTCAGTGCAAGAAGATGGGTAATTTCAGGACAGGAGTCAAAATAACCCTTATAGCCACATGGAAATATGATTAAGGAATAACAAGCCAATCTTGACACATAAAATCAACAATCATGGGTAGTCTGCATTAATTGCATTTTTCGTCCCCTCGTTTAGTTTATTATTGCATCATTCATTCCCTACAAAGGGACCTTTAGGGGGTTTGGGTGGAGGGATGCTCTACCTGACTCCAGACCTAAATTATTGTGGATTATAAAACCTTCTCCTTGGGAGACTGACAGAAAAGATTATACCTAGCCCTGTTATCGCTTTCAGGTAGAAAATGAAAAGCAACCTGAATAAAGTCTTTCCTTCAGGCTAACCGGTTTGCCATTTCCTAATCCCTGCAAGAAGTATTATACTTATAGTCCTGCATTTCAGAGGCTGAAGTCTGGATGTGTGTAGACCTGGGACTTGCCGCTTCTCAGTGATGAGAGAGATGCACAATGCACAATAAGGCATAAATTATAAACAATTTAGAGGAGGGCAAAATCCAGGAGCTATTTCATGACTTCAACAGCGAGAGCATCTCATGGGTCTATGAAGTAAATCAAAGGCAAATGCAGGAGAAGGATCCTCCGTTCGGCTTGGGAACTAATTTAGTGCAGTTCCGCGTCTAGAATGTTGAATTCCACTAAAGGTTCGTGCAATCACACAAGTTCAGTGATAGCTGAATATTATTCACAATAGATGGCTTGCATATTCTGTACAGTTTCAACAATTTGTTCTGTTTATTTGCTTATAGATTTGATTAGACTTACATAATGAGTGATTGGAAATATTGTCGGAGTCACCTGTGGGATCACATGACTGGGATTGTTTTTGGGAGGAATGTATTCATGTTTGAATTTGCAGTGCAGAATCTTGAAAACAAATTTGATCATTGTGTCATTTCAGACCAGAATACAAAAAAGGGGAGAGTGTGATTCCTTTAACAATGTAACAAAAAGCCCAAAATTGAGATGGTGAGAAGCAAACATTATTTCACATCTAATATTGCGAGGCACCAATTTATTTTCAGTAAAATCTGAGGGTAACCTGACATAACCTTCCACTAAAGTCAGTACTCTAGTCTATATTTTCAGTATATAAGGACAGCAATGCAAACATGTCACCTGTCAATTCTAATGAATTAAAATATCTCCTTGGTGTGTCCTCTGTTCATTCATGCCCCCCCCCCCCCCCCCCCCCCCCCCCCGCAGCCCTGTTACCAAGAGCTGGTGCTGGCAGCATCTGACCACACCATAAATTTTGCATTACTTTGTTGAATACATGTATATGTTCTGAGGCCATTATCAATCCACCCCAGGTTTCATGCCAAATCCTGCCTGCTCTCTTTCATCTAAAAGGCATTATTTTATGATCTTCCAGATAACTGCGTGGAAGCATATTGCAGTCGTGCAAACAAAGAACAAGAACAAAACAGAAAACATCTCAAACCAGATCGTTTTATCCCTGCCTTCTTGTGTTACTAAATTTAGAAAGAGCCTTTGAGCTCCCTTCTTGCAACATTTGACAAGCGGCCCGTATCTTTACTGAGAGGATAAATGTGGAAGCAATTACTGATGGGCTCACGGTTGCAGTTGACTGCATTGCATTAAACTGGTGTCTCAGCAATAGCGATACCACTTTGTAAATAACATAGCTTGCTATTAAATACAGTAGAAACATTAGAAGGGGCAAATCCAAATCAATCAGCTGTCACTGGAAAGCTTGAATGTAATAAAGCATGCTTATTTATATCATAGTAAAGCGGGCAGTATAGTGGTAAATCACTTACACTGTCTCACATCTTTCTGAATTCAGACCCCAGACAAGCTTGATTGTTGTCTGTTTAGGATGAATTCATATGCTGTAATTAGCCATAGTGGTACACGGGGCAGATATATAGGAGAGTAATGGATGCATAATTATGTAAAGATGCTGAAGAGCAGCCCTGTGCATTACGTCATGTTGCCATGGCAATGTTTTGATATAGCAGCAGTGCTGGTCAGACGTGCATTCTCTATTTCTTGTTTTTGCTCTATGTGCAGTACTGTTTTACACCACATATTGAGGCCCACATAAAGAGCTAAATACATGTATTTCTTAAAGAACAGGCTTTGTGTGTGTGCATGTGTGTTTATATATATATATATATATATATATATAAAGTATAAATAAACACATTACAAATATGTGGACACCTGAACATCACACCCATATATACTTGTTGAACATCTCATATGTAATATAGAATTGGACCCCCCCTTTGCTGCTGTGACAATCTCCACTCTTCTGAGAAGGCTTTCCAGTAAATTTTGGAACATGGCTGCGAGGTTTTCGCTTCCCTTCAGCCACCAGATTATTAGTGCGGTTGGGCACTGATGATGGGCGTAAGGCATGGTATGTAGTCGGCATTCCGATTCATCCCAAAGGTGTTTGATAAGGTTGAGGTCAGGGCTCTGTGCAGGCCAGTCAAGTTCTTCCCCACCAAACTCAGCAAACCATTTCTTTATAGACATTGGTTTGAGCATGGGGGCACTGTCATGCTGAAATAGGAAAGGGCCTTCCCCAAAATGTTGCCAAGTTTGAAGCACACAATTCTCTAGAATGTCACTGTGTGCTGTAGCATTGAGATTTCCCTGCACTGGAACTAAGGGGCATGAAAAACAGCCCCATGAAAACCCCCATGAAAAACAGCCCCAGACCAGTATTTCTCCTCCACCGAACTTTACAGTTGGCATCATTCAGGACAGTACGGTTGGCAATACGCATTCTGTCAAACCCAAATTTGTCTGTTAGACTGCCAGATAGGGAAGCGTGATTCATCACTCCAGAAAATGGTTGCTTTACACCACTCCAGCAGACACTTGCTATTGCACATTGTTTGTGTACAGCTGCTCACCCCATTGAAGCTCTTGACTAGAGGTTGACCGATATATCGGGTCGATATTTGCATGTAACAACAACTGCTTTGTGTATTTAAAAAAATAATAATTGTAAAAACAAGTTAATTAAACTGAATTTCACAGATAAACCAATGTAAACAAGCCACTGCTGTCCAGCGATGGTGTGTCGCTCAACAGAAATTGCAGAATGTTCATGAAAGTTCTATTATCACCGAACATTGACTGAGGTTGCTGTCGTGAGCAAAAAGTATAAACGCACTCCAGCGACAGCTGACACTCGAAGGACAAGGGAGGAAGAAGCAGCTTTAATACATGTCCTATATCTGTTATTTCTCAAAAGGAGAAAACGAACACAGTGTACATATTTCAGGAATGTAGCCTAAATGGCTTCCAAGGTGGCACTTGTTATTCTAACTGTTTTACAATCATACAGTCTCTCTTGTTCCTGAGCTCTGAGTTTGCACAGAGGTCTCATATTATCTACGCTCCCTCTCTCTGTGCACATTATTTGTACATGTGTTTTTGCACATTCATACTGTGCATTAACCTTAAAATGATACACAAGCCGAATGCATTGCTAAACACTTCATTTAATATGCTAATTAAATCATGTTTTCACTCTCACATTAATTGTTTGAGACAAAAAGTAAAAAAAAAAAACATTCAAATTAACATTTTAAAATAGTTGTTGGTGTCTGAATATTCATCTATTGTGTGTTGCAAGGTGAGGATGTTGTAATGGTTATTGGTTAATTATGTAACTGTTATTTGAGAATGGCTAGAGATAAACTGCATTGTGCAAATCTGTTGGTGTTGTTTTGTTTTATTGGCTCACAAGCAGCAATGCATTGCAATATGGGTAGGCTATTGGAAAAATAAATGGCAGTGGGGGTGGGGGGGGGGTGGGTAGGAACAAGAAGAAGGCTTCTTGGAAAACTCACAGCTGACTGCATTGGACTTATTCACTTAAAAAAAAAAATTTGAGGTGGCTCTTCTTAAAATATTGAGTGACCTGTCTGCCTTAAAATCTTGAGTTAGGCGAACAACGAATCTCCAGTTCTGCAAACTTCTATATGGACAGCATACACACCTTTATGTGGGTCATTTTATTCCTGCACTGCTTTGTGTTTCTGTATACATTAACCCTCCCAACTGGTGTGTACTGCTACATGCAATCAAGAAAGCTGTGGTGTGAGGGAGTGCTGTCTTGGTAGCCACTACATTAGCCATGTTCATTTATCATGTTTAACAGTAATATGATCAGTAGAACTACTCACATGTGGTAATGGATGAGTATCTCTGCTGAGGATGTATAATGAAGAGTAATCACTGCAATGCTTTAATACTTATATTGTATAGTTAAAGGAAAAAAGGAAAGAAGGCCTGCTGAGCTTCAGTGACTATCCAAGTCAAATGATCTTCCACAGCAAGCTTGGCTAGTACACTTACAGGGATGTCAAACCAAAAGCTTGTACGTGTGGATTTATTCACAACTTTCCACACTTTTGCTGAAGATAAATTGACCCAGATTGTATTAAATGTTTCTCACCATGCTGGCTGTTAGATAAGGTTGTTGAACCAAGGTTATGATCTCTGAATTACATTACATTACATTACATGCATTTAGCAGACACTCTTATCCAGAGTGACTTACACAACTTTTGCATAGCATTTACATTGCATCCATCTACACAGATGGTTACATATTGAAGCAATGGTGGTTAAGTAGGCCTATATCTTGCTCAAGGATACAATAGCTGTGTCCAACCCACGAATTGAACCAGAAACCGTTCGGTTATAAGACCAGCCCCTCACCCATTATACTGCACTGCCATGTCGTTCAGTATAATGCAATGCGTATTAGGCCTACATGAATGTAACCCCTATTTTTCAGCCTAAACATCCCTGTTTTGCTCAGTTGGACTACCAGTTGTACTCCACATTCAGATGACTCGATAATGCTACTTGTCAGTTCACTAACTGAAGCATCATATAAAAAATAGCTGCCATGTTCACTGAAATACAGCTACTCAATTATGATGGATGTGGTGAGTTAACTCCATGACAAGCATCTATGTAGACTGAAGCCTTCTGTTATCAGTGGATGAACACAGATTCCAGAAAATAGGCTTGTAAATAAAACATAAAAAAGCAAAAATCTGAGTGTTTGTGCATGTACATGTCTGCTTGTGAAAGTGACAAATGCCATTATATATCATCTACTATCATAATGTGTTGATATTTATATAAAGTAACATTTCACAATGGTTTGTATTAATTATTGATTGTGAAAAAAAAAATATTCAAAATCTATATGCTTTTAAATCATCTTATGCTTCACAGACTGGATGCACCATACTGTACATATTGCCGCATCACTGTTAAACATAATAACTGTACCTTATGGAGGACCAACAATGCCAAAATAAAAAGATAAACAAAAAATAAAAATAAAATTCAGAATGTCTAACCCGAAATATGTAAATAATTAAGCACTGATGCAACTACCTAAAAAAAATCCCTGTTACATTTTGCCCTGTTCACCCCTACTAACATTAAATTGTAAAAGCAACCGGTTTTGAAGCAAGGAACTTACAGTTGATCTATGCACGCTGGTATCAATCAACCAATGGGAATAACATGAAATCATGACATACTTTGATTGGCGGCCCCCTCATTATCAAATATTATACAGAAATGAATAATTACAAAAATAAATGAATAGAGAAATAAATAAATACAGAAAAAATATATACAGAAATGAATGAATCAAGAAATATATACATTTGGAAATAAACAAATGCAGTAATACCCATTTATGTCAGGTTTTATCTGTTTTGTCTATTTTTGTTTACATTCATCAATTTTTACATTTGTATATATTTATTTATTTGTTTTAATTATTGAATTCATTAATTTCATTCTTAATTTTGACATTTTTGATTATCCATACTACACAGGCTCTTCTATCAATTGGAATAGAACTGTAACATTGTTCTCTAGCATTAACCTATACTATGATAGATACAACACGGTCCTGTTTAAATAAACAGTAACTGTTGACCTTGGTTTCCATAGACACCCATAGACATCACCATATGCTGGGAATCTTCCCTGGTGATGTTCTGCTGAGCCTGTACTGCAGGTACAGGTTTGAAGGTTACAGGTTTGATTCCCAGGTAGGATACTGCCATTGTACCCTTAAGCAAGGAACTTAACTGCCTTTGCTTCAGTATATATCCTGCTGTATGAATGGATGCAATGTAAAAAAATAAAAAATAAAACAAGTTGTGTAAGTTGCTCTGGATAAGAGTATCTGCTCAATGCTGCAATATAATGCAATGTAATATTTTTGGCAGTTGAAAAGGGTTTCTTTCTTCACAATTTAAAGTAGGCTATTCTTCAGTTTTCCACTATAGTGGTCTTCGTTGGTCTACAAGGTCCTTGGGTGTTGCTCGCCAGTGTATTTCTGCTTCTTAATAAAGTACCAAACTTTTTATTTTGACACACAAAATGTTTTGGCTATGACTCTGGTCAATTTGTTCTGATTTTTCAGATTCATGATGGCCTGCTTCACTGCCATTGACACTTCTTTGGTCCTCATGTTGAGAGACAACAGCTACAGACTCCAAATGCAAAGGACACACTTAGAATCATCTTTTGTTAGTGTTTATTTTCCAATTGCTTTTGGTCCCCTAAAATGGGGGGACTTTGTATAAAAAGGGCTGTAATTCCAGCACGGTTCACACAATATGGATGCACATACCTACAAATGAAATCTGACAGTCTGCACTTTAACCTTGTATTGCTTCATCATCCGATGTGCTGGAGTACAGAGCCAAAACAGCAAATCATGTGTCACTGTCCAAAGGCTGCCCTATATATATCTTTAACATATATTTTAAATAAATAAATACATCAGGTTTTTGTGACATGACTAAATAATTAGGCTACTATACTATGATATTTCTGCCATCATTAGTGAAGATTTATGATAGTTTATTTTTTCATCCAATTGTGTGATTTTGTTAGTGATATGAGTTCTGAGTTCTGATATTTTGAAGCAACGCTTAGTTGTTTGCGTCACCAATTCTCAAAATCTCCAGTACACTGTTCTTGCTAATGATCACAGATGATAGATGGGCACACAACAGCTCACAGACTTCTAGCTTGTTTCAGCTGGTAAAAAATTGATCTGAAAAACTTTCAGTCACGCTCTCCTGTCAAAATAATTTACTGGTAGTCGTATAGACTTTGAGGCATCACAGTTTGGTTGTCCAGAACAAAATAATCATAATGCTGGGTGTCCAAACTACCAATTTGACCACCCCTGGATGAGAAAATAGGTTGTTCGTCTTTAATGTAATGTTAATCAAGTCAGTGTAGACCTTGGTCTGGGATTTGAGCTATACCAACTATCAACATATCCAAGAAAGAAATTAACCAACAGAAATAAATTCTTAATTGGTACATAAATAACCATTGACTGTTTGATCAACCAAATTAATACAGTATTTGAACTGTTCCAACCAACCCACTCCCTCTAACTCCCCTCCCCCACGAGATCAATCACCCTACATCCCCATATTTTATTCATTACTCACAAATATGCTTAAAACAACTTCTTTGCTCAGTAAACTGGTAAATTTGGCATCATTGCTATTCCTGTTGGCACTCCATTTCATAGTGAACCCACTGTTTCATTTGTGTTGCCGCACATGAATGCACAGCAAACCCAATATGTATGCACTTATGAAACAGTGATCAGCAGGGACAATTACATGAACTGTAGCCTTTACAGGGTATTAAACTGCTGTCAAATCAGGCACTGTGGGAAAATCCCCCCAACCCATAAATAAAATCTGTGCTATGTCAATCCAGCAACAGATGACCTTTCCTACTGCTTTGGGGTTTATATAAATAAATTGAATTGTTTCAACTAGCCTTCACTTCGTTCCTGGAAATAAGCCACAGTTTTTAGATTTCAATTTGCTCCTGCAGGGAAAAAAAATGCCAAGCTGTCATTTTTGTCTGTATAACCATAATCCTTCCCTTATAAACATATGCGCACGTAAAGAGGCATGCCATGGCAGTTTCAACTGTTTCAAATAAAAGAGGGGCCCCAAATGACCATGAAAATGTTTGAAACCTGTAAATAATAAGGGCTGAAAATTAAGCTTGCCTCTGGACAGAAGAAAGTAGGCTAGTGCATGTTAAGGGCCAGTCCAATTTCAAGCTCACTAGTCAATCAGGTGACTGCTCAGTCTACCTTAAATAATAGGCAGGGGCTGGGTTGAGGTAGTTGAATGATGCCTGTCTAATCCAATCTCTCACCACAAAACAAGGTTTCACAGCAACATAAATCCTCTCATTGTTTCAGAAAATCACTGAACTGCGCTTTTTGTTTCCAAGGACAGCTCTGACCTCAAATTTTCAAATGTGATATGTTGTATTTTACTCGCCTGTTTCAGATATTATATAGCCTATGTTAACCGTTATGTTTGGCCATTCTTAATTAGATTCCTTTTTTTTTTCTAGAAGTGCGCTTAAAGTTCCTTAAAGCTTGGTTTTAAAGTAATGGAAAGATTTTACATGTTCCTCAGAGTGAGTGTCGCAACTCCTTTGCCTTTCCCAAAAGCTATGGAAACACATAGCCTGCACCCATTTGATGTTCAATGAATGTTTTTTTTAAATTTTTTTTTTTTAATTGAAACACAGCTTTTGAAAATTCCAGGTATGAATGGTTGAAAGAAGACAAAGCTTTTAGGTTTTGTGAATAATGCTCAGTATTTACTTCTTAAAGGGATATTTTACTTTGATATAGGCTAACATTAGTAGGCTAATCTTGTGCAGCCTACTCCATTTATTTGCAAGTGTGAATAGGCTTACTAGCAACATCAGCTGTCAGTGCGGACCATTAACAGCATCACCGTCCTCCTGGTTTTCAGACTCCCAGCTCCCATTCATTTTTGGGACCTCGCCGTAATTAATAGTTTCAAAACACAAATAAACTATGGAGGATTATAAATGCATGTAATCAAGTTTTCTTTTCTAAATCAAATATATAATTTTTTTATGAGCTGTTAAGCTGTTCTCGGGTTTATTCCTGCTACTGCACAGAAATACAATAAATTATAGTTTAATTTACTTAATCTTGCACAAGGATGCAGCACTTACTTAAAATAGCAAAACTTCTTTCCAGATATTCTTTTTCTTTTATAAGTCAATAAAATGTTGGAAATACAACAGTTCTGACACACACAGCACACACACACGCACAGCATGTGCCTGTTTTTTAAGTATTATAATGCAGTTAGTAAGGTATTCAGATTAGCATGAATAGATTGTGACCAACCAATGGTTGTGTCTCCAGTTGTCTAAATTTTACATTCAGGTCATAAAATGTTATTGCATTGCCCTTATTTCTAATTTTCTGTTGCTTTGGATATTTAAAAGATAAGCCTGAAACATTGCAAATAGCAGGCAGCTTACTAAAACTAAAAGGCATTTGGCTGAGGTCTCAATCTTTGTTCATAAGTTTTTTATGTAACCAGGTGGGCAGCATAGCTCATGAGATTCAGTGTGGATTGAGTGTTCCTGAGTATTCCAACGGGCTATATCTGTTGTCAAAGCATATGGGTGCATCGCTGAAGTACTTAAGTTATAGAGTAACGTTTCAGTATGATGCCAAAGTATTATTAATGATAATAAAGATATTTACAAGACCAGCTTCTGAGAGGCACAACAATGATTAAGAAACAGAATGAACGGCCTTGCCTGTCGACAGTGTTAACATGTATTCTATTTACTCGCATGGAATGCAGTTGTGCATGGTACACATCAATGGAACTGTTGGATACAGCATTGTGTTACTACCTATTCCCAGAAAAGAAAGCCTGAGGCCCACATGGGATTTATGCATAATTTAATACATTCCTTAAATCTGAATTTCTTGTTCTCACACCATGTATATCGGAACCCTAGTGGATGCTTTTCAGTGCTAAATGTCTGAGTCATCTCAGAATGTGCCATCCAAGCAACTGGGACATATTGACCTGGGAGTCAAAATAATATGGTCCAAATCTGCAACATGGAAGGAATCAGATGAGAAACAGTTTGGCAAAAACCGTGGAAAACCCTCAGAGCTGAAAGGTGAAAGTGAAAGTCACTGGCTCATAAGAAACATTCCTGAATTCATTACCAGTGCGCCTCGCAACATTAGCATTAGGTGAACATACACACCTTTTTATGTGTTATGATACGGGTCACCATTTCATCGAAAACAGTTTTCTCACCAAAATTTCAGTCATCCCTCGGTATGAGGTCAGTAGCCTTCTGTGATCGCATTTTTATCCATAATTATCACATTCTACCTCCCTAGTCATCCACAATGATAAGTCAATTGCCACTTACAGTAATGACAATTGCCAATAATGTTTCCTCACTGCTGTTCAATGCTGCATTCAGTATGGTTATTAGAATCACATGTGTGGCATTAGCATATTTTAGCATAGTGGCATAATTGTGTTCTATAATTTGTACTATTTCTTTTTGTAACTGAATTTAATCATGTTCAACTTTTTACATAATCCGTTATCTTTGCTCGATGATATTATATGAAGAGGTGTATGTTTCTGCCTGTCTGTTGGAACGCACAAGTATTTTCTTTCTGCATCAAATTTATAAAGAATTTCTCTCCTCTTTCCCCTTCTTTTCAGTGCCATTATGGTGGTGTTGTCATATGCAAATAATTTGCAGTTGACAAGTTTGGGAGAACAGTTCTTCTGAAAACCTGGAAAAGAATCCAGTAATTTTGTCAAGTGTGCAGACTTGCTTTGGTCAAAAACCCTAACAATATCAGTGTGCTGGTTGTAAGAAACATGGTTTCTTTTGGAGTGCATCAGAGTTGTAATTTGTTGTCAGGTTCTTCTTTGAACGTTTTCATGCATTAGCTATGTATTGTTTTGACTGCACTGTGCATCTGCCGAACCAGTGTTTGGTACTGTGTTATTTAAATTGTTCAGTTCAGCGCTGACCTACAATTAACATGAGCTGTGTTCCTAAACCCCTGACACACAACTATCTGAACTCTGCCAGTACAGCAGTATTGGATTGTCCGTCTTCCACAAACATGCAATAGAAATTGAGGTGATGGTACACCTGCAATGAAGCATCTGCATTTGTTATGTTCATGCACTTATTTGTTTGGGTTTTTCCTTTAATTTGTCACCCATCTGTATACCCCACAAGCATGACACAGAAAAAAACATACCAGAGTGAATTATTCAATATTTAGATATGTATGCTATAGTGTGTCGCAATTTTTTGCTGTTTTTTTCAATGTGATATCAATGTTTCAGCTTAAACCATCATAAGGGGAATATTTAGGCTATATGCTTTGTAGCATATACATATGATTTTATTCTTTTTGAAGAGGTTTTGGATAGGTTTTTGGACCCTTAGATATCTTAGACCCCTATACTTATGAAAAAAATTTAAATCCTACTTGGAAATTATGCAACAGTGAGTTTTATGAGTCAAAACAATTTATGTGTCAGGAAATACATGATTATGTTGTGATTTACAGCAATGCACAATTTAGACATGTTGGACAGATTTGGAGACACTAGACTGCACTGCTTGCCTTTAGCTTCATATAGGCTAGCTAGTTTTAGTAGTTCTGCATATCACCCAGATTTTTTTTTCTTCACACTTGTGGTCAAGGAGTTTATGATCTAGGACATATATAGTTTTACCTGTTTAAATATGTCATATCTCTAAAGGAGAACAACTTCATTTTGCATTTGTGGCACTTCCACCTAAAGTCTGAATATAAACTAATCTAAGTTAGCATTGTAAATGGTAAAGGTGTCTTGGTTCATTTAAGCCATTTTCCAAATCTCCTTGATGCTCAGCCTTAAATAGAATAACTCTTAAATGGCTAAGGGTTATACAATGGCAATTATTTTTGAAATTGGTGTGTCTTTTCAATATCTGTAATTACATAATTTCGGTTAAATAATAAATAAGCTATGTTCACCTATTGGAACATTTTCTCCATGAACAGATTGTTGAAGTGTTCACAGGCTCAAGTTGTCCATTGGAAGAACCTGGTTTTGTAAAATGGCTTCATATTCATTGGCTGTTACATGCAGGACAATCAGACCCAATGACTCCCATGAGATGCCTGCTTATGCAATTATAGATTCACCACCATGTTTAACAGTCTTTTAAAGCCTTTGGCTTTCTCCAAATGTGAACCTGTCCAAATGTAGAAAAAAATATGATTCATCAGACGTCTTTTTTTTTCTTTTCTCAGGGGTCCAGGTTTTCTGCTCCTTACACAGGTTATGTATCTTCATACCTTAGCCTTGAATACAAGTGGTTTCTCAGAATGGTGGCTCTGCTATAAATACCACCTTTGTGAAGATCACTATGTAAAATTTTGTTGAGACTGGGTCACAGAGGTGTTGATTCAATTCTGTGGTCAGCTATTCAGTGTGTGTGTGTGTGTGTGGGTGTGTGTGCGTGTGTGTGTGGAAATTTGGGAATTTGTTCCTTGAATACTCTGGAAACATACTGCCAGGTTAACTTCGATCACTGTGCTTTGATTTTGCTGGTCTAACCCTGTAGCAAATTGAAATGTTTTACAAACTGTTTGCAGCCTGGTGTCAACACGTACCCATTAGCCTCTAACTGGCAGAAAGTCCAGTTGAAATAAAATCAGTGAAATACTCTGATTCTTCTCATTTTGTAATGCGTGCAAGTCATTTCTGAATTTTCTTCAGGTGCGTGACACATTCTGTTTGGGACATGTGGCTCAAATTGAACAGAGAGCTGAGAACCATTGATCTAGACACACAACTGCATTGCACAGCAACATCCAGCTGGCTCTGAAGCAACTCAATCTTTTTCTTCCCTTTTTTAAACACAAGCACCCTCCTGGTTAGGTCTTCTTGTCTGAGAATCTTTTCAAGGCTTTGATACATTTTTTGAAGAATGTTTATCTTCTCTTCCAGGAAGAGTAAAATTTTGCACATCACCAAAAGTGTTTCCTTTCTGTTCACCTGCATGTGTTCTTTCCAAATGATAGACAGACAGCCATTATCCGAAAGCTATCAGCTTGTCCTCCTCTGGTAGAGGAAGGAGCAGGGAAGCTAGCTAAGTAAGAAGTTGTAGACCTACCCAAGCTTAACTGAAAAAAAAAGATCCTCAACTGCAGGCATTTGACTGCTGTAGAAAATTTTCAATATACAGTATCTCTCCATAGAAACTATTTAAACCAATGGTCCAAAAATAGCTAATACTTTGTTGTTCCCATGGGTACAGGTACATCTACTTGCAGTTCCAGGATAGATTTTACCTGTGTTTCCTCCTGGCTCCCTTTAAAGTGTTTAATGGATTTAATATAGTTTCAATAAGATAATGGTGATACTTGTGTCTTAATGTGCCTTAATAGTTACAATGAGTTTTAGAAACATTCAAGAAGCTAAATTAGGTTTCAGTCCATTTATTTCTACATAGTAAGGTCAATTAAGCAATGCAAAATGAACTTAAGCAATGATAATGTGAATCAACATTTCCACACTCAGCAATAGGCATGGTGATTATTTTTAAGCTTCTGTCCTTTCAAAACCATCAAAATGAACTACACTGTAAAAATGCATTTAGCATTCCATTCATGCCTGGAAAATGTTTTTTTTTTTTTTTCATGTTTTGTGAAATGTGCTTCAAAAACAATCTTCCCCATTACTTTTAAAGTTTAAAAGCCTCTTATTGCATAATCCTAAGGTCATTGACCACAAAAAATGTGACTTTGATAAGCGTGGTAAATAGGGATGTGAGAAGACCCGATACTTTGGTACCAAGTCGATGCTAAAATTCAGAAATGGTAACGGTGCTACCTTTTTACATTAACGTGGTACCAAGTCAAAATTGGTATTGTACTCCTGACAACAAGCAGGGGAAGACATCCTAGAAAGTTGGGGAACTTTGAAAGGCCTACCAACACGAGAGAATAACAATAAGTGAATGGCGAACAGTAGCCTAGTACTCCAGCAGTGATAGCTCCGCTAAAAATAAGTAGGCTAGACAACCGAAAAGTAGGCTACTTACGGAAATAAAAATATATATTTTGATGAAAATATCAATTGTACATTTAATTAACATATCCTACTGGCTTTTTTTTTTTTAACTCTAAATATTCCCCAACATTACATCAATGATAAAGGACCCGGACAGCACTGAAAACCAACAGATTTCACCAAGAATTTCATTTATTTGGTTTGAACACTGGTTTGCATACTTATGATGTCATTTACAGCAACTGTGCACTTAAGTGAAACATACGGCGATACAGAAAAATATACGTTTTAAAGATTTAATTCAATCTTATATTGGTACTCTTCGCTTATTGAGGATGCAACAGAAATGATTGGTGTTGTGACCACATAAAAAGCTTTTACTGTTAATGTTAGAATAAGGTGCAAGTTCACAAGCATGTGATTAGAAGGGTCGTAACTGAACATTCTGATGCTAATGTGATGATCACTACTAGTAACTGAAAGCAATTTCTAGAGTTCTAGAAAACTCAAAAATTTTAATCAGAAAAAAAACCTGCTCTTCAAATGGTTGAAAATAAATTTACCAATGTGTAATGTGCCATTACCTTTTGCTAGTTACATCATACTCAGGCACGTGCACAGATAGACCTCCAGCGGGGCTTGAGCCCCTGCCCTTTTGCCCTCTCACTCGACGAGTGCCCATTTGGTCGGTGGTATTTATAATTTGTATTTTATATAAAATACAAATTATAAATACCACCAACCAAAATATAATTATAATATATATTATTAATAATTATATTATATTAATTATACATATTATAATATATGCACGGGTCCACAGTTTTCACGTCATGTGTAAATCGCGACCCCTCAGCTGCAGTACCAGGTGCTGCTATTTTGTCTTGATCGACACAGTTGCCCACTTGTTATGGATGCACGCTGCTGTACTGACATCCGTAGATAACAGGTAACAATACTGTGAATTTCCTACTGTGTACTCTTTTGCACTGTCATAAAACAAAATCACAGTTGAAACAACAACACTCACAATGCTCAAAATAGAATAAACTGGTTAATATTGGATTTACCAACTTTAGACTAGGTTAAGTTATCCTATAGGCTACTAGCCCACAAGCAAGCTAGTCTAGCTAATTATGGTTAACGATAATTAATGACAATAGCCCCTTTGTCAAGCAAGACAGCGTTTCAGGGAGCCATTTCAGGGAGCCTTCACAGGCGTTCATGATTAGACTGATGCGAGAACAATGGAAATTTTAACCTTACTCTTTATTTATCAAAAAAGGCGCATCGGCCTTCCAAACTCATACAAAATACAAGTGCGTGGAGACCTGCACTCCAAGAGATTACCCTTGCTATGTAAACATCAATCATTCAACTGTGCATTAATAATTAATTACATATTATAAATTACCCTGCACTATAATATGCAGAGGCTGAAAACAATTGATAAATATAGTAGTGTAACCAGCTCACAAATAATCTTAATAGTCTTCTTGTAATTATAGAGTCTTCAAAGTTCTTCATTAAATGAAATTGTGAGAAAAAAATATATACTAAAATTCCTCCACCATGCCTGGATAATCGAAGAAGGTATATTTTTATTTTTCTATTAGCTTTAAAACAAAAAAAAAAGCTTTATTGTAATATAATTATCCCAATTGTAATTAAGTCTGCAATTTATCATAATTCAAATTATAATGTTCATTTATAAAAAAAAAAAGAAAATGTCTGCATATTCTAGTGCAGGGTAGTTCATGAAATGTAATTAATTGTTCATGCACAGTTGTATGATTGAACACAGTGAACTTAAATACAGAGCACAATCAGGTGAGACTAATGACTAACAACAAACAGGTGAGGAAACTAATAAACCAATAAAACAATAAAGGAACAACTAACAAGCTAAACAACCAGACACATGGGAGACAGGTAAGCAGGGGAAAACAATACCAGAAGTACTCTGGCCTCCAGGTGCCCTGACACCTGTTTTTGTTTACTGTCTTGAATGGAGTTGAAGGCGACATGAACTGAAACATGCCTGTCTTACAAATAAAGATTAATAAATTTGTGATCTCTTGCTGGGCAAATTGGATCGTGGGCCTCTGTGCATTTATATTTTGAATTAGTCAGATGTGCTCAATTGCTTCTTTAGTGCAATTATAAGAGAGATATAAGAGTCTGGTCTTCATTCTATAGGCTTTTGATTGCCCTTGGAGTCTTATTGACGTTTGTCAGCATAAGGACCAGAGTTTTGCAAATGAAAGTCAAGCAAGCCATTGTGAAGCTGAGAAATAAGAAAATACAGTCATAGACATAGGCCAAACCTTAGGCTTCCCAAAAATCAACTGTTTGGAAAATTGTTAAGGAGAAAGAGAGCACCGGTGAGCTCAGTAATCACAAAGAGCCTGGTAGGCTAAGGATACTACATTTATTTTTATTTCATTTTTAATAAAGAGTAAAAGTGGCTCTTTGAATCAATATGGATGTAACACTGTAGTGCTATTTATTATTCATATTCTTATTGTTGTTGTTGTTGTTGTTGTTGTTTATAATACTAGATTATTCATTTAAGGCAAAAATAAGACAGGGACTTTAATTTAAAATGGGTAAGATTATTCACAGGCAAGGATGAACTTCAAGCTGTGTTTAAATGTGCCCTGTAAACACCATGAGACTTTTCTTTTGACTGGCCTTGTGCTGCTGACATTTGATGAATGGTGTGCCACTGCTGTTTGTTATGAAAAAGGGAACACTGCTGAATGTTGAATGAATCTGTTGACTATCTGAGATTAATAAGCCGTAATCATTTAAAGCCAGCTGCCTATGTTTACACTTACATTTGCATTTTTAATTCAAAAGCTTTTGCTTTTAATAATGAACAGAATCTTAAAAAGACATGACACATACCCTTTGTGGTTCTCTTTCGTTTGTCAGTTTTATACTGTCAGAATACCATTTAGCACGCCCTTTTCAATTTACACCATGCGGTTACAAATAAAATATAATTTTAATAAAAAAATTAATCAATCAATAAAGTGCTTGTTACATACTCAAAGAACCTTTAGGAACTATATGCAGAGTCATTGCTTCATTTGTGTCAGGTCAATGTACTGCGTGTTTTGGTTGTTACCAATACGTCCCCTCTAATTATTTCTTGCACACTCTCTTTTGTAGTGCCCTAGCACAGAGGATGATTACTTCCTTTGACTCAACATGGTTTGATGCAGAGGCAGAACTCCACAGTTTCAGAACTGAAATTTCACATTGGATGTAACCCAGAAAATGTTCATTTCCGCAAAACACACTTGATTGAAATATGGTCGGTAAGACCCAAATATTTTTCAAAATTCACGGGAAAAAAACAAAACAATTCCCTGAAATCTTTCTATGCAAAACCCACTTACAATAGAAGCAATTAACTCTGAGCAGACAGCAACAACTGAGAACCACCCACACATGCACAGTGAGATTACTGCAGGGGCACCATGATATCAGTGAAGTATGAATGCATGCAAGTATGTAGCAGAAGACACAAGGCAAGGTCTACAGTGAATTCATTTTCTAAAGGTAATTAGACCATTTGGGAAAAAAGTAAGTGCATGATAAAAAAATGTCTTTCCTATCATATTTGTTTGGAGACCTACAGTAGATGATGCATCTTAATGCTGTCCATGCTCAGTTTCCAAAGATCAAAGATTTCAAGAGGCTAATATCAACTACTTTAACTTTTAAATTATACATGAAAGCTAAAGTAAAACTAAATTATAGAAGAAAGTTTAAGAAAGCATTGTACAAGATCTCATGGCATTTTCAGGGAGTAATTACCTTTAGGAAAGCCAACACACTGTTCCATGCTTACTGTGCATTCAATGACATGCATATGGGTAACATCCATATTTTGGTTATTATTTTCATTGTTAATCACAAGGGCCAACGTGACAAAAATGTGACAAAAACACATTTCTCATTCTCAGATTTCTCAATAACTTTTAGGCTTTATTGAGAAATCTATCTGCTTCTTTGCCAGGCTTAAACATGGCAATAACCTTTTATTTATGAATCCTCTTGCTTATGCAAAGTGATTACAGACACGACAGGGTTAACTGTGCACTAAATGCAGACAGAAAACCTGTACTGTTCAATATATGTATGTTATAAAAATATATTCACAAATAACTGCATAGCAAGACATGCTGTTGTCTTAGAAACTAATTTGCAATATTGGAACCTCTGATCTGCTTTTGAGTCATCTTCCATTTTCCCTCCAAAGTCAATGAATTATTAAATGTTTTGTTTGACACAATTTTGTTTAAAATGTCTATTTACTTATGTATTGCAAAATAAAAATAACAAAATGGTATAAACCTGTCTTAGCTCAGAATAGCTGTGAGATTGGTTAGGATGTTGAACTCAGCAATATATAATCTTTTTAATATACTAAGCAAATGCTAGATGTGACATTGAAACGTGTGCACCCCATGAATAATAATAATGCACCATGCATTATGATGGACAAAACGTCCGATTCAGCTCATTGGGTACAGTGACACCTTCAACACACTTGTGATCTCCAGACTCCAACATGCACAAATTTTCAAGTTTCACTTATGCAGGATTTATTGAGCCAAATATATGGCTGGGTATATGACTAACTCAGCAACTAGCACTGCTGAGTTTGTCCAGTTCTGTCTGTACACTCCTAGGGCCTCTGGCCAAAATATATATTTGAAATTTCTTTTGTGACGCTAACAATTGTTCAGGAATTACACCTCACTTCCTGTTTGTTTGTCTTCACCAAAATGGCAGGTGAACTCATGAGAAAGTTCTTTTTTTGCTGAGAGGAAGAAAACAAGCCATGTTTCATTTGTACAATGAAAATGGGATATGAGATTTGAAAAATGCACATATGAGCTGTGAAAATCTTAGGGCATGGGGCCTGGGTGATTCAAAGGGTCTGGGGGGTTCAATGTAGTCTGGGAATCCAGGGGGTGTATTGGGGGGTTGGTTGGGCATTTTTCATTTGAAAATATATTCAGAATTTCAACAGGTCTTTCATAAAGAGTACATAGCAAGACTGCCAAAATGTTCCCTGCTTTTGTCTTCATTGACATGGCCAAAGCATAGAGGTGAACCAGAAATTACTTGAAACTTGGTTCGAGCATGCCGAGTCCAATCTTAAATCTACATCTGTGTTTCACATTTCACAGGGCAAGGAAACAGCGATTCCAGCAACTGAACTAGAAATGACAAACAGTTATCTTGTTCTGATAATGAAGTATGTCAAATATGTATTTATTAACACTTATTTGGGAACAGCATATGATAAATGCATAAAATATTCAAAAGAACATTTCCTGGTTGAATGAAAGTTTCCAACCGTATATTGAGCTCTAGTGGAATCCGAATATGTTGCAGAGTATACATCCATTCATGGTGCTGGAGCCTATCCCAGCATGCATTTGACGTGGGGCAGGAATGCACCCTGGACAGGCCGCCAATCTATCGCAGGGCACACACACCATTCACTCACCATTGAAGAGTATATAGTGCGTTTGAAATCCCTTTGAAGCCATTCCATTCATCTCTCCTTTTTAATAAGTTTATTACCCCCTGGGCAAAAGATATCTGAAGTGCAACTGGGAGGCTGGCCACAACTGTGCCACAGCACAGGCATTTTCTAAATGTAACACAACACTGCACTTTGGAGCAATTATTAATCACAAACATTCCCTATTAACTTGATATGCAGCACTTTATGGCAGCACACAGCTGAGCAAAATAACTCTATGGCACTAAATCAGGGGTAGAGATGTCAAAGGCTGAGTAATAGTGTTTCAATTTAATGATGCATTTGGCACAGACTTTGTTTCCAAGGGGAATATGTGGCAAAGGCCATACCTGTCTCCTTTTAGAGAATACAGAACTGTCCTGCAAATGAACATTGCTAGACTGTGATATCAGGGTTTGACTTGTTATAGCTTGTATTATTTTTATTTTCTTTTTTTTTGCAACGTGTTGCCTGTTTGTAAAGTAATTCCACGGTGAAGCATAAGACAAAATACAATTATTGGTCTTCCTGGACTTAAGTAATTGAGCATACTATACAGGTCAGTTCTTGAAATCCAAAACATTTTGCTTAATCCACATAGACTCTCTTGAAACCGGACCTTGCATATAACAAGTTTGAGTAAATGTAACACAATTTCATATTTTGCATGAACATAACCAATATACAGACAGGTCCAGCATTATTTGCACAAAAGAAGCACAAGAAAGACTACAGCCATTCTAAAACAAAGAATTTATTTCATATTTTCTTCATACAAAAAGTATGGAGAGGGCATCTCACAGTTGATTTTGAGACTTGATGAATCCAAGACGTAGGTAAACTGTAGTTCTTCAACTGAAATCCTTGCCTCCCTCATCATCTTCACAGGAAATTTCTGCAGCTCATGGTTAATGTATGATTATGGCTTAGAATAATACATTACATTAAAAGGCTAAAAATATGCCTATTGAGATTATCAAACTCATAATGAGCAGGATGATTTTTTTTTCTACATTCTGCTAAATGATTCATAAATTGCTTCATCATTTAATTTTTATCTAATTTTTATTTATTTTTGTACCATTATTGTACATATTATTCTTCTTATTATTATGAACATCTTTGTATTCCCAAAGAAAATCTCAAATCATGTGC
Source organism: Anguilla anguilla (assembly GCF_013347855.1). Taxonomy (NCBI): domain Eukaryota; kingdom Metazoa; phylum Chordata; class Actinopteri; order Anguilliformes; family Anguillidae; genus Anguilla; species Anguilla anguilla. The sequence goes on along the minus strand of NC_049203.1, from coordinate 47,611,606 downwards.
AAGCTATGTATATAATTAGATAATCCCACGGTAAAACTGGAAATTCTGCTACTTCTTTGTGATACAGTCATTAGAAGTATTGGATAGCTGGATTTGTTCTCTAAATTAATGAAAGATTTAATCTCCTGGTACAATAAGAGCACTTAAATTCAGCCTTCATTCATACAGAAAAGGAACAGTGGAAAATATTAACATTTGGATCAGCAGTGTGGTTGGGGACGGATTGGTTTTAAGGTTCTGATGCCTGAATTCATTACAATGAAACTGGATTGGCAGAGGAGCAACAGTTTGATTGGTGAATGAACACATGCAGATGGAATATATCTTGGTTTGTAAGCCCCAAGTCAAGTGATTTCCACATCAGACAGGCTCATGATTTATATGGCAAAGAAACCCGTAGAGAGACAGTAGAAGGCAAGCATAAAACCAGCATCTATTTGAGACACTGACAGATGCTTTGAGTGTAAACAAACTTGTACCAACTATGACAACAGTGGCTGAGAGGCTATTCTTAACAGGAGCTTCTTGTTGTATATCCACACCGCTGTGAACATGAGCAGCAAATGTAAATGTGTAATTCATTCCATAATACTTTGTGCTCCAGTTCATATGTATTCAACAAAATGAATCTTTTTTTTTTCTCGGGGCAAAAATAAATAAATAAAAATACAAGCAAAAAGGTATAATTATAAAGGTCCTTATTTGAACACAGTCCATGCATGTACAATATACTGTGCTCTTTACTTGGCAGAAGTCTTCACATTTCAAAGTGGGTCTGCTTCAACTTCTTTTAACTTTGCTGTAAATTCTTCTCTGATTAATGTCAATATGTTTTAATTTTTTTGTGTGTGATGTTTTTGTTTTGTAGGGTCCCTCATTAGTAGCAGTGTTGAAAAGATTATAAACACTATTTATTGTTAAGGAAATCAGTTTTAAAAAGGTGCCCTGTTGTTATGGGATATACTGTGCATATTTTGTTCCTGAAATCTAAAGTATACTTTATTTTGTATACTTCATGCTCTTATGCTCCTTGTGTAGCTTTGAATGGTCATTCTTAAGGGCAGCATATGCCACACGCAACGTTACACTGCACTACACACACACACACACACGCACATACACACACACACACGCAGAGAAATCTCAAATTGTAATTCCACAGAGAGACTTTATTTGAGAGAGTGGTAGGGGGTTGGGCTCAGTGGCTCGGACAAACTGCCAAAGTGATTAATTAACAAACTAAGCCTGCTGCCATTTTGACTGGTTGCCTGGGAAACTTTTGAAAAATGAGAGAGGCTGCTGTATTGCTTACAAAGCATGGAAGAGATACACTTAGTGCATCTGCATCACTGTCTCTTGTTACATTTGTAATATTTTGTTCAATTTTTCCTCATGCAATTTGTAAGATGTATTATTATTATTACTATTATTATTACCTGTCAAATTTTCCTGAGTAGAACTTAATCTTAATCTTACCACATAATAATGGTGCAATAAGGACATAATAATGTTAAATCGGGGGGGGGGGGGGGGGGGGGGGGGGGTTAGCACACTTGGAATTCAAACCCTTTATTCCTGGGCAACAAAAAGGCCAAAAGAAAAACATCCCACAGGACTCCCGTCATGTGGAAACCTGCTCTACTTTCTCATAAAACATTTTGATTGGGTGCTGGATCTGCAGTTTAATGAATATTCATTAATGAAAAGGACAGGACTTTTCAGTATACCACATTTTTGGACCCAACCTGCACCATCTTTCTGGATTCCTACAGGACGTGGCCCTTTGACCAGCTGATCATAGTTTTTGTTTCACTGTAGCAAGGGGAACTGGTTTCTCGCTAGCTGCATTGAGTTCTTCCTGTTGCTGTGGTTCTTTTGCTTGACACCACAAGACATTAGATAAAATCTCTGTCAATTTAACTACCTCTCCACCTCCCTCCCATCCCCCATTTGCAAAAGGATTGGACGGACTTCCAATAATTTCTTTCGTTGTAATTAAACTCGAAGGAAGCTATTTTGTGGAAAGTTGCTTCTAAAATTATTTTTTAAAGTAAATCTTTTTGTGTTATTGTAGGTAGAAATTGAAAAAAATAAATAAAGAAAAGACCAATATAAAATGTCTTGGTGTTGGGCCACCACGAGCCGTCGGAACAGCTTCAATGTGCCTTGGCATAGATTTTACTGCAACTCTCTGCAACTCTACTGGAGAGATGGAACACCATTCTTCCAAAAGATATTCCCTCATTTGGTGTTTTGATGATGGTGGTGGAGAGCACTGTCTAACACATCTCCCATACGTGTTAGAGCCTAGCATATGATTCACCGCATTTTCATTCTCATCAAACCATTCAGTGACCCCTTGTGCCCTGTGGATGGGGGCATTGTCATCCGGAAAACACTACTCCCATCAGAATAGGAATGTTTCATCATAGGATAAACTACACCCCCAGAGCGACGGGCTGGTAATACAGTGGTTTAACCTCATGCTAGCTACCCAGATGGTATTGCTGACAACCCACCGCCAGCGAGACTGGGGCCTGCACCTCCTACTGGTGCAGATGTCGTACAAAATGGCTGGGCAGGAGTGCACCGACTGCACTCCGACAGTGTTGCTGTTTGGGCGAGAGCTGCAGATGCCGGTGTCCTGGTGTTCAGTAGCCCCACCACGCCAGGCCCAGCTTGCTCAGGAACACCTCAGTAGCAGTACAGGTATCAGAGGAACTGCGACCTGCACTGCTCCAACAGGATGTTCCAGCAGGGGGACGCGGTCTGGGTGTACAACACCCGCCGATGGAAGGGCCTGGCGTCGAAGTTGGACAGCGACTAGGAAGGCCCCTACACGGTCCTCCAGCAGCTGTCTGACATGGTGAACCGGGTCCGACTGCAGCTTTGCTGGTGGGAGATGGTCCTGCATGTCGACTGCCAGTTGCCGTACATGCAGCAGCCGGCAGCCACCGTCCCCCAGTCACAGTCACCAGCGCACCCCAGCAACAGGCCGCAGTCATCGCTCCCCAGTAGCAGCTAGCAGTCACTGCGAGTGGGCGGGAGCTCACATTCACGCCACCCACAAGTTTGGTTGAGGGACTTCGTGAGAGCGGGGACTGCATTTCAATTCTCGGTTTCAGATGATGCACATTTATTCCTTATTTTCTTTTTTTTTTTTGATTATTTGAATTCGATTTTATATGAATAGCATTTTTCAGACAGATCTCACAAAGACAATTTAGCAGAAAGTAGGAAAATGGGAAAATATGAAAAGACCAGAATCGAACCCCCCAAAAACCAAGAAACATTTTATTATGTCTTCATAAACTTAATAAATGATATTGTCCCCTAATCAAACGCTAGCCTTGCACATTCATCACAACCAATCATGTTTTTGCTGTTCAGTGTAAACACAGCCTAACGTATATTTTGAGGCAAATGTGAACTGTCTAAACATTCCCATGGTGCCGATTATGAGACAATTTTATCCAAACTGAACAGATATTTGGAGAAATCCTGTACTTATTACTTAGTTTTCTAATTTTCAAAGTAAAATTTGTCTCCCATTGCCTTAACACATTTAATGTACTCATTATGAGTTATGTTGATCATTACTTTGAAATCAAAGTAAAAGGAGATCTATAATTCAGTTTAATTAAAAATGTCATGCTATAAAATATTTGAGGCCTGATGAAGTTATACTGATTAAGCCTGTGGCCAAATGTCCAAATGTCAGAAAGGATTGAGACTCTTAAATATACAAGATGCTCTCCCATCTCTCTGAGACTTTCTACAGTGACCTTATTTCATAATCAAAAATAGATTCAGTCCTTAAAGAGGTATTTAGCTAAACTGAAAAAAAGGTTTATCCTCTTGAAAGGGAGAGCTCTTATAGCAACAAATTGATTTTCCAGGGCTTATACAAATGATTAATATCATTGCTTTGCACAAGAAAAAATAATAAAATACAAATGCATTGTCCTTTTTTTCCAGTTTCATGTCACTGCAAACATCTTCTATATTTATATGAAATTTCCAAATGAATGACATTACACTAGAAGAGAGAGTACATAGATGCTGTGATTGTCACTTTAGTACTGACAAAGATGACATAATTTGTAAACATGGGGCCCAGCAGTGAATCTGCTACGATACCTAATTGTAGCAATATAATCATGGAAAATGCGTGGAAACGAAATACATAACAAAAATAAAATTAAGTCAATGATACTAAATTATGATTAAAAACTAATAAACTGAGTGAAGGTTTCACAGCAAGCACCAGGTGGTAACAAATACTGTTTATAAAATTGTATCCATCCGCAACAGATAAAGAAGTGTAGAGAACGGTTCTAATCATGCACTTTTTAAATGTTTAAATAAGAACAGTTTTTTTGTGATAAGATTTTCGAATGTTTTCTGTTGCAACAAGGTATTTTAATGCAATTCAGTAAACAATACAATCAGCCGAAAGATTCAAATTAACAAATTGACATTGCTTTATGTTTCTCCATTTAACCTGGCTGTTGAGAGCACCATATATACAGTGCCACATCTATAAAACTAAGAATATATTGGTGAATGGAGAGTAAGTGTGGGGGTTGCCAGCACAGAGCAATCATTTTTTTAGCTGCTGTGAAGCCTGCCAGCAAAACTTATTTGACTTATTGATACATTCAAGTTTTTTAAACTCATTTTAAAAAAGTGCTTCTTGAGAAAGTGCTATTGGTATTGAAGGAACAGTAGAGAGTTTAGATGAAATGTGTTTCCAAAATGTAGTCACCTTGGGACATTCCCACACTATATATATGAAGGAACCAATAACTCCAGCCAACCAAAGAGAGCAAATAAGGCTAGATATCATGAGAAAAAGTTTTTTACAGTAACATATAACAAATGGATGAACTTAAAGGTATACTATGCAAAAAATGCTAGGTTTTTTCTAGACTCTGTGTTTGTCTTCTCCTCCTCCATTCTCAACCCCATCCACACCTCCATTGAGGTCGCACCTTCAAGAGCTACAAGCAAAATGTCAAGCAGAGAGGTGAGGTGGTCAGAGATATTGAAAATCGCATTTTTAGCAACATGAATGATTCCATATAGATGGCAACAGTAATTAGACAGTGTCATAATGATCTTTCACACCAAGTGCACCCCTTAACGTGTGAGAACATCTTACGGTACTCCATAGAGCAGCTATTTTGTGCGTTTCCTAATTGGGTATGTAGCAATTCTGGACATTTAATTAGAACTGGGGTGTATTTTAAATGTAGGCATGCTCATAATCCCTTTACAAGAGCTGTCGTTGGGATCAGGAATGTCATGATCAACTGATTATATGGCTGCATAATGCATGGTCTACGTATCCTTTCTCTTCCTTTTTTAAGATTTTGGCTGAGGACAAGCCATGCTAGCAAATTTATTGTAGGACAACTCATTTCTGTATGTGGCGTATGCTAAAAAATATGCTGAAAAAGAGAGTCCTTCACTGTCTTGCACTTGACCAGGGTGCCCTACAAGGCCGTAGGATGATGAAAGCCATGCCATGCTTGCAGCTGTCACGTAGACTGCTTTAGAGAAAAATCAAAAATACTCCAATGCGCAGTTATCTCGGATTGAATAAGTACGCCACTCCATTCTACATGACCTGAAGTAGCCCAGTACTCACTTGTCGTGAGAGAGCTTAGTATGTATCTGCTGGTGTATGAATGGAAAAGAAAATGGAAATGGAAGAATAAATAAATAAATCTAGGGGCTGCTGGGTAGCTCAAAAGTGTCACTTACGACGCTTGAGTGAGCGACACAGTCTCAGATCGAATCTGACCCCTGCCAGGGCTGACTGTGGTCCGCAGCTCCGCAGGGGAGGTGCATGATCAACAGTGTACCTGATGAACCATTGTTACTTGAGTTACCCCCCTTAGGTCTCCGGGATGCTTGTGGTTTGTTTTCTGCATGCACGTATGATTGGGTCTCCCCTACGCCCACTCTGTACATGGAAGACTTGTGGCTGCAGTGTGAAATTAAGCAGCGATAAGGTATTGTATATTGTGAAGGACAACCGTGAGATGTGTTAACTGTCCTAAACCAGCTGCAGAGGGCGTATATGAGCACACCTGTACAAAGTTCACAAATTGGACATTATAAATTCTGGTGGGATTGGAGATGGCAAAGCAAATTCAACTCAAAGCTAAAATAGCAGTGCTAGAGTACAGGAATAAATAATGCAATCTTTACAAAAATAAAATACATTCATTGTATACTCTCCTGTCTTTGTGGTGGGGGCTTTAATTGAGAGACATGTACACAATTTATTTAATTGTTGAATAGGAAAAGCTCTATTACAAAAGAAGGAACAGTCAAAAAATAAAACCTCTCTGTCCTGTGTAAACTGCAGTGTAGTATGTGTGTATTTTTCCAGAAAGTTTTCAAGTAATGCAAAGTCAAATGTTGTTTCTCTGGGATTTGATGGGCAATGAAGCCCTTCATCAAACATTAATTCGATGGCAAAATGTATCCAATCCAGGAGTCTCAGCCTTGTGGCAGGGGTCAAGGCTGTACAATAAGGCATTACAAGATTAAAAGGAAAGCTCCAGTTCTATGAGCTACTCAGAAGCTGATGACTCAGATGACCGGTCAGACTGAACCGCCTCTGTTTGTCTCATAATTCATTCCCAGTGCCCATAAAAACATCTGCAGTAGCATTTGAGGATGCTCATCCGAATGCCTTCTTTTTTCTTTTTTTGGAGGTGGGGGGGGTGGCAGTAACTGGTAAAGTCTTATGAGGACATCTATAGCGTGTTTTCTTGGATGATGTCTTGTAAATTAATGTTATTTATCTCACATTTTTTCAGCGAGCAGCTCGTAAGAACATTGCAAGAATTAAGTATAAAGTAGCTCTAAAGATGCTCCGGAAAGCAATAGCTTAAATCATTATTTCTGCCTCGTTTGCTGTGCCTGATTGATTGATTACTTCTGTATCAGTAGCCAAACCCTCATGTACGCATGCAGGTTGTTTTAAGTGTAAACCATGTTAACACAGGTACTGGATATGGGTCACTTTTAAAAGTAAATATGAATAGCTGGACAAAAAATTGGATAAAAGGAAAAAAATCTGAACTGGGCATCAAGACCTGCAGTGTAAACCTAGCCTAAATTCCTCCATTGGTATGTTGGAGACCAATTCAGAAATCCACCTTTAAATACAATGGGGGAGATTTCCAGTCTGCTAAGGTAAGTCTTTTGGTAGCACTATCCCAAAAATCTACAAGTGTTGCATGGCAGTGAACAGATGCATAGCAGTGTAACAATGTACCTATATAAAGGACATTTGTGGCCCCTGGCTTCCTGACCACAGGACTGACCCTCTGAGTCATATTCACAATTAACATCTCTAGTCAACCAAGGCATAATGAAGTGCCTGTTTCCTTCCTCTTGTGACCCTACAATAAACTCACTGCTTGATTGATTAGGCACCAGTTTGGGGCAGGAACTCCCCCCTTTGAGAAGAAAATGGGGAAGCTGAGTTTAATGAATGTGCTTAAACATTAAAGTGCTTGATTTACATGTCCAATACAATGAGCCAATCAAATGTTTGGGTGCCCAAAATCATATACTGTATATATGTGGTTTCAGGCAATGCATATGGGTTTCCATTACATCAGTGACATTTGAGCATAAAAGCTCAACAAAAACTTAATTTGGCTCTGAGGGTAAAGACTAAACGCACCCCTTAAGGACCTTGATGTTCCACCCCAACCCGCATCTCGCTTGATCATAGAGACAGTGTTGGCTAGCTACCATCTGCAAAATAAACCAAGATGGTTTATTTCCCATCAACAGCTGTTTTGAGGAACAAGTATCTCCAGACTTTTTCTCCACATCTCCCTTGTGGCATGACCCACCTGGAGACCTGTGCACATCCAAATTCATCTTGACTGGAACCTCATCGCAACCTCGACTTCAAAGAAAAAGCTTCCCAGTAGTCTACACACCTGCCGTGACCTTTGACCTGTTGACAAACTGACACATCACCTAACCGAATTAAGGACTGGCTTCCCCTTTTATTGCTGTTAAGTATTGAACCACATTTTATTTAACACAGACATCAAACAATGGGATAGTGTGAAACTAGGATAGCGTAATATCTAATTAGGTCATTTTTCAGCTGTTCATTGTGTTTTATTTTGCTATGCGTGTGTTGGTCTGGAATAGCAAATTCTCTGACCTTGTTGTTTTACCTTGTTAAAACTTCATTTTATGTAATTTAACAAACTAACCACATAATACAGAGTAGTTTGTCACTAACCCGTCACACAAATTAACATTTGTTAAATGGTAGTACTGCTATCTTCAATATTTAGGTGTTGCAGAATTATAATTTCCTCAGATTAAGAATCATATAATATCATTCCTCATATTATGAAAATTATTGTTTTCAATTAGCCTATTCATATATCCATTATCATAGCCAATAAATATATATAATTTTTCCAAACCATTGTTGTTGTGGTCATTTCCACGTTATTTCACTAGTTTGGGCTCTACAGAGGTACAGAATTTGGATTGGTTGTTGAATTTAATTTGTTCTGAATAAACCTGACAAAATCTCTGTACAGTGGACTCCGAGCAACCTAAGTTGGCAATTTCAGCCTCGTGCTCAATGTCCTGTTCAAATGCTTTAGAATACCAGTAAAAAATATTTATACAAAAGCCCTTAAGTGAAGGACAGAGCCAAAAGGTATTTTACAATGTTCCCTCTGGAGCCCTGCATCTATCACACAGAATAATAAATCCCACATAATTTAGACTTTGAATAATGCAGTCTGTGCATGACTTAAAATTGTAAAAGCTGATGTCTGCTATTGATGGAGCAGGCATTAACTCTGGACAGACACTATTGTATACATCCTATTTCTATACCCAATTTATCACTCCATGTCGGCCTTAGTTGTGCAGTTGACACCGTGGTATGGTCACAAAATTTAGATACAAACAGGGAGACAAGATGCTTGGAGTCAGGAGGGAGCATAATAAGGTCATAAAAAGGATGTTTCTTTGGAAGGGTTTCAACATTAGGAGGTTTGGATTTACAGTAACATAATGTCTTATCTGTAGGTAATGGGAAAAAAAATGGGTGTAAGGAAGGGTGCAAATTGACTATATATACATATTGAATAGTACTTAGCATCCTCTCCCTCCAAGAAAGGTGTACACCATTGGTTTATGGGGGTGCAAATTAATGATTAAAACAAATTGGTGTGTATGCAGAGGTCTGAAATACAGTCAGGTCCATAAATATTTGGACATTGACAAAGTTATTGTTATTTTAGCTGTCTACCACAGCATATTGGAGTAGAAATTAAATAATGAATATGAGCTCAAAGTGCAGACCTTCAGCTTTAATTTGAAGGCATTTACATCCACACCGGGTGAACGGTGTAGAAATTACAACATTTTTTATAGGTGCCCCCCCCCCCTTTTTTTAAAGGACCAAAGGTAATTGGACAATTGGCTGCTCAGCTGTTCCATGGCCAGGTGTGTGTTATTCCCTCATTATTTCATTTACAAGTAAACAGATAAAAGGTCTAGAATTGATTTCAGGTGCGGCATTTGCATTTTGAATCTGTTGCTGTTAACTCTCAATATGAAGTCCAAAGAGCTGTCACTGTCGGTGAAGCAAGCCATCATTAGGCTGAAAAAAAAAACAAAAAACCCATCAGAGAGATAACAAAAACATTAGGTGTGGCCAAATCAACTATTTGGTACATTCTTAAAAAGAAAGAACGCACTGGTGAGCTCAGGAACACCAAAAGGTCCGGAAGACCATGGAAAACAACTGTGGTGGATGACAGAAGAATACTTTCCCTGGTGAAGAAAAACCCATTCACAACAGTTGGCCAGATCAAGAACACTCTCCAGGAGGTAGGTTTATCTGTGTCAAAGTCAACAATCAAGAGAAGACTTCACCAGAGTAAATACAGAGGGTTTACCACAAGATGTAAACCATTGGTAAGCCTCAAAAGCAGGAAGACCAGATTTGAGTTTGCCTAAACAATCCTGTACGGTTCTGGAACAACATCCTATGGACAGATGAGACAACGATCAACTACAGAATGATGGGAAGAGAAGACTATGGAGAAGGGAAGGAACTGCTCATTATCCAAAGCATACCACCTCATCTGTGAAGCATGGTGGAGGTAGTGTTACGGTATGGGCATGTATGCTGCATCTCAAGGGGTTCATCCTCTAATTAAATTTTGAAATAAAATAAAATCACATCTTGATTGTTTCATTTCAAATCCATTGTGGTGGTGTACAGAGCCAAAATGATGAAAATTGTGTCACTGTCCAAATACTTATAGACCTGACTGTATATTGAAAACTTCAGATTTAAAATTTGGAGTTTTTCAAATATAAAACTCCAGTGAGTAAAATTATTGGGCTTGAATATCAATGGCTGTATTCATTTCCATAGCTAGCCACTAATTTGGAAATTTGTAAGTGGACTTTGGGAATTAAGTAGCACTTCTAGTTCCACATATATGATACAATTATGGAATCCAGTTTTTTTTTAAATGGCTGATGTGTGAAAAAGAGGGAGATGTTGACACAGGTAGAGAAACCTGAAGAGAGAACCCATCTTCATAGAATTTGAACATCCAATCATAGACAGTGGCAGAACTCTCCAGCTATCAATATTTTGCTTTATCTTTGTAATGCAGTTTGCAAGGTTGAGCTTATATGTTTTGGTTCCCTAGGTATTTTCAAACCAAGGTAAGATAGATGGCCTCAAACTATTTTAAATGGCAACCTTCGAGGAAACCTTATGTTTAATTGTGGGAAAGGGGCATAAAATCACTTTTAGACCAATTTATTGTATACCCAGAGAGCTTGCCAAATGAATGAATTAAATCCAAGAGCAGGGGAATTGATGACTTTGAATCAGTGTCTGATTACTTTAAATATGAATGGGATTTAATGTATGATTTCAAGGAGGGTATTAGTCCACATTATTTGCAGACTCGGCACACCAACAAGACAGTGACAGTCAGTGACAGGATGCTGTTTTACACAACAATATGTCAAGCTTATATACTTATCTTTTCAGTGAAAAAGTAAAAAAACTGGATTCACAAAGTTGTTTAACCTTTCAACTGTGCAGATTATTTAAATTGTGCAGAAATCTCCTCCTTACATTTTACAGTATATGAAAACATTTCATCCACACAGCAACTTCTTTTCAAACAATGAAAATAATCATTAGTTACTGTGGATGAACAACTGGAAGTAAAGCAATTATTTATGGTACACTATATGACCAAACATATATGGACACCACTTAGTCCGAGGCTGTTTTTCACGGTTTGGGATAGGCCCCTCAGTTCCAGTGAAGGCAAATCTTAATGTTACAGCATACAATCACATTATAGATGATTCTGTGCTTCCCTGACAGTTTGAGAGAAGGCCCTTTCCTGTTTCAGCATGAAAATAGCCCTGGGCACACAGCGAAGCCCATACAGAAATGGCTTTGTTGAGAACGGTGTGGAAGAACTTGACTGGCCTGCACAGAGCCCTGACCTCAACCCCATCCAACACCTTTGGGATCAATTGGAAAGCCAACTGCAAGCCAGGCCTAATCGCTCAATCAGTGCACAGCCTCACAAATGCTCTTATGGCTGAATGCTCCAAAATCCAGCATAAAGCCTTCCCAGGAGAGTGGAGGTTGTTATAGCAGCAAAGGGTAGACCAACTCCATGTTAATGCCCATAATTTTGGATGAGATAATGTTGGATGTCAGGTGTCCACATACTTTTGGCCATGTAGTGTATTTGGATGCGTCAACCACAAATAAATATCTCAGACTGAATTTTCTGCAACAATTTTCTAATCTCTGGTTGTAATCCCACTCAGCCAATATACAGTGCACACTAGCTGGACATAAGTGGCCTGAGATTGACACAGTTGTTGATCTGCCAGCATTTTGCAAATGGGCACTAGTAGGATCCACTAGGGGACAGTTGAGTCAAAGCAGCTGAGCTGAGGATCAGTTGTTAAAAGAATACAAAATAGATGGTACTGAATCTAAATGGTCCTGCCACTAGCAGACTGCTGTAGTGCCAATCTAATCTGCAAAGCTCTGGCAGACCAACAGCTGGCACCAACTGCAGTCCAATGGGCACTTGCTTACTAAGATGGTTTGAGGTCTACATGCCCTCCCCAATATAGACTAGGATACATGGACATTTAAATATACTGTATGTAACATTGTAGGTGCTTCAGTTTGTCATGGTCTTTTATATAGATCCCTCTTCTCTCATCTGTCTTTGGATGTCAGCAGTGCTGCCTTGATTGGCTAAGCTGCTTTGAGCGCACAGTAAATTATATCCATAAAATAAGCATAATTCAAGTTTCTTTGTTGCTTAATTACCAACCATGGAGAAAAATATGGGCTGTAGCCTATGAGGTAACAGCTTTAAATGATTAACGAGTGGAAAAAAAAATAGAAGGTGATGCATGAGAGAGGTTGTGTGTTGTGAGTTTAAAGGATTGTGTGGATAAACAATATTTAAGCCTGGTTGAGCACGACCCTGTTTTAAGGTGAAGAAGCGTTAAGAGGGTGATTAAAGGGAAGTACACCATAAATTTATGCCAGGAGCAATGAATCACATGTATTTATTCACCCAGTTAAAATGGGTGAATAAATAAAACAAAGTTTATATTCACATTTTCAGACAAAGGTAGCAATGAGAAACATATGAATTTGAATTTAAAAAAAGGCAAACATTAGAATTAGAAATCAAGAACAAAGCACTGTGCAAATGACATTTATTTATTTATTTATTTATTTATTTGAAGCAGTGACCATCTTTTGGTGCATACCCAAGGGGTACTGATAAAAAGAGCAGGGATATCGAATAAAATCATTACCACATGTGATAATTTCATAATTTCATAATTTATAGTGAATTAATTCAGTTACAGTTAAAAAAATGATATTCGAAAAGTATTGCTCTTAATAATATGGGAGATAGAATGAGGAAATCCCTTTGCTTGAGAAATTTTGTGGAAATGCTAAGATCATCTATTTACACTTGATTATGGATGGTTGGATAAAAACATAAAAAGATCAAAATCACTTATCTAATGAGAACACACATTTAGAGGATGTTGTCAATGCATTGTATCTGTTCCATTGGTATTGCATATGGGATTATGAGTCATACATTTAACGCATTAAAAAACTGAAGTATATCATGGTAAGAAATGCATTTCTGACCCACTTTCCTCAACTTCCCCATGCATTATTAAATCTGCAGGTCTGTTTTTCTTTTCCTTTTTTTGCGATTGCATACAATTTTTAATATTGTCTTTAAAAGTTTGTGCCTAAATGAGCATGAAAATTGCATGTCAAGTCGAAAGGTCGGAAACATTATATATTTATTAGTACAGTGTGAAAGAGAAGGGTAGACTTACAGGCAAACAACCATACGGACCATGTATAATGCAGGTAGGACTACATTACCCACTTCCTGAAAGCACATCTGCCATTATTCTACTCACGCTTCTTACTGCTAGAACAAAAATCCTTGTGGTCGAGTTCAGTTGAATGAGCAGTGATTGGTGTATCCATTGTAAACCTAATCTGTTGCAATCACTGTGTCTCACTTCCTGTGGTTACATTCAGGAGAAGCTTCGACTTTGACAAATAGTGCCTCGGTTTTACCAGGGTTGAATAAAAATAATCACTCGTCCGTTCTGAGATTTTGCATGTTGAAGAAACACAGTTGTATTTGCTCTCCTAGGCTATCTATACTCCCAGTAACGACATGTAGCATATTACAAAAATATTATATTACAAAACTGAATAACAAATCAAGTAAAATTATAACACTATCAATATTATTAATGAACACAGTAATGTCAAGGTAATTTAATATGTGGTATACTATCAAATGCATTGTAGCTGATATGAACTTCTGGGTTTGATAAAAAATATTCCAACTTCGGCATATATGCACATATGTCAATATGCCAACTGATAACCAGGTATAGGAGAATTAGACCCTAGTATTAGGTAATGGGCCATAGCTGATGTGATTATGGTGACTCACAGCTGCAGCCATACCTGTCAGTAGGGCTGGTGCTGCCCCCTGGTGGACAGCACGCTAATTTCATAAAAATAATTGAGAAAACATTGGGTAGCATTGCTTTGGCATACAACTTGTTTAATTTGTGTAAGCTAAGATAGCCAATATGTTTTCTTGTAATGAATCGGACTGTTTTTTCTTATTTATCAACCTCATAATGGCTTCCTTGACTTTCATTGGCACAACTCTGGTTCATATGTTGACAAGTGCCAATAACATTACATTACATTACATTACAGGCATTTAGCAGACGCTCTTATCCAGAGCGACGTACAACAAGTGCATCAGTTCAAGGTGCAGAGGTGCAGAAAAACACACTAGAGTGAAGTAAAGATCGTAGTGCCAGAAGTGACCACATAGATCAGGACTCCAGCCCTGTAGGGTAACCTGTTCAGCAAACAAACAAACAATCCTGCCAAATACAAAACTAACGTGATCGCATTAGCCTAACTAGGTACATTGAGCTAAACTAGAGGCTAGGGAGGGGTGGGGAGAGGTGCAGCCTGAAGAGATGAGTCTTTAGTCTGCGCTTGAAGGTAGTCAGATTCTCTGCTGTTCTGACCACCACAGGAAGGTCATTCCACCAGCAAGGGGCCAGGACAGACAGCAGACGCGAACGGGAAGTACAGACACGAAGAGGGGGAGGTGCCAAGCGTCCAGAGGTGGCAGAATGGAGAGGTCTGGCTGGTGTGTAGGGTCTGATGATCCTACACACATCCTAACAAAACGATTTTTTTGTTAGGAAAAATCAGGCAATTTAATACACCTGCCTAATCAGAAACACCTGGGAAGACATTTGTACCAAGCATTATGGTGCCCTAAAAATGAGAGACTGTATGTAAAAGGACCAATTTTCTACAGGGTGAAACCATAATGTGTAAAATAAAACAAATCTTTTTTCCCCTTGCATTTATTGTAATCACCTTGTAACTGTACTATGATACTCCCAACACCATCTGCTAGTTACTGTGCATCAACATACGTAGTGCACTGCAGTCGAGCTTGTGCACTCCACTGATATGCCATGAACCACTGGTTACATTCCACAGGACAAGCTATATGGAATACTACAGGAGAGCCCTGTTTGGACAGGAAGTACATCTTTCACAAAAACGACAAATGTAATCTGTAGACACCTGGTGAGTAACCACGGGGTCCTTATGCAGTGGCAATTATATTGTACCATTATAGACTCTCAATCATTGCCTTTAAGGTTCTCATTATTTTACCAAATTGATATCTGCCAATTATAAATAACTAGGCAATTATAATAACTAATATTTAGGAAAATTATAATCTGTAATTTTAGGGTATCAGTGGTTATTTATTTATAATTTTGATGATATGTATAATTATATAAATTAACTCACAGCCATTATGGTTGTGAGCAACCATGGTTAGTCAGGATGAAAATATATGTGTGACCAGTCTGGAATATTATGAGAGCATAGAAAAGTGAGACATTTTGAAGTTTTGGGGGTATCAGTTTTGACAGGGAGGGCTGTTTTTTTTAAAAATTAGATCTAATTTGGCTGCAATCAAGTTTTTGCTCAGAGATTCGAAATATTTGGTGATGAAACTCACTGATAGAGATGTATAATGATGATATTCGAGGTGTGCTGGTTCATAATAGACACATTCATTTAAAATCCTTATCGGAATGAGATCTAATAAGTGTGTATGATTTTTGAGGTCATAATTAATTTGTGGAGCTCTGGCTGCTTTAGGGAAAATGAGCTGGGCTGTGAAAGTTGATGGTAATGGACCCAAATAACAGAGCTATTGTCTTTAAGAATGAAACATTTTCAGATGTGCAAAATCTTTATTGGGCCTTTCCCCAAAATCATAACTCTTGGTCGGTTGGTTGAGGGAAACACAATTAAAGTAGATCTGCTTATTTCTGAACTTGGTTGCATTTCTTTAAAGTCTAGGGTTGCCAAGTCTGAATGTATTGTGATGGCATGTCATGCTGATCTTTCAACAATATGTTATTTTGTGCAAGGATAAAACCTGCAGCAAATATATTTTCATTCTGATGTCAACACATCTGATCTTTTATTTATATTTTAATGATGTTACTTGCATAAGTATGTTACATGGAGTTCATGTATCCTCACTCATATATCTGACATGTATTTAATTAAAATGAGTCACAATTGAATCAATCATTGACTTTCCGGGAGAGAGTGGACATATACCCACCAACCCAGATTTTTTCCACAGCTTCTTCTGCTTCTTAATTTTCCTGTTGCTTACATCATCAAAAACAAAACTCCATGATAGCCAATTGCAGGACACACAAGTTAAACAATTATTTTGGAAATACGTATGCATATATGATTTTCAGTAATTTCAGTCAACCTAGCATGTTATGAAAAATGAAGAATTACTGAATTATTAATTCCTGAATTAAAAAATATATACATGACACTAATTATCAAACAGTATAAAACAAAACAGAAAATTGAGGATATTGTTATCTTCTCTTGAAGTCACATTTTATTATTATTATTATTATTTCTTTTTTTTTTTCAGTTTGTGGCAATAACCCCCCATTCGGAATGTCCAGTTAGCCATTTGCAGCTAAAGCCCCTTCCATGTGTGATCTTCACTACTGTTTCCAGACAGTGCAGATGTCTGCGGTTCTCCTCTTAAACACTCGGGCCCAGGTTTACTGAGCCCTTTGCGTCTGGTTCCAGGTGCAGATATGACGCGTTCTGTCACAAAAATGTGAGTGTGTTAAGCATCAAACAGGCACACGGCGTTGGAACCGCAGTATGTGTTATCTAAGTGAGTCATCGCAAGGTGCGCTTCTCTCCCCTAATGCGTATGCTTTTAAGGGAGGATTGCGTAAATACCAGGCAGGCATATTATAAGTAATTATGTATTCCATTGAATCAACTAAAGCTCACGCAATTATCAAGTTTACTTTTGCATTAATTTTCTCTACCTCTAAAGAGCAGGTGTCAAACAAGGTGCAAGCAAGACACAGGTACAGTATAGGCTTTGATAATGCACTGAGAGAATCTTTGCAACAAGAATGACAAGAAATCATTGTTGATTGCATAATTAGCTGTAGCCATAGTAGATAAGACAGTCATTTCACACAGACAACTTGTCAGACCATATTTGATGCTGCAAGTTTTATATATGTACATCTGGCCCTTGGTGTCACCAGCTTGCTTCTTTTTACGCCAGTGTCGCCCTCTGGAGCTACCAGGCACAGTCTGGATTCGAACTGAGATTTTTGGGCTCATCCATGCGATGTCTTAACTGAATGAGCCACACAGCAGCCACCTCCTGGTGTTACATTTATTCAATTCAGTTCTTAACAAGTAACGTGGGGTGGGCAATTTCGGTTCCATTGAGTAGCCTATAAAACAGCAGCTGATCCAAGGTCCAGGGCCACATTTATAAATTGTTTGTACACACAGTTTTGATCCTAAACTCATGTGAAAATCAATGCACAAATTGAGATTTATAAAACTTGAAACTGAGGTGAAAAGGTTCTTATGTGCATACAAACTCCAGATGATTCATAGAAACATTCTCCTTTGCTGAGAAACAGGTACTGTATGAGGTTATTGGCCAATGGACCCTCCACCTCCATTGTCTCACAATCCTCAGACCAATCAATACTCAAGCATTCAACAAGTGATGTTTTGTTCACCTTTCATAGTCTTGTAATGATGTAACATAAAATTAGGTCTGCTATGATCTTAATGTTTCGCTGGATCTTGACAAATATGCTCAACCTCATGAATTTGTTTAAATACTGATGTGTATTGCCATGATTGATCAAATTATTACATACCTTCATTAGTGTGATTATTAATTTGGATAAATATTATGACTGACCAATATGAAATGTATTTTTTATTATAGTGTATTTTTTTATATACAGAATAATAATACTCCATGTTGTAATCTTGATATTGTATGCATGTTTCTGCATGCCCCTGTGTATGTAACAGACAAGAGGGTATGCATGTGTTGTGCACTAGCCAAAGTAGGCACATTACTGTCTTAATGTCGTGCCCTTAAATGAACAATGAAACAACTGCAACATGACTTGCCAGTGGCAACTCACCATTACATCAATGGCAGAAAATCCAGAAGGTGCATTAACACTGAGAGTGTAGCCATCAAAGCAGTGTCTACCATAGCTCTCAATTTCATTTGTTTGGACTGAGGCACATTTTTTTAATTGTACCATTTCAATAAAATGCGGTCTTTATGTGTGATCAATGTATGCAACATATTAACTAATTTCAGCAGAAAGCCTCTGTGAAGAACATCCACGCAAATGCTCGTAATGTAGAGAAATGTATATAGAAAGTTATATACCATTGTTCCAACTCTAAAAAGCTACAGTTGTTTCTCCTTATAAAGCAAATAATGTATGTTTGCGCTATACTGAAAGTGGAAAAAAGTAGTTTCCACACCATGAATATGCTGCATATGCGTGAGGGACCAGTACTATATTTGCGCTTGAAAGGTTTTAACATGACATGCCAAATAAATGTTAGAGGACTGATTTGTATTATGCTTCGTGGAGTCTTTGAGATGACCGAACATTTAAAGACATCAAATGGCCTGGGATGCCAAGATAAACAAATACATTGATAGGATTGCTTCAGGATACGGCTTGTTTGAGGGTTTGTTTACATATTTATACAGTGTAGGCATATGCTTTGTGTAAATGAGTTGCTTGACTTTTTATGCTGAATTAAGGTATTACAGACACTGTATATCATGTTCTAGTAAACTAAATAAAAATATTAAAAATAATAAAATATTATTTTAATTCAAATATAATTTTACACATATGTAAAATGTTTGACTCATCTCAATCACTGAAATGTGTGCCACCCACTTGAGTGATGCACAGTCGCCATTTTGCATCTGAATGCTGCTCACATATGAGCTGAAGTGGAGTGGGAGGGATTTATTTTGCCAGATAGACTGAGGGATGGTTAGATGACTAAATTGGGGATCCTGTAGGTAGGGGCTTGAGATTCAATGAGTGTAAAATGATTATTGAGCATCACACAATATAAATAATTATATAAAATGAAGGCTAGAACAGCATGTGGCTGAATAAAAAGATTTGTATTCTCAGCTACTTTTGAGCACAGAATAATAAAGTGAGTAACATTCTGGAGAAATGTAAAATCTAGATGAATGTATTTGTTGACATAAATGGCTAGATATGTGTATGTACAGTTCACACGTGCAAATTTTAAACAAATATTTTGTGTTTAAGGTCAGTCATCATGGTTGAGTGTGTGATCTATTTCTGGATGTAGCTAAAATATTTTCCACCCATTTTAAGTTCTCTTAAATATGTGTATGTGCTTGCTTCAGTCACCTGGTATTTCGTGAAAAATACAACTTCTGCAAGATGCAAATGCTACTGGACTCATTTTCATTATAAACGCAACATAGAGTGTGAACTATGCCACATGAAGTGCTTTTAGAATCATGCATTGTGAAATTGGAATAAATAGTTTGCAGCCATTAGTAAATACACACAAGGAAAAGGGCAAGGGTAATTGTACTTTGCTGAAAGTCCGAAAGACGGGATTGTTTGCATACATTAAGATACATTGAAGCAGGTACTGTACTGTTAAGGGTGGGGTATGGATACCTGTATCTGTATAACAACAGCACTAAGACAACATGCGTGCAGCAGTAGGCTAGTCTTCATACAGTACCTTTAAAGCAGTCTTTACCTGACATCCATGACTATTTATTCATTAGCTACACGTTCTGTAAAACCTGGGAAAGTACTTAACATTTAAGTAATATCATTCGGAGAACGATATATTTGTAACTTAAACAATAACCGCTAATGGATACCTGGATTAAATATCGTGTGGTGGATGATTTATTAATTTATTTATTGCAACAGTCTACTGCAGTAGTTAGCAACAAAGCCCTATAGAAATAAACTAATATATGACTAAACACGTAGCCTGGTGTTGTAAAAATGCAACAGATGTAGCAGCATAGCCTAATTAAATTAAGTTGATACACCTTTCCTTTTCAGAGCGACTTACGTATTCAATAAGCAGCCTCGCTACGATGGTGATACAGTAGGTTGTCAGAGCTGTGGCGTGCTGCCTGAATGTCTTTCATTAATTAGCCACAGATATAATGAACCCTCTGCAGAGAACGTCTATGCGGCGAAATAGGTCGTGGAATTTGTAAACAATTGGATCATGCAGTTGATTATAGCTACATACACACATTTTATTTAGGCAACGCACAATTTTAACAAAGCGTGCTGTTCGCATTCTGAAACCACGGATGCATACACAGTTCATCTAGACACTAGATTTATCATTTTCACCAAGTCTGATTATTTCTTAGGTTCGGCTGTTGGGTGCATAGTGTAGTTAATTATCTAACCGCATCGAACTGCAGTTCGCTGTTACAAAAGTATCAGCTGCATTAAAAACAGGGCTTGCACGCTTTCAATCTGCAACCTGAATTGTTTCCTGATAATCCTAATTAGTAATGTCAAGATAAAGGATCATAGCATATATGTGAAGGGCTTGTTATGTAGCCGATTCGCTATGAATGATAGGCTAACGACTGCTTACAGAAGCAAACAAAACGCGATTTTTAAAATACACTACGAATACGCAAAGATCTTGACGCCGAGCGGAGAGGGACCCAAAAACAAAACCCTTTCAGTCTGAAGAAGTACATTCGGACAAAGCGTTTGAGCAGCTCGACGTCTTTTATTGCGAACATGTTAACGCTTGCCCAGTGTGTGGATTGATATTTCATGCTCCAGCATTGCCTCAGCAGATGGATTTTTGCCATTGCAGCTCAGCAGAGGGTGTCCGATCTTCCAGCGAGCACAAAGCTGGAACTAACAGAGCCTTTTGCTAACCGTCTTCACAGTCCAAAAACACGAGACGCGAACTGAGAGAGCAAGGGAAGAAACGGAAAGATGCAGGGATTGCGGATTTTTTCCAAGGCACCGTGAACTAGAGTAAATCTTCGAATTGGGGCGTGATTTCAGCACCAGAGGATAGAGAACAGCACCCATTGAAAACACCGCACTGCAAGAAAATCACGGATTTGTAAAATATGCAAGGTCAGTTATCACCAAACTAAAACAAAATGCGCTGGGTGGTGTTGCGTCTTGTTTATTCTTATTATCATCAAAGACGTGGTGATATTACTTTCAAAAGGATTCAGTCGACGAGAGGTTTTTTGTGATCATTTTAAACTAACAGTACATGTCTGGATGTGGTTAGATCGGTAAGAATGGACGCAGTCACTGACGGTCCTCTTGTTTTTTAGACGGGGATATGTGCTCAGTTGTAAAAAAAATCCCTGACAAATTCCTCCATCCCGTAGCCTAATTGCATTCATGTCTTGATATCGGGGATGAATTGTTCGTATTAAAAATGCTGCTTTGGATTTTGATGCTGAAGGCAGCTCTTTGTGTTGCCATTGGAAATGTTACAAGGGACATTTGTAAAGAGCAGATCTGCTCCTGCAATGAAATAGAAGGCGATTTGCACGTTGACTGCGAAAAAAAGAGCTTTTCTAATCTGCATCATTTGACTGGCCCGAGTTCTCAATTTTATCACTTACTACTGCACGGGAATTCTTTGTCCAGACTGTTCCCCAATGAGTTTGCAAACTTTTACAATGCTGTTAGTTTACATTTGGAAAACAACGGTTTGCATGACATCGTTCCAGGAGCTTTTCTTGGATTGCAGCTTGTTAAACGATTACATATAAATAACAACAAGCTCCGGTCTTTCAAAAAGAGTACATTTATAGGGTTGGACGACCTGGAATACCTACAGGCTGATTTTAATCTACTGAGAGATATTGACCCAGCTGTTTTCAGAGATTTAAATAAACTTGAAGTTTTAATTTTAAATGATAATCTCATCAGCGCACTTCCTAATAATGTGTTTCAACATGTTCCAATAACCCACCTCGACCTCCGCGGGAACAGAATTAAAACGCTGCCATATGAAGGAATTCTGGAACAAATACCAGGGATTGCTGAGGTTTTACTGGAAGATAACCCCTGGGACTGCAACTGCGATCTCGTTTCCCTGAAGGAATGGCTTGAGAATATCCCGCATAATGCTTTGATCGGCAGGGTCATTTGCGAGGCCCCGACGCGACTGCAGGGGAACGATTTGAACGAGACATCAGAAATTGACCTGTGTCCTTCAGAGAACGGGATGGACACCAGCTTGGTTGCGCCACCCACCAGGGACCAGAACGCCAATACCGGACCCTTCCCAACGTCTTCTAAAATAAATAGCGAAAAAGAGTCTCCAACTCCTGGATCTGGACACAAAGGACGCTCAAAATCACGGGAAAACTGGCAGCTGAAAACCAAACCCACAGCTACAGCAACTGTAAACGAGAGGAGCGAAAAACTGTACAATGCATCCTGTCCACGCTCGTGCAGCTGCAAACTGCTTGAGCCTAGGCAATGGTTGAGGGTTAATTGCGATAGCAAAAAAATTGAGACCCTGGTTGATGTGAAACCTAGACCCCTTAATGTGCACGAGCTAAATCTAAGAGACAACAGCATTACCGCTGTAAAAAAGAACCAGTTATATGGACTTCAAAAACTTAATCTTCTTGATTTGGGGGCAAACAATATAAAATCAGTTGAAAATAACACATTTCAAAATCTCACTGAATTAAGATGGCTGTATATGGATAAGAACTACCTGGATACTCTTTATATGGAAATATTTGTTGGATTGCAAACCTTGGAATATCTCAGTTTGGAATATAATGACATACATCTTATAATGGCTGGCACATTCAACCCAATGCCCAATCTAAGGGTTCTGTTTCTCAACAACAATTTGTTGAAATCACTGCCGATGAATATTTTCCTTGGAGTTTCCTTGTCACAAATTAGCCTGCATAACAACTATTTCACATTTATTCCTGTGGCCCATTTATTAGATCAGCTTGTGTCCATAATAAAAATTGATTTGCATGGTAATCCATGGAATTGCTCATGCAGCATTGTACCCTTTAAGCAATGGGCAGAGAAGCTCGGGTCAGAGGTCATCGTAAGTGATCTACAGTGTGAATCTCCAGAGGAATTGTGGAAAAGAGATTTCCGATCCATTGGAAATGACATTCTCTGTCCCCTACTCTATGGCAAAATTGTACCCACGTCTTTATCTAAAAACAGCACTTCCTCTGCAGATGCAGGGACACATTCCAACTCATATCTGGAGCCAAGCAGAGTATCCATCTCTGTTTTGGTCCCTGGGCTGCTGTTGGTTTTTGTAACATCTGCATTCACAGTTGTTGGAATGCTCGTCTTTATCCTGCGCAACCGTAAAAGATCAAAGCGAAGAGAGGGTAACTCTTCAGCATCGGAGATAAATTCTTTGCAGACAGTGTGCGACTCAACGTACTGGCACAGTGGGCCTTACCACGCTGATGGATCTCACAGGGGTTATGATTGTGGCACCCACTCACTCTCCGACCAGTAGCGGAGAGAATTGTAAAGAAAGCTGCCAGGAATACAAACAGAAAAGAATAAACAAACAATATTGTGTACTGTTCTAGTGACCACTGAAGACTAGATACAAATGATAAAAACTCTGTTTTCAATGTCTCGGATATTGCCCCTTTTGTATTTGTCTCTGTTGACTGTACTGCCAGTGAGTCATCGTTGCAGAACCAACTGTAATATATGTATAGATCTTCTCATATTCGGATACTTGCTACAATCACACTGAACCTTTGAGAAGAAAGACTAGGTCCAAAACTCTGCACGAGGGCATGAATGTAATGTACATAATTGACTATTATACCTGCATGATCCGCATGGTCTCAACACACCAATGAGATCCATATCATTTTTATCAAGAGGCATAGTCAACTTATCTTTCATGCTATAAATATATAAAATGAAATATGAATATATTCAAAGTGCCATTTCTCTATTTTTTGTGAACATGCAGTAAAAAAAAATGTATTTGTTGTTTCAAACTGCTACAAAACAGAAGCTGGGAAAAAAGAAAAAAACAAGGAAAGCGACATGTATATGCATGTATTTGTTTATAAATTGATTGTAAATGGGTATCAGGATTATTTATATTTTGTGCAGATGGCATTTCTGCTGAGACATCTTCTGAATGTAAAATGTGTTATCCTTATAATGTGCCAATTGTAAACATTCGGAGATTCTGAAGCGGATAGGCATGACCAATTAATGTCACTCTTGTGCTTACGCTGCAACAGTAATGCTGTAACATGGTTTGTGATATTGTGTTAATAGGTTTATTGGAGAAAGAAAGAAAAACAGGAACATCTGAGGGTTTTATAATGGCATATTTTTTCAAATTAAAATGTTTTAAATGAAAGATGTTTCAGTATGTACATAGACAGTTTGATCAGTGTACTGAGTTCAGATGGACCACAATGCATTTTTAATGGCACTGCTCCACAAAAGCATTCCATTCTAATAATTGTGGAATATTGTAAAAAGCTATTTATCACATTCAAAAAAGATAATTTAAGCTGCAAATCCATTAGGTTACACAAAGCATTCTTGGACTTGAAATGACCAAAAAGGTAATGCAATTGCAATATTACTTTTTATGTCCTATATCCAAAATGGGAAGAAACATATTATGATTAATGCAAGCTTTTGTATCTCCAATCTTCAGAATAAAGACTGGGAATCTCAGTTTTGATGACAAGCATGCTGTACATGGATTTACATTCTAATAGAATTGCATACTTAAAACCAAGAATACAACATCCATTTACTTGCTAAATTAATTTTTGGATTTGTTTCTATCCAAAAATCACAAAAAATCATGTTTAAAAAGCTTCGATAGGCTTGTCAATGCTTGTCATCATTTGGCTGTGTATGGTTAATTTTAAAAGAACTGTATAAAGCAACCAATGTGGTGAAGAAATGTATAATACAGTATTATTATCCACACCTCTAAATCTATTATTGTGATTACTGATGGGGTTTACATTTTCATTTAATAAAGAATTAAAATCATGTAATAATATACAGCATTCACACTTTCACTTCCCCATCTGTTTGCTTTGTTACACTAAAAGTGGGAGTTCTTAGAACAGATCAATTTACACTGATACCTCTGTGTAAACGTGTTCAAGACATACAAATTAAATGCAATTACAAACAGAAAGGCTATTTAAAATGAAACTTTGAGGAAAGCTCATATGCTTAAATGAGTATCTGGACATTTTTAAAAATAGAAAGAGACAGAAACATGCCACACATCACAGTCTTCTTTTAATGAATGATTACACAATTCACTTTAGGGTACAGGAATGCTCATATCAAATCAATTGTGGAAAGACTAAGAAAAGTGTTTATTAGTTTACCATCGCACCAGCTATACATTTTGGGGAAGGGTTGTTTTTCTCCAATGGAGACGTGAACATTTTTGACTTGAAATGTATTTTTTAAGGTTGTAAGGTCAAATTGGAATGTTAGTGTTGCAGGCATGTTAGATTGAATGCCAAGCATTATTTCATTCAGAAATGTGGAGCAAATGTGATTATGTCCATGTCAGACATGTGGCAGTAAACCCATCTTTCTAAAGTCACAAAAGCCATAAATGATATCACCAAGTATAAAATTTGTATTAGTGCAATTACTTTGTGTAAACTGTACAATATCAGCAGAAAGTGATGCAATCCATTGGACGTGATTGTTTGTAAATCAAAAAAAGCTTTTTCCTTTGTCTTCATAAAAATGCAGACTTGATGGAAATGCTATGAAATTGCATTGCTGTCTCATATTTTCCCCTAAAATGGTAAAACCTGTTACAGGTTGGAGGAAACAATAAAGAAAATGGATTGTAATCTGTATTCGGCACGCAGAAATTAACTTGATGTAGGAATTTGAATGGCTCTTATTAACTAGCTACATTAAAGGTGCAGTATGTAAGTTTGTTTAGAACATGTACTGTATGTTCATATTTGGTCACATCCTGACGGTTATCAATAAATTAAAGCTGTAAGAAAAAGAAAAAAAAATCTGACCTCTGACAGCCCCAGTCTCTGAAATCAGCCACTCCAAATCTCACCATGCCTGAATCTTAACAACCAATCAGGACAGCTCTTTGCAAGGAGTCATCCTAACTGCCAGTCAATTCTGTTCCACGTACACAGTGCTGCCAGATCAGACAGGGGCTACACAGCTAAGAGCAGATATACTGAAGAGATAGTGCTAAAGCTAGACCTACAAACTATGTGAAACTCTGGTACTACCATGTCATCTTACATTTAGAACTTTTTAAACTATATATTTACCCTGAATTTGACATTGAGACATACAGATAATGAAAGATGAAAGACATCTTTGAGTAAAATCAGATGAAACCCAATATTATGTTAGCTTGTAGCCATGAAAGCAGCTGATGTGATATTATGGGTTAATGTTAACAAGCTGGCGAGCCTCAAAACAAAGCAAAACTCCAATGCTACCTTGTCATCTTACTTCTGATAGTTCAAAATTATATTTTACACTGAATTTCGCTGGAAGACAAACAGATCATGAAAGCCAAGGCATTAAAGTAGTCACTACCTCTGACTGGTGACAAACAGCTATAGCTATGTTCACAGTAGTCAAACAAAACTCCAGTGCTAGCTTGTCAACTTACGTTTAAAGCCTTTAAAACTATATTTTTCATTGAATTTGACGTGAAGGCATACAGATCATGAAAACCAAGACCTTTTTTGAGTCAAATAAAATGAAACCCATTAGCCTGTAGCCACAAAAGCAGCTGAGGTGACTGTGTGACTGGTGACAAGCCGACTAGCTTCCAAATGATGCAAAACTCCGGTGCTGTCATCTTATATTATGTCATCTTTAGAAGCATCAAAACTATATTTTACTCTGAATTTGGCATTAGGATCTACATATTATGAAAGCCAAGATATTGTTCTACTAAAATAAGATTAAATTTAGATTTAAACTAATCTAAAAATGAAAAGTTTGACATAAACATGGATTTATATGAAATTGGCCATAGCAATTTCTATATGATTATGATAGAACAGATCACATATATCCTTTCTCTCTAGTACCCAGATGTCAGGCAGTGCATGTGCATGTGAGTTTGGAGGCAGGGGTTTAGGAGGGAGAGCTGAGGGGGTGGAATCTTTTTTATTGATTTATTTTCAAAATCAAGCTCTCTTACTTGTTTCTCCAAACTTACATATGCACCTTTATTTTGCAGCTTTGTATATAAGTGTGATTGAACGCTGCTACTTATAATGATGGATTGATTAATCATGCACCAGCTTACAATATATTCATAGCAGCTTCAATAAACATAATATGTTTTTGATTATTTTGACAGTGATTCAACATTTGAAGCATCACATAGTTTTATGCTTTATTTTGGATAGACCGCGTATCTGGGCTATTGAGCCCTGAGAACATGCTGCCTTTTAAAGAAAACTGAGAAATGTCCATTTTGCATTACCTTTGCAATGTGTGTTAATTGTGTACTGAGGCTGCTTGAGGCCTGTTATGTGTACTATACTGTACACTATGTGGCTTTTTCAATTTACACTGAATTTGTTTATTATCTCCCAGTAATATGCATGAACAATGAAGAATTCATTGGTTTTAAAAACATAATCCTTAAGCCAATCTTGACACAGTTGGTTTTGCCTCATCTCAAATTAAAGTAATGTATATTTAAACCCATGCTAATTGGCCTCATCTAATATACAGTTTTAAAATGAATAGTGACATTATGTATTACATATTAAGTTACAGAAAATCCCACTATTTGCATTTCATGTGAATGTTTTGATGTCATACTTTAATTGAGGTAATATTTACATCCTACAGAATACAAAAAATCTGATAGACTATTATATTTGATGACAGTCTAGGTTTGAAGGTTTCATATAAAACTTATTTGATCATTGACTATGCTTTTTCCCCTTAATTCTGACTAATACTTTTAAATTGTAATTGTCTTTATTTGTGCTACTCAAAAATATTGACAATATGCTTTGCAATAAGACAATAAGAAGGAATCAAGAGGAAATTATGATATCATCTCATTATATCACATTAATTGATTTGTCATGTTGGTAAACCTTGCTTTCAGCATGCATTTAGTGAACAAAAAATAGAAACACCTGTAAATGACAAGTATATGCAAAGGGCTATCCTGCAGGTGTGGCTCATTCATTAACTAACCAAACAAGTTATTGTGTATGGTCATGTATAGAAATGCAGGACAGTCCTGGTTGCCCATAATTATGGCTAACAAGGCTGCAAAAGCAGACCTCAGCAACTTTGAAAGTGGGGTGATTATTGGGGCATGTTTGGCAGAAGCTTTAGTGACCAAGACAGCTCAATTTGCTAATGTCTAATTAGTAACAGTGTCTAAGGGGATGTCAGTACAGAACTCTGAGTAAAAGGCATCGTCAGCAAAGGGCAGCAGTGGGCGTGATGGCACACGCCAGGATCACGATGTCTCTGGAAGAACTTGACGTGGAATGCAAAAGAGGCAAGCAACCACAGTTGATTGCTAATTTCAAGAAGATGAAAAACCGGATACGTATTGAAACTTATAGATAGAGCTAAAGCCACTTAGGTCAAAACAGACACTAATATCTTTGTACATTTTGTACAAGTTATTAAAAAAAAAAAAAAAATTTAAAAAAGTTTTCTACCTAGTTAGAGATTTTTGTTCAAGCCCTTCCATATAGGTCATGTCGGAGCAGTGAGTCAGGCACCTCCTATCAAAAGGAATACCTGATGCAAGTGCAGGCCATGAACTTACATGACAGATGGTGAGTCAGACTGGAGCGAACAGGGGAATTTGTGGGTAGAGACAGCTCTACCCACAAAGATTTTTTTTTTTTTGGTCAGATTATGGAATCTACATCATGTTTCAAAATACCTTGCTGACCAAGAAGTCAGGCCCCTCTCCCCATTTACAGCTACAGAGCTTAAAAAGAGCTTAAAGCTTGTGGGGAAAAACAATAATACCATATCTCAGTTCTACCTTGTTGTTTGCATATTTCTTACATAATTAGTTTTGCTGTTTTTAATCAATTGATTAATATAATTTCAGGCCCAAACCAGTATTTATACTGTTCACTTAGGTTGTTTATAATAAATTAATTGAAGCTTTTCAAGTCTCCGTTGACACCCCACTGATCATTTATTTATTTTTTATTTATTCACATTAATACATTCTGGCCTTGTCTCAATGGTTTACATGGAAGCAGCAGGACATGTCGTTATACTTTTTCACAAAATGCCAAAATCATTAAGACATGTTGGTCAGAAGAAATGCTGAAGCTTTTTCTGTGACCAGCATGTCTTAATGAGCCAGTGTTAGTACAAAAATAAACATTGCAAAGGTGATGAAAAATGGACATAGTTTGAAAGGCAACACATTCTCAGGGCTCAATGGTCTAGATACTCTGTCTGAAACAAAGCACAGAAATACGCAATGGTTAAAATGTGGAATCACTGTCAAAATAATTCAAAGCATTCTTTTTCTTGAACCTTATAGCAATTAATGTGTTTTTAATGAAAAGCCTTCTGTGGAATTACAGTACAGGTTTTGTGTAGTCTGTACAGTCTACAATGTTTAGAGGCTTTACAACACATTTAAACTTAGATACTGTCATTCTCAATAGCCAGAATGTTATTTTCCCAACAAAATTATTCTCAGCAGCCAGTAATGTATCCAAGTAACAGATGACGGTAAAAATGTGTTCCATGCGATAAATAAAGACAAAGCACATTCTGGATGTAAACCAGGGAAATCATTTTCTTGGGAAAAGAAGCCCAAACTGGCCGAATAATGTAAAATCAAATGAAATTTCACATGACATTATCTTATCTGACGAAGAAGAATGTAACATTGAGAAATAATGATATTTAACAATTCATTCACACACTCAAATGTACTTGAATGTCACTGTTACTGCAGTCCCCGTTGGGCTGAATGCATTCAGGCGAGAGATCTTAGTATCCTACATCATTTCAGTAGTCTCCACTTCTCATGTAGGGTGGTCTTTTTGACTGCTTTCTGGCAAAGCACTGGAATCAAGCACTCCTGTCTCTCATATCTGTCTATATCATGGAATAAACATTGACATACCATGTTCTTGAGTAAGAGAGTGTCTGAATTGTGAGGGGGTGGATTGCGGGCAAAGCCGAAGATACCCAGTGAGAATATTTCTGTTTTATGGAATGAAAAACAACAGGCTGCCATGAGTCAACTGTCACTGTTTCGTAAAGGATTTATAATGTCTTGGTGACTCTCCTTTATGTTGTGATTAATTGATTTCTTGCAGGCAGTATGGGATGAGCATGGACTACAGAACATGCTACGGAGCCATTTTTTGCATTTATTTGTTCTTCTATATGAAATATAGCTAATTGGGTTGCTGTTATTTATCCCATTATGCCCATGTACGCTTGGCCTCACGGTGTGTAAGAACTCTGTCGATATGCTGTCTACGCGGTTGCTGTGGGTTACCCTGCTCAGCTGTCCCAGGGGCTTAATTTATGTGCTCAATGCTCAGCGTAAGCAACACAACACGGGGAAAGCTGATGATCACCTCACAACCGACCCTCAGCCGGCTCAATCCTTCATCACCGTAATTTCCCTGGGGAAAATTCTCACTTGCATGTGCAAGGACTCACTGGCTCATATTGGATTAATATGTATAGGCATATTGAAAAACAGCTCTGAATAACCTTCAGGTGTTTTTGCTTTGTGAAAAAAGTGTCCCTCTCCAGGGTCAAAAAGATTACGAAATAGCAATACAACAATATCCTGAGAATACTGTACTGAATTGTGAAGAACCCTGACTACTGTTCACAGGTATTATGTTATATCTTTGACTACCCACTACTCCTTTCTCATGTATAATTCTAATTAGCTCTAATATTCCAACATCCAAGACCCCCCCTGCCCCACCCTCTGTTGAGGATGCTCTTCTTCCTTTCTTCCTCCTTCCTTCCTTCATTTCACGAGTTCTGTGCTCGCAGACCAATTAAAACACAAGAGCCAAGAACTCATAAATCCACATACAAGTTTATCCACCATGAAACTGCCTTTGATCAGAGTAAGTGCACTTAGGTCACAGCCTAACCTGCCATCACTTTCCACAGACATTTAGGCATATGATTAATTATGTGGTGCTCTTGATATAGGCATAGCATCAGATGGCAGATATTAAAAGCAGGACAAGTGGTTTTGCTCCACCCTGGTCAATGACTTTGTTTGTTTGTGGACATAAGAAAAAGAGTAAAAATAAACAAATAATGTGGAGAATCTATGAAATTGAAAAACCCCTTCTTGTGCCGTACTTGCCGAGTTGACTAGCAGGAGGAGGGCAAGGCGCAACTGAATGGCAGCACCTGCAGTTTAATGCAGATAAAAAGGCACATGGTCAGCGAAGCACACAATACCATTTGCACTGATTCCTTGTGACAATGTCACTGCCTAGAGATCTGGACAATGCTTATGGCATCTCCTTCTGCCCTGCTAGCTATCTGCTTGCTTCACATGAATTTCCCTCCTCTAGCTTAATATGTGCCGGCATAGAAAATCATAAATGTACTGATTTAAAAAAAAAAAAAAAAAGATTTAAGAAATAGCATTGTGGTTTAAAATGAAAGTCAGAGATTGCTACTGGTAAGCTGATATGTATAAATAGGATATTGTAATTTTCTCAATTATAATAACCTCAATATGGCTTTTTGATACCTTTTTCATTAAATAATTGAAATTAAAAATTATAATTATGTTATATGTTTACTCAGGTTCCCTTTGTCTAATATTACATTTCATAAAAAGATCTGAAACCATTCAGTGACAAATATGCAATAATACAAGAAGTCAGGAAGGCTGCAAATACTTTTTTTTCACAGCACTATACCTGTATATGTCCAATGTAGGGATTATTTATATATTTTATATCATAATTAGCTTGACAGCTTGCTAACATTTTTCACTGAGATAACAATCACATAAAGACTTTTACTTGCTAGCAAATCTCAAATTCTACATACCTGGGTGGTAGGAACGATCACAAACAGCCAGTACCTAATACATTATTAGGTTTATGGTCCCTGGCCCCTTATTTCATTTAGTAAGTTTGGATTCTCCAAATGCCAGCACATTACCTGTGAATATCCATAAATGAAGAATCATACTCCATCCAACCTCCATCCATAATTTATGAATTAGTAATTATATACAGTAATTTACACAGACATTTTTAAGAGTTAAAATATAAATACACATGACAAATATATAACAGCCATGTTGATAAAACAACATTCTGGATGGAGGCCTTTATGTTAAAAACAACTGTCGCTCACGTTACTCTGAACTACTATGAAGTTAAAGCCACTGATGCCCCTCAGTCTGTCAACTCACTTAGAAAAGTATCATGTTTTTTGGTCAAATTACTGTACTCCTTTGCCAGCTCAGGAAGGTAGCTTGGGAAATCACAACGCAGTAGTGAGAAATACTGAAAGAGAATAATGAGAATTTCATCATTAAATGTTTCTTTTGGGTAGAGAAAAGTGCTTGAATGTCTGACAATGTTATTTTAATGGCTTTCGTTTTAATAAGCCAGATGGGGTGGGAAGGGTTAGAAGTGCCTCTTGTATTTTATCATTATTATCAGATATTCAATGCAAAATCTCACTGCTCTGCTACTGATTTCTTGTTGGAAGTAATTCAGAACTGTGTAGTGTCTCCAACAAATAATATGAATGCATTTATCACATACATTTTGTAAGATATTTTTTAAAGTCTTCTATTTTGTAGTAATAATCCTTGTTTCAGATAATAATCAAACCAGTGTTAATCAGGATCTTATAAGAGCATTATTTTCCCATTAAGTTGGCTTTAGAAACAAAATGTCCTTTTCAGTAACCCAGTTTGTGGCCTTTTTGTGAACGGTTTGATAAAAAATAAGGGCCAGAAGAAAAAAAAAGTTGATTTTCAAACACTTGACTTTCTGAGACTGTAATTCTTTAGCAATGCTGTCAAACAGGCACCGGTCTAATATTCACAAAAAGTTTAATTTTTTATCAACTGGAAGTGTGACTTGGTTCTGCCTGAAGCTCACATTTGGCATCATTTTTATAAGAGACCTGATAAAGCAAAACTGAGTACACAACTTTTGAATTAATATATCTGTATTAATGCTTAGTTGGTTTCCTTCCAGTATAGGTTGTGCTACAGTGGGTTCATCCCACTGCATTCTATGATTTTCTAGTAAAGTTTGAAAAATGCATATTGCACAAATTTCAACTACAACATTCACATGCATTAACAATAACTTTGTTGATAGCTTTTCTTTATTTTTTAACCCCTTCGCGATGCCAAATCTGGCCAATCCTTTCCCATTTAGCGACTGTTCTATTTTAGGCTTTATAACTCCAGATGTTAGCATCACAGAGATGTGGAAAATGACTTAAGTCAGCAAAACAGGTGTACCATTTACAATACTAACTCTCTTAGTTTAGTTTATTGTAATAATTTATGTACACATCTATGCAAAAATGAAGTTGTTCTTCTTTAGTTTGCAATGAAATACAGAGAGTCACAAATGTAAAGCAGGTAAAACTATATGGGTCAGAAATGTGTGCAAAATCTGAGGGTGATATGTAGAACTATTAAATTGTCTTCGTAAGCAATTAAACGTAAGTAGTGTAACCTGGTGTCCCTTTGTGTCTTCAAATCAAAAATGGCTAAATTGTGCACTGCTGTAAATCATAAAATAATCATACACTTCACTACAAATCAACTGTTTTGATTCATGAAACTCGTTTTTTCATGCTAGTGAATCTGAATATTAGCTAAGTAACATGAGAAATGGCAAACCTAGCATAAAGCTAATGTTAGTTTGCATTCTAACCCAGGTGAGAGGGACAAGAAAGACGCTATGTCTACATTGTGGGATCGAACTATTTTAAAAAGTAAGACAGAGGGAGGCAAATGTATAGCAATTTTCATAAATAATGCAATGACAAAAATAATAAATATTGGTGCTAATTGTATTATAATAATAATACTTTTTCCCCCGATAGAATCATTGTTTTCATCGAATCATAGAGTAACAACCAGGGATTTTTGCTTAACAACAGTCCAATAGAACTATAAACCAGTTTTGCTTGACAATGCTAAAACAATATGGTCAAAAGGCCATAGAAGAATATTTTAATTTCAACTGACTACGTTGATAAAAATCAATAAAGGCAAAAGTAGTGAGGCAGTCAACTATTGAGAAATAATGAGTTTAGCAGAGGCAGCTCTTCATCTCCGTGGCAGTGGTGTTTACATGAAGCAGCAAGCAGCAGCACCTGGTTAACATCATTCTCTTATAGATTTATGCAATAAGAAATTCAGGCTATTTTTCGGTGTCTGGAATTACTTCTTGAAAGGGCCTGGTAAAACAAATTGAAAGGGTCCACATGGACCCCCAAAAACTCTGATGAGTTCCGCTCATGGGCACCCAACAGCCTGCTACACCACCTAAATCTCTGCCACAGCACTACCGTCAAATTGTCATGACTGATAGCTTGTGAAAGACTGCAAACTGAGTCACTCCAACCAGAATCAAGCACAGTTTCAGAAGTACTGGTAATCTATCACTTTACCCCTCTGACCTGGACGGTGTTGCCATTCCGCTAATGTTTTGATTCAAGAACTACATTTTCCTGATTTGCTCACTGCTTCCAGGAGGCCTTCCATTCAAGTACTAACAAAGCCAACTGTACAGCTTCCCCCAAAATGTATACAGTACACATCTTCCTCCTTTAAATAGAATTGGCTTATTAAAAACTATGATTCTTATTTAGCATGGAAAATATTGTTTATGGTGCTGAACTGCTCTCCAGTGTCATCCGCCGGGCTTAATTGCTTAGCTTCCCTGAAATGCAGCATTTAGACTGTAATTAGTCAGAGATCAATAGAGTTCACTGAAGATGGTGCTGTAATCATTTATATAATATGCAAATCTCTCGAAGTGTTACTTTTGTGGGCCTTTTCAAATGAAGAAAATGGACTAATCAAAAATGCAAATAAATTTTAATTCCATCAGTTTTATGATGTGTCGCAAATGATTCCATGTAGGCCTGAAAAATCTAATTCAAGTCAAGGACCCCACTCTCCTTCTGGAGTAAATTACACCAGCTGATCTGGCTGCGGTTTTTATGAGTCAATGGAGAAATAAAAAAATGCAGTGGATGAAACAAACGATGGTTCACCGATCATTTAAAGGATACCGATCACAGTTTATGAACTTATGGCAAGTGTATCACTGTGCATTTTGTCAGAGTAACAATATCATTCTTTATAATTTCAGCATAAGCAAGGTTCGCTACTTCAGCGAGTCATCCTACGCTGAAAGTATTTATGACCAACATTTGCTTGATTTTCATACCGTTGTAGCAGTTTGTCTCAATACCAATTTGTTTGTCAATTGAATTTCAAAACAGCATTTTACACTAGCTTCAGTCCAGCCAGTGTAAAAATGAATAGGTTGGTGCACAATAGGCAGGACAATCATGTACAACAACGTCAATAATGTCTAACTTAAGCATGAGGAGATCCGGCTCTCCCCCTCTTTCTCAAAACACTGGTGATGCTGATGTTGACTAGTCTGTTCTCATCCTGTTAAATGTGCTAATAGTTGAAAAGCTCTGTGTTTCCTGCACTTCTCATTTTTCAGGTTTGCTATGTATTCATTAAACTCAGCAAGGACTGGCAAAGGATGTGGGGGAAATTGCAAATTTTAAAATCATGGCAGTATATGTTTACATGGCTTAAGCAAAATTGTAAGGCACGAATGTTTAATTTTAATCTCTGTGGTTCCTTCCCACATTATCAAAGACAGTGCACTTATCAATTCATGTTTGAAAACCTGAAGGAGATTTAATCTTAGTGGTCTTTCGGTTGCTGTTTGCAAACACCCACACACTTACATATCAAGCGTGACTTTTCATTAAAATTCTCTCATAATCACTTACTGTATGTAAAATGTGAAAATCCATAGCAAAGTTTCACAATGTGTAAATTCATGGCATCTTAGCAGAGCATTGCAGCCTAAACATTTCTATTATCAACAGTACATCTGTTGTACAATAATCACCACCAACTGAAAAGAAAGTCTTAAATCTCTCAGAAGCAATGGCCGACTGTGTTAATTGCAATGTTATTTTAAAGACAATATATTTTCATTTTCTAGCTACTCATGCCAATAAAATGTAAAAGGTCCAAGGTCTTTTCTGATCAGCCCAAATGTCTAGCTATGTATTGTTGAGTGAACTGTAAAAGCAAGCAGCTACTGTATCAGACTGCAAGTTGTTGGTCTGCCAGAGTTTGGCAAATTGGCAGTGCTATTTTGCATTAGTTTAACAACTGATCCTCATTTCGACTTCCTACTAGCAGACTCAATTGTTGATTTGTAAAATTCTGGCAGACAGAAAGCTTATGGTTAAAGACAGGTTGCTGGGGGCCGGCTATCTGCTTGCTCGATTGTTAGGTTTTATTAATTGGATGGACTGAATTATAAACAGTGGGCTGTTCATGTTTTAATCACATCACACAGCTTAATGCACATAGAAGGTAGATCCATGATATGGAGATCGACAGAGCTAATATTGAAACTATTTCAGGTGAACTAAACATGAAGGAGGGAATGCTGTAACAAACTCTTTAACATTTTACCTTGTCTTTTGGGAAATTCAAATCATAAGGCTTTATCATATGTTCACCTTCAGATGTGACACTCCAGGAGGGAGTGATTCAGTTTTGTACACAAGCCACATTTTATATGATATACATCTAAAAATTGAAAGGACACAAAAGCCCTGTGATAGATTGGCAACCTGTCCAGCGTGTATTCCTACCTCTCACCCTATGCACACAGGGATAGGCTCCAGCACCCCCCGTGACCCTGATCATGAATAAGCGGGTATAGATAATGGTTGGATGGACAGACACACAAGCCTGCTTTCCTATCATTAGCGTGTAACTAGTGCTAGGTTTACTCAAACTATATAGTATCTAACATATCAAGTCTGGTCTTGAAAACCCAGAGTTTCTCCCTCTACTACATGTTCTAGCGAGCTATTCCATGCAGCGACTACTCTCTGCATTATAAAATTCCTAACATTTATGCAGAATTTACCTTTTTCTAATTTCCATTTGTGCCCCCTCGTTCTAACAAAACTCAACATGGAGAATCTCTTGTAGTTCACTTTAATACATTTTATGAATTTAAAAGCCTCAATCAAATCAAGTCTCCTTTTTACTAAGCTTGAATAGATTCTGCATCTTAAGTCTTTCCTCATAACTTTTATGCTTTATACCAGGAACAAATTTCATTGCCCTACTTTGAATCTTTTTCCACAGCCTCTATATCTTTCTTGTACTACGGTCAACAGAACTACACAAAATAATCTAAGGGCTTCATTTTCCGGCTGGTGCATGCGTTGCAAGCCGTCATTCTGGCAAAATGGTGCTTTTTGGCAAATATTTTGACATGTCTGAGTGGTTTGGTGAATTTGATACTCACCGTGAGCTGAAGTGGAAGGGGAGCCACTTCTGGGGGTGTGTCAGTCAATATCACATGGCGCTGTGCAATTTTGCCAGCTCTGGATTTTTTTGGGACATTCCAGTCTATCATTTACGCCATTTTCTACCTGCCATCCGCCTGCCCAGATCACATCTAAGGCGTATGGTGGAAGCCAGTGTCTGGCGGATTGGTAGTTCTGGGGCTTAACCATGCAATGCCCACATGTTTCACAATCTATTAAAAAGGATAATCAGTGGTTTTCATGGATCACATGCTGTCCAATTTGACTTTGATATAAATCATACACGTCTTTTTTCTTTTTTTATCATTTTAATTATTGTATTCATTTATATTTTTAATTGTTTCTGGCTGTTCTTATACTGCATTGTGGTCCTGTATTTTGTTCTTTTTCTTACCCACGTCAGTTTTGAGAAGAATGACAATAAACATAACTTGAACAATAAACAAAAATGTAGAAATACTTTTGAATGAAACAAATAATAATCATTACAAATTCCAAAAGCTTGAACATTTATTGCCTTGTCTAGTATATTTCTATATAAAATAACAATATCCGTGCAAAGGAAAAAAAGGATTTGATGCATTTTGAGCGACAACCCAACTCTGCACCTCCTACAAAAGAACGTCTCGTGAGAAATATCTGATTCACGTAACATTATCCTTGACTTCCATTGCAGTGGAAGACTACGAAAATTTGCAACACAATC
Organism: Anguilla anguilla; assembly: GCF_013347855.1. Classification (NCBI taxonomy): domain Eukaryota; kingdom Metazoa; phylum Chordata; class Actinopteri; order Anguilliformes; family Anguillidae; genus Anguilla; species Anguilla anguilla. The sequence goes on along the minus strand of NC_049203.1, from coordinate 47,573,142 downwards.
TGCACTGCTCTTAACAGGGAATGAAAAGAGGTCATTTTATTGGCTATTAAGAAATGCAGTTGCACCACATTCACTGATCATATATTTAGTTTAGAACATGCCCAGAGTGCCATGCGCTGCACTGACTGCGCCCATGTGCCTTGCAACAATGATTCCGGAAATTACAGCCCTAAGCATGGTCTGACAAAGGAATTGTGTAAGTATGCCTTTTTTCTTTTTTACTGCTACAGCACAGTGCCTGCACCCTGATCAACTATTACTCCCAAGTCTTTTTCAAATTGGGCACATTCCAATTTTGTTCCTCCCATAAAGTAATCCTGTCTTATGTTTTTATTTACCACATGTATAACTTTACATTTAGTTATATTGAATTTCATTTGCCAGGTTTCCGCCCACTTCTGGATTCTGTTTATAGATCCTCTCAGATTACTTTAGTAGATTCCATTCCAGATTTAACTAATGTAGTTTCAATGTCCCCGTCAAGGTATTTTATACAAATGAGGAAGAGGAGTGGTCCCAGCACCGATCCTTGAGGCACTCCACTTCCCACAGTATCCTGCTGAGAGATAAGATCCCTCCTACTGCTCTTTGTGTTCTGCCCTGCAGCCAGTTCTGAACCTCTGAAATACCTCCTGTAATTCCTACTGTCTTCATTTTGATAATGCGTCTTTCATGTGGTACCTTATCGAATGCTTTAGAAATCTAAATATGCAATAGCTTAAGCCATCCTAAAATAATGCCAAATGATTTGTCAGGCCCTTCTGGCTTTTCCTTAGGATGTAGTTATTTTCAATAAATAATTATAACTGGTCTCTAATGATTCTCATAAAAATAATGAAAACTATGAGGAAAAAGAGAAAACTACATCAGCATTACCTCAGAGGGTTCACTGCAAGATGCAAACCACTAGTAAACCTCAATAACAAAATAGCCAGGTTAGAGATTGCTAAAAAGTACAAACAAAAATTGTACAGTTCTGAAACAGATGGAAGTCTTATGGACAGATGAGTATTACCATCTTCCAAATTGAAGGAAAAAGGGAATTGTGGAGAAAATAACTGCATGTGATCCAAATCACCCCATCTCATCTATGAAATATGGTAGATGTGGTGTGATGGCTTATGCATGTATTGCTGCCACTTGAACTGGCTCCCTTGTCTTCAGTGATGATGTGGCTGCTGACAGCAGCAGCAGGGTGAATTCTGAACTGTACAGAAGCATCTTATCAGCTCAGATCCAACCAAATGCATCATTGGACAATGACAATGACCCAAAACATACGGCTTTCAGGATCAAAAAGTGGCATGTTCTTGACTGGCCCAGTGAATCATGCATTTCACTTGCTGAAGACAAGGCTACGTTTACACCGCCTGATATAAGCGATCCAGTTCAGATTTTTTGCTCACGTGTCACAGATTAGATATGCACATGAACATGTAAACAGATAAAAAGCACACAGGATCAGATATGTTCAGATCCATTTTGGGTCACGTTCATATGTGGAAATAAATCATAGAGGAATCTTATATCTGCCAATTAGACTGTCATCTAAATGCACAGGTTGGAAATTTCCCAGCCGCTGCGAATTGCAAGTCATTCAAACTGTGATGTTCTTATACTTTTTCCTATTTGAATGACCTGTAACACAACATGTGCAAAACCACTCTCCACTGGTAACAATACATGTTAAAAGAAGTGAAATTAAGGATGAAGGCTCATGCCAGTGGATGAATACCAGGGTAACGTGCCTTTTAATCCTGTGGGGCAAAGAGTCAGAACAGGTCAAAATATTCAGGGTGTTCGTTGCTGACCTCTAAAGATGCTTCAGAAAGTGATAGCTTGAATCATTATTTCTGTTTTGTTTGCTGTGCCTGCTTGATTGTTTACTTCTGTTTCAGCAATCAAACCCTTGTGTATGCATGCAGGTTGTTTCAAGTGTAAACTGTGTTAACACTTGTCAGATAAGGGTCGCTTTTAAAAGTAGATTTAAACAGGCGGTCAAAGAAATCAGATGTGAGCACAAAATCATGTTGATTGGCCAGTCACACACACCAAACTACATCTCAGTTAGTAAGTGCTTTTCTTTTCCATGAAAAAGAGCTTTTGAGACTAAACCAGGAGTTACTTGTTTAATGCTACCTGCCACCATCCATATCTTCTCCAAAAGTTTGTTTTTGCTGATAGGATGTGTAATCCTGATCATACTATATCTGTTATATTCTAAAAAAATTCTATATCGAAAGCTCTTAGTCTGTTTAAGAGAATGTTATTTTAAAACCTGTCAACTGCTGAGTGCAGTCTATGTGAAACAAAATAACTTACACCATGCACCATAATAAAATGTATTTAGTGTTAGGAGGTTTTCCTGTGACACAGGTCAAGAAAGAGCACTCACTGCAACTCCCTCCTTGGAAACTTGCCAACCTGCACTGTATAGCCTCTACAGATGATTCAGAATGCTGCTGCCTGACTTGTCTCTTACGTCACTCCCCTGCTGAGATCAGTCCACTGGCTACTGGTCACCGCCAGGATCAGGTTCAAAGTCCTGATCCTGGCCTACACTGCAGCCAACAGGACAGCCCCCCTGCAACCAACAGGACATCATTCAATCCTACACGCCAGCTCAACCACTCCGCTCTGCTGCAGCAGGGCGACTTGCACTCCCTGCCATCCAGAGTTCAACAACCAATCAAAATTATGTATGTCTGTAGATCACAGCTTTGTGAAATAACAGAAATGACAGTGGGAATTGAGGATATATATTTCGCTAAGATAATGAATATATGAATGAGCTAACTGAAAACAATAATTTGCATAATATGAGATAATATACGATTCTTACTCAGAGGAAATGATAATTCTGCGACAGCTAAACATAAAGGTTAACAGTACTACCACTTAACGACGGTTAATTTGTGTTATGGGTTAGTGACATACTACTCTATATTATGTGACTAGTTCCTTTAATCAGTCTGACACACAACAATAAACAACAGTAAAATAACCTTATCAAGTATTATAAGTTTTACGCTATCCTATGGTTTGATGTCAGTGTTAAATTAAATCTTGGTGTAAGGTGAAGTAACCAGCAATAGAACAAAGCCAATTTTAGTGACAAATCACTACATTGTTTAGATCCATACGACTACCATGTGATGATGTGGACATGTAGAATAATACACTATTGATATGCACATCCGACCAACTAATCAATGAATCCAAATGTAATTGTCTTGTCAGGAAAATCTTGTCAATACAGAATTTGCCTTCTGGTGATCGATTGCATCTTGACTACACAGCAAGTTGTGGGATATGTAGTTCCATTGCCATATTCTCATCCTGACATGGCAATATCCTAGCAGGACTGTACGCATTCTCATGCTATTTGGATGGCAATGTCTTTCTTACATAGGTCTTTTATTAAATGGATGCATTCTTTGCAAATTTTGTACCCAAATTGATCTTTTTTTGGATGCAGTTTGGTAACAGAAGTAGGTGTGCTGAGGGTTTTGAACCCACTCCAGACGACAGGAGACATGATTAGCCTGCTGAGCCAAAGGAACTAATTGCACCCTTACTGCCTCTCCAGGTGTTACATCACATTCTGTAACAGATGTTCACATTCTAACTTGCATCTCTGATTTTCTCTGCATTTGGGGAATACATGGCTTCAAGGGCTTAGAGACCAGTGAACAGGAGCTGGCCCCAATTCTCATATAGGCTTATGCTCACTCCCAAATAACAGAATCAGATAACTAATGAAAAGCATGGAATTCAAATGTACATGAAGTTATATGAGTGGTGGTCACACCACATTTTCCTACAATTTTCTCAAAAGACCTCACCTTTAAACAGCTCTGTTGATGACACAATATTAAGCTTGGCTTGATTTACTTAATCTGCATTTACTAAACTTAACAGTAAAAACAGTAAACTTAACATTCATGGAAAATGATATACCTTCTGTGCACATGCTTTTCCTAGATAATTCTTGCATTTCCCTTTTGGCATGTGAACCAGTGCAATTAAATTTATTATGGTCTGACTGTGAAATGTGTTAAATTAAACTAAGCATTTGGATTCCTTCTTTAATTTGTCTGTCATGGAAAATATCTAACTGACTGACATCTATCAAGTGCTTTACAAAACAAACCTTAACAGCAATTGACCATATATTCTTATATCCTCTATATATACTGATTTTACTGTAAAGTGAACAGAATGAAAAAAGATGCATGTGCTGCAGTGTAGTTCATTGATTTATTGGAATGACAGGTATACCATCCTGCCAAGTTATGCCTTGGCAGGGCTGCGTGCCCCATACCTATACTACACCGATACTTGGCACTTTTCATGGTTCCCTACAGACATAACCACAATGACCACAGGCTCTCAGCCCTTTAAAACATTAATTTCTGTACCTTCAGACCCCATTTCAACTGACAGAATTCAAAAACAACTTCTCACGTCCACACAATAAAAACCCAAACTTTTGGGATTTTTATGTTTTTTCCTTCCTCCTTTTTCCTGCTGATTACATCATCACAACTGCTCCAGGGCCACACATAATGTCTCCTCATTGCACATTTAGGTACATCAGCCAATAAAAAAAAAAAAAAAAAAAAAAAAAAAAAACGTTGGACACACACACAAAATTGGCATATATAGATGTACACAGGTTTAAAAGAACAAATCTTTGTCACCCTGATGTCTAATTCACTTTTAACTCACTGGGTAGCACGGTTGTCTATGGGACTTTTGGATGACTGACACGTTCGGGATCAAATCCCCCTTCTCAAATAAACCTGAAACTCATTATACTGGTTTGCTTGCTAATGAAAAATAAAACAATTACTTTTGCATCTGTATAATCTTTGCAGGAAACTCATACACCCACACTTTAGATAGCTATGCTTTTGGCATTTTGACCGAGTTTAACGTTAGCTACATTGCTAATGAGAGAACAGACAAAGTGTAAAACGTTTGTACAGGCGGCTCCGAAATTAAGGATCAAAATCTGCATTGCGATTCGGTCTGGTAGATAATGTTACCCGTCGTACAGAAACTGGCGCAATGCAATGACTTCTTCATGGTAGTTATATCGATTTTCAAAACGGTCACATTCACTGCTGTGCCTGTACGGGTAGCTACTTTTTTAACAAGGTTACTGTAGCTACACTGCAATGCCACATTTCTAAATTAATGTTAGCTAGCCCTATAGATCCTCTACCGACATACAAACAATTAGTAGGTCTGTCATGTACAATAGCCCATTAAAACACTTCCATTTAAAACTGTGATATACACATTCATTTATTTGTCATTCATAGTAAAGGAAAAATTATTGAATCCATGCCTGTGTGTTTCTTTCAGCTAGAATGTAAGTATGCATGTTTGCATGCATGTACGTCTATGCATGTCTCTCAACCTACATTTATATGAATTACCATTTTCACTTATTCAGAACAAACACAGTACAAAAAGAAAGTATCTAATGAAAAACACACTTAACATACAAAAATGCCAAGTTCCTCAGTCATACAAAGCACTGTCTATAGTCTAAGTCATTCATTCAAACTTAACTGGCAAAATCAATAAAAGTATTGATATCTAAATTATTTTGGTTTCATGTATTTTGGGGATTGAGTATTTCTTTTTTCTGCACTGTGCTCCAATGTGGAGTAGAACAGAAAAGAAAAAAAGAGCATGATTTTTATTTGAGTCTGAAAGGTACACCCAGTGTTATCCCAATGAACTATGAGAGGCAGTTCTCCCCTTGGGCAAATGTAACTTATAAGTCATGAAATCAAGTGGCAAGGCCCTATGAGATCCAGTCAGTAGCTTTAGATGTAGCCACACAGCACAGCCACTGAGAAAGTTACTGATATTCACTAGAGGAAAGGAATATCCTTTTCATATGAATGCATTACCTATTTAAAGGGCCCAGGATTTTCCTTTCAAATTAGATAGCTCAAGTAAGGACTAAAATTACTGGTACATAAATGTTTCAGAGACGAATGATCATGCCATTTGGTAAAAGTCCAGCAACTGGCAGATCTACTTCTACGGATATAAGCCTATACCCTACAGCTTAGTGAAATAGCCATATAAGCAATTAGTGCTGCTTCTAATGCAAAACAGTGCAGAATGAAACATTCCTGACATTTACAATGATCAGCTACATTTTAAAGTACTTAGCGTCTTCCTTCTTGGTAACAGTTATGTAAAAGTGAGCCATTGTTTCTGCTGTGCTGTAGCAAAGCTTTCCTAAATGTGCATGTTCTTTCTATGGTACATAGCGCAGACCTGCTCTGATTAAGTTGCATTGGGCAACAATACATAATAACACTGGGAGAATGTTTTACTCATGTTTTTCAAGCAATTTATTTGTAAATAAATGACAACTACAATTACTTTAACTATTTATTTGTGAATATATGCATTAGGGGAAATGTTCTTGGAATGGTCTGTATGTAATCCATGTGAAGCCCTTCACTCTTACATAAAAGCTCAACAGAATACTTGCTAAATCCATTAACAAATTGTACAAATTGTGCATGATTCAAGCCTCACATTTTGGTAAACTGAACTCCATCACCCCCACTTACTGGTTTCTAAACTCGATCACCCATCCAGCTTACCTGTTTTCCTTACATCGTTCAATATTTCCATTTCAATTCATTTTAAGTCGTATATAGATTGTGATGCAAAATTACAATTATTTTCTCTAGCATCATAATGCAGATAATTCATCTGTCCAACTCTGGAATCGCACAGGTGACTATAATAACAATCAATCACAATTGTAATTGATTGTGATAAGGAACAGAAATATGCTCATATTTCCTGTTTTCATCCCTTATTATATGTTCGGGATGAGGGACACACACGTATTGGGAAAACTTCAAAAATCGACCAGTTTGTCCAAAATGGGTGCGATTTCCAATCCACATACATTGGCAAACAAAACAGCACTCTAGCCAAAGATGGTTTGAAAAGACAATAATTATCATGTGAACTGAAGTATGATGAACAATGGAAACTGGTTAAGTATATGATACCAGTTGTGTAATTGCTTCGGCAGACAGATCCCAGTCTGTTTAAGCTGTTTTCTCCGCCCTTGCCACTACATAATACGCGGCATGCAGGCACATCCAAATTGAGTGTACCTATGCATGAAATGTGTGTTAATCACTGATAACCCAAATAGACACCAGTATCTAAAAATAGCATTTTACATTGTTTTTATTGGTCACTGATTCAAGATGCTGATTCAAGCACTGCTGTAACACCTACACCATTGCAAAGCTTAGGCTCTTCTCAATTGATAAAACCACTAGACGTGACAAAAAAAAAAAAACAAAAAAAAAAACAAGGCAGTCCCCTTCCCCAGAGAAGGGCTAAAATTGACAATCCAGGTTGATGATTATGGTATTTTATCATCCGTACTGTCAGAAACAAGTCAAACAACTGCTAATGCAACAGTGGTGGTATTGACATTGCCAGAAATCCCCTCAATCTACTCTTTATTCATAGGCTAAGAAAAGTCATTATTTCAGTATGCATTATTTCCATTGAGCTGAAAGTGTTTTGAAGAACACTTCTATGTACTTACTTTGAATTTCAATAAAAAAGCAACTGCTTACCTTTAAAAAACTGTGAAAAAAAATGATCTCAATTAGACATTCCAATGCTGAGTATATTACCTAAAAGCTAGCTACTACCTAAAAAAATTTACCCTCTCTACAATCTACCTATCCTGATTTTGTCTCTGCTTGGAAGCCCCGTACTATATGTCACAGTAACCTTAGTCTCATGTTCTTCAAGCTCATTTACATAATTTTTGAATGTAGTTTACAGCTTTCTTATAGCTGAAATTATGGCTTCACTATTCTGCTGTGTACCCAGTTACTTTCACGCCGCGTTTTCGCATAGCGCATGAGTGAAAGCTTAGCTTAGTTCTTACAAAAGCCTTGGGTTTTAAACAAGGTTTAACCCCTAATGTATTGCCCCCCTTTTTTAAACACAAGCCTGAAAATGACATACCCAAAATAAAATTTTGAACCCTTTTGACAACAGGCATAATCCTGGTCAGTTCTGAAAGGTAACCATTGGGAGTTTGTTTACCAAGAGTCAGAATTACTCCAAATATTACTGACACAAAGTAACAGATGCAAACAAAGTGGAAATGTAAGTTTTTTTTCTTCTCAACTAAAAAAAAATGTTTTGAGTGGATTCAGATGCTTGAGGCTGTACCTGGTGGGCTTAGAAACACAACACAGACACTGCCATAATGCTGGACACATTCCGGTTCACATTTGATGACAGTACCTCCAAAAATGAGCATTCTGCATTGATTTTTCTGAGCTATGTCTAGACAGGTTTACAAAAAAAAAAACAATTTGGAGACTCCAAAAAGGCCCCTGGTAACCAAATTATATTATGGGTTATTAAAGGTGTAGGATTCTGCATAATTTATACTATATGCTCATGGAAAAAGTAGCAGCTTGTATACCCTCTGCCTATCACCCTCCCCCTCTTTCCCTTCTCCACCTATTCCCTTCCCACCTCTGGCAGCAGCAGGCCTGAAATAATGTAGAAAATGACTACATGAGCTAACTAGTTCACTAATCCATTGATTGAGGTGCATTCATTGAAGTTTTCATCAAATACCTCACCCCTATCAACATGTCAAACACGCCCAACAATTTCACATTATTATTCAAAATCAGGCCTACTCCTTATTTATAAGTGCACTGAATAATAATAAATATATTTTGAGAATGTATTTCTGATGCTCACCAAAATATTCACCCAGATGAGTGATTTCTTCTAAGACCTTCAAATTTCAAGTCTTCAGTTTATACTCAGGCACTGCAAAATAAATTTTGTTGTAAAACAATCCTTTTTAGGCATAAAGCCTCAATAACTTCGACATTGCGTAACATTTTCAACTTGCGTACTCAAAAACTTATGGTTTGTTAAGGCAGGAGAAACAATATGTATCCTTCCATGCAAGCCTAAAAACTATATACCGTTAGAAACTAAATTTCATGCAAAAATGCTTTTCATTTGTCACTAAAATGTCTTGCCACTGGCTGGCTGTGTTATATACAGAAATTATTTTATCTTGCTGAAGTCATTGCTTATGCATGGTGGGTCCCATCAGGTATTTTGAGGGACTGCTCGGGCAATACTCGTCAGAGAAGCTAGTAGGTCGTCTCATTTTGTTTCAGAGAGTCTATACAAATTGGAAATAACAACATTCATATGCACACAATACTTTCAGCATGTTTATACAGACAACAGTAAGTTAGTGTATTTTTTGGACTACAAATTACTGCAGATTTTGTTTGCTGGATCGTCGCTATGATAAAAACACCAACTTGACAATGATTCATGTCATCTGGGAATTTCCAAAACATATAAGGTGAGGAGCCCCAAGCTTGGTTTTCCACCCCACATGTTACAAAATAAGGAACCATTGTCGCTAAAAGTTTTAACGCTTTCAAATATTATAAGGTGTCACCAGTACTGAAAATTTCACCATTAAAAATAACTGAATGAATACAAATAAACAGACTCCAGCCAGATTATGGGATGGTGTGATTTAAGGGATTAAAGTAAAAAATGTCTTCGATAAGTCTGCGAGACTGTTTTTCACATCCCCTCCTGCCTGCAACAGCACAATTAACACTGTGGAGACCCAGTGTTGCAAAAATGCAACATTCATTTTCAGGCACCCTGGAGACACCATTATTGCCAAATGGTGAATGGACTGCATTTATATAGCGCTTTTATCCAAAGCGCTTTACAATTGATGCCTCTCATTCACCAGAGCAGTTAGGTGTCTTGCTCAAGGACACTTCGACATGCCCAGGGCGGGGTTTGAACCGGCAACCCTGCGACTGCCAGACAATCGGTCTTACCTCCTGAGCTATGTCGCCAAATATCAGTTGAACAACCTTTCCCAGTTCCTTAGGCCCTATACTATATTATACCAACATATTTGACGTGAAACATTTTCAACTGCTTCTGTGTGAGCTAAGATATCAAAAATAAGTTTCAAGAAACCAATATTGGCTATCAATACTTTTAATGGCAGACCGAGATTTTGCAGTTTAAATGAATGACTTATAGACAGTACTTTGCATGTTTGAGTAACTTGGCATTTTTGTATGTTGAAAATGTGTTTTTCTTCAGATTTATACTTACAGTAGATGAGACTAAATGATGAAAGGAGCCACTTCATGCTTTTTATCCTGCACATGTTGTAAGAGAGGGAGAAACAATGAATAAGTGTATTCTAGACAAAAATATCCAGTTTAATGGCTATTATTTTATTTTATTTATGTAGTGTACAATTTCAAATTTGGGTAAAAAAGCACAGTTTAATCTGCATAGAGTGGTAAAAATGGTATTCTGAAATATCTGTTTTAGTATGGAGGGGGATCTGTCAAGAGACTTTTCCAGAGGCTCATTAAAATCACCAGCTATAATGAGGCGAGCATTTGTGAACTTGTTAAGTGAATCATGTAGCTTCTTTGGGAGATCATTAAAAAGGTCACATTGGTTTCTTGTAAATTAAGGTCATATACATTACATACTATAAAAAAGTGTTGTCAAGTTCAACTGTTAAAATAACCCATCTCATTGGATCGCTGTCTAAAACTTCCCCTTTAAACTTGTGAGAAGAGATTAGCACACCCTCAGAATGATTAGACCCACGACTAAAATAAGCCATATCGCTCCAATTAGCATTCCACAGTTTAGCATCTGAATCGTACAGTTTCAAGTCTGCCTTACTACATTTACAAAATAAAAATAAGCCTTTCTTTTAATATTGTCTCTTAGTCCCAGACATTAAGATAAACAATGTGCAAAGAATATAATTCAGATTATTGAATAAATGCTTAAGGAAAAACACTAAATAATAAAAAAAAAAATATATATATATATATATATATATAAACTGACACAAATAGTGATAGACAGCAAAAATAGATAGCTAGAAAACTCCCTGAATGAGCTAGCAGTGGTTAACAAGTTGACTCACCTTAAATTGTTTCAGACAAATTAACAGTTTAGTGGGCACTAATATGAATACTCATGATTTGAGTCGCGTTACAGACACCAAAGTCAGATAAACATTGAAAAGGTTCTCATTTAATTTTGCATCCTAACAGTCCAGCTTCTTGCCATCAACATATGCATATGGCCCACCAAATGATGTTATCTTTACTTCTTTATCTTCTCCGACTGTCTCTCTAACGCCATGAGGCTTCAGGCACCACCTGCATCAGTAACCCCGCAGCTCTGATAGACATCCTCAGAGCTCTTTATTCTCACATTTAAATTGCTGCACCTCACCCTCAATGTTATTGATTTTCAATTTATGCATATTCACTTCAGTAAAGGCGGTCCTGGACAGTATCAGATAAATTGCCCATCACTTTAGTTGTTACTTCACAGTTAATTTCTCTATGCTATAAATTTTGAAGAAAGTGTCATTGTGTTTGCTTGCAAGTGAGCAAATGGCCTGGAGGTTTTCAACAAGAGAGATATCAGCACCATTATATTTTCTCATTATTTTTGATGGAGGTTTGCCAGGATGAACAGGAGATGCAGCTGCTTGACCGGTTGTCAGAAGCCCAGTGTTACATTTGCTAGCTGAAGATTTCCAGACAAAACTCCAGGGAATCTTCAGCTAGCAAATGTAACACTGGTCATCTGGCAACCAGTCGAGCTACTACATCTCCAGTTCCTCCTGGCAAATCTCCATCAAAGATAATGATTTTGCTTTTAGGAATGTTCTCACTGGAGACATGTCGGATTGAGATCAAAATAACAGAGAAAATAACTTTTCGTAAATTTGTATTCTGTGATCTCAGGCGTTGTCCTGATAGCTGAACGGGTGGTTATACATTTCTTCATAAAAATATATACAAGAAAAGATAACTGTCGAAAGTGTAAAAATAAAAATATGTTTATGATGTGGTTTAAGGTGTATTAAGTGATCAGGGGATGGGGAGACTTGTATTGGCATGAACTTAAAGAGCAGCAGATAAGTAGGATTGCTCTATCTAGGATTCTTAGCATCTGCCATTGCAGCAGAAAATCTGATCCCAAATCACAGGCTCTGAAGCCACGTCCACCCCCTCCCCACACAGAAAAGAGCACCATACCCAGAAATGTACTGGATATATTTTTGAATAACAAATACAGGAGAAGGTGCACAAATTCGGCAAAAGTGCAAAAAGACTGAGATTGCCAGTGCGTCATAATTATTTTACAGTATTTTCAAGTAAAGAATCCTGCATAGTATGCCTTTAAATCTGTCCCTCACACCGCAGATTTTACATTAACTTTTTGCCTGCTGGGATACAAAGTAGCTCACATGTACATCTGAGATCTGATGGAAAGTTTGTGGAATATTACCGTGGCAATGTGCCAGCATTTCTCAGGCTTTACTTTACACAGAACAAATACCTGGTCACGGTGGCCTTTTCCTGTGTCGTGAGATGGTCCAGAGCCAGGTTATTTTAACCCGCCTTTTTCCACCTTGATGTCTTCACACAGGCATTGATACCAGGTCAGCACCACCGATTATCGGCATTTACGCTCTGTCTAAAAATGGCTTAAGAGGGGTGCAATGCTCCTCAAACATTTTACATGGTGACAAGCATTCCTGGCCTGCAGTCATGTTTCAGAACGGCTCCATAGCAATACACACTGAATTTGGCCACTGGCCAGTCTAAGCTGCACAATGGCATAGTGTATTAAAAAGTACAGATGCAGTGCTATACGTCTGTATTTCTATTATGTTGAACTGGCTGATTTATAACCTTGAATACATGTGCGTTGGACATGTACACTGAAACAGCAGGCTTTCACAAACCAGAAGTATTAGGCTGCAGTTATTATGCAATTATTGCAGTGAATATTTGATATTTAACAAATTAATCACTAATCTAACATTATTATTTTTTTTTTTTGAAAGTGTTGGTTTATATACAGTTTTGTTCTGTTTTATATCCATGCCTTCAGCTGCATGCTGGTGCTCATTGGTATTTCCTGCCTCTCTGTCATGTCATTTTTACCTTCCCAGAACTCTTCTGTGAGCACACTAGCGTGGACTGTCATGGCCCTCGGTGTCACACGCTGTGCCCAGACCAAGAGTTTAGCAGTAAGCTTGCCAGGTCACAGTGAACCTATTACAACCTTCCTGCAACACAAATCCAGAATGTGCTTCATCAATCAGATACCTGGTAGAGTCATCTGTCTTCTGCACAGGATAAAAAACACAAGGACACACATTGTCCCTAAACCAGAAACTGTCAACCTCTGGCTGTCTGTGTATACATACATACATGCATACGCACATACAATCTTGCCTTGATTTATTGTGTACTTAAACAATCTTAAAGGTCCATGAGGCCACATTTTTCATTTCATAGCAATGGGGCACATTGTCTTCCACCCATTTGCTATCCAGGAAAGATTACCAGCTGAGAGCTATAGTTTCCACCTACAATTTCTGTAAAATATGACCAGAAGATGTGTGTCTCATTCATTTTCAGCTATCTGCTGTCTTGCATTTCAACCAATTTTATCTGTGTATAAGAATACTAAAACAAAAAAAAGCCATTGTTTTCCTTATATGAGATGGAAATCATGCCATTATCTTCCATCAACATGTTGCAACATTTTCTCTTAATGATTTCTATCCAGATAAGGTGACGTTATGCCAGGGATATTATGTGATACAGCGAAACTGCGGAAACAGCATTCTTGTGGTATGAACAATACTGTGTGTACATTCTTAAAATAATAAAAAAGGGAGTCATAATAAATGCTTCAATAACATCGGAGGACACACTTGTCCGCTTTTTTAGGAACCTTGCTGTATGTTTTTATTCACTAACGATTTGTATGTTTTTGTATGTGGAATGTTTGTCTTTTATGGATGCAGCATGGGTGACAGCCCAAGCCAAATTTTCCACTTTATGGGACAATAGTTAATCTTGAATCTTGAGTTTAAAAAAAATAAAAAATAAAAAAACATGAAGAATTACAGTCGTCATCATAATCTTCTCTTGCTGCACATGGGGTTATGATTACCTGGTGTACACAACCTGCATGCCAGCGTGACTGCATGCATATGTAGTGAGCCACAAAGTTTGGGACAAAGGCATATTTTTTCTTGATTTGGCTCAAAATGCCAAAATCAAATAATGCACATGTGGTGTAAGTGCAGAATCTCAGCTTTTATTAAAGGGTATTGTGAGGGAGTCTGGCGGTGGTTGGAGCAGCAAGAGTGGCAGGAGACAAATTTCTGTTCACCCAGGTTTATTTACAGGAGACGTACTTGAAACCCAGAACCAGTGCAAAATATGTACAGGTGACGACACGACAAAATATATATATATATATATATATATATAAAAAACCATAAACAAAACAAAAACGAGTAAACAAAACACAGTAGGCTATGCCTAGTAGGCCCTACTTGTTGGAGTAAGCTGCGTGTCTAGTATGACCACTCAGTACACACAGAAAAGATATTCCCCCAGGAGGACTTTTCCTCTGGTTTATATAGCCCAAGCCCCTCCCCCGGCAATCCTATTACAAAAAAAAAAAAAAAAAAAAAGTTCCTTCCCTTTATCATTGTGTTATTTTACATTTACATTTCAAGAACCAGCAATACATAATTACTATGAATAAACAAATGAATGTGAATAATGAAGTGCCCATTACGGAAAACAAAATCAAATGCAAACATCCTCCCCCCTTGGGATTTCACACACGACGTGACCCAAACACCCCCATGAGAAAGCCCTATGGAATGGCCCACGCTTCCTTGGAAGGCTTCCAGAAAAACTGGCTGTATGTTTGGTTGGTGTTTGATAACTTTTAATATAATGCAAAATAAAACAATGTTTAACATGAATGTTACATTTTACCTTCAATAATGTAACTTTTTTTCCCCACAAATTTACGACAAACAACGGTACCGCTACCAATTTCATTTAACAGAAATTGCGATCAGTTTTTTTAAAAAGTATTTTAAATTTGCGGTAAAACAAACATTGTTTCTTTTCCGTTTTTGCCATATTTTCTCATTCCCATTCATTCAATTCACAATTCACCTTCAGAACACACACAAACAATGGTAAGTACATTTTCCCCCCTTCCTTCATGTTACTTTATATGGTTGTTACGTTGCGCGCAATTAAAAAGAACACAAACAGGGGTTTAAATGCATTCAACCATGTGCGCATGCTTAAAACTGTAAATGTCCACAGGTCATGGTTTCACTCCATGACAGGTATTTTTATACATTTTGGTTTCACCATGTAGAAATAACAATACTTGTTATGCATAGAAAGTACACCCCCACCCAATTCTGGGCATCACAATGTTTTGGGACAAATGGCTTCACAGGCGTTTCTGATTAGTCAGCTGTGACAGCTCTCAGTATCTAGTCTTGATTATAGGCTTTTGATTGCCTTTGGAATCTGTTATTGGCATTTGTCAGTATAATGACCAAAAGAAGCATAAGGAGTTGTGCCAATGAAAGTCAGAGAAGCCGTTAGGAGGCTGAGAAATGAGAAATAAAAAATAAAAAAACACAGTTAGAGGGCCACAACTTAAGCTTACCAAAATCAACCGCTTGGAACATCATTAAGGAGAAAGAGAGCATTGAGGAGCTCAGTAATTGCAAAAGAAGGCCTCTGAATAATTCTCACCACAATGAAGAAACACCTGTTTGACAGATTGGAATCCCTCTTCAGGAGGCAGGCATAGATGTATCATTGACTACTATCTGCAGAAGTCTTAAAGAACCAAACTATAGAGGTTACACTGCAAGATGGAAACCACTAGTTAACAGCCGAAGAAGTTCGCAAACGAGGACTAAGGGTATGCAGCAACCACTTTGAAGGCACCGAATACCAAGGTGATCGTCTGAAGCCTGGAGCTGTACCCACCGTTTTTCCATCGTCGGTCGAACCGCTCGAGGTAGGTACTATGCGGGCTGGCTAACGCTTTCGCGTCTGTCAGTGATACATAGGATGTCTACCACCAGTTGCCGTTTGTCCTGGGAATAGCCTGTGGTTCCTCAATCTTGGCCCGCTCGCTCTCGCACGATCAGCCTGAAAATTTGCCAGCTCTTCTTTTGTGTATTTCGGCTCGAATCGATAGGGCAAAACAATCCCATGATCAAAAACAAAATCTCCTTCATCCTCATACATTTTCGGTTTAGCTAGCTATTTCTACGACTAACCTAATGTTATTGTCTGCAGGTACGCCCACATCAGAAGTCGCACAATGATATGCATCCTCGAGTTTGACACTAAACTGCCTGGGTCTACTTCCTGCATGTGTAAAGGAAAACAACAAAACAGCGTAAAATATTAACATAATGAAATAACTAATTGGAAAATGAAGGGCGACACATTCATTAGAAGGACAATATAACACTTCTGCTTCTCATGACTGAAAGTGCAATTTCGCTTTAACACACTTGTTTTAAAGTCGATTACTCTGAATACCGAGTACAAGTATATCAACAGTCTAGTCGTCTCACTTATCCAACATCCATCCATTCATCCATCCATTATCTAGCCTACCTGTATGTCTAAACTCCACACAGAAAGGCCCCAAGCCGAGATTCCAACCCATGACCTTCTTGCTGTGAGGCGACAGTGCTGTCCACTTCACCACCATGCCACTCACTTATCCAACATACAAAATATAAAGATAACATTATGTTCGTTAAAGGCTGTAATCATTTGGTTTGCTTATAGGATTGCGTTTTTATGCATAAAATATATAATTTATTGACATTTACTGATGTTACAGAAAGCTAGAGTAATAGCATCATTCCTTTTCATCTTTTCTTCCTGAAGGAAAAAAAAATTCCAATCATTCACATTCTGACTCACCCTTTCTGTACTCTTCAGAGAACCAACAGGTGCATATTGCCATGACAATATCTATTGTTGGAATTTTTATTTTTTGAAAGGGGGTCGTTTTGTAAGGGTGAAGATAATTTGTATAGTACTGATGGTCTAAAAACACCAACTTGGGATGCATGAAAGAAGCACAGATCTTCAATTTTGTGCATGGCTCAGGGTCAAGTTGATTTGCATAAAGAAACACTCTAGCAATCCCATACAAGGTATGCCACCTTCAGGGTTGTGTGCATCAGGCATTCATCGCTGTCTGCAAACTTATCGTGCTTTCTCCCCAAGGCACGAATAGCCAAGTAATCCAAAAGCAATTTATATGCCATTGCTGAATGTTGGGTTTGAGATTCAAACCCACAACCTTCTTGCTGTGGGGCGACAGTGCTACCCACTGTACCACCGTGCTGCCCTGTTTTTTGCTTAAGAAACAAAAAAAAAAAAAAGAAAAAAAGGATAATGCTGTCAGTTTCACCCTAGTTGGATAGAGTGAATTGTATTTGTTCCCAAATCAGACTGATGCTTCATTTTGTTTCGTTTTGGCTGCAGCCAAATTACACGCTAGAGCAGGTGGCTGTATCTCAAAGCAGGATCGCCATCAGTTAGATGGATAACTGCACTGAGTAAAACCCGAAACCTTCCAAATCTGCAACATAACAAAGAGCTGTTTTGAGTTTTACTCAGTAATCCTTCTTCATGATACAGGCCCCAGGTTTAGCTGTTAACTGGTAGCTGTTAACTTAACAACAGTCACTGCTGACAGGTACCTCTAATTTAATAACTTTTGTATAAAATTTCTTTATTTATTTAGTGCAATGGTGATAGGGGAAAGAAACAATCACACTCAGTCTATATAAAAAAAAAAAAATACACAATGCAAGACATGAAATATCCAAGTCAGAAAACATACTGCAGTTCAACCACTTACACTGTGCATGTGTGGTTCTGTTTACACACAGCTATAATAATAGATACTCCACTATTATTTGAAAATATTACAGTGGATAAACATTTATTTTCAGTCCCATGTGTCAGCAAGTAGGCTTGTCAATATATTATAAAAATATATTTTCTAAATATAAAACACAGGACAATGTATATTTAGACATGTAAAATGCAGCTTCTGTTCAAACTTTAGAATTCACAGCTGTACTCCAAAACAACTCAGCTGCAGTCTCCAAATATAGATGTCCTAAGCCAGGATGACTTTTTATTGTCTCCTTTTCTCTTCACAATATAGAACAATATCCAGCATAGAAGGAAAAAAAGATAATTGGAGGCACAGTGGGACCTTTACAGGTGAGTCACTCTCGAGATTATTCTCAATAAATTGGTTGCTGCAGGGACTCTGGCAGTCTCAAGAAATGCAGCGTTACTCACACAGAATCTCATGGAGGCCTCTATCAATAACAAGGGCAGTGCCAGGGAGCCGAACAGACACGGCTGCATGGGAAGTAAGGGAGGCCCAAGTCCGACAAACACAGGACTTACATAAATGACAGTGAGCTCTGGGGAGCCATAAATACAAGCCTGTACCTTCCTAATGATGAACACTGTCTGAGGGATGAACACTTAACAGTGAGCCAACAGGGACTCCATCACCATTGAACATGCGCTGTCATTGATAACAGGCCTCCGACACTGCTCATATTAAAACAGAGGGCCTTGTTCTATTCCCTAACAGTGTTAGCCTTCTGGGTTTCTTGTGCAAGAAGGGATCGGTTCAACACTGTTAGCCCATTAGAGGCATGGGAACATTGGAGGTATTGTCTGTAACTAGGAGTCACTGTGGTACCAATAATAACATGTGAGTCACTAATGACAAATAGGATAAGCCCAGTAGGCTTAATCAGTGAATCACATTATCGGTTACAAGAGTGTGCTGGGGTTTCAAGCTATGAAGTACCTTTGAAGTTAGTTTGAGATCCCAGACTCTTGTCTTGTAGTCTCTACCAGCACCGCCTCGGATGCATATACATATATTAACTGTGTCAAAAGGGACAACATTTTAACTGTGCAAAACTGAAAAAAAACAAAGGTTTGGCAGTGTTTCTATGTATGTACCATTGTTTATCAGTGGAATATCAGATAAAGGAGGGATGTATAATGAAGTGCAATGTAGGTGCTTTAATAAAATTTTATTACATTTCTGGAAAACAAATTGTTTATGCATGGAGATGTGCCAAAGGAAAAAAATCATCCTCTTTTTATTCTCACACATACTAGGTTGTTTATGGATCTGAAAATGAAAAGTCCACAGACATCCTGAGTAAAGTGATGGTCTGGAGGACCAGGTTGCTTATCGTTCCTATGTTTACAAAAACAAAGTCTCACGCATGAACCCACTTACAGACTTGATGGATTGTAGAACTGGGCAGCCCTAGCTGCTCTGGACTTCATGGGAATGTGCCTGATAATTCCAGTCCACAAGTGAGGGGAAGACCGGCATTTGAATTCAGTAACAGTATTTGAACTGAGTGGTCACACTGCTCAGTGCCTGCACCATGCTGCACTCAAATCAATGGCTGTGCTAGATTAGGACGGCAGCAGCCTCACCAGGGTCCTAGCACTGGTCTATGATTATGGAGTCTCAATGGCACGGTTCTTGTCAAATCTGAAAAAAAACATAATGAACAAAACTAGTGGGCTACAGGGGGGCTACAGTAAATTTTAGGGAGGCTAAAGCACCCTAAAATAGATACTAAAATAGCAAAATAAAATGATGTGCACAACAGAGCACCTGCTGTGCCTTGAAATATTAGGGGACCCTACCTATATCCCTCCAGCACAGAGACAGAACACAAGCTGTTATCCTGGATCAGATGTTGGCCATGCTAACATTATGCGTGCCTGATAGAAAACAGTAGGCTATGTTTATTAAGCATGCTGTAAATTACCCTCAGGGCCACAAATGTGACTGGCCTCGCATTACCATTGGAAATGTGTTTCCTTGACTAACACTAGTATGTTCAAAAAAAAAAAATAAAAAAAAAAAATAAAACCTGCATACACACGTTATAGGGTGTTTTCCTTTACTGTTACAATTATTCCGCACCTCTGATACAATCATATCGACTAGGTGGTATGAATGTAACATCAGACTGCATGTACCTTGGTTTTAATTGTATTTATTTCTAGCAATCCAGTTGAGTCTTAACCACCTTTATGCCCATGGTATTGCTTATAGTTGTGAGGGAGGGGAAGTGTGAAGACCAGACGCGACCAGACAGGGGATCTATAAGTTACCAAAGGGGCACTCCAGTAACCACTGAGTCTTGTGAGAGACGAAAGAAGGGGGTGCTATACTCCTTAGGGACGTATCCCAAAAAATGAATAAACCCCTAAACGGGTAACTGAGGAAGAAGGAGTATATAAAGAAAATAAAGGAACAGGGAAAAGAAAAAAGAAGAATAAACAACTTCGACCCGAAGCAGAGAAAAAGAAAATGTCTTTTCAAAAACAAACAGAAGACGTTCTGAGGCCAACTAAAACCAGGGGGGAAACTGGTTAGTAAGAGGCAGAAAGGTTTGTGCCCCAACGGTGACACAATAACCCCTTAAAACCACCAACCTCAGAATCTGGACATATACTGTCCTAATACCTTTTTTCCCAAAAAACAAACAAACTGAAGTCAGAATTCTTTTAAATTTCTTGGTTCCTAAAATCCTTACACCTTGCTCAGAAAAGCGACAGGGAACTGGCTAGAGCAAAACACGTTACACTCAAGCACCGTTCCACTGCCTACTGACGCTTTAAATACCCAGCCACAGGTGTGGCTGGTAATCAGCGGAAGATGTGAGCAACCCACAGGTGAAACAGATCAGAGGTAACCCTGCAGGAATGCACGGAATGTTAGAGAAAGCACAATCCTCCCACAGGAACCAAAAATAACGATTATCCGAGTGGCTAATCTGCAAGCTCGAACTAAACGTCCCTACACACCAAAATAACTAATGCTAACCACTGAGCCGGTGCAGGCACAGAAAAATGATCTACCCTGCACAGAAACCGTGACAATAGTTGACTGAACAAAAAGTCCCAGTAATGTTTCCTCAATGGAGGATGGAGGTGGAAACCTGTTAGACTGTGCTTGATTTTTTTTTTATTAGCCATGCTGATAAGTTCATGAAATTTGAACATAGTGAGAAAGAGGTCAAGGCAGATGACATGAAATGCTGTACATCGGAGTATATAGCATATGGGAATTATCTATAAGACTGTACAACACCACGTGGGGCTTATCATGGTTATGACTGCAGACCTCCTTACATGCAAGATGCCCTGATTAAGTATTTCTTGACGACTCCAAACTGGGCAAGCCACTTGTCCATTAGGCATTCTCCATACACCCAAATAATCATTTGTACAGCTATATGACACTCATTTAGTCTTTTTCTCTTCATTATCATAATTCAAAACCGTATGAGTATCTTTGACTTTTGGTTTTTTGAC
Organism: Anguilla anguilla; assembly: GCF_013347855.1. Taxonomy (NCBI): domain Eukaryota; kingdom Metazoa; phylum Chordata; class Actinopteri; order Anguilliformes; family Anguillidae; genus Anguilla; species Anguilla anguilla. The sequence goes on along the minus strand of NC_049203.1, from coordinate 47,551,723 downwards.
AATGGTCACTTGCAACAATTGTTGTCTTGCAGCAGCTTTTGTAGCCACATCTGCTGTGGCATTCCCTTTCTGTTCTTCCATCTTCAACTTTCTGTGAGCTTTTAGTGTTTTTAAATTTTACTTTAGTTTAGTTGACAACTACATAAAGGGGGGTATTATAGTACGGTTGCTGTACATAAACCCCTCATAACAAAGGCAAATGCACATTTGAGAGTTCAGTGCTGCAAAAACCAGAGGCACTAGTCTACAGAGATGTGGAAAATAAGTGATATGGTCAGATGAGTCATCTTTCACCATATTCTCGACAAGTGGCAGAGTGCACGTGTGGCGTACACCAAAAAACGGTACAGGCCTGAATTCTTGACCCCTTCAGTGAGGGTGGCTCAGTTATGCTGTGGGGAGTTTTTCCTGGCGTGGTTTGGGTCCACATGTCCCTTTAGAGGGAAGGGTCACTGCAGAGCACTTTTTCATCACAAGTGCTGACTCCCTGTCAACACAGTAAATACAGTCTGTTTTCCTTTGGGGGTCTGATAAGGGGAACACTTCTGTAAACCGCCCTAGTGTTTGAACTTAATTCCCTGAATTATAACAAAGAACAATTTTATATTATGCATGAAAAAACATATTGCATTGGGTCACATAAAGCTCCTATATTGGTGGTCACATACTGGAACAGTTTTGGAGAAACTATACAATTCTTTTGCTTACTTGTCTTCAAAAATACCTGCTCTTTCAACGGCAAGAAAACTAGCTTTATAAAGTTCAATGCAAAGGTGGTCATTACCACAGCAAACTCCCCCTTGGTGGGTGCTAACTCACACTTAACTCAATGACTATATAAAACATGAAGGCTATTGCTAAACACAATGCACAACCATAACACTTACACTGCTAGTATGTGTAATTCCAGATTTATTTTTCAATTTCAGTCTCACTCTTGCTATGCCGTGTAGAACTCTGGGAAAGTGGCTGGTGCTAAATCTGGATTTACCAGATAACAAAATTGAGTTGAATGAACATTGATACAACTCTGAAAATCCTCAATAGTCAAGTCAATAAGTGATTTTGAGTTCAAACTTTGAGTTCAAAGTTGAGTTTGATATTCAAAAAATAATCATGATACATGCAAACAAATGGACATGACTAAAGAGGGCTGTTGATTTTTAAAGTGTGGAGTGAAAACTACAAAGTGTGTTACCGTCCACATACTAATGGATTAAACTCTCATTTAGGTTCATGTAAACACACTTCCTCTACCACTCCTTAATTATGGCTGGCATGTCCCTTCAGTTTTCTGGGCATCATCTGGTGTAAGCCACTCTATGTTTTATTGCATATTTACACAAATCTGAATACAGTTAACATAATTATGGCTGGATAATGACGGCTATACATTCAGCTAAATATTCAGCTCCCTATGAACAACTTTACACACCAGCTGTCTTTTCAGTATTTGGTTCATTTATATGCAGTTACAGTATGTCCCATGCTGGAAGTGTTTTAGAGGAGGTTCAGTGAAATCAACCAGAAAAAAAAAAATCTAATATGCTGACAAGACATGTCAAATTATAATAGTCTAAAGACTCTACCAAATGTGTGAGCATAGTTTTCTTTACAGCTGTCAACGCTTCAGGGTAAACCTTGCTCAAGGCACAAGTAGGCAGACAAAAGACATTGTAATTTTCATTTGGAAACTCCTAAGTGGCTTTAGATAAAAGCAGTGAGATGCTTTTAAAGCCAACAAGTTCATGTGGTAGATAAGAACTATTTCTCTACACTATATCCAAAACAGTATCATGATCTGAAATAACAAACACCAAACTTGTTCAAGTCATTACTCCATACTAATACTAATAACAAGAATTTTTTTAAATTTTTTTTTATCACATATCATTTTTCCTTTCTAAATGTCAGAGACAAAGCCAATATGAATGAAAATGAAAATGCAAATTTGAAAGAAAAATAACTGGATCTGTAGAAAAGTCTGGGTAAATGATGAGATGTGAAATGAAGGAAGAACTATAAATCAATTCCTTGTATTTCCTTCCTAAAATGTAGGTAACACAAATGTAGTACACATTATGAAAGAAGAATAAAGGAATAAAATGCATTAGCAGTGATGTATCAGTGCGCTACTGCAAAGGCAGGTGGTAATCAAAAGGAGAAGTGGCTGACACAATATTCCAAATTCCCGGAGGGCAGAGTAATAACAATGTAAAAGTAAACTGGGCTGGAAATCAGTCAGTAATGGGCAGGTGTGATGAGGCTATGGCTCTAGCCTAGACAATTAGATTTTGTATCACCATTGCCTTTAAGTGACAATTTGAGCACCGTTAAATTACTTACAAGAACACAGTGGAGCTTATCTGCACAACTTGTTCAGTTTCTCATGTGCTGTAACATGTTCTTTTTATTTCTTTGTATTTATATGCCTTTTTAACAAGTAATGACATATTACATAGTAGCATAGTGACATAGTAGCCACAATCAGGGCCCCTCTATAAAGCCATACTTTGTCTTAGGTTTTTATAAAGCATGATAGAGCACTCTTTTATGTCTTGTACATTAAAATTATTTGGATTTGGGGAAAACTTTACAAAGATACAAATAGCACAGTTTCTTTACCGCAAGGTACCACTCCACGATTATGATAAAGGAATAAAGGAATTAAACAGGGCTGTCCAAGATTGCCTTCGCGCTTCATTGCAGCAGCTGAAATGCTTCCCATTCTCATTAAAAACTGATTTTGAGAAACTAATAGTATTGGATAAACAGCTTACCATCAGTCAACCGACTGATGACACAACAATATGTATGAAAAACATTGATCATGTTCCTAAATTCCTAGATTATTATCAATTCATAACTCCCCTCTTATGACAGCTCGTAATATCTCAGTAATGAAGTACTTAGTTATTCAAATTACAAAAGATAATATGTTGGAAAACCTCAACATTTGGAATAATGCAAATCATGTCTAAACAGCCACAGAGAGAAAGATTTCTATTTTTGGTCATAATGTTTTGACAAAAATGGAAAGCATCTCCAGATTAATTTACCAGGCTTATTCTAAGGCACTTCCTAATAAAGAAATTAAAGCTGGAAACCAGTCCAACTTGGACTATATATGGAAAAGGAAAACACATTATATCAAGAAAGCAGATACTGGAATTCAGATAGGAGAGCACGTAGCTGGCTACACACCACCTGGCTAAGCCCTGAACTGCTACGCTGTAACAGGTCTTCTACAGCCGTCCGCAGGCTAATTGAGCCACTGCTCTGCACACTGTGCCACCACATACGCCTGGAGAGATTTTGGGCAGCGGCCTGCCATAGAGGAGTGTACACTGCTTGGCTGCATTCATGACTACCCCAGCGCTGGCCTGAGTGTCCAAACCTACAGTAAAATGCACTAATCAGTAGTTTCAGCTAGAACTCTTGCTCAATAGCGAGTGAACGCAAATGCAAGGTTCGCTTACAATGGTGAACCTGTGCCAACTAAAACAGTTACTGGTGTGCCAGTTACCTCACAGTACACTTAAATACTATTCTCGCTGCAGCTCAAGTGGCCCACCATCTTGTTCTTGGGGCACTCCAGCCCACATACTGATGGTGCCCCTTCACTTCCGAGCTGCCTCCTTCATATTCAATGAAAAAAAAATGAAGGAATCATTATGACTGTAGCCAAAGATACAAGAAAAATGTCTTCCTTCTGTATAATGTCTATGAAAACAATAATCTGCTTACTAAAACATGCAGTAGTGTAATTATATAGAAACCCCATGTCAAAAACAAACAAAAATGTAGTATTTTGGTCTGTGAGATATTCAAAACCATGTGTCTCACAGGTAATGGGCAAGCTAAATATTTGGGTTTCTAACCTGTGTACCACAGGTTTCTGCATTTAAGAAGGTATGCCATGTGACAGGCTATTCTGCCGCACAATACATTAAAAGTGCTGACTGTCTTGGTGTCTTTCTTAAGTTTAGCAATAGATGGCTTTAACAGTTGCAACGTATGCAGGCTATCAATAAGCACATTATGCCCTGTCACTTTGCACAATAAAAGAAATACTGTTCCGGTGTCAGCAGAAAATGTACAATGCTGATACACTGCAGGACATGGAACGGAGCTGTTATGGAGATGCCGATTATATGACTACTGCTCACCTAGGTATGCAGTTAAACTACTGTGTGGGCATTGATTTTTGAGTGCATTTTTGCTCATCTGCAGTTTGGCATAGCAGGAAACCGCATCTTTTGACTTGCACAACACTGCTGATAAATAACTAAGACACAGTTGATAATGGGGCCATTAGCAGCATGGAACTTGTTTTAGTTACAGAATTGTTAACATTTGTACAGACAATGCAAGTGTTGTAATAATTAATGGGATAAAATAGAATGGTTAAAAGACACAGCTCCAACAAACAGAGGGTTCACATGTACCGTGCTGTTTGGTTGTATAGCAGCTTAAGGCTTGACTGTCTCTTCTAATTGGATCTTTGCTGAGGCAATTGCAGCAGTGTAAGTGATTCCACGTCAATTTTTCAGCGCGCTGTTAAATCAAGGCCGGCATCTGTCATGGCAATCCGAGCATGTCTTTCAGACGAGAGTGGAGATTGGTTTTTAACATCCTACTTTTTAACTGATGGCTACACATTTCCAAATTTGAGTTTTATTTCCCACCTGGTATTCCGAGTGTACGCAGATGAGTGCCTCAACGTTACATAATCATCTTACTTACAGTCATGAAGTTCACTTCATCAAAGACCACCCGCAAGACCAAAATGTGAGTGAAGAAACAACCATTGATTGAATACAGTATGTGCAAAATCTTTAATACCTCTTTACATATATTTTTTCATCATTGCATTAAGCATCACTCATTTATTCTTAATATTATAGAAATGATATTATTTTCTGTGTTTACTTACACATTCACCAAGTAAATCATTCTTTATGTTAATATAGTAACAGTTGCTCTCCTGTATAATTCTCCACAGATAAGATCCTATTGATTGTTTAGCTGTGCTGAACCTAGAGTATCTCACAGATTAAGCACAAAATATTAGGTTTCCTTCAGATTGCAGGCTGAAGTGGACCAAATCCTGATTTTTTCCTACACATGACACAGATCAGATTTTTTGTTTTTGAACACTAAAATCTGATCTTTTCATATCATATGGGCCACTTCCAAGTGTGGTCCTACATCAAATACATATCTGGTCTGTGGCCATGCGACCACTGTGAAAACTGTTGGATCGGAATTCATATGATTTGTTTTAACATCACACTTCACTGTGCAGGTTCATATCACTATTGTCACTATCATTCCTTTGGCCTTCCTCCACCTTCCTGCCCTCATCCTCAGCAGATGTTGAAGTGTCCTCCAACCTCCACAGCAAATTAGCTTGATCAACACTAGCACTGTACTTTCCTTTGTTGAGAAAAACTAACCAGGCATTTTTAGTTTTTCTACTGGACATATATTATTGGACATGGCAGTGGAAAGGAGGATGTCTGGTCAGCCTAGTGGCAGTGGAGTATAATTAAAACAACAGGAAAACCTTAAATTAACGACTTTCACATATCAAATTTTATATTATAATAAACATTCAGAAGGGAAACTACTTGAAAATAGAGTAAATTAAATATGGTATTCAATCCTGTGCAGAACTATTTACATATGACCTGCAGCTATATTGGTTTTCAATACATTCATATATATGTGTGTTATTTGCACATTTGCATTACATGGGGCAGAAAAAGATTGTAACTGATCAGGTTGTGCAGACTGTTCTATGTACTAATGCTTTCCACCAGTCGTTTCCCAGAATTGCCCATGCTCTAGCATTTTTAAAATATAACACTATTATGTTCTTTGCTGTTCATTGCATGGTCTGAATGACTTTTTCATCAAAGGTTTTTTTTTTTTTTTTTTTACTCTGGATTAGTTTCCACAACCGCAGTCAGATTAGTCTCCGTAAGATAACAGGACTGTGGGTATGTCTGACAATTGGTTTTTCCTTATCGGGCCTAATGGATCATAAATCCTTACAAAGTGCCCATTAGAGATATTCTATCAAGGAAACTCAAGAGCACTTAACAAAATACATTTCCAGTTCTAAACAGGGCTATGTCACAGTTACTCCATTGGATTTGAAGAATTGTCTCTGAGGACACTATTTTCATTTTGTCATGTGCACAGATAAATACATATTAGATGAGACTTTCTGTACAATTGGTACAAATGCATTAGACAGAGAACATTGTTGTGGTATGCTGCATTTAACTTCTGAGGTCTTTCTTTATCGAAACTGAATTTGACATCCTTAAAACAGAAATTACAACCTAGTCCTTCTACCTGGGATCAATTGGAAGCAGTTTTTATATTAAAAATCATAAGTTTTCCTTTTTGTGATTATTGGACTTGAGACTAGAGGACACATAACAGAAAAAAAATGTTGTGGATGTGTTTTCTGGTGAACTTAGAGCCAGCCTGTGAGTCTGTACGGCCCAAGGTAGGATTTTGAAAATAGGCCCCAAAACAATGCATCTGTAAAACATGGTGGTGGGGGTGTTATGGTTTGGGCATTTATGGCTGCCACATATACTGGTCACTTGTCTTCATTTATGATGGAACCGCTGATGGCACAGTAGAATGTTCAAGCAAATGCCTCCAAACTCATTAGACAGCACTTCATCCTACAGCAAGACAATGATCCCAAATATACTGCCAAAGCAACAAAGGACTTTTCATAGCCAGCTGGCTGGATTACCTCGTAACATATTCAGTTTGTTGTCTTTTCAATGGTCTTAAAAACAGGAATCTTCTAATAATAATTTCATAGTGTTTAGCTGTGTTTATAACCGCATACGGCAACTTTAATATGTGAATTTTTCAGCTTATAGATAAGACAGTCCCTGCCTGACCCTGCTATCACACATCCACCCTTCCACACTTCAACCACAGAGTTGCCCGTCACTCTCAACAATCTCCCCACCCATTCAAACAACATAGAATGCATTCTTTTCTTTATGCAGTCCAGAGTTTTTGGTACTTAACTTGAGCCAGTTAACGTTTGTTGCGGTGGAGTTTCAGAGGTTAGCATCTGCTGAAGCTGTAGGAGAGACCCGAACCTTGCATCTTGGCTTGCTGTTTCCTTGGTGTTTAGTGTGCGCAGGGTCTGGTGTCTTTTTCTTTCAGCTCATCTGGAATTTTAACTTTTTGTAATATTTGGCTGTCTTTTGGTTTTTGAACTTGATTTTGGTTTTCTTGGGAGAAACAAGCTGTGGTTTGGTATTTTCCTTCATCCTCTTCTGATGTGACTGTGACCTGTCCACAGTGACGGTTCTTTAATGCGGGGCGCTGAATGCTAAATAATTATAAAATAAAAATTGTTTACTCGTACAATGCGCCTGGTATTGTGTCAGCGCCTGTCAGCATTCATTAAAAATTGGTTTCAAAATCAAATTGTATTTGCTTAATTTCTGTGTGAATAAATATACTTCCTGGGTGAAGGGTGCCGGCCAAATGAGTGTGTAAGTCCTTCAACTTTTGGCAAGCAGGTGACCTGAGGCTGCTGTCTAAATGGTTGCTTCAGATTTTCCACGCGGCGCAGCTCTCTGCGCCCCAGACACTCCTACTTTTATTGGCAGCGAATTGGTATTGTTTTTATGTTTTTTGATCTAATGTGATTAGATTGTCAACGCTATCTTTCATGTTCACACCCGCCATTAATATAACTACGGATGCGCGACTGTCACTCCTGCTCCTTAGCTAGCTGACCGGTACTTTCAGGAGATGGCAACTTCAAGTGGAACCACGAAAATCAAAGAAAATTTGGTTATTTCCTTACAAAAACGCCCTTTCACAAGACGTTCACTGTAAGAAAAAAAGAGGATAACGGAGCTTGGACCGGACCAACCCGATTTACAAATTCAGCAGCAGGCAAGTGATCGAGAACGAGCCTACACCCGGGGCTTCTCCCGCTCTTGTTATGACAAACGGAGTTGGCTAGCTGGATGTGGTGTAAGTAATGCCTTTTATTGCTTTTCCTGTTTGCTATTTCAAAGTGTCGGCACCGAAGCGTTGTGGACAACGACGGGGGTACAAGACCTATAACATCTTTCTGCAAACGGCACGAAAGTAGCCGCAGCCATCTAGACAATAGTATGAGACTAAATATTTTTTAGCAGGGTTAGCATTGCTGAACAGCTAGATGAAGGCTACAGGATTAGCATTAGAAGGCACAACAAAGAGGTGACGAAATCCTGTCCAGAATAATAGACTGTGTGAAATTTTGTGGAGCCTTTGAGTTGGCTTTGCATAGCCATGATGAGAGTGAGAGCTCCAATAATCCGGGGATGTTCTGTGGGTTGGTGAATTTTGTTGCTTCCTATCAACTTCAGCATTCACATATTCATATTTTGTCCAGCAGATGGCAGCAGAAGGCTCTATAAATGACCTTGGGGTTAGCTAATATTTTCCTACTCTTTTTACGACTTCATAGAATGTAACGGTGGCAGTAGAAATGACTTTAGTAGTTCCATATTTAGAAATTGAGCTGTTGCCTGTTGGTAACTTTAGGTGATGTAGGTGAAATGGGCATTTTGTCATCTCTACATATTATTTAATATTATTAAGGAGGGCAAACTATGTTCAAGTAGTGGTACTGGTCAGTGTTTAGGCAACATTAGTGTGTTGTGTTGTTTTTAGATTTATTTATTTACTTTTTTTGTTTTTTGCTTAGCTATGAAGTGCTGCTTCAGTTTGTTTGTTCCCCCCCAAAACTATGCCCCCCCAAATATTTTTATCTCCAGCCGCCACTGCCTGTTCATGTCAGGAACATTTGTTGTTTAAGGTAGATGGTCTTTGTATTTAGATATATGTCCTTCCTCCAGTGTTCGGGTCAAATCTGACCGATTAACAACTTTCCTAAATCATAAATATTGCCTCAAAACCTTGTTTTCTTCCACACTAGGCATTTGAACATATACAATTGCTGATCACCACTTTCATTGAATTTTGAGTGGTTTAGTCAACTTTGTCACACCTGTGGTGTTCTGGGTCTAAAATGACCGCCATAGGAAATTAATGGGTAAGACTATATTATGTTCATCCAGCAGATGGAAAACATCCCCATGCACAGACCCACTCGCCCACACATCCACAACCCCCCCCCCCCCATTGACATTGTTTCACAGCTTAAAAAGGTGTCAAACAAAATTTGGTGATGATTTATGGTTTTTGTGTTAATATAAGAGCAGTTAAAACAGAGTGGCCACTGGAGAAAGATTAAATATATATATATATTTTGTAACTTAATACATTTCTTAATTTTAATCTGAGTTGTACATTTTGATTATGGTTGATCCAACAGGTTGTTTTGGAGATTTAAGTGATAATTAATTGAAATTGAAATAATATTTACCAATTAAATAAAATAAGTATATTTTATATGTTAGATAAGTGAGAAGTTTTAACAGTTGACATACTTGTGTTCAGTATTTAGACTGCTATGCATTAAAATTAGGTTGTCAACAGTTAAAACTGCTGGATCCAGAACATAAACATTTTACTCAATCCTCAGTGTTCCTCAGAAAGTGGGGATTCTATTTTTTCCTGTGGGAATGAGACTAACTGCATTTTAAATGAAAAAGGCATTTAAGGGGAATGCATATGAATAAAGGGAATGCATCCGAATAAATATTCTGTTCCTTTCAGAAGGTAAAGTGAGTACCTTCAATCCCCCCCCCACCCCCTCCGCCACAAGACACTCCACCCCTGAACATCCTCCCACATCCTCCCACACAAACAACTGCCAACACAACCAAGTATGCTGCAAGAGTCTCAGCTGTGAAATGGGACACTAGTGAATCAAACTGCCTTAGTAGCCCTGCACATTCATATTGCTTAAAATCTTGTGAAATGCCACTACAAGGAGTCCTCAGCTCTCTAAGTGACTTTGCAGTGTTGGAAGTCAGAACTGTCAAAAAGAAATGATTTGGGAACAAAATTCTCTCCTCCTAGGGAGATGGATTTTCTCAATAACAATGTATTTCAGAGACAATACAGGATGCCTTGCTTCAGTAAAATGACCCTCTACTGGATACTCTATCTTCCGGATTGTAGTAGAACGATGGTGTACTGCAGTCCTTTGTTTTAATCCTCCTGATATGTTATCAATGTAAGCCTTTTGACATAGACATAAAATATGTGACTCCCTATTTAAGAGTTCATTTATCTGCTCTACATTTCCTTGCCAGAGTGAAGGTGCCCAAAGAACAAAACTAGTTTTGTTACACAGAGCAGATTCTCCACATTCATAATTCCCATCTGGGATTGATGCGAAACCAGTTGGGGTCGAAGCTGCTGTGGATAGACTTGATTTAACTGATCCATCATTTAGGTCAGTCCTTTGTTTTAAAACTACTATCAGAATTTGGACACAAAAGTCTTTCATCAAATTTAAGGATTTCACATTGTTCATCAAATAGATATTTAATTCCTTTTTGCTTTGAAAATGCTGCATGCTCTGTACTGCAGCGAAGTGTATTAGAATTATTTTTTGGTTTTGTTGGTCTTGTCAAATTGGTTTAATCTGATTGGGTGAACAGGGAACAGACTTAGTTGCTATTCTTTCATTGCTTTGTTACTTTTATTGCAGCTTAGTGTAATCGGGGGGCCCTAGCTTTATAATTGATCCATTTTTAGAAATAACCTCTGTGTTAGTATCTAATGCACCATACTTAAATGTATAAAAAATTAGAAAAGCCAAACTATAATAGGGCAGCATTGCCATAACAGGAATGTAAAATAACAGGTAAGCATCCAAGTATTTAATGCTTATTCATCCAGTCTCACCAGGGAGAGACATGTAATTAATGGGTAGCAATGTGTGAGAAGAACTGGAAAATGAAGTGATACATTTTACCCATTTAATTTGTATAATTAAAAAATGCATACATGCAAATGGTACCAGCTACATACATCTGTAGTTAATACACAGCAGTAAGGGGGCTGTAAAATAAAGTAATGCATTTTAGTAATGTGACTTCATGTAGAAAATATAATATTTTGGAAAAGATTTTCAATGTAAAAAGTTACTTACATTTATGCATACCAAATGATTGATGTTGCAATGACTGTACAGCTTAATCCATGATTTAAGACATTCCAAATTCATTAGTAATAATTATCACCTTTGGGCACACCCTTTATAGAGATGGTAGAGAGAGAAGCTGGTGTGGTGGTCTGTGCTATTTTAAATGGCTCATTGAAGGATAGCTATGGTTAGTGGGTCCCACAGCTGTTATCAACTCTGTAAAGAGACTGTAATAAGTAAAACTCAATTTTATTTTATTTTTACTCTTTTATTATCTATTTTAATGTGGAGTCTGATCAGGCAATGTGCTATAATTCATAAAATAGCTATTTAAATGTTAAAACTTGTTCCATTAGCATTAGTCTCCCTTAACCTTAATGTACTTCTCTCAAATCACAAAATTAGTCCAGCAACTCCAATTCAGAGCCAGTTTCAGACTGGCAGATCCACATGGCAGGTAAAACTGCCTCTAATCTCTGTGCTGATTTGGTCTGGAAGTAGGAAACAAACATAATGATTTTGTCTATATGCAGATATAGGCCAGACCAGGGATGCAGAGTGCAGCATTCACAATCTGGTTTGTAGGTGGTAATACACTGCTGGATCTGTGGCAGAACTTGCCTGCATATGCTCTAGATCCAGATGTTGCATTCTCTCTCTCTCTTTCTCTCAAAAAAATAAAATAATAATAATAATCATAATAATCTAATAATCTGCTTTTGTATTTTAATCTCCAACGACAATTAACTGTCATGGAGGCGGGGCTGATTCCATGTTATGTTGCGATGGATATTTTGCAATCTGGGAGTATCTGATGCTAGTATCACACATAGGTGAGGTGTGTCTCCCTGTGTACCTGCTCAATTTATTAGTGGAGTACCATTTGTTGATAATTCAAGCGTCTTTGAGTTCATGAAAAGCGCTATATAAAATAAATGTATTATTATTATTATTATTATTATTAATAATTCAGAACTGTGTAGTGCTAAAGTGTGAGTCGTACAGCATTTGTATCAATGTCCCATATTATATGTCTACTTATACTCATTTAATCCACTGAATAATCCTAATAATCCATACAGTTTACACTCAAATAATGTGAGCAAAAGTATCATTGAAGTATTGAATTATCTTCTGTTAATGTGACGAGCATGTTTCAGCAACCGGTGAAATCAGTGCCATAGGTTCCTTTTAAGAACCAATTTTATATAATTTGACTACACTTTCCAAGTTATGAACAGTTTATATTTACAAACCCCCTCCCTCATTCCTGATGGGCTCATATTTTGGGGGTTCTCTTGTAGTACAGTGCAAAAGAACAAGTCAGTAGTGTTTTACTGCCCACTTATAGCTATTTATGCTCTTGTCTTGAACCATCAACATCCAGCGTGAACATCATTTGTGGAAGGGAACACACATGTGAGAGACTAGTAGTAGTCAGCATGTTTGTTTGGCAAGTTAGACAGCAATGACCTATTGCTTTTGACTTGTCAACCTATTGTCAGAAATGACATCTTGACCTCGCGTTCACACAGTGAGCAACTCGGTTGACCAGCTGAGCGATGACCAGCAACCTGAGCAACATAACTATAGAAACTAAAGGAGATGATGTGTGGCTATATGCCAAATATACGTCTTTGATGATGCCGTTATTTCTCTTCAATAATATGTAGCTGCACAAGTCCACTAAGAAGATACAACGGGAAGCTCCTGCCCCTTCCTCAGCCTTGTACACAAGATCAACCCACCAGCCGAGTTGCTCGCTGTGTGAGCGCGGGGTGACATGTAAAAAGAACATGGACATTTACACAGAACTCTTCACATATATTTTATGACAGTACTTTCCAAATGTCAAAGTAACTTTGCATCCATGGCTTCAGTCATTTCAAACAAAATGGCTTTACCACTTGACAGGTCTGAAGATTTAAATGCTATCAATAGTGCTGTGAAGAGTGCTGCGCATGCAGTATGTTTCACTTCTATTTGTTTCTGCTGGGCATCTATATGTTAACTATAATCACATGCATTTTAGGGTCACACAAATAGGTTGCCCATGTATCACTCATACATTGCATCCCAGTTTGTTTTCCATATATAAATGAAGCCACATACAGTACTATGTCATTTTGAAAGGCAGTGTGGGTTGGAAAGCACTGCCATGACGCAGGTCAATGGTGCTCTTATTTAAATTTGCATTGCATTACAATCACTTTGCAGAGGCTCTTGTGATAATGTTATAGTCACATGAAGACACAAAAAGGACGGCAGAGACCCCTTTACAATCAATCAGTATAATGTTAACATCACAACAATTTGTATTGCAACAAAAGAAAGTACCATTAGACAGATAACTTATTTTTTACTCAGCTATACCCATTCCCAAAAAGAAACCTAAAGAAAGAAAGGAAGAATGTCTCAAGGGAGTCAGGGGAGCCATGGAAGTCCATTACACTTACTGTACCTCGTACATAAATTTCACAGTCATCCATATACGCATCCATATACACACCCTCGCTGCATATTAGACCCTATATGTTGTGTAAGCTCATGGTTATTGATGGCCAAAGAAATGATTGTAATTGACCTGAGTGAGTGATTGGTACACTGAGAACACATTCTCAAGTACACAGACATCTGATATGAGAATCTGCTTTCCTGCAGGTCTTCACATTACTACAATTTAGTTTATTCATTTAGCACACTTTCAAGCAATGCTTCGTAAGTGCATTTCACATGGACAGCAAACACTGTGTGAGAGCTGGGTAATCTACAGTAATGGAAGGTCTGACTCAGATTTACTAAAGCATTAGGTCTGCTTTTTCTATGCAAAAGCAGTTGCTACAAGGTTGCAATATCTGTCGTATTTACAAAACGCAATGGGTCAAAATTCCTATTCTGAGGTATTTTGGGGGGATTACGTCACTCTGAAACTTCCCTTTTGATGTATAGTTAAATGATTTCATGCATATGTATACATGGAGTGAATGTTCTAAAACAGGGTGAAGATTATGTAAATGAGGGTAATAGAGTATTTCAGATAATTTATTAAAGCATGCGTGAATTGTGACTCGCCTCTTTGCATGGCAATTTTTATAACTCTCGAAAGCAGGAAGTAATTTGTGCCAATATATATCCTATAGCTCATACACAGAGGGCACACATCCTACGCAGTCAAATCATTTCCCTTTTGGGCTGCATGGGGTGGTGATGAACAACCTCTGATGCATAACACTCTAGAAAAGAGATGGGATATAAAATATGTTTCACGTGTGTTTACTAATGAGTGCTCATTTATGTTCAGATATAATATGAAATCACATTTGTTTCATTAAAAGGGCACGATACTTCTACTGAAGCCATCAGCTAGCAGTTGGCATAAAAATGTCATTATGAATTTAAACAATTGTTCATTGTATGTATAGGGTATACAATGATTTGTTTAAAACAATTCTACCTTCAGTTGCTCTGATAAACAAGGTAATCCGTGTCTATTCCTTCCACCCCCATGACTTTCTTATTTTGCAGGAATTTTCCACCTGTTGTTCTATCAGTGTTAATATTCTTTCCTGAGCTGGACCACCACCCGTGTGTTTTGTCCTTGTAATTTTTAATTTTTTACATTTTTGTATGCCTCCTAGTTTCATGCCATCTTTTTTTTTTTTTTTACATCCATCTTATTATACCTAATTAATTAATTTAGCATGTGATGTCACTCCAAATTTGTATCCTCTCCAGTGGCATTGCATTCCAATGCTATCATACAGCATTGTAAAGCTGCACCTCATTAACCACTGCCTATATTTCCTGACCTGTTCCTGAAATTTTTATTTTTCTTTTGGCTCCCTTGCTACTTGTGCCTAGTTGCTCCACATTCATTTCTTAGCACTTTGTAATCTGGACATGTAAGCATCCCCATATTGCTTCTGACCATTTTTCTGGGTGTCTCCTAACGCAGAACTGCAAATGAGGGCATTGAATTTTCTTGATTGCATGAATAGAACTGGTCTTGGTAAATCGGTCATTAACGATAGAGCCGCAACATAGCACATGTTTTGCTCTGTGATTCTTTCCTTAGTAAATCTCTCCCTCAGAGGTTTGTTTAGGATAGACGCATAAAACAAAAGACTCTTTAATTACATGCATCCTTTGGTTAAAGATGGCATTATTCGCAGGGAGCTTAAACTGTTGTTCTTCACGGTTTTTGTCATTCCATATGCTCAAAGTTTGCAGTGGAACAGCGGTATCTCACAGTGCGGATTTGAGGAAGCTTACTCCGTTGGTTGACTGCCATGCCCCCGTCCCCCGCCCCCCCCGTCTGGGGAATTTACTGGGAGCACATGCTGGAATCTGGATGTTTTATTGATTTCTGTAATGCAGTGGTTTTATTCTCTTAGCAGAACTGTCAGTTTTATGTAAATACAGTACATCCAAAAAAAAAAGACCTTTGATATGCAGTTTAGGCCCAATATGAACAAAGCAGAGTTCCTGTCCCTAATTACTGGTGTATTCTTTATAAATTCTGATTTGAGGACTAGATTCAGAGCAGTCCAGTCACTGTCCTTCTGCAGACTCTGTATTAATGGGAACCTTCAGAATACATTTTTTTCCCATAATTTGCATATAATTGTTTCCTGATGTTACTTTGTATTCTATGTGTTTTATTGCCATAAAAATTCAGATTGTTGCCAGAGAGTGAAATACAAAGACAGAATATTACATACTGGTTTTTTTTTTTTTAGACAGACGGACACAAGTGCGATTCAATTATGACTAAATACCATTCCACCTCCTTACATCTCCAAGTTCATATCCGTAATTAAGGCCATTCGTTTTTCCGGACATTTTTTTCATAATCTGCAGTTCTGACCGCCAAAGCCGAGAGGTCAGTTCAGGACTTCCTGGTGCATTTTTTATTATATATATGGCCCTGCTGAGAGGGACCTATGTGGCTGCAAGATTTTATTTTTTTACTATAGCATGTTATTGAACTAATTAACTAAATGTGAACTTTAGTCAAAACTTTAGTTACCTAAATAAGACATTTTAGTGCTCAGCTACAATCAGAAACCAGAAAGTACAATAATGGCATGTTTTCCAATTACTAACAGCTAGCTCTCTTACATTTCTATGTCTACAATTTCCCCACTTGTCTACAGTGTTTTTTCTCCCCCAGATGTACCAAGGAAAGTGTCTCAAATGTCAAGTTTTACATACAGTTCCATACATTTGCCAATATAGGGTTGGAATACAGTGATGTCATTTCTGCAACTATGTTGTTTAAATTCCCTAAATGACATTTAGTGATTTTGCAGTGTAGTCATCTTGCTAAGGAGGTTATATATATATATATATATATATATATATATATATATATGTGTGTGTGTGTGTGTGTGTGTGTGCGCACTTTTGTTTGTATATTCAAATTCCTGTGCTGTGCAGCCACTGGTCTTTTGCGCCATACTACTGCAACTCATGCCAGCTTCTACCCAGCATTCTGCTTCAAATCACCCAGATGTCTGCTGCTTGGCTGGCCTTTTCATGCACGATGTACTCCACTGCCACCCCTCTTATCTCCCTCCGCCAGATTTTTATCACTGCCTGAATCCATTTCAGAAACATGGTCCTGGCATGACATGCCGTCAGCCACGCTGTTCCCTTTTCGCTAACAGATACCGATCTGTTGGTATGTCCCTGTGTGAGCACTGCATCCTTCCCGCACTGTCTGCCTCTGTGTTACCGCATCTTACCTGTGCTGTCAAAACGACTTGCATCCCCTCAGCCTTTACTCTAGAGCTCCACTGGACCATTGCGTCACGTCAGTGTCGCATCAATGTCCTGTTCGACCTGCTCCACAGCGGGCGTTCTGAGCGTGTTAAATATTTTGAAATCTCTGAATACTGCTGTCTGGTCTCACCATATTCATTGATTATGCATAAGTAAGTATGCATAAGTACAGTTTCATTCAACCACAATTTTTTTGTTTATATATACAGATGAATGTGGGCAAAAACATCAGAGGTAGATGTGCCAAATTACTAGCTAAAAGTGGTAAGAAATAGCAATTGTGTAGCTAGAAATTAGTTCAGACTATACATAGCTTTACTTCTGTGCACATAATGTAGGCCAGTGGTAACCAACCCTGTTCCTGGAGGTCTACCGTCCTGTCGGTTTTCACTCGAACCATTATGCAGCACACTCATTCAATCTCTAGAGCTGCTAATTAGTAGAGTCAGGTTGAAAAATTATATTTTTTTACTTGAGCAGTTTGTCATTCATCTCTCTGTCTGCTAACGATAGTGAGTTTAATTACACCTCAGACCTTTAAAAAATATCCTTCAATGTATGAAATTAGGTGGATTCAGAGTTGCAGCCAAGTTGGTAAGAGAACATACATTGTCCGCTGATAATGCAATCAGTATGCAGCCTGCTACAACCATATGTACCGCTTTCAAAAATGAGAACGAGTGCAGATAGCAACCACTGTGGACTGTGTTTTAGGCAGGTAAGTACTACAATGCTGCAGGGAATATAGCTAAGTATGGGAATGTTTGGATTTCAAGTGCAGTCATTCCATTATCAACTTTAGATTCAGCCCATGCTCATAAAAACATTTATTGGCCATTACGTCAGGTTCTTCATGACATCATGAAGGACCTGGACCCAACAACTCAGAGCCCGGTAATACATTGGATTCCACCCATTCAATCCGCACATAGGAACTAATGTAAATGTTTAGGCTGATACAATTCAATATTGCAACGAAATCAATTGAGCATCAGCTTGGAGCAAGGAATATCCCCTTTTCTGGAGGAATGGGGAACCCAATTTAACAAGCTTAAACATTAACGCGGTAATCAACGGTCTATCTATTCATGTTCCATTGACCGCTCCAGTAGCACAAGCCAATGAAATGTTTGTGTGGCCAAAATAATAAACCAATCAAATTACAGAACTCACACGTGGGGTTCCGTCGCGTCAGTGACTTTTGAGGATAAAAGTAATCAAAAAACCTAACAACTTTGCTCTGAGGTAAGGTATTGCCTAACCGACCAGACGCGCATCTCCTAAAGGACATCACCGGACTTTACTGCGCTTCCAAACGTGCACCTCGCTGGAGACCTGCCGAGTTGGCCTGCCACCGTCCGCAAAATAAACCAAGCCGGTCGTGGTGGAAATTACCTTAATTTACCCCGGTCGATGAGAAGAGTCCAACAGACTTACACACAATATTCAGTTCAGATACCTTTATTCGGCCGAATAGAAGAATCCACACAGCGCCACAACACGTCTGTATGAAACGCATATTTGACCCTGACATCAGGGTATAGCGTACAATAAAGTTTGAAGTACCTGTTTAGGTTATTTTACTGCTGTTTGTTGTTGTGTAGCAAATTCCCTGACTTTGTAGTTTACGTTGTTAAACTGTATTTTTATGAGACTGATATAACGAATTAACAAAGAAACAGAGTAGCGTGTCACTAACCAATAACACAAACTAACCTTCGTTAAATGGTAGTACTGCCAACTTTTTATGTTTAGCCATCTCAAAATCATAATTTCCTCGTATAATCTTATATTATGCAAATTATTGTTTTCAATTAGCCTGTTACCATCACATTATCATAATCAATAAATGTATATTCTTCAAATTGTTGTCGTGTTCCTGTTATTTCAATGAGTTTGGCTCTACTGACGTCTCAAATTCTGATTGGTTGTTGAAACTCCATTCATCTGACTAAACTTCACTACATTAGACTATTTGTTATTTATTGGTCCTTCTTCAGATAATTATATCATTCTCTTTATATTCTTTACCAGCATTGTATTATTCACACTTTTTTAGCAGTAGTAGCAAGACATGCCCTGTGAACTGTTAATTTATTTCCATTCATTCATTTTTTTTTAAATCATTGTAAAGTCTGAGGCATCTCGACTTAATGTTCACCTTTTTCTGTCAGTGATAAAAAGGAGCTTCCTACTGATAATCTGCGATGTGCCACTTCCAGTTTCTTTACTGGTTCTCAGTGAAAGACAGACCTCCTCCTGGCAAAGTCCTCCCTCCCATGGAGACAATGTTGCCAATTACCTGCCACCCTGCAGGGCTGCTGGCAGGAGCCACCATTGGCACGGTCCAGATTCAATAACCGCCCATGGAGTCTGTTCACACATTATAACTGTCCTTTAACAGAATTAGCTTGTTTTTTTTAAATTATTATTCTTGTTTCGATATGAACCTTGTTCTGTTATATAAGTGTTAAGTCTGTTAAGATTAAGTCTTTTACATACTATAATGTAATTTAATATCAGGTTGGGCTGTCAAAACACCAATTGTTTTACAATGCCACTCTTCTAGCATAAGGAAATGTGTGTATGCACATTTTACTATTCAGTTTGACTGCAACAGTTTGATAAATGAGGTCCAATGTGCTTCCTAAAACATTGGGGAATTAGGGCCTATGCTCTGAGATGGCAGGAATGGTAGACTACCTTTGTTTTTGGGGAAGGCAACATTATTCAATAGTAATATAACAACAGTGCAATCAGCATACTCTACAACGCTACAGTTTTGTCCGATGGTACTCGGAATATGTGGAGAAGGTGACAGACTGTCTGCTATTGTCAGTAGTTAGCTGGATCCTGGGGGAATATCCAGAGGCAAGAGAACAGCGTGCTGTTGCTTCCTCCGCTTTGAGGCTGAAGCGTGACGGATATCTGGCCACTCCTTCCCTTGGCCCATCAGTCCTGTCACACTAGGAGCCGAAGCTCTTGAGCAAGCGGTCCTGCTGAGAGCTTGTTTCACTGTTATTAAAAAAGTTGATCCTGTAATTAATTAACAAATGAATTTGTGGTAAAATGTTTTCAACTGGTAGATCCTAAAAAGACAGTGACTTGTGGGGTGTTTGCAGGGAAGGAATTTACCATCTGTTTTCACACATAGTGCCAAAGTGTCGTGGCTGTGTCTGCATTGTGTAAACCCACGAGGCACAGCCTCAGACATCTGAACACACTCAGAATCTTTTAGTTGAGAAGAACAGTTTCACCTCCACTGTGTTTGAGCTTCTGTTAATTTAATTCAGTAATATTTAGAGTAATTCTGACTCTTGGAAAACAAACGGCCAGTGATTGTATTTCAGAAGAGACCGGGGGGGGGGGGGGGGGGCATAACGTAGGGGTTGAATGAAATTCTTAAGCTCTGTATTTGAAGTTAAAGTAGGAACCATTTAATTTGCAATGTGTATGTGAACCAAGTAATCCTGAAAATAACATTTAAACCAATTTAAGTTATTGTTCAGTTTCATGTTTATTCTGAAATGTCCTCAATTTATTTTAATGCTGGGCTAAATAGTGTGCTGTAGGAGATACCATGTTTTAAATGAGACATTAAAATGAGTTTCTGACTCACTGTGGCCATTAATGATCCCATGGTACTTATCACAAAACAGGTGGTTCCCCAGAGCCCTGGCCAAGTTTCCAATCTGGCTGTCTAAATCTAGCCATGCAATCATCCTCCCAGCTTAATTAGCTTAATAAGTCCTTCCCTCTCCACCTCAGCTGATATGTTGTGTGGTCTGATGCAAAACGGCTGCCCTAGATCACCCAAGTGGATGCCCCAGATTGGTAGTGCATTGGATCGCCTTCTCTTAATTAAAAGGGCCATGAGATTGTTGGCGCAGAACATTCTCCTGATACGTTATACCATTTTATCATGAATGGCTGCAGTGTGGAGCTGCAGTGTAGACAGCTTAATGTGAAATGTAGAGGTGGAACCCTGGACAACTGTAAAAAGCTGAGTCAGCACATCTTGAGAACATTTTCAGCTTCTGATTAAAATAAACACTGTGCTCAGTGGTGAATGCATCCATGAGTTATTTGGAGCCTTTTTCATATTTTTGAGCCAACTACCATGCCGTCTGAAAATAGTGAGCTTGATTTTACCTTATAGAATCACCCACATTGGTCCATAGAACTCATCGCCCCCCTCCCTTCTCCGTTCTTGTGCCATTAGTGTCACAAAGAACACTATAAACAATATTTCCAAAACTTTCCATAACCTAAAAAAGAAACAGATGTGTTCTGCTGGCTTTGTCAGGTCGAAAGACTACCGTAAACGATTTTCCAGGTATGTACCGATTTACAATGTAGTGGGACAGTTGTTTTTAGTTTTATATAACACAGCCTTATTGCAGTTTTTTTTTTTTTAAGTTGCAGTAATGTTTAACTTTTCTTTGGATGTATCTTTGTAAAAATTCCTAGCTATGGAGCTAATGGATTTTTTCCCCCAAAATTTGGCATCTCACCTGAATTTGAAATGTCCAATTCGCTAACTGTGAACAAGTTTGCTCATATACGCCCCCTACTGCCTGTTATGGAAAGTGCATACAACTCAGTTCTTCTCTGGTGGCAGCCAGCTGCTTGTTTTCACACCACAGCCACAAGACATGCACAGCGGGGTTGGAGAAGACCCAATCATACACGCGCTGAGAGCAAGCCATGGACGCCCAGACGACCAACAGGGGTTGCTCAAGCAATGAATATGGCCATCTCCGCTGACAGAATCCTACCCATGTATTCCTTAGGCGACACGATACCAATTGTGTGCTACCCCTGCAGATCTGCCAGCCACGATCGGCACTGTGATGGGTCGGACTCAATCAGACCAAGGTTCTCATTCAGGCACCGCAAGTGGTGGTTTTATCAAGAGAGCTGGCCAGCAGGCGGTTTTGCATTTATACAGTACATTATGAATTTAGATAGGGGGCTTGAGCAAAACAGGGTGGGTTGTGCTTTTTTTTCCAGTAGTGGATGGGAGGTCTCATAGGCTCTCATGTTCTTATCCAAGTTCAGTTGGCCAGCAGCTATACCACCACGCACTCTGCTCCTGCCGACTGGCTGAAGCTAAGCAGGTGTGGGCTTGGTTAGTGCTTGGATGGGAGACCACCAGGGAATACTGAGTTGCTGCTGGAAGTGGTGTTGGTGGGCCAGCAGGGGGCAATATTCCCTCTGGTCAAATAAACCCCAATGCCCCAGTGCAATGACGGGGACACTGTGCTGTAGGAGATGCTGTCTTTTGGATGAGACGTTAAACCGAGGTCCTGACTCACTGTGGTCATTAAAAATCCCATGACACTATTCGCAAAGAGTAGGGGGTTCCCCAGTGTCCTGGCTAAAATCCCAGATCTGGCTCTCACAAAAACTTGCCACCTAATCATCCCCTGATTTAATTGGCTAAAAAATGTTCTCTCCCTCCAGTGAAGCTATTCAGTGGCCAACAATAGAGGAATGAACCTCAGTGCTCAGTGAACCTACCCTGGGTAAAAAAGGTTAAATAAAAAAAAATTGCCCAATGAAATTTCACACAGTATTCAACTTTGAGCCTCCCACAACTGTGCCGCCCACTGCTATCTCCCACTGCTGTGTTCCTGAATCTATGGCAACCTAAACACTTTATTCAGGTTTGCCAACATCAAGACACTGATTGGTGGAAATGTTTTGAGTGGGATGAAAGATTACAACACTATGGAGTTGCTGGTACTAAAACTAGAGCCAGTTAAGCAGCACTGGTCTGCTGCTTTCATACATACCGAGATAATATGCAGCTTCCTTTGATGAGGACTCTACTGCAGATGTTTACTGTTTGGTTGGAAACTACTAACCCATCATTATTCATCTTTCATCGCTAGCAAACCTACCAATAGTACCTCTTTGAAGAAAGAGGGCATAATTTTGATCGTCTTCCTGTGATGTGACTCTTTGCATAAGCACTGTGATCGCAATTTTTGTTTGCAATATCACAGTTGTATATAACTTTTGATGTTCTTGCTCACTGAGAACATATCCATACAAGTTCTTCCACGGCATGACCAGTCTTTGGAGCTGCCATTAGGTGTTCTCTCATTGTTTGTTTCGTGTTCAATTGGTCCTCCTCTGTATTTATTTATTTATTTTTAAATTTTATTTATTATTATATTATATTTGTGCACAATATTGTGTATATGAACCTTCTTAAAAGATTAACAATCTATTTAGTAAAGATACTGTGCAATCAGTTCTTTCATTTCAGACGAGGGCAGTTTTAATGTTGGTGCAAAATTTAAAAAAAATAAAAAAGCATGATAATTACATTTAGATTTCATACATTTTGCTTATCTCTTATTTCTTTATGTTGAGCACGCTGAGCATGCATTACTTGATTATGTTATTAAGGCCATTGCTATGTCATGTCTTGGTGTGCGAAGGTATTTTTTAAAAATATCCCAGGCTTATCTCCAGCCAGAGAGTTTGAAATTGGGTAAAATCTCAACCGGGTATATTTTCTTTATTTTTGAATGTGTACTATACTACTCATGTGTATTTCATACAAATGCTAATGGTCAACACTGCTCTTGTTACAAAAGTATTAAAGAACATATGATTGATCTGAATCAATCTGAACCTATCATTGAACGTCAGTACTCCTTGTAGTCAATTATTATTTGCAGTCAAATATTTATTAAATAAAAAGTTTGGTTTAAAACATTATGAAATTTGCTGGGGAGGAACAACATCCTTTTAAGGTTTTCCTTTTAAAGCTGTATGAACTGTGAATTGTGGGTAGGGATGACATTTAGGCGTTCTATTTAAGTAAATGTGAGGTAGCAGGTTGAAATGCTTCTTGTTTGCCTCAGTGCACCAGAACGCATCAGTGACTCTTGCGCACACCAACATGCCCGCTGCTACCACCCCCCCCCCCCCCTTACTCCTGTATGCCCCCTTTCCTGCTGAGTGCATGTGACAGCTGCCTCGTGATGGATGTGTCGCAGGTAGGCCCAAGCCTCCCTTTCTCTCTAACACCACTGCCCATTCACTGCAGCAATCACACTACAATGTTGTGATGGATTACACTATGCCTCTCTACCTTTTCATTAATTCCAGCACCGTCTACTCTTCCCCTATTTGCCCATACTCACCTCTGAAAATGAAACGTTTATTTCTGTAATGAGAAGAGTGTAGGCAATGCGAAGTTTTAATGCAGATGCCCTAGAAGCCTTATTTTCTTGGTTTAAATAAATAAATAAAACTTAATGGGCAGGAGATATGTCCAGAGACTCAAAATGGAAATGGTCTGCTTTGACCAATCTCAGAGGCTGATAAATATCCTGTAATTAAACAGATGCTGCTTAATGTCTCTTGTGCACTGCACTTCATCTTGCACCAATACCAGATAAATGATCAGGGTGCTGCTTTGGAGAAAATGTAATTCAGTATGGTGCGGCAATTAAAGTGAACGGAAATGTGCTGATATAAGACATGGCATTTGCAGTTCAATCAAATAATGCATTAAACATGCTCCCGAGTTTAGGTATTTAGAATGAGAGTCTCATCTACAGTCACATAAGACACCTATTTCAGATGGAGGAACAGAAGTAGTAGAAATAAAACGGCATCCCTGAAAAAAACATGGCTGTATTCAAAAAAGAACCTGCATCTTTCCTTCCCTCACCTGGCAGAAACCTCTCTAGTCCATTAGTAACCACTTCACATCAGGAAGGATGAAGGAAAGAAAGAAAGAAAAGAGGGTGCTACTTCAAAGTATCCGGCTGGACCCCTCTGCAAAGGAACACCACGGTCCTTATTAGTCAATGTATTGGCTGGGCTTAGAGGATGCATATAATTTTTTTCAAAGTGAACCTAGAACTTTGAAAAAGTTTCCAAAAAGAAAAAAAAAAAACAGCTTCCCCAAATTACACCTTTTTCAGGCTTAGCATTAGACATGACTTGTTTGCATGATACAGGGTAGAAAAACATTTGCTTCAGAGTTGTAGAATAGCATAGTGTCAGCATTAAGACCATTATCATCATGGACATATGTGTACCCCAATTGTTATTGTGTTGATAATTTTCTTGCGTCTCAAGCAGACATAGCAGAACTTAACTGCACAACTATTCTTAGCAATGTCTCTCAATTAAGTAAACGCTTCTTGTTTCTGATCCTTGCACTACTGAAAGGTTTTTAATTAACAATGTGGTATGTCACATAGTGATAAATTGCTGTATGGCAGGGTTTCACATTTGAGCAACTGGGTGGTGGTAAATTATTTGTGGAGGCCAGCATCTCACGGAAAGAGTAAAAAGCAATCTTGACTGGAGTTAGGTTTTTCAGACTGTCAGAGAGAGCTGCAACCTTTTAACAATGCCAAGCCGTGTCAAGCCCAGGATAAGCCCCTGGAGTCCACAAACAGGAAGATCATTGTTGGCTTGGGTCTGTTTTTCTGTACAACTGGGCTTAGCGTGGGGTTCTGGAAAAAAAATAATGGAAATGCAGTGCCAAGATACCAAGTGTTTTTGTTCAGAATATCACTGGATGGGAAAATGATGTGCCAGGGGACTCTGTTCCCATAGCAAAGATCTGTGTTATGCCCCATGAACACTTGGCAATCTCTGAAGTCTCGAAAACTTGAGCAATGCAAGGATTCACCTAACACCAAAGAACATGCTGTCAATCATAAGGAGGATTTGTATGTACTGTAGCATTCTGCGAAAAATGTTTTTGATTTCTCGTCTTAGTGCCCACTTTGGGTTTTCACACAACATATTCAGATAACCAATTACACAACCTACTAACACATATCAGTACCACACAAGTAAATTAAATATGGGGGATAATAAGCATAAGTATCTAGGCAATGCAACACACATGTGCTCAATTAGGTAAGCAGTTAAAACAAACTATTTTCCTCCAGCTTTTTTCACCTCAGATTCCTTAGTCCATAGGCATTTTTCCCCCATTTTAAAAATTATTCAATTACTTTGTTGAAATCACTGAAGAGTAGAGTTATCTTGTAGTCAGATGTCAATAAAGTGCTGATAAATGGCATCTGTAATACAATAAGGACTGAGCTTATGCAGGATAACAAATGGCTGCCAAGTGTGCTTCAGTACTTTTGTCAACAAAAAAATTTAGAATTATACTGAATTGAATTGTATATTATGATATCCGGATATTTAAACAGACAATGTACATTCTTATTTAAACTGAAATGTTTTCTTGATATTACGGTGAACTATCCAGTCCCAAGCAATCTGTTCAGTTAAAGGAATGAAAATTAATGAATCAACACTGGCAATATAGAAGTCTATTTAAGCATCATAAATGTTTTGCATTCAGTAGAGCCAAACTTATTAGAATAATCAGACAATTACGAGTAAACAAATTAGCACAAACAATACATAACATTTATTCAGTTTACATTGTTTAAATAATGGTTCACAGAATAGTTATGTAAATGCGGAGAAGTCAGAATAACAGCAGATATTATGAAGTTACAATTTAAATGAATTGCAAAGCAATCAACCAACCCAAAGGGTAAATAATAATTAATTGACGAACAATACAACCACTAGTTATTGTGTGAATTGCAAGTCAGATTGATGCCTTAATATATTCCAGAAAATTACTGAGCCTTAAAAAAATAATGCGTTTTTATACTCTGTACCAGGAGTTCTCAAAGTTTTTCAGTCCAACACCCCCCTATCCAATGTCCAGCTCCCATAACAACCAAATAGTCAAAGCTAATATGTACTGAAAAAATTGCATTGGCCACAATGGCAGCCATGGATGCTGTTGATCAAAATGTACTCCCTGTTTTGTACTCCATGTATCAAACCTCTGTTGTCAAAAGTTGGTCTCATCCAACTGTAGGCTATACGTAACAATTTTCTTTTTGTTTGATTGGACGTAAGGGGGTCAAGCCCGTGTAGCTGGTGATTTCCATCAAGAGATTAATTTCTTGATTTCTGCCCACTGTGCACAGCTGGCTAGCTGCAGCTGCTGGACATACAGGCAGTTATAATGTACAGCAGCAGGACCTAGCCAGCTGCGCTAAAATCAAGAAATTTACTCAGGGCTGGAATTTCAGGTGTCGGACAATCTGATTTCTAATATGGTGGTGCACTCCAAAATAAACTGTTGTTTAGCTGTTTTGTTGTACTCTACCTTGCCATTTTACCAATAGGCCATACTGGCACCACACTTAATGTGGTGCCAGTATGGGAATTGTGGTGCTGTCCTCCAGGGGGCAGCATCGGCTCTACAGAGAGGTATTGCCACAGCTGTGGTTCATTGCAATCACATCAGCTGGGGCCCATTACCTAATTATGGGCTCTGTAAGAGGCCAAGCTTCCAGGCCTAGTGAGAGAAATGTTATGAGGGCATTTGGGAGCTGGGACATGCACAGTGTGTTGGGTTGGTGCAAGTTTGTTTGGTTAAAAAAAAAATTATAATAATTGATTTATTTCTGTTGTTTTAGAGTTTTGGACCAATAAAAGGCACTAAGTCAAACACTTTTTTTCCCCTGTCTGCTCTCCACATGAAGTGGTCACCCCCTAGCCCTGCCTCGCTAGGCTATCAGTTTAGAAGCATACTTGCACTTAAAAATGACACTGTAGCAAAAGCCTTTTGACTTCATTTTATAAAAAGGACACAATGATGATTATACTATTTTCAAAGAGTTTAAAATTCAAATACTGCTATTTTCATCTGATAGATTTGTCAAACATGGCCCCATTGTTTGCACTTTGAATCATGCCAGCATTGCTTTGTGCCCAGCATTAAATGATCCAGCAAGCGAGACGTGCACCAGCCATAGGGGAGAGATAATCTGGGTAGCTGAAAAAATGCCAATTCAGACTAGGTGGCTACTAGACTGTCAATAGGCTAAAGAGTGATAAAGCACAAGTGGTGCCTTATGAGGCATTGAACTGACCCTGAATATGCGTTCTGTGATATTAATAGCATTGCAGCAGCAAGGTAGCTAGCTTTAATTAGTGCAATTCTATGCATCAGCCATGTTGTTTACTCGTTAGCACCATTTTTCCAGAACCAGAAGTAATCGCCCTTTCTGTGCTCTCCCCAACTGAAGAACATACAGACATACACCAGTACCAGAGTTCAGTGATCAGTTCCACCTGGAATTCTATGTTTTAATTGTGATAATTGTAATTTTTCCCTTGGCTACTGGAGGCCATGTGACAGCTTGGCCCACGGTAATTGCTCTAACGCCCCCCTTTCTTCCATCGTGCTTGCAGCACCCACTCCCAGTCTCAGAACCGCCCCCGTTGAAAACCCCTAGTCTAGACAGACTGAGTCTCCAGCTGCTTGGTCAGTGTAGCGGCTGGCAAATTGAGCCTGGCTTCTATCTTCAGGGTGAACCCATGTGTTCATCTGGAAGGATGCAGTGGTATAGTCATGCTGATGATGTAAAAAAAAATGAAATAATGAATTGCAAGTCTGTCCTTACTTAGGTCACACTGTGGAAACGCCCATTTAGTGTAATTCTCCTACTGAACATTTTAATCTCACCTGTTTTGCTTGTGCTGTAGAGAGCTTTTCAAAGTAATATCTGAGCATCAGAATTTTGAACTTCAGAACTAAACCCATACAACAGGCATACATCTTGAGTTACAATGTGCCTTTGTGTCCCAGTGGTCTTATTCATATTTTCAAGGCTAATGTCCTGCTGAAGTTCATACAAGTGTAATTTTGCACAATTTCAATTCACTTCATTTCCCCTTTTGCATTGGTAAAGCAGACTTTAAAATGGGTACACAGACACACAATATATTTTTTCCTACTTAAAAATAACTTCACAACCACTTGAATCACATCCTGCCTCCCCCAAAAAACAAATGAAGGAAAAAATACACTGCTCCTCTCTCAAAAGGCTTTCTTGTAGTTCATCAACTGATTTTAACCAACACATCACTGATTATTCCAAAGGTTAGATAAGCTTTGCTCAGTGAATGGAAATTGGGCTTAGTGTGACCCTTCTGGTAGTATCAGAGTGCATGTCTTTTGCATTAGGCAATGCTTTTTTGTAGCGCAGTTTATCACAAAAAGAAAAGGGATCTATGGTGTATCAACTCCACAATTTGTTTGCACTGATAAGTGGGTTCTATATCTTTCAGCTACTGATCTCTTCTTTAAGTTAAGACAGCGTCAGATTCATTTGCATTCTGCAGCTTTGCTGCTTTTGTGTAAGGCTAACAGATTGCATTTATTGTGTCCTTATCACCTGTCTCCAAGGGCTGTTGTAAGGAGATGAATTTGTTTTGCACCATCACCTCAGAGAAAATGATCTTCACAGGTGTTCTTATCTGAGTAGAATAGGAGGCAAGAGGGCACCAAAAATAGAATGATAACTCACAAGCACTATTTCACACATACAGGTTGTGGCCAGAAATGTGTAAATACCAATAAAAATGTACTTGATGAGCTGTTCTGCTGCCAGAACAGCTTATAGCCACTTTGACATGGATACTACCTGAATCTGTAATTCTAGATGAGGGATGCTTCACCCTTCTTCCAAGAGAAAGCCAATCAATCCATGCCTTGTTGATTGAGGTGAAAAAGTCTGTCTCAGACTTTGCTCCAGAACCATAAATGGTTGCCTGGATGTGGTGACTGAGAAGACCATGGTATATGGATAACATTGGTGTCATGTTCAGCAAACCACTGGGCAGAACTGGCATGACCCAATAAGCAACGTAAGTGGCATGTATACAAACTTCTGTAATCTGGGCCTTCCCAAACTGTTCCCACAAAGTTGGGAACGTACAATTCTCTAGAATGTTATGTGTACACCAAATGCATAGTGTCAACTGTAAAGTTTGGTGGTGGATGTTCTGGGGCTGTTTTTCATGGTTTGGGCTAGACCCTTAGTTTCAGTGAAGGTAAATCTTACTGCTACAGCATACAATCACATTCTAGATGATTATGTGCTTCCCCAGCAGTTTGGGAGAAGGCCCTTTCCTGTTTTAGCATGACAATGCCTCCAGGCACACAGCAAGGTCCATGTAGAAATAGTATATTCGAGAACAGTGTGGAATAACTTGACTGGCCTGCACAGAGCCCTGACCTCAACCCCATCCAACAAGTTACACTTTACATTTCCATATAATAAAATTAAGTTCCAGTGTACCCCAGAATCTGTGAACCTCCTGGGTTCACTTCAGCTAATAAAAGTATTTCAGTGGGGAAAGAAAAACCTGCAGAGACATACAGGTATGTCTATTTCATCTGCCAATACAGCATGGTGATAGTGCTGAGCAGAACCATTTATTATTATTATTTTGGCACCGTGTGTATGCTCCAGTGTAAGAGGAAATTGCATTAAAAGTCACTTAAATAAAATCAGGTACAGTATGGTACAGTACAGTGAAAAGGATGGCACAGCCAAAAGAAAAGGGCTATTCTGATTAGGAACCAATGAGGGAAGAGATCCAGGTATGAATTAAAATAGTTACCTCACAGATGGCAGAAATGATTCACAGGTTACCGATAGAAAATACAAGGTTCGGACAGAAATGTGGCTCCGAACATTATATTTGTTGATTATTCATCAGCCACATAGGCATTGTTCATTTGTTATGCAATGATTATTCTAATAAATATCTGCCACCTGACAACAGGTTCCCAAAGGGGCCTTCAGTGCACTGAACCCACACATGGGCTTGTGGAATTTCCCTCAAAATGTATTACCCATCCAAATCTTCTGTCCTCGCCTGCAGAGTCTATTTATAGACTAAACATATTGATCACCTACAGCAGCACATTTTTATCACTCCGCCAAGCCATGCATCTTAGGTGTAACGGTTTATTGCTGCACAGAGAACAGAAATGATTGCCTTCTCATTTCTTTCCAGGCTGAGTTGAACACTTATCAAATATTCTGGCCTCACAATGAAAGCCAAACACATGTGGGAGAAAGCAATAAGCCCGTAGTGCTTGCTTCGGATTGTCTGAATATATAAGGCCATTAAACTTAATGTCGGTGCAGAACCTTCGATTTGTTTCTTTAAGTTTTTTTTTTTTCCCCCTCTTGCAAGCAAGACTGTGAGAATCTGTGATGGTTCAAAACCCATGGAGGACAATTCTTCTGTTTACCCTTTAAGCAAATCTTGCAGGCAAAATAGCTTCTCTTCTAGGAAAAATAAAATAATGCTAGATACTGATTTGCTTTCAAAAGTTATCTCCATATAAACAGCATGAAATGTGAAATGTAAGAAAAAAACGTTTAAAAAAAAACTGAACATTGACTCTTTGTCCATTAATTTGGAAGCATAATCTTATAAAGATGTGAATGTCTCATCTCTATTTTTTCAATCATTTCTGTATGACTGGGGAATTTTTTTTTCTAATTAAACTGTTCTGTAATTTGCAATTTACACATATGAATGCATGAACACAACCAGATGTGAGAAATATTTTGTTTATTTCAATTTGACATGGTGACATGCTCAGTTATGCAGTTATGTTGGCAATTTTGGCATTTCACCTGTATGGAGTTAATGACTCTAAGCTACGTGAGTGAGAGATATAAGAAACATGGGAGTCCGACTGTACACCCATTAAATAGTGTAAGATGTCCATTTGTTAAATGTGTGTAGATGCACTGGTTCTTGTTAAGTGTCACTACACTCAAATGTTCTCTATTTACTGATGTTACAATGTTTTATGCTCTGTTTGTATCCATAGTCACTGAAAAAGTTGATGAGAAGTGTGCATATACAGTTAAATGCAAATGTATTGAGACAAATGTGTCAAGTTAGTTGTTTTCCTTTCTACTAATCAAATTTGTATTTTGTATGAGGCACAATTCACAATGTCTGCATTGATTCCATGTGTATTTTTAACAAGACCAGGTTAAAACCTAGTATATGGCTGGACCTAACACACGTGATCCGGCTGACCAATGGTGTAACTTCATAACTCGGCCGACCAATGGTGTAACTTCATCACTCAGTCACAGACATTCGCGTTTGTAGGGCTGGCCCCGCTGTTGCGGTCCAGCCAAAAAATACATTGAACTATATACAGTAACTATACTATACTACACTATATCTGCAATGTAATAAAGAATAGCAACAGCAATTTACTTTTGAGCACTGGAGTCACTGTTTCCCCTGACAGTGGTGCACAAAATAAGGCATTGCTTGCTATTTACCGAGTCGTCTCTCTTCTTCACCTTTTAGCGATAGGGCTGTGTTGAAGCATATAAAACAGTGACCTCAGCGGCTAATCACCACTGAGGCACAGAAGCCAATTTTGTCTTTGATTTTAATTTCACTAACACTTCAGCTGGCACCGCTGGACACCAGCCATGACTGTGAAACTAAAGTCGATGACCACTTGCAGTGTAATTTTCTGAACGTGTTGCTGCTTTTAAGGGCCCACACTGGTACATTATTAGCCTAGGCACTCCATGTGAAAAGTGTGGCCTACTTGTGAAGATTATTTTTACCTTAAACTGTAATTTACATTTACTCAGCTACGTAAACCTAATCTATATTTACTCAAAACATATTTAAGGAAAACAGTGAATGTAATCTGCTAACTAACCATACTTATTTGAACAGCAACACTGGATTAGAAATGGAGCAGTGAATATGAGGTTAAAGTGCATAAAATTCCTTTCACAGCAGGAAGTTGTGATTTAAGCAATTACTGGCAGGATGTGGGCTTTTAATCCAGTACAAATTGAAATTGAAATGTCTGTTTTCACAAAACCAGAATGTTAAAAAAAAGGGCAGATAAAATAATCGTCTGTGTTTCGCCAAACACAGAGGTCATTAATAGCAACCCAGTTTGATAATCAATTGAATTAATCAAGAAGAAAGCTCACAAACAAGTGTGAATGCCAGTAATGCAGGCCATACTGGCATGGATAATGCAGAATAAATCAGTGACATACTTGGTACATTTAAGAAGCAATAATGCACTGGTTCAAACACCACACCCAAAATCAACTTTGTTTTTTGTTAGCTACCTAATGCTACAACACACAGCTGACCAAAGATACTGCTGAGCAGCCAACTCAAAGATGCTAGAACCAGGGTGTCCACTGTACTGTGATCAGTGAGCCTTGCATTGTACCAAAATACACTTTAAATAAATAAAAACGGACATGTGTAACCAAGTTTCATTTTAGTCAAACGATTTGAGCATGCTGTATTCCTAACAATGTTCTGTTAAATGAAAGGCAACAACACATGCTCTTTCTTTCTGTGATGGAAATAATTAAGCAAGTAAATGCACCAGCCCATCCCTATCTTTGGATTTACATACCCACAAATTAAAGCTGGAAGTCTGCACTTAAACCTCACAATGAGACATCATGATAAAGTGAAAGAATCATTGTTTCATTTCAAATACATTTTGCTGGAGTACAGAGCCAGAACAACAAAAAATGTCACTGTCCAAATACTTATGAACTGCCCTGTATGTCAAACTTTGGATGCTTCACGCAATACTAATTACTTCAACTTTGTAATGAGCCAAACTAATTTCTATTAAATTTTAAGAATCAAGATATGCAGTACCTCTGATTGTTTACTTCAACCCTTTGTTTCCCTCGCTACACTTGAAAAGTA
This sequence comes from Anguilla anguilla, assembly GCF_013347855.1. Taxonomy (NCBI): domain Eukaryota; kingdom Metazoa; phylum Chordata; class Actinopteri; order Anguilliformes; family Anguillidae; genus Anguilla; species Anguilla anguilla. The sequence continues at coordinate 47,518,206 of NC_049203.1, read as the reverse complement.
ATAAAAATATCCAGAACCAGGATTAAAAAAAACATCATCTCTATTTTATGAAGTGATTTTTGTGCCGTGGAGTTACATTATTATTATTATTTGCACTGTGGCTCTTTTCTAAGTTTCAACAAGCTCTATCACTCCAACAGCTGTGCAGTCTCATAACTAATGCTGAAACAAGATCCAGCAGAATAATTTGTCTACATGACATGGCACCAAATGTTCATGCTGCAGTGACTGCGTGGATGTTGGCACTCAGGCCCATATAACAAGGACAATTAGCACCAAACCTATCAAGATGAAGAGGAGGACATTCACAGGCCTCAGATATTCAAATCAAGATCTGATATCATCATACTGACTCTTACATATAACAGGCACGACAGTGAAATACCTCACCAGATAAGTTCATTGCATTAAATATTCCTTGCCATATGTGCAGTGAATTAATTTCAAAGGCTGAAAACCCACTATACCCACCACTACACAGTGCTGCATAAAAATTATTCCCCCGTCCTGTTTCATCTTATTACATATGTCAGTGAATGGTTTCAGATCTATAGAAAAAATGTAATACTAGACAAAGGGAACCTGAGTAAGCACAAAACAGTTTTTAAATTATTTCATTTATTTAATGAAAAAAAGATATCAAACACCCATATCACCCATGAGGAAAAGTAATTGCCCCCTTAAACTTAATACACCTTTAGCAGAAATAATTGTAATCAAGGAATTGGCTAAAATTCCTCCACAGCAATGTTCAGACAAATTCTGACAAATTGGTAGGTTCATTTTGGCATGAACTGCTCGTTTCAGTTCTTGTCACAGCATCTCTGTTGGGTTAAACTTAGGACTTTGACTAGGCCACTCCAAAACTTGACTAATATTTTTATTTTACATAATGTTGTTTGTTTTTAGCCATTCAGATATGGACTTGCTTTTGGATTTTGGATCACTGTCTTGCTGCATGACCCAATTACGCTTCAGCTTCAGCTCACAGACAGATGACTGGACATTCTCCTTAAGGATGTGCTGGTACAGAGCAGAATTTGTGGTTCCTTCAATAATGGCAAGTCGTCCAGGTCCCGAGGCAGCAAAGCATCCCCGAACCATCACACTACCACCATGTTTGAGAGTTAGAATGATGTTCTTATTGTAAGGTGGTTTACAGAAGTGTGCTCCTTATCAGACCTCCGAAAGAAAACAGACTGTATACTGTGCTGACAGGGAGTCAGCAAGTGTGATAAAGAGACAGTGCTCAGTTGCAAAACATCTGACTGGATCAATATTATGTAAAATGTAGGTTCTCCATAATAGTGCAATCATGTTTTGTATTGTCGGAAATCCGGTGTCATGGGGAACAAGTTGGTGCCTCAACTACAAAAGTTAATTATGTGTGATATGCTTACAGAGATAGCACAAGCAGGATTCATTGTTGTACTGTTTTGTCGTGATTGTGTCTTTATTTGATGACTTGGGGGTTTTCCTCAAATATAAGGAGAGAAGTGCAATGGTTTTGGGAGACTTGTCAACACGGTCTTCTGCGCATATTTACACGTATACAAATGAAAGGAAAAACCTGAATAAATGAGTGGAGAAACATACCAAATGCAGCTGCTTCCATACAGCTGTACTGCGTGATATAATCAAGCAATTAACATCCTATCATGCTCTATGGCATGTATAAACATGCTGAGCAGCCCCAGTTGATGTCAATTTGGAATTAAAATGGCAAGAGGAAAAGATCTAAGTGACTTTGAAAGAGGGTTCATTATTGAGGCATGGATGGCAGGAGCTTCAGTCGTCACAAAAACTGTTCAACTGGCTAGTGTTTCAATAGGTGACTAAAGAGGTCTGCATTAAGATCTATGGAAAAGACATCCGTATATAGGGTTGGAAATTGTGATTGAAAGCGTACATTGGATGACTGTGATGCTCATGTATTATTCCTATATGTAAGGAAAAACATAAGCCCAATTCCTCGGGTGACAAAGATGTCAATGCAGGACATGATCAGACTATCAGCAAGAACAGTTGTCAACAACTACATAGTGGGGATATTATATATTAGGGTATTATAGTAGGGTTGCAGTGCATGAACATGTCATAACAAATGTGAATGCATACTTCAGAGTTCAGTGGTGCAAAAACCATAGGCACTGATCTACAGAGAGGTGGAAAAAAGTGATATGGTCAGATGAGTCATCCATCATATTCTCGACAAGTAGGCGAGACAAGGGCATGTGTGGTGTACACCAAGAGAATGGTACAGGCCTGAATGATTCACCCTTACGGTGAGGGGGTCCAGTGGCTGTGGGTGGCATTTTCCTGGCGTGGTTTGAGTCCAGATGTCCCCTTAGAGGGAAGGGTCACTGCAAATCAATACAACATTATTCAGGATGACAGTGCCCCCATCCACAGGGAACGAGGGATCACTGAATGCTTAATGGGGTTAAGCATCTCATCTTAACCACACACATCTACAAATATTTCAATATATTCAAGTATCTTGTGCTTTCTAATAGAATGGCCAAATAACTAATTTTACCCAAGAAATGGGTGAATCCAAAAATATCAATGAAAATGTTCATACACATTGTATATGCTAGGCACACTGGATTCATTTCAGAAATGTAGGGCCAATTATATCCACATCCCCCCTTGCTCCAGAAGCAACCAGGGAACCCATCACTACAGACACTTACCCTAATAACTATAAATGGTGCATACAATAAAAATAAATTTGAAACGGCTAGCGTCTAAACATGATAGGTAAATGATAGTATAAACAATTTCTAACACGAGGGAATAATACCATCCCTGCCTGCAATTACAATTTGTCAAGCAGAGGGGATGACTTGAGCAGTGACAGGGAACCACCCCCCCCCCCCCATCAATTTGCAATTTGCAGCATATATTTAGCGGCTTTGATATGGCCAATGCATTACAGCTGCCACAAAAAGAAGAAGAACTTTTTATGCTGAAATCGAGCTGAATATGTGGGTCTGTCTCTGGCACTTTCAAGGATCACGTTATTGTTTCACTCAAAATTAGAAAGGTATGTGCCCAAAATGCAAGTAATTCATTTATTCAGTTGTTATGCTATGGCTGGTTAAAATAGTATTTCAGCAAAGTTTAAACATGTTTGTATAGCATGGACATTACCAGTATTTGTGTTAGAAATAGGCTTACGTACAAAATAACAATCATAAACCACAGCCTGCCACATTTGAAGTATATAAATTTATGGTTAATTTTAAGAACACTCTTCAGTATTTTCTTTATTATTATTCCAGCGCCCCATTAGCGTCTGACCTTCACCGAGGTCTCTCTAATGCCAACTGTGATTATGAGGTTAAGGGGGAGATCAGTCTTCATTCCCTCTTGCTGTTCCCCAGTTGGCACAAATGTAAACCCAAATGTTCTCATTGCTTAAATGGTGTCAGCAACAGTGCCCACCATGGAGCATAAATGTGGTTGCTCATCATCTGGTGTGTCCATCTGTCAGGTTTCGGTGCTCAGCAGGGATGGTGTTGTACACTGCGACAGCTTGACACAGCAAAGGCTGTATGCTGCCAATCTGATCTGCAATTTAACTTTTTTTTTTTACTTTATTTTTTTTTTACCCTGGAATTCCTCATTCATATCCACCTTATAATCGATCCAATTTTATGAATTTCCCTATGTGTTATATGGATGTAGAATTGAAAGAAAAATAGGTCAAGTGTGCTATGGTCTAGTAATGAATGTGCGGTTACCTTGTTAGATGATTTGGAAATGAATGATCGTCTTATAGAACTAAATTTTATAGTGGTGGTTCAACGAAAGGAAATTTGTCCGACCCTTCAAATCCCAACTGGTCATTTGCATAACTGACTACCCAGAAACTCTGGCACGTTAAATCTGCTCCACACGTGGGCCTAACCGTCAACAAAGATGTGTCATGCCTGTTTCGGTTCAGATGGGGATTCACCATTGAACTGCTGTGCCAAGTGAGCACAACTATTTTAATCATTTCCATGTTGTATATTTCTAAAACAATGGGTATTAACAAATTTCTATTCCCTGGTTAATTCATGATTTACAGTTTTGTCCCAATTGCCTTGTGGGTGGCAAAACAATTGTGCACTTAAGAGGTAATCGATAACACAATGAAATCCTTTTGCAAATATTTATCCCCACAGTATGTAGGCCTATTCATTTCTGTTTCTTTTTTTTTTTCATTGCATCATTACAAAACTGATGTATTAATTGAAATTATTATGTGATGCATTGCTAAACGGACCATGGTATGTCTTGATTTCCACTAGCTTGTTTTGGAAAGCTATCCAGGCCATTAGAGCAGATGATCTGACCACAATTACATGCCTCAGAGAGCTGTAGAAGAGTACCTGTATGGTAAATGAAATGTCTCATAATGAATACAGTGTTAATGTCAATTTCTTTGACCTATTTTATGCTAAAAAGATACAATTGCATCAGTTGCAACACCAGCTGTGAATGATTATGCATGTCCAGCATGATTGTTTATTTTTTATTTTTCATTTTAATTGAGTGAAACTCCCAAGTATTTAAGAAGCCTCAATTATGGTAAATGGTAAATGGACTGCATTTATATAGCGCTTTTATCCAAAGCGCTTTACAATTGATGCCTCTCATTCGCCAGAGCAGTTAGGGGTTAGGGGTTAGGTGTCTTGCTCAAGGACACTTCGACATGCCCAGGGCGGGGTTTGAACCGGCAACCCTCCGACTGCCAGACAATCGGTCTTACCGCCTGAGCTATGTCGCCCCTAATTATTTTAGTGGACATGATTTTAATGGAACTGTATGTTGGAAAACATGGGAGCCACAGTTTACCCCTCTGAGGTGTCTCACATTGTAGTGGGCCAGTTGCAGATCACATTGATCGTTTACCACCAAACCCAGTTAAATTGACCTTTTGATCACCCCCTTTGTGCTACATCCTCTACCCCCTTGCCCAGTCAAATTGTCTCCCTTTGATATGCAGTACCATTGCGTGATTAATTTAAGATAACCATTTGGCCCTTTGTTTCCTTGAAGGAACAGGGTATACGCATTCACTGTCTCCGTCATTTGTTGGTTCTTTGTTTCTGTACTTGGGTAACAGACCCACTAGTTCCTTTGCAACATTAAACTACCTATTTTGAAACAAAGACATGCCTGCATTTATTTTTCAACTTAAAAAAGTACGGCAGAATAAATTGAACTCTTAAAAATTCCACACTGTACATCATCAAATATCTGTACTACGATGTCAAATCTCTGAATTTTACTGTGGTATATATGGGCAAAGCTTTTGACAATACATTAAAAGGTAATATTCATAAGAGAGAAACAATGTAGTAAATAGTTGCCTGGATTTACAGTGGAAAACACAAGCTTTTTTCATATAATTAAAAAAAAATTTTTTTTTTTTTTTGTCAGGGTAGTTTAGATGGATATTTCACACTAAATTTAAATTAATATTAAATCAATACCATGACAACTGTGAATTTCTTACACCAAGAAGTACATTTTGACTACTGTTGATAATATTATGGATCAGGCTACAATCAGTAGAGTGGTGTCAAAGTGATCTTGTGATTTGCCAGACATACTGGTTAAGTGAATGTATAGAAACAATAATACTAAAAAATTTTATTCCTAATAGCCAGATTATGCAAAGTGGTAATCACATGCAAACTCATGCATGCTAACTTCTTTGTCTTTACATCAAAAATTACACTGCATGATATCAGAGTAGATCTCTCAGCACTGTGCTTCAGAGAATAATAATTATGTGGCTTTTAACTGAGCAGGATGTATCGGTACACTCCATCATGAGTAGCAATAATGGCCAGTCATTGTATCTTAAATTCAAATGATTCAAATGATGATGAAGTCAAAAAAAAACATCCTAACTTTTGTAAATTTGAGCATTTGGATCACAGTTTATAACATCTAGATTATGGGTGTGTGTGATGCTTGTAATAAAAAATAAAATAAAATAAAATAAATAAATAATTATAAAAAACAGAGGTGGAAAGTTCAGGGGTACACAAAGTAAAAGTCCGGTCTTGTGTGTCTTCCACCCATAAACTCAGCCAGTTGGTCATCGGAAAATTGTCCGATATGTAATTTTGTTTCTTTTTTCATATGGAAATCATTTCAGCTTTTCTTTTTTTTCTGTGGATTACAAACTCGGTTTGATTCAGGATTCCCTGGTGTCCTGCACTCATCAGCGGCTCTGAGCTACCCGAGTCAAGAAAAGCCAAGCAGAATATCTCCTCTTGTTCCGAATTCCTCATGCTGCACAGATTTCTAAAGATTATTGCAGAGGATTGCAGTTCTTGAAACAAGGATTCTCTCCATTCTACCTCCACTTCTACCAGAAAAGGAAAGGATGGTGAATCTTCCAAAACTCATTCACTGCCAAAGGAAGGCCTACAGTAGCTCATTGTTGGATAACTGAGTAGACTTTTCCAAACTTAAAGTTGTGTCAGAGCCTGTGAACGGAATTGAGTCTGCTCAGACTATGGTGTGACACTCAGCAGGTACACTGTGTGGAACACGATGACACACTGCAGTCACACCACCACCAAGAACACTGACCAGTGTGATGCACTGCGCACACAATCTGAGGAACGCGATGACACGCCACATCCGCAACATCAACCCTCCAAGGGGCCCTGGACATGCTCATCCCCTGGGAGTCCATCCCGTCATATTCCAGCCCCCTGATGGGCATTCAGCTGATGCTCCCCTGGGTGACAGCCTGCGGGGAGGCAGTGACACATTGCAACCGTAACACCCGCTGCCCGATGACACAATCCAGCCTGAGGCTCAATCCTTGGACAAAGGCTATGACGACCTGCTCAACCTGAGACAATCGAAAGCCATGATGACATGCTTCAGCCACCTGAGCGCGCTTCACCATCTACCCTCTCTCTCCCCCCAAAATCCCCCCACTTAGATTTTTCAGAGAGGATGAAGGAGCTAGAATTAAGCTCTTTCACTGCATTACAGCCAGCTCTCAGGTGCCACCCAGATGGCATCAGGATCCCTCACCTCCAAATCCCTGCCACCACCTCGCTCTCTCCCTCCCTATACCCTTTTCCCTGCTAGAGCTCGTTGGCCGCTACCACATCATCAGTTCTCTCGTTGATATCTTCAGGGTCTCCACCGCAATAGTAATGGTACTCATAACTGTTCCCAGTACAAGCTGAGACCCTGCCTGCCTTTAACTTTCCCTATTCCTGTTTCGTTTGGTAATAAAGACCAGATAAACATGGCAAACTTGTCTAATTTGCGACCTGTTCCATGACAACGTCTGGCTGCCCTGGGGCCTACCATTATTACTATAACATGAGAACTGCTTAACACCAGGAGCGCCGGACCATTTCGTGGCATTGAAATAACTTTGTGCGCGGGTCATATGACATGAGCCTTCAAACGGGAAATGTTCAAATTGTTCGCTAGATGGCGCTTATTAGACACAAGCCGACAAAGGTTGCCAGCCCATTGTCCTAATGAAATATTTGCGAGATTTTAGACTGTCAGAGTAAGTTTTAGTTATGGCTCAGCATTCTAGCCAACACATTGTTACAATCTAAATGTATATAGAATAAACAGTATGTCTGTCTGAAGTGAATGAGTCATGAAAAGCTAACAATAAACAGATAGTAAGGAGGTCAAACCTGTTTCGGCAATCTTTCAAAAAACATATTTTGACAGTTTATTCTTCATGCATAATGTCATAAATGCCAATAATCAACATATAAATCGCCAATTTGCCAGAATATAACTGTAATACGATTTTTAAAATTAGCCGCTTCTCTCCGCATGTAATCACTGTCGTTGGAGGGAAACGCATCATCACCCATGCAAATTTTAGGGTCGGGTTTTCGGTTTTATAAAAATATATGTAAAAAATATTGTTGTTCAAACAAGTTTTTTCCGGTGACCAGAAAACATGTAGGCAAGCAGGTCATAGCTGTGACCATTCGACTGGGGATTCGAAATCCAAAGACAGCGCATGTCTCTTACTCATCGTAATTACAAAAAACACCCATTCGTAAAACTGAATAATACTGCACTGTACATAAGACCTTAGCAAATATATACATGCAACCATCCTGTTGTTCAAACAAGTTTTCGGGCGTGCTTCTAGCGTCTTGAGCAATATGCAAATTATATCGTAACGATGGGTGCATCTAATCCAGTCAGCAGTGCCAATAACAACAGCATCTCAGTTGCAGGCTGATGTTCATAATAAAAATCATGCACTAACAGATGAACACAGAACAATATGCTTTTATGCTCCCTACAAAACAGAGAAAAAGTGGGATTTCAAAACTGATTACAGTAGGCCTACAATATATCGCTTCAGCGCACACAGAAAGTTACATTGAGATAGCAACAAAGTAAAAAGACAAGACCTGTGTCTTTAGTAATTTGCTTTATTATGTCAAACCACTAGCATACAGCACATTGTTAGGAAGTTGAAATAATTTTGAAAATATAACGTTAGCTAAATATATAGCTAGCAAGCTGAATTATTTAGAATCACCCCTCAAATCAATAAATAAAAAAATCCATATAAAACATTAGCAATAGTGCTCTTGGTAATGCGGTAACGTTGTCAGCATTCAAGACAGAGCTTGGGTTGGATTTTTGTACATTTGCCACAGACAAGTCGTTTACACTTGTCACAGATGTCACAAGTTTTGTTCCCTCCACATCTGGATACTTGGCAGCGTTTTCTTTTTTGTGACCGCTCTCGCTGCGGTGTGTTGGGGGTTTCTGGACTGCAGAGTGGTGCTAGGACGGTACGCCGTGGAGCTGCCTTTGCGGTCATGTGATTTGCACGCAACTCCTTGGCCAACTCAAGAATAAATCTTCTTTGACTAATTGTTTTGTCCATGCATTGCGTGTACAAAACATGGGCATTGATTGCAGCCAGATCCAAAATGTTGTAAAAAACAGCAACTGGCCAACGACGACTGCCCCCCTTGACCGAATACAGCCGTGCCATCTGGTCCAAAACATCCACTCCAATTTCTATTGCGTTGTAATGGGCGATTGTTTCTGGCAGTTTTTTTTGCATCATTGTCGATCGATACGGTTTTGTGCATAGTGCTCAAGATGCACACATTTTTCTTGGGCTTGCACTGATAAACCGTGAGTGTAGCGTGTCCAGCTCTCCAGATTGTAGAGGAAAATCTCTTTATTTTGTGCCTTTGCAGAAGGGGGCACTTCTCTCCTCTTTTTGTTTATGGTACCCACCAATGTAGTTTTTTTTGCCTGTAGATTGTTCGCCAAGGCAATCAATGTGAAGAAATTGTTCGAGGTTATATTTCTTCCACAAGGCGCATGACCACATTGTCAGCTAATCGTTTGCCGACAGGCCTCGCCTCATCTTTCCCAAGGTATAGGAAAGCGTTCAGTGTGATGTTCTGTGTAAGGACCCACACGCAGACCAGGGAAATCCAAAAAACGTTGTCTTTAATCAGTCCGAGGTTCGAAGCCAGGTAATCAGAGAGAGGACGGTGCCGAATCGAGTTTCCAAAAGAATAGTGAAAAGACAGGCAAAAAATCAAAAACCAGGAGATCAGAATGGCGAAGGTACAAAGGGACAGGCAAAAGAGAAGTCAAGGCAAAGCGAAGGTCAAACCAGAAGCAAACAAAACCAAAAGGGGCAGGCAAACTCGAAGTCGGGCAAAGGGGTGTCGCAGGAATCTCGATAGACAAAGGCTTACTAATAATCGGCACAATGAATACAATCAACGTTCTGACCATGAGCTGGTGGAAAAGACTGACATTTATACACTGGGGAAGGTAACAATCAAGGAGGGGTTAAGTGAGTGAGGGAGGAGTAACAAACAACATCCAGGTGAAGAACATTAGGAAAACTAGTTCAATGACAGGGGACTGACAAAACGCGGACTGGAATCACATAGACAACAATGATAATAGACAGCCTGGGTGAAGCAGGTAAAACAAGTGCGGAGAGAGAGAGGTGCAGTTAGAGCAAGAGACAGGTGCAGGCAATTGCAGAACTCAGCGTTAGAGCAGGCTAGAAAGAAAAGGGCCGGAGCTACAGCGCAGCATGGAAAAGGGGAGACTGGTTAATGTATTAGTATAGTGATCTAAACTATCAAAAACCCAAAACTAGTGTGTGTGTTAGTCCATTAGTAATATTCACATGTTAGTATATTAGTGAGGTTAGTACTTTACAATCTATAAATTAGTAGGGATTAGTAGAAATTAGTAAAACTAGAAATAGGCAGGAAGTAAGTAAAGCGAGACTGGAAAGAAGGGGGGAAACCACGAAAACCCGGAACCACCCGAATAGTGAAATCACACAAGTACAGGGGAGTGAAGCAGCTCAGGGAACACAGACACAGAGACAGTACTGGGGAGACAAGTGACCGTGAATACAGACTACAACAGTTCAGCATATACTTCGTTTCAACGTCAGCTGCTATCCAGAACTTTATCCCAAATTTATCTGGTTTAGTAGCAATGTACTGTGTGAAGCGGCACCACGCTTTAGTTGGGAACAACTGCTCATCAACAGTTATGTTTTCTCCAGGTGTGTAACACGCAGTACTGTTGCTTACAAATTTGCTCCATATTTCGGAAATAATGGCAAATTTGTCTCTCAAGACGTGTTGCCCTTGTGTCCTTGTCATCAAATCTGAGATAGCGCATGATGTCCTGAAACCTTTGCCGCGACAGTTTCGTTCAAAAATGGATTTCCCAAGTATGAAGACCAAAAGTCTTCTAAATTCATGCTTTTACTGCCAGTGATGCCTCGTAAATATAGCAGTCCCACAAAAGCTCTCAGCTCGTCGACTGACAGGTCCCAGTTTTCTGCCCCATCTCTGTGGGCTTCTGCCACAGTATACTTGACAATCTGCTCCCACATCGGAATGTCAATCAGACATAGCAGACTGCTCAGCGGACTTCCAATGTTCTCCTTGGTGCACCGTGTGGGCCCAGCCTTTTCCCATAAGACATTGCAGGATGGTGCTCTGCCCAGAGCATTACCAGCAGTCTGTTCGACCGAAACTGTTCCATCGTTTGTCCTTTCCTCTCTCTCTGAGACAAGCTCAGTCGCAGTCGCAGTCTCAGTCTCAGTCTCAACTCCAGAATCAGAGTCAGAAGCTGAATCAAATTCAATATCGAGCTCCAACTCCTCATCGCCTAAATCCATTTCACTGGCATTCTGAATCAGGTCCAAAGCTTGCTTGGCAGAGTATCTCTGTGGTCGTATGTTCATCTTGGCAAGCGATACCAAACCGAACTGGTCGCCGAAATAATCATGCTTCTCTTTTATAGCCATATTTTCGTAGCGCAATAGTAAGTGAATCCTTGCGCCTCCTGGTGTGATGAAGGAAAACTGACTCCTTAGTCTGAAGACGGCCGGAATTTAACAACATTGTTATAACACACACAGGCGTTTTTAACATTTTCCAAAAGTGACTTTGACATTCCTACAATGCTGGTAGGTAAAGAACAAATATCTAGGAAAAGTCAGTGAATGCGGATGATGTAGCTTGCTAGTAACTACATTTTTTAAAAATCCTAAACTCAGAAATATCTCAGTTTCACGGCACTTCTAGTGTTAATAACAGATCTTTTAACAATGTATTGTTTTAGTAAACAATCTTATTGTTGCATACAACCTGGATTTAATGTTTTTAACTGAAACATGATAAAGGTAGCAGTGCAACTGTTCTCATTGAATCAGCTCCTCCAAACTTCCATTTTATGAATGTTTTTCAAGCCAACAGGAGAGGTTGAGTAGCTGGTTTATTTAAAGATGCATTCCATGCAAGCAAATATCACTTGATTTATTTCTTTTGGAGGTTTAGCAACCAAGACATCCACAGCATCAGCAGCAGAAACATTGCCGCGTAAAACAAAAAGCTTTTTGTGGCCCTAAAGGATTGCCTGAATGCTGTGGTTTAAGAGAATGCAAAGGCAAAGGCAGCAATGCCAAAATAAACCGTAAATAAATCCTAAGTCTATGACTACACACTTAGAATAGTAATTTGCAGCAAGCATGCATGCAGGAGGAAGCAGCCAAATTAGTAGAGGGAGGCCCTTTAATGAGACCGCCCTTTTATGTGAATGGACTGCGATAGGTAAACATGACTAATCAGCTGAACCATCAGCTGATTCAGCCAGAGCCGGGCTTGACTCTCGTGGCCTTGACTCTCGTGGCCTGTCTGAACTAACGCGTTTCTTGATATGCCCTCAATCTGCCACTGTAAAGCCAGAAAGTCATCACAAAATGTAAGGGTCAATTTTGACTGCTCTAGATAAATTCCATTGATGTACAGGATTGGGGCCACAAATTTCCACTGGGTGTAAACAGCGTCTGGGAAAGAAAATTTCCATGAGGCAAAGGTGGTCATAAAAGTCAGCTGGAAAGACAATAAGGCAATATAAACCATGGGACCATCTTGTAATCATTTTTACCCCACCAACACTTTTGGCTTGGAGGAGCAAATGGACAAGACATAGTCTGTTTTCATGTTGTAAATAGCTCCAACATGCACCTCTTGGACCTGAGCTGATACAAAGGGAAGTGTGTAACGTGGAAGGCTTGCTCAGGATTGCATTTAAGGGAAATCCAAAGAAACAATTGAGGAGTATCTGCTTAACAGTTCTCCTGGTACCATTGTCATTTCAGAGAATCTGCTTTATAGTTCCCCTGTACAGAATCATTTGGCGATGTACTTTGTTGGCAAACATGGTCATTTTTATTTGCCTTAGCCAGCATGGTATCTTGTGTACAGCTATATGGTATTGAATGTGTTCATATTTTCTCTCACTAACTTAACCACTGATTTTTTTCATTAATAAATCATCATACTTTCAACATATTAGCATCTTCCTTTCTAGGTCTTCTGCATTCATATTCACATTCATAAACTGTTTGTAACCGGTGCATATGTTCTTCAGTGAAATGGTGTCCTGGGCAAAGTGGTATGTATGCTTGAATTTCTGGGACAGCCGTCACACCTCGGAACTAGGTACGAGTTGCAAGAGACCTGAGTTTTAACATTCGATTCTAAGTCAAAGACCTCTGAGTACTGAAATGGGTAAGAAGTTTAGGGACCTCTGTGTTTCTATTAGCAGATTATGAATTACAAGACCTCTGAGACCCCCCCCCCCACCTCTGAGACTAAGCCGGGGTGGGGGGGGGGGGGGGTGCTGGTGCCAGGCATGGACTCCGAGATACAATTGTGCTGCCTAGCCACAAAGAATACACATATGATTATCTCTGGATATATAATGTTTATGTAGCACCTTTCCGTTTTTCCATTTTTAAAGAACTTTATTGATTGTGTAGACTTGCATACATTCCCCACTCTTATTAACAAAATGTCATAAACATTGCAATTGCAGGTTTTAAATGGAGTCAGATAAATGTGTGTTTTCCTTTCCGGCGACAATCTTAATCCCTGAATCCTTGACTCAGTCATAATAATCATTACAGTTTGGTGACCCTGATCTGTTATTCCTTATAGACCCATGTATAAGTATTTCAATAGTTTTTGTGTGCAAACAAAGGATATCTGAACCAACTGAAAACAAGCAGTAAAACTGAAATGATCCCCAAGATAGTGAACTCTCTCTTTAAACTGCCAAGCGGCTCGATTTTGGAATTAAGTCTGTATAGGCCCCTAAGTGATGAGAGAGATGGTAGAGCTTTGAACTTGATTTGTGTTTGAAAGTCATTAAGTTTTGATGATCTCAGCCTTCAGCTGGGAGGAAAGAGCATGCACTTACTGAATTCATTTCATATCCCATCCCTTCAGTTAATTTGTTAGAAAGTCAAACAACAAAGGTGATTAAAAGGAATAATGCGAGCTGTGTTATTAGAACACATTGAAATGAGAAAATCAACTCAAGCTAATCAGTTGTCAACAGTGAATATGTAAGGGGTGAAATGCTTTTTTTAATTTTTTACCTTCCCTTCATTAGTATAACCACTGTTGACCCTTCATTTTCATCTCTGTTGTGTAAATGTAAAATTAATGTCAAGATAATACCCTAAAATACACAATTATTCATGGAATGTGTTTAAAACAAAGCTTTAAAACAAAGCTTTATCACTCATTTGGGTCAGTATGAAACCGCTTCTGCTAAATAGCAATACCAGGGTAGTGACATTGACATTCATGACTTGTACTTCAATTCCACAGTGTCTGCAGGTTTCTGTGCATTCTTTTCAGTCAGCAGCCACTTCAGAAAACAATGAATGCAATGCACTTTAGCCAATCATGCTTATCAAATCCAAGCTGTAGCATAGTTCTGTTCCCTTCAAGAACAGCATTCTGAGCAACATTCATAACCATATCACAAATTTATTTGGTACTGGAACAAAGGATTTTGTAACAGTTTAGCTTTAATGTATCATCTTGCCTTCCTTCTCCATATACTAGTATTATTGGCCTACTTCCAAGTTTAGAATAGACGACACTTAACATTTTTGTCATTTATGAAAAGTATGAAATTCATAATTTGGTAAATAGGGGCAAAGACACTAAAGCGTCTCATTAATACCTAAATACACTCACAAAATCCATTAAGCCATAAAAACACTCAACAAAAAAATGTCATAAATATTCATAAATAAGACCATTGTAATGTGCTTTATCTTGCATGGTTTTTGTTAAAAACGGAAATAAAATTGGCATTAAAGCAAACCTTTGTTTCTTTGTGTGTCACTTTTTTTTTAAATTATCCAACTCTTTTTTGATTTATGATCGTGGACTGATTTCAGATCTTAGAATATCTTGCACACAAATACAATCTTTCTTGCTTGTTTGCTACATTTTTTTTTTGAAAAGACCCGTACCATGTCTGAACCTTCTTCCACAAGAGTACAGTTCATACAGAACCCATTGCCTACTCATGAGTGTTTTCAATCCCTCCTGCATACAAAAAATTGTTGTGGAGTTTAAGTTCAAATCAACGTAGGTGGAACTGGTTAACATAATTAAGATCTGATTAAGTAGAACATGTGCTAAAATGTTTTGCGTGTGCTAATGGTATTAGCAAATCAGGCCCTTAGTGTGGTCTTTCCAGAAAATAGAATTTACCTGGCCCAATTTAGGGGAGAGAGAGAGAGAGAGAGAGAGAGAGAGAGAGAGAGAGAGAGAGAGATTCAATGATTTATGAACTACATACTGGCTGGTGTGTGGACCCCACAGTCTGCCATTGTATGTGGACTGTATCAGTGCTGGCTTTGGCCACAGCTCCAGGGTGGTTCGTAATTGGATATACCAGGAGGGAGTAATTTCATTTGGCTAGATGACCATATTTCATTATGTACCAGCAACTCCCCCTGGTCAATCAAGTGCCCACAGTCTCTGAACAAGCTGAATAGCATGTCTTTTCCTCCAAATCAATGCCTGTGCAAGCTTAACTGGTCGATATTGCAGTGTAAAGAAGCAGCAGCTTCACATCACATTTCAAAGGAGAATGAATACCTGTGCTCGCCAAAAAAAGACAGATTGCAGTGGAAAAGTATCAACAAAATTTTGTTATGCAATGTAAATGGGGGGAAAAATAGGTAAAACACAAGGTGGGTATACATTAATTGCTACTGTTCTTCTGATATGGAGGGAAATATACCCTCCCTCCCTGGGTATTGCAATGGCCAATTATGCAGAACCTCAAATTTTCATGGCAACTGCCCTACTAGACCAAAGTATTAGATACTTTATCTAAAAGTATACCCCTTTGTCTGGGGCTGTTAGTGATGGTAACTCTTAATGCTACAGCATACAATAACTTTCTAGATGATTCTGTGCTTCCCCTACAGTTTGGGGTAGGCCCTTCCCTGTTTCAGCATGCCAATGCGCCCAGGCACGCAACGAGAGAGAGAATGGTTTTGTCAAGAATGGTGTGGAAGAACTTGACTTGCCAGCACAGAGCCCTGACCTAAACCCCACGCAACATTTTAGGGATCAATTGGAAACCAACTGAAAGCCAAGCCTAATCACCCAATCAGTGCTCGACCTCACTAATGCTCTTCTGGCTGAATCTAAGCAAATTCAGCAGCAATTCTTGAAAATCTACCATAAGGCTTTCCCAGAGGTTGTAATAGCAGCAAATAGTGGACCAACTCCATATTCATGCCCATACTTTTGGATGCCAGTTGTCCACATACTTTTGGCTATGTAGTGTAACTTTAATCTAGTTTTACAGTACTATACATCTTAACTCACCTGTCTGCTTACTGTTTAAAATGAAACACTATATTATTAATATATTCTTAAATAGCATATTTTAAAACATATATGTAGTGAGCTCCATAATGTTTGGGACAATTCTTCTAATTTTTTAATTAAATTTTTTTTTCCATGATTTGGCTCTGTAATCCACAATTTTAGATTTGTATTCAGACTGTACTTTAACCACATGTGAACTTTCTCAGCTTTTATTAAAGGTTATTTTTATACACTTTGGTTTCACCATGTTTAAATGACAGCACATTTTATACATAGCCCTCCCCCATTTCAGGGCACCATAATGTTTGGGACATATTAATATTATGTAAATGAAAGTAGTGATGTTTAGTACTTTGTTGTATACCGCTTTTCTTTATGCACCTCTATTCTTTGTTGAATTATCCATCTTTGTGAAATAATGGTAGTTCACTGGTAATCCAGTGGCTGGCTTTGATATGCTTGGATTTCTATGTTTCAAATGTTTGCATGTTTTTTGTGTATTCAACCATAAGAAATATGATCATTTGATATGATCTTTGAATCTTTTTTTTTTTTTTTTTTGTTGATGGCAAAATTATTGGTTTCTTTTGAACTTCATATTTGCTGCATGGGAATAAGAGGACATATGCATTACCTTTAATAAATAACACACAACTTCCTCCATTGGAATTTAACTAGAGAAAAACAATGAGGATTCACCCAATTTTAAAATGAAGAAGTTTCATTTTTATGCATTGCATATCATTAGAGACACCAGTTTATTTAAGGCACGGATCTGAAACTCAAATCCCCGGAGGGCCACCGTGTCTGCTGGTTTTTGATGTGCTTAATTTAAGTCATTGGCTAAAGAGTCCAAACACTTTATTTCCAAGATCTAGGTTGACTATTGATTGAAGGGAAATCACTATAGTCTAAAACTATAGATTTTAGACCCTAGATCTAGGGCATGTGAGGCAAAATGATTTCAACTTGCATAACTCCCCATGGGGTCACTGTAGGCATTGCATAGCTACAATCACCTGACTAATTATACAATTAACGAACAATTGTAATCCTTATTAAAGCAATTTGTTGAAGTAATACACCAGGTCAGGGAACAAAAATATGACATTGCCTGAATGTCAAACACAAAAATGTGTTTGAGTGACTGTGTAACTGTACCCCCCTGGTAAAAAAAGACAAAAACAGGTAGCACAATCTGAAATGAATAAGGGAATCATATGAGAGTGAAGTACAATTGACAATGGAATACTTCTGAGTGTGAACTTTCCACTTGAAAAAGTTGACAAATCTATGTATTTTAAAATGTGCATGGAAATAAGAGCTGGTCAAACAAGCTGACAACATGTCTGTGGTCACAGAGTCAGATGACACTGTCAATAACTTAACATATTTTAGTAATCTTGAAAAAAAAAAAAAAATCAATTATATCTGATTTAAAATGTATTCTGTTGAGCAAAGAAAAAATTTCCCTTATAATAAACAGGCATGACAAGGTATATCCACAAAAGAAATAGGATTTATTCATGGAGAAAAAGTTTAGCAGTTACAACAAGATGGACAAACCCGAACTGAAGAAAACAGGGGCAGTCCCTGCTTTTTATAAGCAGAAAGTGTTTAACCGATAGCATGAATATAGAATAAGCACACAGGGACGTTTTAGTCTTTAATGTTACATAAACAAGCTTTAAATCAGAAATGATATTTCGGTCTTTATCTATCAGTTTCTTTCAGAGTTCTGGGCTGCATAGCTGGCAGAATGGCAGGGGGATGATAAAGGAAAGGCCAAGTTCATCAGTTTGGACTTCCTGAAATATATAAGAGGCAGAGAGAAAGAAAACACACACACAGAGATACATGTACATGCAATATTTCTAACTTCTAGTTGTCTTTGGGAGGTTCGGTGCCTGGAGACATGGAGGCCCTGCTGCAAGGCTTAGGAATTTCATGTTCTGCCAACTTCAAGTTTATGCTAGAGAAAACTCTTCAATTCTTACTGACACTGAGTACCACGCATCAAACAATGTTTATTAAATGTTCAGGTTGACTTCAACACTAACTGTGTTTTGACTCAGATAATACATAGTACACCTTGAAAGCATACAAATGCAGTTCATTATGTTGGCAGTGCTCACATTGTGACACTTGTGAGTGGCATTTCGCCTACTGATTTCCCAAAAGTTATATTCAGAGACGTCAAAAACATTTTCAGCACTCTCCAAGCAATGTCTTGAGTCATTAACTCTTAACACAGATTGTACAGCACAAGGTAGTTCCTTTCACAAAAAAGTCAGAGCATTTCCGGTAGAAACGCTGTGTAGGACAGCCCCTGTTTTACATTACATTACATTACATTACAGGCATTTAGCAGACGCTCTTATCCAGAGCATACAACAAGTGACGTACAACTGTTTGGCTGAGGTCCTATCATGCAGAGCAGAACTGTACTTCCACCTCCCCAGGAGTTGCTGGACTTGGAGCCACCGGTTAGCCACCAGTTCATGGGCCAGCGCCAACTACCCCATTGACTGCCCATCTGGTGCTCTTTGTAAGGCCTTCATTGCCACCCCCACCACTCCTCCTGCCCCTTCCTGTATAACAGCATTAAGGTTCCCATGAATTTACTGAGGTGGAATTGCACATACCGTTGTTAGGGGGTGGGGCTGTGGCACATCCAAAAGATAAGTGTGTAGGTTACATGGCTCAAGAGAGATTTTCAAATTCTAGGCCCAGGTCACCATCTGGACAACCTGTACTTCTCTCTCTTCCTCAATGGCTTCTACCAGGACAAAATAGTCAATGGGGAATAGAACTCACTGGGATTTGGGCTGAGGGGGCTATTTTGCTCTGACGTGTGTGGGTTGTTGAGGAATCAGCCGAGGAGTACTGGAGCTCTCCTTGTTGTGATATGCTTGATGGACCCAGTGTGCTCCAGCTCCCTCATCACAGCTGGCGTAACATCACATTGGGTTAGGGTCAACCCTGAAACCTTAACCCAATAACATTCATTCCTAACAGGCCTTGGTTTGCCCCCTTGCATTGATCAATAATGTATACCCCTCAGTCTAGATTCCAAAGTCCCTCCTGGCTCTAGTTGTTTTTGGCCACAGAATGTCTTAAAGAGAGAGTTCATTTTCTGGCAATTTTTTTATATTACTTTTGTTTTAGTGTATTTTTATTTCATTGGCAGGTATTCAAGTGTATTTTTTTCATTGCAATGATGATATTCAGAGGTTTATGGTCTAGAGCAAAATAAATAAATAAATTCATTTTAAAAATACACATCTTGTAACTCCAAAGCAGGTTGTAATGTGTTGATATGCCTCCAGGGGTTGTACATGTATATATTATCCAATTCGTCTAAAAATCAATTACAATTTGTTTCTGTTTGATATATTCCCTATGGTACATGCAAACCGAGACTCCTTGACTCCTTCACTGGGAAAGAAGTAAAATATGATTATCTTTCTCTGATCATCTTTGTCTTTGGTAAACTATTTGCAAATGTTTTGTTACAACTTGTTTCCATTTTTATTCAGATAAGTGAAACTTACTGTTTAAAGTAAATTTAAATTGAAAGTATTCGTAGTATATGGTAGTGTCAGATGCTGCCCCATTACTGCAGGAAATCCAATGATGTGCTTCAGAGTAGGATTACTCAGAAGAAATGGTTATCACTCCATAAAGTGGTCCCCATGTGAGGTTGATAAGATGGAAAGAAGTCAATTTGTGTGAACAAATTGGTCTTCACAGACTGAAAGGCTTTAGATATTGAATGTTAAATAAATATACACAATTCATCCATCCTCCTCCTCTGGGATGAACACAGAATTGACTTCTGATAAGCAAATACAGACCACCAAAACATTTGTAATAATAAAAAATAAAAAAACCTTGTTGCTCTTGAACCTTACTTGCTGGCCTTTCTGCATGGAGCCTGAAATCAACAAAGTCTCAAAATTAATGTAATTAATTAACCGTAAACCCTAGAGATGGTTGTGCGTGAAAATCTCAGTAGATCAGCAGTTTCTGAAATACTCAAACCAGCCCGTCTGGCACCAACAACCATTCCACATTTAAAGTCACATAAATCACCTTTCTTCCCCATTCTGATGCTTGGTTTGAACTTCAGCAGATCGTCTTGACCATGTCTACATGCCTAAATGCATTGAGTTGCTGCCACATGATTGGCTGATTAGATATTTGCATTAACGGGTGCAGTTTTTCAGTTGAACAGGTGTACCTAATGAAGTGTCCGGTGAGTGTGTGTATATATATATATATATATATATATATATATATATATATATAAATAAATATCATCTTAAAAGCAGACTATGCAGGATTTTTTTTACTTGAAAATATAAAATAACCATGCTAAGGCATATCTATGATGCACCTGGCATCTATGGCTTTACTTAGTTTTGTGCACCTTTTACCTGTATTTGTTATTCTAAAATTTATTTGGGACGTTTCTGGGCGTGGCACTCTTTTCTGTCTGGGGACGGGTGGGTGTGGCTATAGAGCCTGTGGTTTGTGTTCTTATTCCAGAAGTGTTTGTTGCTTGTTAGCTGCAGCAATGACGGATGTTAAGAAGCTGCCTGTGAACCAAAAAGACAAGCTGACAGAGCTTGTTCAAGTAATTAGTCAACCTTGGAATTGCTTTTCCGCACTGGCATTAGCAGAAGTTTGCCAAGGAAATGAAAAGCGACCATGGAGTTGGCCTGTTTTCTGTTGGACCTGCAAGTAACATTTCTTTTAGTTAGCTAGTTATGTTCAGCAGCTCGGTGCCAATTGTTGGGTAGCTTTTGTATCAAATTCTGTTCTCCCATCAAGATGTCTTTCCCCCTATGGCAACTACTGTTACTGTTTATACTTGCAAGTTAGCTAGCTCAGTAATTCACCAGTATTTATTTCTATTGAGAACTGAATTGACACAGTATGCATGCTATCTAGCTACGTGTAGCCAACTTCACTAACAAACCTGACAAAGTTGCAAACAAAGATTCCCATTCTCATCAGGGCTCATTGATGATAAAACGCAGGATAACTGCCTAGGCATCGTTAGTTGACCTCCATTGATTTCAATCTGGGCAACTGAATTCGATACAGTCCATATATTTAGGAAAATCGTAGGAGGAGGACGATATCACTTAAGGCATTGGAGTCATTTTGCTTATAAAGTTCCCAAAGTCCAATGGCATCACTCTGACCTATCTAATGTTAAAGGAAACATTCACTCACTGTCTTTCTTTCTGCAGGTGTGTGTGTGTGTGTGCAAATTGAGAAACTTGGTGCTGACTTATGGGTGAATCGCATAAAACAAATTTTGAAAAGATTTGAATAGTATTAGCCAAATTTGGGAAGAGAACATTATTTTGGGAGAATGCATTATTTGAGTGTTGCTAAATATGGTATTTGTATTCAGCTCATCCCTACTGCCTAGGTATCAGTAGTTCACTTGCATTTATTTCTAAATCTATACCTCAGGAATATAACAATGTAATATTATGTTACATTTCACGGCAGCTTTATCCAAAGCGACACAATAACTGCATACTGGAGGATGTTGGAACAACTACAGAACACAGATCAGATAAGGTAGCTACAATTTTCATAAAGTACCAGTTATCTATAATGGTGTGGGGGTGTTGGAGAACCAGAAGCGACGAATATAGGGGAACGAAAAGCTGACGCTACCGGAAGCGTTAGCCACAAAGTCCCGAAGGACAAAGGAAGGGGAACACCCGAATGTAAAACACAAAACAAATAAGATCCTTGGGAGAGCAACTCCCGCACACAAAGGATCCTAAACAACAACAAAAAAACACGGAGTAAAAAACCACTCCGAAGGACCCCCTTGTCCAGCCGTAAAACTGGCTCGCGAAACCAAAAGCGACCCGTGAAAACCAGGGCGAAAAAGAAAAGGACCAGTGGTACAGAGGCGAAGCTCTGGTACCAAACCCAAAACTGGTCTCAAAAGAAAAGACAACTGAGTAGCAAAACTTACTCAGCGAAAAGAAAACCCTGAGACGCAGCTCAGAAAAACACAAACAAAATACATTACCCGGGACAACGTCCCGATACCCACCGGCTCACACGAGCTCAAAATAAAAGTATAAATTCTCTTAAGGTGTCAGAATGCGCTCACTGCGCTAAGAGACTGACTCGCCTTAAGAGGACCCAGAACCAACCACAACACAGTTCAGTAAACCGTCCACCGAGCACCTATACCTCTACCGTACCGGCTTTGTGTTAAACAGGATTTTACACAGAAGCGCAGATGGCTGTTCTGTCAGTGCTTTTAAAGGCACCTCCCCAGGTGAAAATAATTGGGAAATCAGACACCTGGAACAAATTAAGAACTTCTCAAAGGCCAGGTGCCTTCTAGTGGCAGCACAAGGCCACTACACCCCAGAACCATGACAGTTATCCATAGCCATGAACATACATATTATGTTGTATGAGAAAATAAAGAAGCTAATATTGGGGATAGTCTTCAGAAAACTTAATGAAAAAGTCATTCACTACGTGTATTAGCTAGCTGTGATATGGTCTGCTAATGTTACTTTCACTTCACAATGGAACAAGGAAAAACACAAGAGAGCTGCACTACAGAGTAGCTACCATACAATGTTCTCACACAGTAAGGGGTGCACTCAGTGTAAATATCGTCATAACACTGCCTAATTACTCTTACCATCTATATGTAATCATTCATGTTGTTAATAATGCTATTTTCAATATCTATGACCAGCTCACCTCTTTGCTTGACATTTTACTTGTAGCGCTCGAGGGTGAGTACTCAATGGAGGTGTGGGTGGGGTTGAGGTTGGAGGGGGGGCTTCTTTGACTACAAATGCAGTCTTTTTTGGTCTTGCAAAAACACCTGTATAGTATGCCTTTAATTAATATTAATAAAAAGAAATTAATCAATAACAGTAATCTTTATAACCATCTTTTTTTCTTCTTTTTCTCTCTGCAACATGTTTATGAACACTATAATACCACCCCTCTGTATAACTGCTACTGTATTGTATCTCACCAGGTATTGTTAATACGTTTTGAATTTGAAATCCACAGAAGGTCTATTTCCCTTTTTATTGTCTCTTTAAAATTAAAATCTATGAAAGGTTTGCCACAGAGTGAGAGTATGTGTTGGGTACTGCCATGCAAAAGTTCTATAAAACCCTGCGATAATGTCCTTTTGGAATTTTCTTGCTAAAACTATTTCCCCTTTATTGTGTGTAGTTGTGCCTGTATGCCCGGAGGTGTTCCTTTATGGCTGATACCCATATTCATTAACAGGAGAGCTGTGTTTTATTAGCTGGCTTCATGTCCTGAGAATTTAATCCTGAAGGCTTGTCACAGCCTGCTGTTAACATCTCTTGGGCCATTATTATTCCTTGGGTTTGTCAATGGCAAGGTGGCATGAAGTTGTAGCAATTTTGATTTGTTGGTTAGATGTATTGCTCTTTGCCAGGTTTTGTGAGGACTTGCAGTTGTTTTCAGTGATTTCTTGTACTGTCTTAAGGGTCCTGTCCTCTCAGAGGTGAGGAGGAACTTTCAAATCCTTTGTGTTCTTTTAATGCAAAACAATTGCAATTAAGACAGCCAAAACAACAACAATAACAATAATAATAAAAAGAAGAAGACAAAGAAGAAGATGAAGAAGAATAATAAATGCTAGGTCACAAACCAAAGTAATAATCCCTTCCTACATGCTAAGTAAGTGCAGTCAGAAAGATGGATGTTTAATCCTGTGGTTGTCTTGTCGGTCTCACCAATTCTACCCATTTATTTTTGTAAAATGGAATTCGACCTTCCTGATCTGCTGCACCCTTTTCATGGGTCACAGCACCTATTATTCATCAATTGCTTTGAAACCTGAAAAGAGCTTGACTGTGCTCATCCTTTTCACTGCCTCTGCCCAATCCAATCAAAAACTGAAATAATATTTCAAAAAATCAGAACGTGAACTGCTGCTTTCGGTAAAATTTAATGCAATGTAACACACAAGCACACACAAATGAATGATTTTCTGTATTTAGGCTGTGGGAAGTTTTCAACAGTGTTCTCAATCAAATAAAAATTGTTTTGGTCCTTGGGCATTCAAAAATGTTTGATTCGTATCAAACAATTTTTGTGGACATTTTGTTTAAAGAGGAATTGCGCTCCCTGTTTCAGTCTGGTTCTACCTCTGCATCCTGGGATGGGTGGAGTAGGAGCGTTCATCTCATTTGCATAAAGTATTCAATATGCAAATTAATTTGTCATGAGCTGCGCCTGGCACGTGAAACTGTCAAACTAGGCTTTGCAGATCAAATAAATGAAGATTCCGCAATTACATGGCCTATTTCTTGCTTCAAAATGTTTTCAGAAACATATTTCAGTTTCTCCGGTTTGAAAAATGTTGGGCCAATCTAGCCAATCAGGTGTCAGCAGTGTTCCATCATAGTAAAAAGTGAACTGGCAAATATGTGGGCAGCAACAATCTTCCAGCTGGATTTTGTGTCCAGTCATGCACATTGAAACCTATCTGGGTAATCGCCACTTCTGAACAAACTGGACTGTATAGCCGTACCTTTCACCTGTCATGTTCTGTTGTGATTATCTGTAGATCTGTGGTGGTGCAGCTGCAGTAAACTCTGGCTTTGCTTGCTTGGCTGCTGGGTGAAGTTACTAACAGCTTCTGTCAGCACCTAGAATAGAGCACAGGAGAACCATGCTGAAAAGATACATATAACACTTGATGGTATAGGCCTATATAGGGAAAGTAGGCATGGTAATGAAAAATCAAAGAACCAGGAGAAGGTGTGCATTGAAAACTGTGCTGCCCGGGCTAGAGACAGGAGCTTTCTGAAAGAGCAAATGGACATTGTAAAGGAAATTATCAAAGAACAACATACTATCATGTATTTGATTCATGTGACTATTTAATTTATTTATTTTGGGAATAAAGCATTTAAATAAAATGAAGTGACTTCCCGTATATACCTCTAATATGTTTGGCATGGAAATGATTTAATGAAATAATGAATATTAAGTCAGTCTTCAGAGTAAGGGCTAATACTATTTCACCATTAAACTATTATTGAGTTGAGTATTTCACAGTGAATTGATAGTTCAGTTATAGTACTTGGTGGTATTCTCATATGATAATTAAGTAGAATATATATATATATATATATATATATATATATATATATATATATATATATTTATAATCAGATGTCATAAATACATGTTCTGTACTATACATGTTTCCAGTACATCCTGAAGTGCTTACTGCTCACACTGGTGGACTCAAAACTAATTGCTCCAGGGGCTACTGTACTATGCTGCATACAAATTGCTTTTGTATCAGCTGTTTATTCGGGCTGCTGCATTCTGTCATGTAAAATAGTGCTGCACAATCAACTGAATTATTGTCATCAAATGCAAGTTACCCTAAGTGGTCATCAAAATTTTATCTGTATTCAAATAACTGTAATAAAAATGAACAAATGGATTTTCAGCATGATGTTGCTCGCTGGTCCCGTCCACATCCCTGCGGAAGTCACAACGAATGAGTCACATGATGCTTGCAACTTTTCCATCTCTTAATCAAAGAGGAGGGTGACATTAAATTACTTTAAACACTGCAGCAGTGCTAGCATTAAATTATTCAATGAGGGCAATGACTGGACTATTTTTGACTTACAAATAACTTTGTGACATCATCAACTGTCATGATATAAATCTAAAGTGTACACTCAGGCACATCAACAAAACCATGCACTGTGAGGATAAAACACTAAATTATATCCTTTAATGAAAATTAAAACTTTTACCCCAAATGATATTGATCACCAGTATTCATTCAGCACTGAATACCATTGGCAGTATCATACTTCCTTATTTTTATACTTTACCTTATTGCAAGCTAGAATTTGACAGACTCCTACAATGTAGATAGCTCAATCACTTTAAGACTTAACAAAGAATCAAGATAAGTACAATGAGTATCTTCTGCTATATCATAACCTTGAGTCCTTCTCCTTTTTGTAGCTTGAAGCTGTCGCTCTAGCTTCCTTCATAGCATTGGGTGTTTTATAATACTTTCATGCACACTGGAACCCTGTAATCATATTCTACAACATTTGTAGCCTGATGTCAAATCGTATGGTTACTTCAAATTCAAAAGACATTTCTTGAGAATAACTTGCACCCTCATAATTAGTACCTTCCTCTGTGGAAATCATTGCAGTAGTATTCAATGGAAGACAGCAAATGTAATAATAATAATAATATTGGGTGACCAACCAGGCCTAAACCAGATGTAAAACCTTAAATGACTGGCTGCCAGGTTTGAGTTGTTTGGCTGGCTAAACGATGATTTCAGGCACAATGCAAACATTTTATGCTCTCTGTTTTTATGGTCTATATTCCAATCACAAGAAAATAATCACACTTTATGCATGTCATCACAATTCAAAGTTCATCACCAACTGTGCAGCAAATCGTGCCAGAGTGGCAGTTATAAACATCGCGCAGTGTAGCCCTCAGCATTGAAATGGATAAAAAAAATTACATATAGTGTGCCATCCATCCCAGAACTGATTAAATTCCAGAAATGATCCAATTCATAAAACAAGGCAAAACAGACACACAACTATTTATTTTCATTTCACTTGTTTACTTGGTACACGTTGATACTTCTACAGATTTAGCTCTGCATACTTTTCCTGTAAGGCTCAAATAACACGGGCCATTATAATTCACAGAAAATTGTTTTTTTTTTTAAACCTAGAAAAAAAAAAGTTTTGTTTGAATATTGACAGTTTATCAATTGTCACAGTTTTAAGTTTGAGTATATTTCACTGAATAAACTTTGGTTTTATGTACTGTCCTGTTCATAGATCCCAGCGTGCTGCATTTTAAAATGCAACTTGAACACAAACTGGGGCTGGACAGGCCCCAACATTAAAGACTACAGCATAATTTCAATTGCTCAGCAATTTCCCATCCCTCATGAATAGGAATGTCCTGCACACTACTTCAGTTTTGCAATTTTAAATCACAGGATGATTTTGTGAGGATAAGTAAACGGGTTAAAGGGAATTTAATCAAGGCTTCGAGTCGTGTATGAGACCCTAACCACATGCATGATTTTGAAAACTCATTAATTCCATGTGAAGCAATCTGTAGCTCAGCTTAAAATTTAAATTACATATAATGTACTCAGTATACTAAATATTTTCAACAGAACATGACAAAATTCTTATGAATTCACATGTGGAAATTAAAGGAATTTTCACATACGCTTTTTTTCTTTGCAGTGAACCATTAACACTTTCTCGGGTCACTGTAATGCCATCTCAAATCAAAATGTCTTCCGTTATGCAGCCCTAGGCAATGCATCTGTATGGAGTTAACAGTATAAGATACTTGAATGAGAGACACAAGTAAGGTGTGAGACTGGCTCTACACCAATAAAATAGTGTAAGATATGCATTTGTTAAAATTATGGCTGCTTACTACATACATTGAACCCTGAGCACACCAGCAACTTTCATTTAATCATGCATTTGGCAGGTCAATGATCGAGCAAACATTGGGAATATGAAAAATGCATTTCAAATGTTTGGATGGGTCGGGTGCAGTGCAGGCTCCACCAGGTAGTCAAAGGAAGCAGCTCCTTATTTATTTTTTTTAATCAATTAAAAAATTCCTTATGGACTTAATCAAATTAATAAAACAAATGCAAATATGTGCATGTGAATGGTTACCACTTATAGTAACTTGCATATAATGACAATAATTCAATGTCAATCAAACAAAATTTAAGTTGTTTCAATAAATCAATCAACCTTTATTTACTTCTTTGCCCACTTCAATCACCCCCCCCCCCCCCCCAGAATTTTTTTTGACAGCTGAATACTGTGTCATGCCCCAAAAAGCCCCTGTGTTACAATAACCAGGAAAAACAAACAGATCACAACTTACAGCAGGGTTTAAACACCACTGAGTCAGCAACATACCACACACAATGTTTATTACAAGCAGCAAGGGAAAGATCAAACCAGAGTAACAGGAGGAAGACTGGAAGGAGTACAATGTAGCTAAAGAACCAAAACAAATGTAGCCATGCTTACCAATTAACATTCATTTTTGGCCATTTTACCACAAAGGGAAAACATACAGCAAATCATAGTGTTCCATGTCCTGGATTATGCTCTCTTACATATGCTATAATAAATATATAAATGTTCATGCCCCGACAGCCTCAATGAGTGGACTAAACTGCTGGGACATCTCTGGTTGCTTGCTGTTGCAATTTCAACTTGTAATGGTGTGCTGGCAAAAATACACCTCCAGGCAACAAGGTGCACATTTATCATTTCTGGATCTGCCATGGTATGTGTTGGACATTGCAGTTATTCTCAATTGTAAGTCCTGAGACAAAGAACAAACAAGAGGACTGCGAGACGCACAGATCAGGTGCAAAAGTACAAAACTGCAATGCAGTAAATCAATAGTTACTCCTAAAAACGTGCCATAACTTTACTTAATTTTTTAAATTTTTTTAAATTTTTTTTCAGTGTATCAAATGGTAATTTTTTCATAGAGTGAGTGTGCAATTTGATCTGTAGATTTGTATATAATTGTTGATTTGGGTTTGGTGTTTTTTGTACTGCCATCTGCTGTTCCCAATTTCTGTAAGCTATTTCAGATTTTTCAACTGGCCAGATGGCTACTTTACCCTCACGTGGTAGTGGACCGTGACAATTAGTGGTACCAGAGGGATTATGTGGTGCAGTATAAATGTTTTTTTTACAGTGCGCAGTGCAGTGTCCTGTCTGTGGCAGAGGAATCTGCTGCAGGAAGCTACTGATAAGTCACAACAGTTTGCATGGCTGCCCTTCGGAATCCCTTTAATTCACATCGTGCTAGCAGCTCAGCCTATTTTCAGAATATTGACACTTCTGATTGAGGGGAACCCGAGTTCAGCCTGACAGCATGAGTCTCGAGAGAGCAGCAAGAGGGACAGATACTTCCATTAAAAGTTCAGTTTTTGATGGGACACTGGCATTGTACCCTTGAGTAAAATACAGTACTTTACCTGAGTTTGATCAGTACATATCCATGAATAAAAATGTACCGGGTATGTTTAAAAATAAAAATAATGAAGTTACGCAAGTCACACCCAATAAGAGTGTCTACATGATTGGATGTAAATGTAATTGTGGTTTTGGCATGACATGGTGTGGGGTTTCTGGGACAAGGGTTAGCCATATTTGGTGGCACATAGAGAGATGAAAAGAAAAGGAAGATGAATCAGGCATCAGAATTTTTTGAATACAATAAAAAATCGTATTCAAGATCTTTTCAGTTTGTGACACCCCACGAGCAACTTCACATGAAATCAAACAGGCCAGGATTAAACTCAAACCGGAAATTATTCTTTCACAAGAAACAGTAATGGCATCTGTGATTTAAAAAAAAAATTTAATTTACACAGTTTGCTGCAACTGCCTGGCTGTGAGCTTCATGACTTCACTAATCATTTGATTCTATGGGAATATATCTTGGCAGGAATCCCTCAGTTTTACCCTTAGTGTTACCTCATTAGGTTGCAAAATTGAAGAGGGGTAAGAGAGGGTAAGGGAAGCACATACCACTCTGTTTAACAAAATTGTCTAAGGTTGGGAAAAATAAATGGAACTTATTTCCAGTATTCCAATATTCAGGTTTAGTATCATTAAATGTGTACATAAACTGTGCCTCCTTGCTTTTATACAGATCCTATTGCAATGCATTTCAGCTAAACCTTTGTAATGACTGCATGCTGAATCACAAGAAAATATTCTCTTCTTATTGCCAAAATAATATTTTGTTAAATGTTAAATCATGTCTTAGCAAGCTTCCTATAACAGTTATTTTTATTTGAAAAAAATACTGTACCTTCACTTTCTGATTAAAGAAAATGGTAGAGATACACAGTCAGTTAGCCTAATACCCTGTTCTGACTTGGTTGCCACAAGAGACACTATGTTTGCACAGTCGCTTGACCAGGCACAGAGAATATGGGATTGGTTTGGGAAAAGGGAGTTTAGGATATAGCTTTGTTCATAACAATATTATTCCATGATATTGAGGCCATCAAACTGGTCAAATAGCATCTAAACTAAGAACAAAGTAATATCTCTTTCAATTACCATGAAAACAATTACAAAAAAAGGATCCAATTACAATTACAAGGTAACAAAAATAAGCTGTTCTTGGCATATACTATACATACAATCTCTTTGGACTTATGTCCTCATTTACCTTGTTTACCTTGTTCAGCTTGATACTAGGTAAAATAATCAGTCATGCTTTGGGATTATAGAACCCTAGGGGTTGTACTTCTCATTAAGTGACCAGCTGTTAAAGTTCTCAAGAGCAAGCCAGTTCTTGGATTTATTGGCTCACTATCTCTGCTGTGTTTTTGTAAAAGCTAAACTAAAATCGACTCATAATTAACAGTTCACTAGCTAGCTTGGGTTTAATTGCTATGAACCATGTTTGCATCTTATGGGGGGGGGGGATGTATGAAAATGATTCCACGGAGTAGGTCACCTACTTGAACCTGCACTATTAATGTATTTACTCTCTACAGGTAACATGATAAAACTATAATAGGCTATACATGATGTATTTGATGAACTTGAAAAAGTGAATAAAATTAAACTAATATTTATAGTATGGATTTATTTTCATTTTATGAATCTCAGAGGTCAATTTCCACAAAGTAATGTATGTGAAACTGAAGTGCATTTAATTCCAAAAATTATTTCTTTCGAATTCTAAATTAAGCAAGTAAAAAGAAGGATACTAGAAATTTTTTAGTATTTTCCCATTTTTAGTATGGGAACAAACTGAAAACAATTTCAGTCATTCCCTCCAAATGAGATGAGGTTCCTTCATATGTATAGCGTTATAAGGAGCTTTATATATATCTGCCAAAATTATTTCTGAGCTCATACACAAGTGTTTCCATTATTCATTTTGTTAACCAGATTTCACATCGATTGCTATATTTGTAGCTCTGGAGAGAAAATGGAGACGGAGAAATATTTCTGTGTATTATTCTAATTTTTTATTTATTTTTTCTAATCAGGAGTACCAGTGGGCTGTCTAATTTAATCAGCAGCACACATTTCAGCAGCCCGAGGATGAACAGATGTAAAGTATATGTCGGCACAGTGCAGACAGTTCTTCTGTGGAACTTAGTACAAGTGCAGCACCAGCGGTCATGCCATCTGGCCCGTTATTATTTTCACAGTTGATTACATTATTGTTTTTTTCTGGACTTTGTTGCCTGTACTTTAATTTATTATGCAAAAATAGCACCAGCAGTTTAAGTGACAACTTGCGGTCCGAAATCACTTATGCATTATAGCATTTGTTTTAATGAGACTTACAGCACAAAAAACTCTAACAGACGGTTAGAGTCTTATAAAGCATACTGAATGTCTGATTCTACTTTGTACCATCTTCCAAAATAACCATTTAATTGGTTTATTAAAAGGATATGAAATTTACCACCCCTGAGCATTCAACTGAATATGCTGCATCACACCACATCACATGTCACAGCCCATTATGTTCATCATTAGGTTGCTGATACTACTCACCTGAACAAATTATATTGTATAAGGAGAGCACGCATGACATTGCTTTCTTCTGCTTCACTGATGGCAAAGCAATAAGAGAATGATGTGTGTTAATTATCATAAACATATTGCGATTAGAAAAATAAAAAAGTGAACTTCACTGGATAAAACTGTTTAGTCAAAAAAAAAAAGTGCATTCGATGTAGAATACAGAATTCCTTTTTTCTCAGCGAAATATAGAAAATTAGCTATACGTTGCAGCATATTACAGTGACTTTCCAATGGACATTCCACACTGTGAATTAATAATTTGTTAATGTGTGTGCAGTGTAATCCCTGATTTATTTAATCCAAATGTGTGGGCCACCAAATTACATTTTGTAGGAATTGGGTTGAATAAGAAAATTGCCACGACTCACAGAAGGATTAGGACCCAGGCACAGTGACCAACACGGAGGCAGGAGTAAGTCAAGCAACAAGTGTTTACTGAGGTCTTTAACCTGCAAAAAAAAAAAAAAAAAAAAAAATAGACAACACGCAAAATTAGACACAGGGCGACCAGCAGCTAGGACTTGAGGGAGTGGGGGTTTTGGAAGACCAACCGGGACTGAACAGGAGTTCTTTAAGCTATTCACCAGAGGTAGACTAAACACCAAGTCTCAAGAGACTAAAGGACAGGGGAAAGAACAAAAAGAAAAACAATACTGTTAAGGGAGAGTATCCCAAAGAAAAGCTCTAAACAACCCACATACTGTTACAAACAAAAGCTTAAGGAGTATGAACCTTATGAAACTAAAACAAAACTACCTGTGCAGAAAACAGGGTAACTTAAAGATAACAGACCTTGAACTGAGGCTGAAAAAGTAACACCAAAGAATTCAGGTTGTGGCACTAACTTGTTGCCAACAACCTATTAAGCTAAAGATTGTTGTGCTAACTTTGTAGCCACAACAATCCACTACTGCAAACTCTCAATATTTTACCTTTCCCACACTTGACAGAATACCGGCTCCAGTGAAACATAAATGACTGAAGCAAAGCTTACCGGCTTGCTAAGGGTTTAAATACAGAGCCAACAGGTGCAAATAGTTAAAGGGGATTTGCACGCGTATAATTCAATCAAGGAAAAGAAGAAAACTAAATTGCCGTAATAACTGAAGAAAAGGCTCAGAAAAAACCAATGGCCGTAATAACTGAAGAAAAGACGCAGAAAGGAAAATAAATGATGGTATCACCCAAAACCATGACAGGACTGGCATGTAGACATAAAAAGATCAAGCACTGAAGAAAATCAGGAACTTAAATACCCAGTAAAACACATGCTGACAAAAACTGAAGAAGAGCAGACATCCAGAATGTGAGAAGATCATTTTTCCAATGATTACTAAGCAACAATTAATAAGCAACAATGATTAATAAGCACGAGACAAAAAACACAGATAATGAGCTAACACCTGGATGTTCTTCCTTGCCCCATGACCAGCCCTTCCACAAAGTTTAAAGCAAATTCATTCATAACTTTTTGGAGGTGTCCTGCTAACAGACAGAGGGAATGGGGCAAAAAGATAACCCCCATCAACTCTGTTGGCCAAGGTAAATATCTCTGCAGGGTTAAATCAAGAAGAGGGGTAAGCCGCACATGAATTTTATTTCCAGAAGTAAAACTAAATTGTGCCTGAGTGAGTCATTCTTGGCATTTCCTTGTGCAAAAAAAGAAACAGCTGTAAGCCAGAAATGCCACCTAAGCAATAATGTGGAAAGCAGCTGAGAGGCAACTAATTCTTCCCCTTAATTCCTGTCTGTTTACCATGTGAGCAGTAGCCACCCCCAGTCCTGCATAACATCCCCTATTGTCTTTGTTTATTTTCACTATTATTATTATTATTATTATTATTAGGAGCTAAGCACCATAGGTGCATAGGCACCTCTACTGTATTTTGTTATCCCTTAGAATCCTACGTGAATTTTGTTAAATTGATAGAGGACAGTTTATCACCTCACCAAATTTTGGGTCAGTACATTAGCCCTTCTAACGTCACCAACAGGCCAAATTTGGGCTTAAACTTTTGGCTGTAACTTTTTAACTAAAGGCACAACCTCTGACGTTAAAACCCACTTCCTGAACCATTATACAATCGACCTACACGAGGGCATTATGCACAATTTTTCATTCTGAAATCCACCTGCTTCCATCATCACTTGACTGGAGGCCTGCAAAACTGACACTGTTACAGCAGACAAATAGGAGGCGCCTTATTGACCAGATGAGTCACCAGAGCAATAAAACAATAGTGCAATAAAGCAATAGTGACCCTGTCACCTGAACCCTTCCTCCCTGTGAAAGAATAAAAAAAGAAAGAGTAAAAAAAAAAAAAACAATTCCATAGGAATCATGCCATTGACCTCACTTCTTGAGATTAACCCCACAAAAATGAAAATCATGTACGTAAGATATTATTTGCTTATTTGTTTCTATTATGGATGATTTTCCCACAAAAGACAAATGTGCATACACTGTGTATATAGACCGGCAGGCTTTGCTTTTTGTACAAGGAATGTGATTACGTTTAATTAGGTATGCTAATTAAGCTATGAAGAGCAGTTAAATTTGTTTTCCTGTTATATTAATAATCTAGTGGGCAGAAAATGTTCAGTTGCAACAGTGCAACTAGGACACTTTATGGAGTTTCATTTCACCCTAATATTTTCTGCATCTGAAATTAATGTGAAATATCAAGACACTGACACCTTGCTTTCAGTAACCAGCCTGAATAATGACCTATGTGGCCTAAATTAATTAATGAATTTATTTATTTTTTGGTGGATGGAAAGATGGATGGCTGGAATGATCTCTCCCATTCCCACCCACAATTTACTCTTCATCTTGCTCGTGGCAGGATTACTGCATCTCATTGCTCACCACCGACACCTACCCACAGTCTGCTTGCTGAAGCAACACTGTGTTCATCTGGCTCATGCCTGCACAAGCTCAGCTTGTGGACTGTAATGTGAAATGAAGCAGAATCTGTATATTGCATGTTATGGATTAGAGCATGTACAATATGTGCATTATCAATTTTGGAAAGCAGAGGTTGCAGAAGTGAGCATGACTGGTGATTACAATTGGGAATTCCTAATTGGGAGAAAAGGGGAAAGGATGTAAAAACCAAATAAAAATTATTAAAAATTATTTGAAGCTATAGTGATGTACAACACCAATGCTGATTCAATTGCAGTTGGTGGATTATATTTTTCCTAAGGATCAATCTAGAAATAGTTTAACCAATTAATATCGCCTTATAATGATGCAAAAAACATGGATTCAACTGCGATCAACAATTTGATTTACCATTTATCCTTTGGTTATTCTTATTAATTAGCCAAATTTTAAATATTTATCCTTTGTATAAAACAAAATGATCTGGTCAATCAGGGATGGCACATGCTACCCCTGCCACTCCGGTAAAATTAATCTATGCACTCGTGTAGAGTGGTGAATCCTGGTTGGGAGAAGCCAAATTGGGTAGGGACCCTTGAATCATCCCTGCCTACGTTTCCTATAGACTTTTTAAAGCTTGTTATATCCTCCAAATCCTGAAGTTGTCTTTTGGATCCCATAACAACCATGTCACTAAAGGAACTCCTACTGGGATTGGACATTCCTATGCTTAATGCTCTCTTTCCTCTGGTTGTGAACCCAACCCACTGAAAGTTGCTTTCATCAAACCCCTGCTAAGAAGGCCGAATCTCAAACCCGAAACCATCAAAAACTGCAGACTTCTGTCAAATAATCCCTTCTTATCTAAAGTACTAGATAAGGCAGTAGCCAAACAACTCACCAAATTTCTGAAGATTAATAATATTTATGAAAACCTTGAGTCTGCCTCCATCAACCCATTTAACCTCTTTGCACAAATGCCAAATCTGGGCAATCCTCACCCATTTAGCGGGTGTTCTATTTAAGGCTTTATAACTCCAAATGTGAGCATCACAGACTTGGAATATGGCTTAAATGAAGCAAAACATGTGTACCATTTACAATACTAAGAATGCAATTATAATATTTGCAATACTAAGACACTAAATTTCATTGCAAGTAGTATGAATTCAAACAAAGCAGGCCACTGAGAGCTACTACACTATTCGGTCACTGCCCAGGCTACTCTAACAATGTCCCAGCTAGGCCTGTTATTTAACCCCCAATACAAAAGTGCTGAGCATAATTAGCAAAGGCTAGCAGTTGTCTCTTATGACCAATGTGAATATAACAATACAAAAAATATAACAATGTAAAGAAATTCAATGTTACAAGCAGTAACACCTATATCTTCATGCAGTATTTTTCCTTGCTAGAGTTCATGTTGCCTCCTTCCCTTATGACCCACTCCCTAAATCCATTTGCTTTTTCCATGCTGATGATTTGGCAAAATTATTAAAATCTTCAAAAAATCGTTGTACCCCGGTTTCTATTTGCATGTATATTTCTCAAAAGACTGTTCAAGACAATAAATGACCACTGGAGCTGCATGTAAAACCAATGGTAAGATTGTTAGTTTATTCCATATTTAGCTACAGATATTTATAGTGGAATTACATTATATAAATCCACAAAAAATCTTCTTTTTTTGCTATAAAAATGGGGGGTGAATGTCATTTTGTTATGTGGGAAATGGATAATTATTTAGACATAATAAGAGAATGTCTGGAAAGCAAAGCCATGGCTGCTACTGCTGCTGCTTAAATTCATGTCTCTAATGATAAATTCTGAGGATATGGCAGCAATTAACTTTGAGATATGTGGCAAGGACCTATTGAGATCCATTTAAGCTTTATACACATAAAATTCAATTCAATTTTATTTCCATAGTGCTTCTTACAGAGACGCTGTCACTAAGAAGCTTTACAGCAGAGATACAGAAGAAAATTGGACAAAAAACCAGACCTGAACTCTCAAAAAAGTAAGTGAGGTTAAAAATGAAAAATGAAACTCCACAGTGAGAAGAAAAACATTACAATGCTGGTGAGAAAAACTCCCCAGTGTGAAGAAATCTCAAGAAGAACCTGGTTATAGAGGTGTAATATTTAAGATAGAATGAATGGAAACGGAAATGTAATGAGGGATCTAGCAAAACAAACAATACAATGGTCTGGGCAGGTTACAGTCAGGAGTAGCTAAATTAGCTAGTAAACTAGGTAGTGCAAGCAGATAGATGCAAACTCGGGGCAGGGGCATATTCCCCACGTAAGAAAATAGAGAAGAGAAAAAGGATTAGGCACCATATCATTATGAGAGAAACTGCTGCATAAGTAGAGGCCTGAGTGTAATATGTAAAAACTCCAGTGTGCTATGCTATGGCAGCATATCTAAAGGACGTGAAGAAAGGGGTGTATACACAACTGTCAGTCCTGAACAGACTGTACACCCCGACAAGGCACAGAACAGCAAACCTGAGTGTTTGCATGCATCAGCAGTCAGCTCAGCTCATATACCAGATCTATGGTCCTCATTTATTCTTCTCAGACATCTTTAACAAAAGGATTGACTAAAGAGGTATGTTTTGAGCCAAGACAAAGAGTGTGTCTGGGCCTGCACAGCATTTTTATACATGCCACAGAACATGATAGGATGTTAATTGCTTATTTGTATCATACGGCACCTACTGTATATGGAAGCATCTGCATTTATGTTTCTATGCTAATTTATTCAGGTTTTTCCTTTAATTTGTCACCATCAATTATCCACAAGTGAATGTTATCTCCGTTTATGCCTTCTGAAAGCAGATCTAAAATGTGTACCGAAAGCAATTGTTATACAATTGTAAACATGTTTCTGTTCCCAGTTTGGGTTGTTAAAATTTTAAGTGACTTTGTAATTTGGCTGAAACACAGACCATAGCCAAGACAAAAATTAGAATCGCAGCCGGGGTGATACAATCCAAGGAGGATCCAGATGTCTATTTGTTGCTGCCACCCTGTAGAAGATCCAGGTTTGAGCAGAAATATGTACCTGTCAGATTTTTTTTTCTTTCTTTTTGATAGGAGGTTCACTCAGCTGTAACATTAACTTCCAAACTTTCTTCTGTATCTTTAAACCTATTACTCCTGGTTCCAAGAAGGCCAAGCATACCATCAATGTGACAGGCTCGCTGTCTGAACTTTACAGAGTTTCAGTCTCAGTTATACTGGTCGGAAACAAAAAGAACAAGTAATAGAACAGTAGAAATATTTCACTGTACACACATTTCCATGGAGGTGCACTGACATTTAGACAGCTACTGTGTCCTCTGTAATGTTGCTTTGACCTGCACAGGTGATAGAAAATTTCCCTATTCAGCACTGCCTTTTTGTTCACCTTAACAAAATAAAATACCTAACTGTGGTCAATGGACCCATTTGTAAATCACACAATCCTCAAATGTTTTTGGAGCCATTATTCTCCATTATGTAGACTTTACTGGGATATCACATATTCAGCAGATGACATCAACATTGAATAAGGAATCTACTGCCCGTACGATAAATGCACATAGATATAACCAATACCATCCATTAATCATCTCTAACCGTTTATCCTGCTCATGGTCGCGGAGGGTGTTAGAGCATATCCCAGCATGCATTGGGCGACCTTCTTGCTGTGAGGCAACAGTGCTGCACCACCATGCCGCCCTTATCCAATACCAAATTAATTGTAAATTTACTGTAAATATTTTTCACACCTGGGAGGTGATTTTAGTTATCTTTCTTTTTTCCACAAAATTAGAATATTTTTATATTTCATATCACCTGGACACGTTTTCAAAATAACTTTTAAGCAAAAGTCTCAACTCTACTGGCTCTTAAATTTGTCCATCAAAATCATATCTCCAATGGTGGCCCTGAGTCTACACTCTCATTTGTGTGAGGTGACAAGAGTTCTTTTGTAATAACCTTCAGCTATTGAAATAGCATGTGTTTGTACAGTGAGAAATGTATTCCACATCATATAAACCCACAGTTAAAATGTTTTGTGAAAATGTAATGATAGCCTGTGAACTACCCCAATTTATTGAATTAGACTGACAGGTTTTAGCTCCACCATTAATCTCCACTGGCTAACCTGATATCGAATATAATTTAAGTTTTGATTTGTCACTAAGATAAATAGTCTGGAAAAAAAAAACTAATGTGTCAGTAATAGCTAACATTATAGCTAGCCAATGTCGGCTATACATGATGTTGCTATCTGCAGTAACATTAGCCATAAATTTTACATTTTGTTTTGTCTACTTTCAATCAGTTTAAGGTATGTCGTTGTTACCTGTTTCTCTTGTGTCTTGTTTCACTTGTTCCCTTGCTATGTTTTCTATTATTGTTTTATTGGTTGATTATGTTCCCCAACTATGTGTCATTAGTCATTAGTCTCACTTGATTGTTCTCTGTATTTAAGTTTGCTGTGTTTGTTTAGTTTTTGCTCAGTTTTTACTGCCTTCATGCAAATCCTCAGCCTTATTTCAAGAGCCTGCCTTTTGTGATTCCTAGTTCATTATTTCTTGTGTTTGTAAGCTCTCTAGAGGTTTCCCTGTATTATTTGTTTTCTCAGTGTTAGTGTTTAGTACTTCATGTGAATATTATTTCCACTGTGTTGTGTTATTTGTGAAGTATTCACTAATGTTGTCATAGAACTATATTGCTTGGCAGAATAATGTTATTGCATTTCTTTATTAATAACTGATTACATGTATTGAACTTTTGTTTCTTTTTTTCACGATGATGGTAATGATATTACAGCCATTTCATAAAAGCAATAAGCCACTTAAGGTCATACTAGTCACGGCTAAAGGGGTTCCAGGCACTCCACTTCACGCAATGCTTAGCAAAGCCCTTTAGACATGCCTATATTCACAATATAACATGACCTCCCATGCCTTATTGCATAAATATAAGTGTTCTCTCTTAACCGCATGGTTCACTTATAGGTATTCACAAACTTGTCACAGTCAGACTTCCCAATTTAATCCCCCACGTGTCTATATAAGGGTTTACAACCAACTACTAAACATGATATATTTTATGATTATGTTAATTTGGCCAATTACATTTTATCTGCAAAAAATGGGAAGACTATGTCTAAAAAAGGCTGTACTTCCTATGCAGATCACCCAATATAGATATACATAGCAAAATAGAGGTGACAGTTTAACCTCATATTCATTGTTTTATTTCTAATCCTATGTCCTGGAGTACAGAGCCAAAATAATAAAAAAATTGTGTCACTGTCCCAGCACTTTGGGGAAAAAAATGTTTTCTAGACTCAGAATAATGCAATTATCCCTGTCAACTTCATATACATTATTCAGTGGTTTTAGACACTATTAAGGAGACTCAGGCTAATTTATACCCAATGGTGAGGCACTGAGCTGGAAAAAGATATAATTACAAGTCACAAAGATGGTAAAACCCATTTAACTGACATTAATTAGTCAAACATCTGAAGCCTTGATTTGAAAATATTTCATCCAGGAAAACTCAGAAACTCATTTTCCTCTCATTTTATATGTCAGTAAAAATAGTACGTTCTTATCATTAGTTAAAAAAGCCAGCAGGACCTTGATCAAAAACACAAGAGATAAAGTTAGGGAGAAATAACACCTCTGGGCAGTTTATTCACCCCTGTAGCAGGCTGGGAAGACAGGACAGCAAAAAATATCAATAGTATTGAAGAGGAGATGAATCAAACATGAATGCCTAAGGATCTAAGGAAGGCTGTGAAGACTGGAAACAGGTGGTACTGTGGCATTTACAGGGTTTGGCTCAGAAGAAAGCAGTTCCACTTCTCTGTAGTCAAAAAAGAGGGAAACCACAATGATTCATTGACATGCCCAGAGGCTTGTTCTCAAAGCCTTTTCAGTCTTTGCTAATGGGTTACTACCTTTCAAACACTGTTTTGATAAAGTAAGCGCCTACAGCAGTGTGACAGGAAAAGTCTCAGGGTGGTATTTTAATTTTGTTGACAGTCCCTAGGCTGCTTGTAACCCTAAATGTCAAACTTTGACTTTCCTGATGCTGTGTAGCCATACATTAATTTTTATACCTTGTGGTTAAATGTGTGACATTAAATTATATTCTTAAAACAAACAAGGTTAATTAGCTTACTGAAGTCCTATAAAGAACTGTGAAAAAAGTGTAGTACCTAGTATCTAGTGATGTATACAAGAGTGAAACTTTAGTTAGAATATTGCAGGGGGTCAAAATGCATAGACCCTGGGAACTGCAACCCTCTTGCCTTCCCGGAATAATTTTCTTTTTTTTTTTAAAGAACAACTGTAAAATGATCATTTCTGGTGAATTCTAAGAAGAAAATACTACAGATTACTGATCAGTAAGGCTGAGTATTTGTAATGGAAAATATTGGCTGAAGTCGCAGAGCAGTCAAGGCAAAGTTGTTGAAAATCACTGAAAACTGAAAAAAGCTGAAAAAAAACACTTTCTTTTTTTAAAATTTATTTTTGTTTAAACATTAATATATTAAATTAATTAAAAGCTTGCATGTGTAGCAGTGGGAAATGACTGAAATAACAAGCACAGTAACAAGTGCTTGACTTAAAAAATAAAAAAATAAAAATCAACGGTCAATTGCTGGCTGCCTACAAGATAAATTACCTACATTGGTAGAGTGGTGTATTTACTCACTTAATTTGATCATCTCGGAAGGAAAGAGCATGATTTTTTCCTTTCATTTAACAGAATGTTGTTGGGAAATAGAGCATGCTGAAATTGCATTACAGTTACGTGTGTCCGTTTTTGTTTCTTTAAAGTTCGTTTTGGTACAATCTGTTGTAGCCTACATTACAAGGTTTGAGTCTTTGATGAGTTGTCACTGATGTGATCGTAATGGGGTAAGTAGCTCTGAGAATCAGCAATGTTGACTGGGACCATTTAACATCTGATTGCAAGAACTGACATGGACTAGAATCTTGATCCCATTGTGTTCCAGATACTCTACATTTTCACACTTTGTTTCTCCCAGCATTTGGCAATAGGCTATTGTTAAAATGCGTACGCCTATACAAAATAACAGATTAGGCTATGTTAAAATTGACAGTTACCACCCTAAACTGTTGAAAGGGGAACGTCGAAGAATCCGTGCCACTGGCAACTTCTGTGACAAACACCCTGCCGATCAGTGTAGCCCAGTCACATCACAAAATCCCCATCTTAATATCAATATACAATTTTCTTTCTGTCATCATGTTATATAATGGGGGGGGGGGGGGGGTGGTAATTTGGCTCGTTTTGCAATATTAGGGCTGTGCTATATATATATATATATATGGTTCTGCACATTATTTACAGAGATCTATTTTCTCCAAAATTGAGCAGAATGAGTGGGGTCAAAAATAGAGATGGGATAACAGTACAAAAAATGCTATGGGGATTTAACCGCAAGGTGCACGGCAACTCATGTATAGGTTGAGGGTTAGCTGTTCAAAAGACTGCAATGCATCGCCTCCTTAACAGATATATTTTCACAAACCTTTCAGATGTAAAATATATTAAATGAAACACACGTCAGCTAAAATTAATATATGGAAACACATCAACACATTACAGAGTACAGTGTAGTTGTACAGTGCAGTCTTACAATACATTACAATCTGGACATGGGGGAACTTTATTTAAGGAATAAATCTTTGCTGTGACCTTGCTAGTCAAAAGTCAGTGTTGGCAGGAGGACATGGTATTTTCATATACAGTATATCATACGCAAGGAAGTTAATTAAGCAGGGTGTGCATGTATAATGATTATGGATAATGATTCCCCTATCATGCCAGTCAACCCATATCACAATGTAGATATCCATGGTGAAATTCTGAGAGTCCTGAAAGTAATTAGCATTTTAAAGATTTGGCTGAATGATTATTATGATAGACATAAAGATCTATTAAATGTATTCCAGCTGAATATGAACATGCTTCACCAAAGTTATGCCATCAGAGTGAAGTATCCCATCTTTTAAAATAGGAAGTAAGATTTTTAGTAGTTGTATTTTATTTCACTCTGGAAAGGGCGTCAGCATGTACATTTTCTTTACCGCAACTATGTTTGATGTTCAAACCATAAGTTTGTAAGAGAAGACTCCAGCGCATCAATCTTTGGTTGGAGTTTTGCATGCAGTTCAACAAAATTAAAGGATTGTGGTCTGTGTAGACTGTCAGTGACTGTGGAGGAGAGCCAACAAAAACCTCAAAATTCTGTAAAGCAACAACAAGGGCGAGGGCTTCCTTTTCAATGGTGGAATAAGCACACCGATGAGAATAGAATTTTTTTGAAAAGCAACAGGCTGGTCGTCCAATCCCATCAGATTCAATTTGAAGAAGTATGGCTCCCGCTCCTGTCTCACTTGCATCAACCGCAAGTTTAAAAGGCAACGCAAAAATTGGTGCCAAAGGAGCAGGTGCACACATCAGCACAGCACACATCAGAAATAAATATATTGACATGCATAGCAAAATATATGTGGAGCCCATCCATATATTAAAATGTATCATTTCATATAGTACATTATAGTTCCCAATATATGACCGTATATGTTCGTTCAGTAAGCGTGTACAGTTTTCACAATTAGGTAACGGTATACCCAAAACATGCTACTTCACAAGCTACCACTGTGTCATTAAATAGGATGTCTGT
The DNA here is from genome assembly GCF_013347855.1 of Anguilla anguilla. NCBI lineage: Eukaryota > Metazoa > Chordata > Actinopteri > Anguilliformes > Anguillidae > Anguilla > Anguilla anguilla. The sequence goes on along the minus strand of NC_049203.1, from coordinate 47,474,647 downwards.
AAAAATGTCATTGCAGTGGTGCCTACAATGTGATTGCTTAATATTCAGCCAAAAAGTCTGCAGTTCCCCAGGGCATTTGTGATCTGTATGAAACTGTGATTGAAATGTCTTAGTCAAATAGCAAAACAATTAAATGTCATCAGATAAGCGCATCAGAAACTTTTTCGATGAGGAGCAATGGAAATTGCGTGGTTCACCTGACTTCTCTTTTCTGGTCCTGCTGCGAGTTACTCTGTACTTAAATAGAATTGATAACACACCAAATGCTCTGTCAGTCTTTGTATCAAACTCTGGAATTGTTCTCTGGCTGGAAAATAAGGGTTGACAAAGAGGATGCCAAATACATATTTTCTATGATGAAGCAAATCATGATTCTGCACGATAAAGGTCAGATAAATAATCCCAGTGTTTCCCAGAGATGCTACGTAAGCAAATGCATGTATCATCTTCAGCTGATTCACAGACAGTCATGACAACTTGATATTTTGATACTGGAAAGACAATACAAATACACATTTACTAAATAAGTTACTTAAGTTTAATTAAATATAGGGCATAAAATGAAAGAACAATGCAGTGCTTTGAGTGCATAAATACCAGTACCAACAGGCCAGGAGTCCCACGAGGTGGTTTGTAGCCTGACCTCTACATCACCTGGGGGGGTGGAAGCTTTTCAGAAGCAGGGTGTCTCCTGCTTCATCATGCAATAGTCATTCCTCTGGTCTACTGGCTGCCTGCAATCATTCTTTACCAGCTACAGTACATTATTCTGCTGTGGAATTACTGTTAACATAAATCACTCAAGATGGATTAATTATTCTTTTCAGTTTAACATGACATTTATTGTGTGTTATGCTTTTTAAAGTACATTTAATATATTCTCATTACTTGATCCTCTTTGTCTATCCTTCCATCTTTGTTTTTAGATAGCTCTGTAGTTTGCTCTTTGAAAATTTAGTGTTTGAATTAACTCTGTACAGTATAGCACACATCCAATTTGAGGGTAATTAACAATAGGCTTTCATCATCAGTGTACTTTGGGGCTTGTTAAAGCACTGTTTCAGTCTATGAAACCCTACCGTCTTTCTGTCAAACTGGACCATGCCTGTGCCAACTATGGTCAGGAGCCTTGCAAGGCAACACGCAATTGGCACTTGTGTCACCAAGGAAGACAGGGTTTCAGCTGTCCACGATGACGATGTCTCAACTGGTCAACTGGACCAGTAATGTAATGAGAGTAATGTAATTTGCACCATTAGTGATAAATGACACACTCTTTGAAGTGGTGCACAATTTTAAGCATTTTGTCTCATTCATAGGCAGTAGATTGAGTTTACAGACTTTTAAAAAATGCATGCAGCGATTATATTTGCTTATAAAGCTATGGAACTTAGCAGTGAGCCACAAGGTTCTTGAACTAGTGTACATAAGCTTTATTGAAAGTGTTTTTACCTTTAACATGACCTCTTGGTATAGTATCTTGAACATGAAAGATGCACACAAGCTATTGAGTATTGTACATCTTGCAAGCAAAAAAGCATAATAGAACTAGAAGAGTGCACTCAGTAGAGTGCAGATCTCCGCCAGGCATGTTAGCTTTGCTGATGCACCAATAGAGGCTACACAATCAATGCAACTAGACAAATACAATATTACAAGTTTTTACCATGTGCCACTGAAAATCCCAAAAACGTCGATACAGCGAAGTAAAGATGCTAAAGATGGTGACATGTTAGCTAATTTCATTCATATCAGCCACGATGTGTTAGACGGAGCTAACGTTGACATTATAGTCTGGCACTTTCGTTTCAAATCTGGACAGGAACAATTCCAAAAGACCAGCGATGTAAAATGTCAATTTCAATGTGAAAATGCCAACAAAATAATTGCCACAGATTCAAACATTAACGTACCCCGTTAGTTGGCGGATAATTTTGTTGGCATTTTAACGTTGAAATTGACATTTTACATCGCTGGTCTTTCATTCCAAACAGAAGCAGTTGTTGATCACTTGCGGCCCCTACCGGCCGGTTAAGAGGAGTGAGTATTATCTCTTGCCTGGCGGAGAAAATAACACAATTTACAGCTGAATTTTTTATACTGTATTATATATTTATTATTTATTATAGGGGATGTTCAATACAGACCTGTGCTGCTTATAGTACAGAAACCTTGACCTTTGAATGTCTGAATGTTGAATGCAATTCAAGTGTGAGTGGTGATTGTTTATGTTTCTAATGTATTATATGTGTAATGTAATGTGAGCCGTAAAACACATTTTCACCTACTGTGGGCATTAAAGGTTAAAGTACTTGTTTCAGAGAGAAAATACCTGTATGGTCCCTCCTGAATTGGCAACAGAAGCAAGATTGGGCATTCCAAATTGGGGAGAAAAAAAAAAAAAAAAAACATCAAAAGACCCAGTTAACTTCACATTATTCGTGTGGCTAGGTAATCCATGGTTGGGTGCTATAGTAAAAACAGTAAAATGCATTAGATGAACTCCAACTATGGAGGGCAACAAAGTTGAAATTAGAAACACGAGAGAAGGAGTAGCATACAAAAAATATTTAGTTTTGAGTGGTTTAATTGGAAGAATAAGTGGGAAGAATCATCCTGCCTAGTGTCCTCTTATGGATTACTAAATGATTCACAACTCCCGGGGTCTGTTTAAAAAGAGAAATTGGAATGCTGGGAGCGAGGTTTTGGGGGAGGGTGGACATAAATTTATATGTGGCTGTTTAGGGGGTCATATTCTCAGAGGAATTGGTGAGGTACACGATGGGCTGGGAATGCTGTTAGCACTATGGCTCATATTAATCCAGCCAAGCACATTAAGCAGATGGTCCTACCCAGAGCAACTTACATTGTACTTACATTACATTGTAAGTTGCTCTGGATAAGACCATCTGCTAAATGTTCTTTATTATCTGTGAAGTAACTTACTACTAGATGGGCACAATTTTTTTTTAGGTTGGATTGTAGCTTTTTTTTTTTTTTTAGCGATTGGATTGTAGCCCACAATATGACTAAGTGGATAGCTGTACAATGATTTTGTCAGGTTGTGCTATCTCCTATGTGCTATTTGTCAACAGAAAATGGCACTGTTCCACATTTTTCAGAACAATGTTGTGCTATTTTAGATAGCTACTTTAAATTAGCCAACATTAGGCATCAAATAATTGAGAAGCTCACTCTATGCATATATGTAACGTAATAAATATAAAAATAAATTGAAACCTTTGTTGAAACCAGGACCAGTTAAATATAAGTATAATGCAGTTTACATGTTAAATAATTGAAAAAGCATTTTAGTCTGTATACACAAATTGTAGTTTTTTATTTTATTTTATCTTTACATCTCTGTGTGAGCAGTGGTAGCAGTATTCAGTAGTAGTATTTTTGGACTTGTTATCAAGCAAGAAAGCAATAGCTAAAAACTAAAATCAGTGGCACAAAAAATGTTATTTTGGCTGAAATAATATCATGTGCCCAAATAAAATAAAGTAATAAAAATATAAACTTTTAACTTATGTGTTCTACATTGGCCACTATAAACAGTGAACATGTGGTGTGACTTGTGTGTGTTTATTTTAGTGAAATACAAAACGCATAAACACAGACAAAAACATAAACACATAAGTCTTTATTACAGGTGTCCATTGTTTATAGTGGCCAATGAAGAACACACAGGCTAAAAGTTTATATTTGTATTACTTTATTTTGTTGGGGCATGCGATATTATTGATCTGTGAGGAGAATGAATGATCCTGGCAATGGAGTCAGGAAAAATAAAAAGATAAGGGAAAAAATATGTTTCAGGGTTTACTGTGTGGCTGTCTGAAGGTGTATTTGAATTATGTGTTTACATGAGGTCAGAGGGTACAGAAGTTATTTTCTGTAAGAAGTGAGAGTCAGTAGGCAAATTACATTGTAGTTATTGTTGTGGAAACACTGAGAAGTTACAAACTCTTGATGTTGTATGAGTATGGGGCACATCTGCCACCCCAATTACTTATTTATAAGTTTTGTTCAGATTTAAATAAGCTGATGGCCAAACCAGAAAGCATTGGACTTCAAAGCATCATGTCCCTATCAGCATTTTTTATTTTATTTTTATCTTTATTTCCTGATGGAATACCATTTGGTTGGTTAACATAATTAAAATTCATCGAAGGTGCCAGGCATCTTCAAACATAATTTAGCATCCAACGGTAAGAAAGGAATTGGCATTACATTTGACAAAAATATTGGCAAGTTGTATACATGCTTAATGAATTTAAGGGTTTTTAATCAGTTATGGCTGGTATGGTTTTCATTTTTTGTGGTTTGGCTTGGTTAATGTTCAGTTACTGCATGTGTGTGTGTGTGTGGGTAGCTCACAATCCACTTATGCTAAGAATTCACTTAAACACACACAATTATTATATTTCACTCCCTGTGTATTGCAACAAATAAAAATGCATAAGAGAAATGTATTACATATTGATCAGTGTGAACCAAGTTATGTTACAATTGTTAAAGGTTATAGCATTTACATGCAAAAGCCAGCAGGCTTCTATGGTCTGTTTCTGACCTTACTGTCAGCATAAACTGATAAATATTTGATTGGCCTAGTACCATGATTCTAACACAATTATTCTTCTAAGGAAAATATGCTAAATACTTTTTTTAAGTGTCAGTAAATCAGTGTACCTTACATGAACCCACCATTTTTGTTTTGTTTTGTTTTGATCCGTAATTGGTATGGTAACAATATGTTTTTTTTTTTTTTTCTGTTACTCACACTCGCATTCTGGGTGGTGATAAATTATAAAATGACTACCTATCCTGCTATGTAATTTTCTATTATTGCGGTGATCTGTTGTGTTGAAGATTTGTCTGCTCCCACGCAGATCACCTGGAGGGTCTGCAGTGTCTGGGCTGGCAAATGAAGATGCCACACATTGGCTGTCAGCACCATCTACCTTCAAGCAGTTTGACCTACTCGACTGTTGTAAGTGCGCACTGACACTCATAATTTAACGGAGAGTCTAAAGTATATGTGACCAGACTACAGGATGCACCCTGTAATTGTATACCTGCTGAACCATTTTTAATCCAAACAAACATGTCGTCCTAAGAATGGAAGACATTCTCTTGATTCGTACTAACTAACTAAATCAAGCAACAATGCAGCCAAGCTCAAATTGTTTCCCAGCGTTGTTAGGAGTATAATAAGTCATGCTTTTAGTTGCAGAACAGGAACATTTTGGTCACAATATCAGCCATCATAGGATATTTTAGTTAGCGTTGGGCCAATTATCACTTGTGCTATTGAAACATTTAGATTTTTTTAAAGAATGGATATTGGTGTCAAGTAGAGATAAAGTAAAAGGTTGCTTTTGCTCATACTTATTTTTGCAGTTGAGCGAGTACTCATCTCCAATTAAATAACATTAGCAGGAAATTTGCCTAACATTCTTCAAGGGATTTGTTTTAATTGTGGGTACAAGTAATGATGCAGGAATAATAAGGACAAAAATTAAGTCACAGATGCAATCGGTTGAAAGATCCGATAGCGATTTCCTATTATTTGGGGGGAGCATTGGCCGATGCCAGTACCGATAGTTTAGCGTTTCTGCATCCAAGTTTTTTTCTTCAACTGTTTAAAAAAACATTATTTTAAAGACACAGCTTTAAAGTAATGCAGCAAAGTAAAACATTTACTTCACAACATTATATATATATATATATATATATATATATATATATATATATATATATAGTGTATTGCTGAAAAATGTTAAATAAAGTGCATTCATCCAACTGAAAGTAAATGCTTGAAATATCAGTGGCTCCCCGATAATTTTTTTCAGGCCTGGTGGTACGCACCGAGAAACCCCTAAACAGATGTGGCACACAGGGTGGCATATTCGCACACTTAGATGTTGCAGCAGGTGGTCTGATGATCACAAGGACAGGATAACTTATGCTGCATTTATTGCATAAAAATAAGCTGTGTAACCTATGTCACATTATAATTAAGACTCCATAACTGCATACAGAGCATCTTTAAAAATGTTACATTACATTACATTACAGGCATTTGGCAGACGCTCTTATCCAGTACAACAAAGTGTATAACCATAACCAGGAATGTTACAATCAAATTAAAGGGCATTACTTAATATATATATATATGTGTGTGTGTGTGTGTGTGTGTGTGAATTAATGAATTGCAGTTAGGGGTGCCTTCAGCAAGCCTAACAATTATTTCAACTTACATTGTTTGTTCAATTTATTGTCATACTCGGGTAATAATTTGTGTTTCACTGTCTGTTCAACCTGCCATTCTAATTCTAACTGGGTCGTGTGCTCTTTGAGCTCAGTAATGAGCCAGAGGGCATCTCATTCTCGGCTCAGTCGTCCCTTCTACTTTTCCTTATGCTAGAGAGAGGGGTCCAACAGATGCACACAGAAGATGTACAAAGATCATGCTCTCACTCACCCCGCATATGTAAATGCATGACATAATGTACAAAAAAGTACCCCAAAAACGTATTTGATCTTGTTCATTTGAAATTGGGAAGTACATTTCCTTAATTTGATAAGGATTTAAGTGACTAAGCAGTACCTTCTGGATGTTTCCGTAGTACATGATAAACACATTTTGTGCAAGACTTCAAGGAACAACATGATTTCTCCTAGTGACAGTTTCAACTATGTTTCAGTTAATCATTATAGTAATGACAAGTTCTCCTTTCTGTTTGTTTATGTGTTTATCATTTGCATATGTTCTCCTGGAACGGGTTTCCTCTTAACCACTGTCAAAGGGGGTTGTAATTAGTTGCATAGCAACAGGAGAAAAATAGTAAATGACCTTCATGATCTCATGGGGAATTCCCCTGAATGAATGATGGCAAATTAAGGGAATGAGCAAGTATATTTAATTGAACTGGAGCAGCACTTAAGTCAGGCCTCATTCTCTGCATGTTTCAATTAGAAGACTTGTTCCAGCGCATGGCTATGCTCATTGTGCGGCCTAAAATGTCCTGAGGCATACCTCCACAGCCTTTGCAGACAGCATATGCCACACTTTAACGCCATGTGCATTTCAAGCTGATTATAAGGCGAAACAGTGATTCCATGTGCTCTCTGCATGTAGGATCTCTATCCTGAGGTGCGTGTGAAGAAGCATTCAAGCCTCCCAAGTGAATCCATCTTGCAGTGTCATCAGTGTAAGATACAACAGTATGCGACAGGTCCAACAGACCATTCTGGGCCAACTATCCTCCAGCAATAAAACCAATGAAATACAGCTGCTGACACGAACAATGCTGCTCGGAGATGTCTCAAACAGTATACCCAACTTCACTGGATATAAACTAGAATGTTATACAAACAAAGGCTAAAATCCCTGAAATGTTTGTAATTGTTATATATTTGTGATGTTATTACAGGCTTTTACATTATTATTACAAATGTTCAATTTCCTGTACTGAAAACTGAAAGCACAGCTTGGATATCAGCACTCAGGAAAAAAAAAATATCATAAAGACGTGCAAACTGATGTTTAAATTACATCCTCTCAAGGGCCAGAATGAAAGGCCAGAAGATGTCTTTCCTGGACGTAATATAGATGTTCCTACCTAACATTCAGACGTTTAGCCTGATGTCTGAATTACATCTTCTCAAAGGCCAGAAGAGGTTTCACTTGACAAGAAAGGAGCTAAAAAAAAAAGAGTTCCAAATGGGATTGCCATGTAAAATAAAGGATTTTTCTCATACTCCACTACTACAGCATGCCTAGGAAATGTTTTTGGAAGACCTGGGGCTCGATTCAGGAAAGGTGCAACGTGCAAGCTAAGATTTCTCAGAAAAATAAATGTACCCTCTTTTTGTAGTGTTTCCTGCCAAAATCACAATGTCAAGCCACTAATGTTGCAAAGCGCGTTCAAGTAGGCAATCAGTAAATCAGAAAGCTCACCCCCCTGCCTCATTTTGGTTTTGCATCAAACTCCTGAATAGTCCTAAGACGCAAGCTAATGGTGACCCTGTGGACTACAGTATACTTTCCTATCTGTAAACTAATAGGCTACAGAGTAATAATAAAATAATAATAATAATAATAATAATAATACATTTGTATACTTCACTTTTAAAAACAGTTACAAAATGCTTCACAAACAAGAAGCAAAACACCAAAAGAAAAAAAAAAAAAATATATATATATATAATATAGCATTAATATATATTTTGAGCAACTTAGTTATCTAAAGGGTGGGCGCAATCATAGAAGATTCTTTCTGGAGTGTCTCTGTTTCCGCACAATCAGAGGCAATGTCATACCTCCGAGGACAGAAATTGCTTCTCCGAGAAGCCTGTAGTCCCTGCACTTGTGTTTGTGATTCAGAAGCCACCCCTTGTGAAACAAGTTTTGACAATATACTGTGATCAACGAGTGGAAATCGTTGCAAATCTCTTTAGTGAAGCAAGCTATATATAATTATATATAACGGATTATAATATGACTAGATCTTTGGTTTATTTAAGAGTAGTGAACACATGCACTTGGTACTGTGGAGCTAACTGATTACATTAGACTATGGGTGCCAAACAAGTTGATCGCGATCAACCAGTCAATCACTGAGGCCATGCTGGTAGATCACTTATCATTTATGGACACTGGCTGCATGCCCATAAGTATATGTAATGCCTTTAAATTAATCAGTTTGTCACAGCTTACTTAATAATATTGCATGCCACCACTGTCCAACAATTAATTTATTTGAATGAAGATATGACAGAGCAGAGAGTTGTATTAAATTTGCTTTTTATCTATGCTAGTTTAGTTAGGGAGCTATAGGCTTATAATGTCCACAGAAATTTGTAATGAATTTGCTTGTCAGTGACTCCATGGTTCGACGGAGGGGGGCCCCCCTTGTTAGATGATAGATGTGCTGGCCATTGTAAAAGTAGATGACAAGCCAAAAGTGCACCCCTGCATTAGACTATATAGAAAATGCTTAAATGGTGCTTGGGGTTTGTATTGACAACTTTTTCTAACCCTTCTCCCTGCACGCAGTATGTACACTACACAGTGAGCAGCAGGATAAATATGAAGTACTTCAGCAAAAAAGCATTAAAATGACCAATGGGTCATTCCATGTCATTTCATACAAAAGGATGTCCACCATTTTAGATTATTCTGAAATGTTTATTAGATCCCTGCTACAACTACATTCCGAGTTTTTAAGTGTGTGAGGGATTACTTGTTTAAAATATGGTGAACACAATCCCTAGGGTTGTATCCACCAATTCTTGCAAGTCACACAGTCTGCAGATGAAACGTTTTTTAACAGTTACAAGAAAGAATCAAGAAATAATGCAGGATTCATAAATGAGGAGCCCTAATAAATAAGCTTTATAACAGTTCACAAAAAGTACTGGTTATTTCTAGAGAAAATGTCCAGGAGTTTAAATTCTAAGACCTGGCTTATTACCCTTTACTTTAAGAGCGCTGGAGTCTGTAAGATTGTTCTTCTGTTCCTCAAACTCCAAGTTGTGTAACTGTACTTTGTGAAAGACTGCCAGAAAAAAAAAATGGCATGTCATATAGGAAAACAGATTGACACGAAGGGCAAGAGAGGAAAATGGATATGTCTGCATTTAATAACCCCTACTGAAGATTCCAGCTAGGATTGTAATCTGGTTTAAGATGGTTTAAGCAGTGTTCTTGACACTTCTAATTGCTCATAGCTGGTCTGTTGCTTGTTAAAGCTTGTCTTGAGCTGGACAAAGTTGCTTGAGCTGATAGAATAAGCTGCTGGTCAAATTGATGGACTAGCTGACGTCATAGGCTGGTCGACCACATAAGTGTCAAAAACACATCTTAAACCAACTTGACCAGCATAGGCTGGTTTGAACTGGAATTATCATCAGCGACAACCAAGACAACCTTGACAATATCCACACACTAGAGTAAGGACCACACACTCACAAGCTAAACACATTCTCACTCGGGCAATGATTAAGAGATGGATACATACATAGCTGTATGAACTGCCGAATAGTTGGACTCATCCCTCCTTCTCTTCCATCCATTCACCCATAAAGCCAATGTTTATATTCACTGTATATAGCTCAATTCACTGTATCAATGTCTATTTATCTTTTCATTATATTGACGCATAGGAGACATAGTGCAAAAGCATTTCATTGCTAACATAACATAACACAATGATGGGAAAAGGCCATTCAGCCCAACAACCCTCGCTATTTTCCTATTTAAATTGTACCTAGTGCTCTGATTACCAGTACATGTGAGTGGAGTGAAGTAGTAGGAAATGTTGCTCCTTGCTCATGAGCATGTGTTTGCGCTTCCCTCCCCTTGGTTCACTGTTCACAGAAAGGTATCGCTCAAAATTCTCACTGTTTGTTTTTCTTTATTTAAAGCAGTATTTAACCTAGGCATCTCTGATCACAAAAATGTTTTCTATATTGATTCTGAAAAAAAACAATTGCAATAGTGACATTTCTGTGATAAAGTCAATGCTTGCTATTAGGCTACACATGATTTGAAATATAATCAGTTAATCGGTCTAATAAGGAGAAGAAAAGAGCCATAGCAGAACAGTAGTGCTTTTGAGGAACTCAGGTTCCATTTTGGCTGTAGTAAACACATTTCATATATATATATATATATATATTCATACAATACTTGTTTGTTGAATTTATGTGAATCAAACAAAAAAAAGGAAACACGAGAAGCCCAGACTATATGCAATATACATATAGAAATTGTGCTTTTACAGAAAAGAGCCAGTTTATCACATTGTTATTAAATGGATGTAGGCTATTTTTTATTTTATTTTACAGAAAATGGTCCATTATCGGGAAACACCCGTTAAGTCGTGGAAAACAAGTGCTTTCATTTTATAGTATACGTGAAATGATAGGTAGCCTTGACATAGCAAATAATAAAACTATCATAAGTTTTGCCAGGCCTTGTTTTAAAACATTTGCTTTGACCTTCCCTTGCGAAAAACCATGCTGCCTATCCCTTAGGATGTTATTATTTTCAAAAAACAATTATAACTTGTCTTTAACAATAGATTCCAGTATTTCACATGTGATGCAAGTTAAACTGACAGGCCTGTATTTACTGGAATAGTACGGTCCTCTTTCTTATATATTGGTTTTATATTACCTTTCTTCCAGCCCTCTGGTATTTCTCCAGTTTCTAAAGACTGTCTAAAATACTTGCCAGTGGTTTAAAGATGATCTCACTTAACTTTTTGAGTACCCTTGCGTGCATGTCATCAGGGCCTACTGCCATATTTGTCTATAGTTAGTGTAATTTCTCCAGTCCTTCTTTATCCTCTGTTTCAATATCTGCCAAGACATTCTGAATACTGAATATGCCTTCCAGTCTATTAGTAACCTTGTCCCCCTGCACTGGCGGGAACTGAGAAAACTGAACGTGAACATGGAGAGTTTATAAAATGTGTAGCCGATAGAAATGTACATTCAAATTCATTGCGTTCACCAATGTAGTGAATAAAACACAAAATCAACCCTTTCATGATGCTGAGAGCACAATCAGTGTCAAAGCAACAGTTAAATTGCTGCTTTAACTTTTGAAAATAAATGTGTTAAAAAATGATAATAAAGAAAATTCACAACACGTGCTGGCTTTGAATACCAAGAGACATATCTGGGAAATTATTTGGTGGTATTGATATTATGGCTAATAATTGGACGTCAATATCATGGTCAACATGTGGCCTGGCCAAACTGACACAATTTAGCCATGATCAGGATGTTCAGGTGACATTATGCGCCCCCTGGGATACAAATAACAAGCATTAAATTCTATTTCAGAATACAGACATTTTTCTGAGGGGCCAAGCACAAGATGGAGGCCCAAAAGAGGCATGACCGGTGATATGAGTGACCGCAGGAAATGTTTGTTGAAAGTGTCAATTAAACATGCATAGATAAATACATGTATATTTTAGTAGAAACAATAAGAAAAATGACATGCACTGCTGAGATTTATAAGCCTGATAAATTGCAATACATTGGAACATTGTTAAATCATAATTGCAGATTAACATCTATACTTGGCCCACAGAAGCTTTTTCAGACAAACAACATCTGTGGTAATTTTATGTCACTGGAGCTGATGGTGTAGGAGGCTGTTTAATAGGATGGTTCACTTTCTTGGTTTTTTAATGTTATTTCACTTTTAGTGTATATATTATGGTTTGGTCAGACAGGTTTTATGTACACTGATGGATATTTTAGACATTTCTGATGGACAGCCAGCTTTACAATGGCTGGTATATGATACATTCATAACCACAAAATTAAGATTTTTTTTTTTTTTTTTGGAAGAGCGATAAGGTAGTATACACTAGTATAACCTCTGGATACATAACATCATAAACTGCTTTCTTGCTTGAGACCATGAACCCTCAATGCCCCTGTACTGGCTGTACTAGTCATCATACATTTCACACACAAGCTGAAATTAGTGAAAATCTGATCTGGTGTTCCATGTGGCCAAGATAATGTAATGATACTAATTTTATGTGAGAAAAAACAAAATAAATGTTTGAAAAATTCTACATCCATGATGTATGTTATGGCTCAACCACGTAACTTGTGGAATACACAATGGGCTTCTCTAAGGCCGCAGTGGCCCTCTTCAAGCCTATAAACATGCATTTTTGGGAAATGGAGTGGATTATATAGCTATTTATGGAAAGGAGGCTACAAAAAATAACAAGGCATCGAAACACATGCAGTTCTTCAGCTCCCAGTACTGTTGATGACATACAGTAAGATTAAGTAAAACATAATTTTCCATTTTCACTGTACATAAAATATGCAATGTGCATGAGAAATTGAAATAACATTTTAAACTTATAAAGCTGAAGCAAATATTCTTCCAGATGAAAGCAATTAACCAGTCAACATTATATAGAACATTGATTGCTTAGAGATTTCCCCAACACATTTAACTGTTCAACATCACAACAAGGATTCAATGAACCATTTCACAATGCAGTTCACATTTTAAAACATTTTCCATGGTTTAATTGAGTTCGAAATACAAGGAACATTGGATGTGAAGCATGTGCACATCTGATTAATCACAGTGATTAACATGCATGATTAGAAAGCTTTGTTGAGGAAAAACACTCTAAAATGAGTTGAACACTGCCTGTGTGCTAAACTGCATTATGGCCACAAACCAATCACCATGCTTCCATTCAGCATGGTGTATCATAATGACTTTCAGTTGCTATGCAACCTGTGCAAGTGTTATTTTTTCAGTTAAATGTCGGACTTGAACTGGCCCTTTGTTGATAGTGCATGAAGCCAGTAGTGCTTGAAGATGGTGCTATGTTGACAGTATTACAAAATGATAGTGACATTTATTGGCAGATTATTTTGGCAAGCCAGACGTTTTGAATTTTAACAAAATATGCGGCTCTTAAATTGTAAGAATAAGGCCATGCTATATTTTGAATTCTGCAACACGCAGTGCTGGCAACCCCTTTAATCAAGACTACGGTGAACTCCAATATGTTTGAGACAAAAATATTTTTAATTTTTTTAATTTATCTTGGTAGTCCACAATTTTAGATTAGTAATCAAACAATTCACATGTGGTTAAAGTGCAGATTGCCAACTGTCATTTTTATACATTTTGGTTTGACCATGTATGAATTACAACACTATTTATACATAGCATCCCCTTTTCAGGCCACCATAATGTTTGGGATATATTCATGTTCAATTAATCTCATGAACTGGAAACCCCATAGTGTTGTGCTCTAGTGTATCATTCAACAAGCTATGTAGAAAGAAAATAAATAACTAAACATTTACCCACAAAGATGTATATAATAGTTAAACTAACAAATGAGTACAGCAGATTCGCACATTTTTGCAAAAATGATTATTTGCATGCACACAATACATTCTTGCATGTTCCTGGACTGTTTACTTTTTTGTGTCTTTAATGAGGCTCAGATACTTATCAGGAAAGGCTTCTGAGCACTCATCATTTTAGAGATGCCGCAGTCTACCATGTTGATTATATCATCTCTAAAAATGTAGTCTTCTATATCAGAGATTTTCCAAAATATCAAAAGAATTTGTAATTTATCCACTTTACTGTTTTACAATTCTTTGAAGAAAAAGAAACCACACAAATCAATGCTTTTCTGTGCCCTTACTTCCCCTCTAAGTAATATACTTTAAAGTTGCAAACACACACAACAACACATCGGAATTTGCATAGCAAATGCTTATCATAACAGTTGTTCTTGCTTTGTACTAAATACCATCGTTAGACAGATGTAGACAGAGATGCTGTGTCAAAATTCAGTAATGTATCTTTCACAGCTTGACCTCCCTGTGAAACATCAAAACAGCAGGGGACATAGTGATGTCAGTGATATTTCTTGGCTTGACTTTCTCATGCACCCAGGTGGAAAAGCACTCCGTTTGGAAGCGGAGTGGAAGGCACTGGAAGGCATAGTGGAAGACAGTCACAATGCTCAGTCCTAATGGAGACAAATGACAGCTTCACCTGCAGTAACAGCAAAAGAAAGATAATTACAACAACGGTCATGGCTCCAACATAGATCACTGGCTTCATAGTGTTCCCACCCTCAAAGAGGGAACTGTTACCAGGAAGAGCACTGTTCACATTGATTAAAAGGTTTTGTTTCAGATCCCTGCCTCTTAATAATATTAATGTGAATGTTTCAATAAAGAGGCAGTCCACTTTTTTCCCTTTTTTATATAGTGAAACAGGTTGTAAAACATGCAAAACTACATGCATCTACCATGAAAGGTAACTCAGGAGCAAAAGATGATTCATACTTGATTGTGCTCAAATCAGCAAAACTTTTTTTCATATTTTTCAGCCTCATAATGGCTTAATTGACTTTCAATAGCACAGCTCTGGTCCTCATGCTGACAAATGGCAAATAAAAAAAACTCTAAAGGCAATCAAAAGCCTTGAATGAAGACTAGATACTGAAAGATCTCTTCTACTTGCAGTAAAGAAGCAATTGAATATGGCTATGTATAAAAAAGTGCTGCTATTTCTATATGGTTAAAACAA